>NW_027286069.1:119072435-120272435 GCF_022747635.1 Hetaerina americana
AATCTCGATTCGAATAGTGGTGTCTTAATGATTTTCAATGAATATACCAAATTTCTTAACATGTAAATAAATATTTTTCGCCCCTTTTTTACCACAAGACTCTCAGATGTTTTTCACTTGCACCTTCTGCTGTAAAAATATGTTAACCGGGTAATAAAAGGGATATAATTAACGATACCCTAAACGGCACGCGATTTTTATCTTTGGAGTCTTAAAAATGTTTTGCCCTCAAAAGATAATCCGTAAAGCACTATCGTCGCCGCGGCCAATTAGTCGCCGTGGCCTTTCTCTGCGTCCACACGGGTCCCCCATCTCAAAAAGCAAGTGGTTTAGTTAGTGAAAGGAATTACCCAGTAAGATGGTCGTACTTGGTGGAATATCGTTCCACACCGTTTATTTTGTCTGATGAGCTCCCGTGTGGTTTGAATCCGAACCCTCGGCGGTTAGTCACGCCCTTGGAGTGCATTTGGCGCCGGCAGACGATTCATAGCTTCCCAGGGGTGGCAATGGGACAAGTTGGAGGGACTACATATTACTCTGTCGAATAAATACGCGAACTGACGCCATAAAAACTTTGTTTTGTAAAATTTAGTCTACGTCGATTTTGTCCCCTGTTCAAAGTACTCTCCATTTTTATGGCTATGCCTTCTTATTCCATCTTCTTCTTTTCATGCACTGTTTAAAGCACCCTTGGAAGTCCTCGGCAAATAAGGCGTTTTAGTTTTCTCGTCGTTTCTTGCTTTATTGTGTCTTCCACATCTCCCCGGTTATATGTTCCCTCATCACACTCTTTCATTTTGGGAAAAGGAAAAAGTCGCAGGGGACGAGATGTGGATAAGAATAAGGAGGATGATCAAGGATAAAGGGGATTGAATTTCTTGCTAGAAACTGGGGAAAAATCAATTCTGAATGTGCATGTGCATTGTCATGGTGAAGGATCCATCCATCATGTTCGGTTGAAATAGTGTGCACTGTTGATTTTCCTAAATTCAGTTCATCAGCTATCACTCGGCCATCTTAAAAACACATGAAAACGGATGTTTTCTTCGGAGAATTTTCACCGTAAACAGCTGACAACGTTTTAGTAATTTCTTGATAACTTTTACCGCATTTCATCCAAAAACTTGATATTCATTCGTTGCTCCGTGATTTCGTCAATTTCCAATTCCGACGAACAGTAAAAACAAGGGCAACAGAAACTAACATAACTGCCACCATACGCACAGCTCGACGATCCGCCAAACACAGACGGCTCATTGGGCCCCAAAGACAACTAGCGCCGCCAGTGGGCGGGGTTATAGTCCGCGTAATTGCCGCCAGATTGCACCAGTTTGCGCATTTATTGCACAGATCACGTATATATCTGACCTCGTGTGGAAGACATGACGTTAAGACGGCGTGGGAGGAAGAGCGGGCGTGTGTGGACGAGGTGTCTTTCTGATGGATGGGAAAGTTGATGCAATGAGAGGACGATTAGAACCTGGCCTAGCATCGGATGAGCGGAGAGGAACTCCCGTCTTCCGATTGTCTCCACTCCAATCATCCAGCCATACGACCTTTCGGGAAGATCTCCAATATTCGAGTGTGACATATGGAGAGGTTTTTTTTTAATCTTTCTCCGGCGATGGAGGCTATGAGGGGTGGCATGACCTCATTCCGGGCATGGATGTGAATTCCAAATGTCAATACGTATGGTAAGTGTCGCACCCACCTTGCTTGCGATGACGCCATAAATATTCTTACCGCCGCTGTATGTCGAGCAAGTTCCCTTAAAAGCAGTCCCTCATAGAGCCGGAAAGTGATCATAACTGGACTGTCCTGGAAATTGACTTTGATTAGGAAGGGTTGAAATATTAGCGAGGTTAAGCCATCCTCTGGCTAGTTGCATTGTATTAGAAATGATACGAATATTTTTCTAGCTAATTTTCACAGTTAGACAGCTCAAAATTGATGGCGCCGAGAGGCATAAGGGACTGTCGCAGATGGAGATTCGCATTTATTTCGGAGTTATGAATTTCTAACTGTGTTAGTAATTCACAATTACAGCATTTGCTATTATATACAAAGGGAAAGGATGCGGGTCTTATTGGCGCTCAAGGTTTGCCATCATTAGAGAAAATCAGTTGAATTAGGAGTACCACATCATACGTCAACAGCAAAACAAGGCATTAGACGATTCATCCTACAAGGTTTGTATAAAAAGTATCTGCAGTAATATTTTCGTGACGTGTGCGTGAAATGTCGAATTCAGACCATCGGTTAAGTGTATACATTATCGCAGATCGCATTTATATTGATATAAGATAGCAGTTTACACATCATTATCACTGAAAATTTGGCACTGCGGAATATCTGCGCTAAACTCGTCCTCCCCTGGGTCTTTGAAGGACGACCAAGAGAAGAGTAGTATCTGCTTGGGAGGACCTTCTGCATACGACATCGCGACGATTTCCCAACTCCCTTAAAGTCCCAACTCGGCACCAGTAGACTATATCCTATTCTCAAGAGTGAAATCCTCCCTCAAAGGACACCGCCATGGGACCCTAGGTCAAGCCGTCAAGGAAGCTCGTACGTGTCCCCCTAAGGGCCTTCCGGAATCCACCGGCCACGGAGCCTTCGATCAGAGTGGAAAAACCGCTGAAAAAATTGTATCGACGCTCAGAAGGGATGACCTTGGAGGACTTTTGAAGGTATGCAGGAATATCTGCAATAAATCTATTTTTATTAAAATTTTCCCGATACTTTTCATACTAACTATGTATGCTTATTCGTTCCTTCCCATCTCATCACTCGGTCGAGATCTAATTAGTTGAGTCACGAATGCTTCTCACTGAACCTTCTCTCTTTCAACCTAAACTCAAACTCACGAATTTCCCGGGTCCTCTTAATTAAGAGGAAAGATATTTTTTATCAGACGTCCTACATTCAGAAGCAATCCCAGGGTGCATGTTGAAGATTCGGCTTGTGATCGACAAGTCCAAGGTTAAAGTAAGATGTGGGGCCCGTTTTTAAGAGGGAGCAAGTCAATTTACAAGCCCTTTGAAAACAATTGTGAATGCAGTAAGTAGCATTCCAAGCCACGGAAAAAGTAACCTCGATATGCGTTGAAATATAGTTAGAAAGATCACACCATAAGGCCCTGTACGAGTTAAGTCCCGTAGGCACCACAGGTTAACTGGTCGCTCAGGGACAAGACCCCTGGTGCCTCTAATGCACCCAAGTTAACCCAAACTCTGTGATTTCTTGAGTATCAGACCTAATTGGGCGCCAAAAGGGAGGGAACTGGCCACTCTACCCTGATGTCTGAATTTCACACGTCATGCAGGGATCTCATCTCACCTGTTGAAATAATCTTAAGATTGGAGACACCGGCGGACACATTGGTTGATCCACCAAACTCAAAAAAAGTAGGGACGAGAACTGCTATCACCCGCGGGATCGATGAAGCTCGAGCGGCCGTAGCGATTCATACTCAGCGTATTTAGAAAGACCACAGCGTCCTCATCATCCTTCAAACTACATTGACCTCTTCGCCATCTGCCCAACAAGCATCAGCATTTCAAGTGAACTGTATTTAGCATGTTTTGATTATGATACTCGTAGAATACAACTTGTAGTCGTGGTAAGGGTGCCAACACCACCCATTTGTTTTTATGGTATATTTATTTAACTAGTATCAGCGTGCTGTGAAAGTACAGGAAAAATCTATTCCATGAAAGATTACGTCATTGCTCTCGGGAACAATGAATTGGAAATTCCAATCATTTTTATGATTAATGATTTCAGCGACAAGATTAATCATATTTCCTCACACTTTTTCCAAGTTCTAATAGAAGCCCCAGGGAACGTTTAATGGCCGCGTTCCTCTGCCTCTATCAAGTTCAAGTGCTTTCAACCAAGTCCAACTTCAATTGTTCCGAATTTATCGGGATTTGTTAGAGTATTTTTTTACAGTACGAAAGCAAGATAGAAATGGGAGATGGAAGTTTTGCGAGATTGAATAAAACGACTCCCGTGTAAACTCCCGCAAAGACGTAGCGTAAAGCAGCGAGGTGTAATAATAATGCAAGGCCCCACTTTGGCGTGGGTGGCCGTTTGTCTCGCTGTGAGGGCCCTTCACTCACCCCTCCCTCTCTGACCATCTCCCGCCCTCTCTCTCCCCTACAGGTGGGCCCTTCTTATCGTCCGCCGCCAACGACCCCTCCCCTGCCGTGGACCATGACGCCCTTCGCCCTCCTGCTGCTGCTGCTTTCCGCGGCCCTCAGCACCGGGGCCGACGAGAGGGCCCCGCTGGCCGCCTCCGTCAGCCACCGTCCCCCTCTCGCCGACATCCTCGACGTCTACGACCCCTACCGCCTGCGGGGCGCGGCGTCGGCGCGGTTGGCCGTCAAGGGCGTCAACGAGGACTGCCGGAGGGACGTGGAGGACTTCGTTGCGGCGCTGGAAGGAGGGGCTCCGTGGGCCCTCAAGAGTGAGTGCCTCCTTTTATTGCGCCTCTGCAATCAGTCTCCATCCCAGAAGTGTTTATGAGCTCGAGCGGCGCGGACTCAATCGTTCGACGCGTCATAAAACCAAAGAACGTTCCCACTCTAATTTGAGTTTCAGTTTCGACACTGTGCCCGGGCAGACAGCCTAACGGAATCCGTGCGTGCCTCTTTCAACATGCGCGGCGTAAAAAATAAGCGAGTCGCAAATACTATTGAACAAGAGGGAGCTCTGTCATGAAACGATTTTAAATATCGGGATTTGATTTACTCGGCAATGTAATTGGCTTTCTAAAGAGCGGCAAGTATTTTGTCTCTTAGGGAGGTCACGCAGGCACAGTGACCTCAGCCTCTTGAGGTCTCAGGTGAACACGCGATGACTCTCGGAGCTCATCGCAACGGTCAATAACGGTTGTATCATGGTGACGCGTGCTCATTCATGCAGCGAAATCACATCAGCCTTTGCAATGCAGAGGTGTTCTGAGGCATTTACCTTACTGGTGGAATGACGCCTAGTTCAGTGGTCCCAGGCGCGATTACGCGCCTGCCTGTTACGACCGCAGGCTCGCATCCCATGCACGGTAATGCCTAGTGTTAACCAGGATTAAGAGGATGATTTGAAAAGTTCTCGGAACTCCATAGAAATGAACGACTTACCTCAGTGAATTTTTTTTTATTTTTCAATGTGGTCTCCCTGTACACTAATGTCCTTGGCCCAGCGTTGTTCCAACGACGTTCAAATCCCATCTCGAAAGTTCCTTCAGGTTTGCAAAATCCCCGTCTACTTCGGCTGTTAGTCCTTTGTTTGAAGAGAATCTCCCTTCACCGGAGAAAAGTTTGAGCTTGGGGAAGAGATGGAAATCTGATGGAGCCAAATCAGGCGAATAAGGCAGGCGTGGCAACAATTAGTGTCTTACTTCACGCATTTTTCCATGACAACGCCACTTATGTGTGGGCGTTCAGTATGTTGATGAAAGATGACTTTCTTCTTTGCCAAACCTGGCCTTTTTTCGTGTTTCTTTTGCCGTAGTAGGTCCAGGAAATTAGCGTAGTATTGTCGAGTCATTTTTTAATCAGTGGGAAGATAATCTATCAACAGAATCCCTTTTATATCCCAGAAGACTGAAGCCATAACCTATCCGGCCGACCGTGTTACCTTTGCTCTCTCTGGTGGTGATGGATCTACGTGTTTTACTGTTTTAAGTCCTATTTTGTCTCTGGGCTATAGTAGTGGACCCAAGTTTCATCTCTGGTTACAAACCGGTGCAGAAACTCTCATCGGTTGCTCTAACAACGGGCCAAATATTTTTAGGGAATTTCCATTCTTATGCGTTTGTGATGCTGCGCCAGGAGAAATTTCTTTGGGAAGATCGCGCCGTATGATTGTATCCGTTGACTTGCGTAAAACCAAAAACGGCCGCTATCCTTAAATGGCATTTCTTATATCACTTGGAATTAGTTTTCACATTTTTTAAATATGTACGCCAATCGTGGGGTTTCACTTTTTACTTTCCCTGTCACAATTTCGATTCCTCCGAGAGTCGTCAAGCCGAAAGAAGAATTATGAAATCTACCGAAAGGAAAACCAACGAAGGGGTCCCTGGTGTGGTCGGAGAAGGTCGCCGAGTGTGTAATTAAAATTATCAGATTGGCTCTCGTTTTTTTTTTATTTTACTAGCCTGACATGAGTCTGGCCTGACTATAACCTGGTTGACGAGTGTTACGTTTTGATAATTTGGGATAAAAAGTGTCATTAATAATATTTTTGCTTCGTTATAAGTGATCTATGCCATTCTAAAAGTTCAATGTTGCTTGCATCATGGAGACAAAAGTTACGCCATATTTTCAGTTTTTAGGATAATCTGGTAACGCTTTCTTTTTGTTTTTTTTTCTGATGCAAACCCTGCAAATATTTTGAATTACATTTCAATCTTTTTATTTACCGATGTGTTCCGAGTGCCCAAAAGCATTAATATACATTTGCCTGAATTGTGCGATATAACGTTTCTCCTTAATCCTTTAATCGCATTTGCCTTGCACCAATTAAATGAATCCAAGGTTCCTCCTGGCACTCGAATGTGTGGGCAGTATTTAAACATGTTCTCCCTATTTTACAGCAAAGTATCTTTGTGAAGGCAAAGTATTTGGTTGCCTGTAATATTTCTCAGACGGTTAGACTTTTTATTCATCTGCATATTATTGTGTAGTTGTCATGCAACTACTTATTTGCGGTAATTGACAGTAACCATTTTGCCTATGACCAAATTATTCTCTAAAAACCTTATCTCATCAACAGCATTAGCCACTCCGGTCGCACCTTTTAATGGTCCACTCATCGGCATCCCGTTAACATTTACAATGAACAACAGATTCAGAGCATCTTAGGGAACTGGAACAAGCTTATCTCGCGCGGGACCGTTCTCTATCCGTCGAATCAAACTTCTATCTACGTACCAATACTTTGATAGCGCGAGAAGAGCAACTAATCATGTCGTACGAATTTTCCTGATTGGGCGGCGTTGTCACTATTCAAGGAACAACACGTAAAGTAACTGAATGCCAGCTTAAGATTATGATTTGAATTTTACCTAACCTACCAACACTAAAAAGAGCAGCTTCGCCCAGGACTATTGAAACATTCTGGTTAGCGTTATCTTTTCCGTATATTTTCCGTAATTCCCTCGCATTCATATTTACCTTCTCCTTTTCTCGATCGGTCTCTCCCTTCCTCCCTAAATTCTCAAATCATATCATCCTTCAATTCCTGCTTCCCCACTCGCCACGTGACCTCACCCTTCCCCCTCACCCACACAAATAGCAATGGAATGTTTTAGTGCGCATATTGTTTGGCTATCTAGTGCAGTCCTCACTCACTCGCTTGTAAAATGTTAAATGTACAGTTTCGTCCCTCCCCGGGAGAGACAAACGATAAGAAACAATTATTTTTCATTCACATGCAACAAAAGCGGTACTTAGGATCGTCAATTAATGGATGGAGGGGAGGGTAATGGATAACTTAAGGGATGATCAGTATAGGTTCAGAAAGGGGAGAGGCCCACGCGATACCATTGCAGTAATGAGGTCACTATTCAAAAGGAGCATTAGTGTACAATCAGGGTGTTTTTGGTTGCTTCTTAGATTTCGAGAAGACATTTGATGGAGTGAATTGGGTAGAACTATTGAATCTTGTCCAGGGGATTGGAGAAGATTAAAGGGATAAGCGTAAATCAGTATACATACCTAAGGCTTCTCAAATGCGGACGGAAGGAGAGTCGAGATGGGCAGTGTAAGGCAGGAGACTACACTATGACCTGTATTTTAATATACTTATATTCGGAATCGATAGAAAGAGAGAGGACCGATAGGAAGTCCTCAAGGCAGGAGTGAAAGTACGAGGTGAGAAATCCATAAAATCAGTTGGATTTGCGGATGATCAAGCTTTAGTTAGCCATTCAACCAAGGCGTTGCAAGCATTTCAAAGCACATTAGAAAATCAGTGTGATACGGGTATCAATGAGTCGATTAAATCATCGCAATCGAAACGAAGGCCATTAGGTTTCCGTCGAGAAGAAGACCAAGTTCGACGTTAAAATTGAAGGGAAAAACTAGGCCAAGGGTTACTTACCTCGGAAGTGTTTTGAATCAAGATGGTCAAAGTAGCGGTACAGATATCGGAAGAAGGAAAATACAGTTCAATTAGTAGGAATGCTGTGGACTGCGATGGAGGAGAGAACTTTTGCCGAAAGAGGAACGAGCAGGAACACGATGGGCATGAAGGGAGACAAAATATACGCGGGATGATGAACAGTTTAATGTAGTTTTGTGAGCATGCTCGGTATCTTAGATATATATTAAGTTTGTGTTCATCCAAAACCTACCTTAACGGTGGGCAGCCACAGAAAAGATGCACTGTTGATTGGCCGAATTGATGCTTGTCCAAAATGTGCAATTAGTTTTTTTTTGTAAAATGACCTCAGGAAGGAACGCCGACCACAATTCACACTCTAGACAAACTTTTATTTTACAACTCCAGATGGCAGTCATAAAACATCTTATCGGGGTCATTGTTAAGGACTGCCTGCGCCAATTAAAGATAAGGAATCATGGACCTTGCGCAAACGAAAGTGTGATAAGTGTGCCGGGGTATTTTCTCTTCCTCTCATTTGTGTGTTTGTGCATTTGATCACTTGTAAATCACTTGCCCTCATTTATTTTTCGCAATGCCTACCTACAATTTTATATTTTGCGTACAAATATTTTAGATATATTTCCAGTGATTGTCGTGTTGTGTCCCCGAAGAAGGTAATTTATCCAAATCACACCAGGATGTACCTACGGCGGGCACTACTTTGCTATTATTGGGATCTAATCAACGCTATGGACCCCATTGATTATTTCCCAATTTGGTTTGTTTCATTTTATGTCCATTCCTTTCCATATGTAAAACTTAACCGAGATATGTCAAAACATGCTGGCAAGAGGTCACGTCCTTTATTAATCAAGCATGCTTCTTCATTTATTCCGTTTCTTGCTCGCGGACATTCGACTATTTGCATTGACAGATATTCACCGTCTTTGACGTAAGGACTTTGAGGTTTTTGGAAATATAGAAACCGTTTTCCACTCGAATTGTACAACAGCAATTTCCAAGAAAACCAACCCGATTAAAATCGCTTGTTTTTGTGAATATTTTTCTGTTACAATGGGTGTAGCAACGATAATTCCTCACTACTGTGCCCGAATTGACCATTCGATACCTATTCCTCCTGTGATTCCGCTGATTGTCATTATTGTTTCAAGCATCATTACACCCATCTTAATTGTCCATCGTCCTCATAGCTTTGGGCCCCACATTTCTTCGGAACCGCAAGCGTTTCTCTCTCTTTGCGAAGTCCTCATCTATCGTTCATACTCGTATCTCTCGCTTCGATTATTCTAGAAATAATTTCTACCATTTTATCACTGAGTGCCCTCCGTTGGCGTCGTTTTATTTTTATTTAGGTATTTATTTATCTGGAAAATTCACTTTTAATTCATATCTTGGGCCCAGCTCACTCAGTCCTCGCTCCTTCGTTGAAAGGTAGTTTTTTGCTTCCAAAGGTAGTACTTTGTAGTTCCATATACTTTCCACAAAGTGCGTGTAAGACCAAAGTCAATAATTTCATTTCAATATGTTATGAAAATTCTATTAAGTTACGCCGGAGACAATAAATCTCATGATGTAGTTTTTTGCCGAAGTCCTTCCATTTATTTCCGGGGTCTTCATCTTCTATCACAATAGCAACATCATTTTTTCTAATAATTTTGAATTTATTATTCTTCCTCTGAAGTATCCCTTAAATGGCTTGTACTCAGTGTAAACATTTCCCTTTTAAAGTGCTTGTAGATTTCTTAACAAAACCATTAATATACTTTTTCTTGACCTTCTTCGACTGCCGAGTGATTTAATCACGTAACTTGTGAGAGAGGGCTTCTTTGCCTTCATTTAATTGGCTATTGTAATTCTGTATTTATTAATGAAGTTACTCTATTATATTCTTCCTTATCTTTGGCTTTTTCGTGTGACCTCTTAAACCACGAGTAAGCATTGAGGAATTCAATTTAATTCATTACCCTTCGGTCCAGTTCTCCTTTCATTCCTCCATTTTTTCATCGATCACTCTGACGGATCGTCTTCTGGTATTTTTCCTCCATTATTTTTAATAATAAAAGAAATAAAATTGTCTACTGATCAATAGAAATTATTTCATGCGCATCTCTTGTGTCTTGGTCTTTTTGTGCAATTTTTATTAGTTTCACTGCGGACTAAACCTTATTTCTTTTAATATACCGGTAAATGGCACAGATATAGAATATTTAGAAAATGTCCTGTAAAATAAATATTTAGAAGTTCAACTTATGTTTTACGTGGACGTATTAAAAAATTCTTAATAATTTGAAGTACGTATTTTGCACTCCCTGAGGTCCTCTCGTTCTCACCTGAATCGTACCCGACCGGTTCCTCAGTCCCCATCCTCGACCTCGCTCTTTCGGGTGATTTCAGCGGCCGAGTGTCCAGATCATATTAGCACCTGCCGTGTTGGTTTATGGCGTCTTGCTGTCGCTTTGTATTACCGGCTTCCCTTTCGGAAATCTAAAAATAAGCAAACGCTTAAAATTTAAGCAGGGGGTGTTTGCATTTCAATATTTGCCCTTTTCATTGGCAAATCCTACGCAAAGGTCTCAACGACGGGTCACAATACTTCAGAAGCTGTGACTGCGAGGGATGATTTAAGCCCGCAGCTTCTCTGCTCTCAACCGCTCTCCCCGCTTTGGCTTTAGAATATCTTTGTGTAAAATGACTTCCTACGTTCAATTAGTTATCTATAAAGCCAAACAAGAAACGTAAGTCTTTTATAATTGTTTTAAGTTGTTCCAAAAATAACGCAATTGTAGTTCATTTTGTTGCGACCAGGAGTCGCAGCCACATTGGGAAATAGACGCCCTCCTTCCTCTCTTTGATAAATCTTATGGAAGTGGATGAAGGCTGGGAATGGCTGGCTGAAATCGAAAAAATCCAAAAATAGTATCTTTGATCCATGAACTTTGAAATCTGCAAGATTTTGTTATGATTTTGCACGCTGTTTTTGGCGTGTCATGTTCTTATAACACGAATATACTGGAATTACAGAAAACACAGAGATTTGATTGAAGCAGATGCTGAAAAAACTCTCGCCTTATATCTCTGCATTTCTTCAGTCAATCCGACGTGAAATCGGCAGTAAGGAAGCAATGATGAATCGTACACATTTCTTGCTTTATAGATTTTTAACCTAAATAGAAGGTCTTTGTTCTTGTAGTTTGAACGAATTCGGATGTCTCTGTGCTTTCATTTCAGTTAGAACGAGGAAAATAATGAATCGCACTAATCATCGGAGAGGGACCAAATGGGGCTTAGAATTCCGGAGTAAATAATAATAATAATACTAGATTTTTTTATTTTAACGGCTTTTTTTCAGTGTTAACCCATCGTGAAACTCCATTCATTTATATTGTCAAAAAACACTCACGGATCTTTATAAGTCACGTCCATCTGTGAGGAGGATTACTGCATTTGAAGTGGCATTCGATTTATTTCATAGCATACTATAATGACGTGTTTGGCTTAAAATTCAAAAGAAATCAGTAGCTAATTTAAAACTTTCACCTGCTAAAGTTCTTCATGGGTAATTTCACCCGTGAAGGCCTATCCCATCGCATTCCAAAGAGAGATGCACCTCACGCCTTGCCTCGCTATTTCCTTGGAATCAATGAGTGACTTTCTGACCTTTCGCCATGAGTGAGGGAAGGAGCTAGCGAATGCCCACCCGACCGACGCACGCTGTCGAGGGCCTTTCAACGCCTGCGCGTGGGCTCTGCGGAGGGCCGGCGCTTTCCGCTCGGAGCGGAAGCCGTTGTCCGGATGGTCCCGAGGGTCCGACTGACCCCTGCATTCCGGCATGCACGTTATCTCGACCATCGGCAAGGCGAAAGCACGGAGATCCGTGCGCTTCGCTGGGACGTGAAATCTCTCGACGGAAATTCAGGGCAACCATTATCTCAGAAGGGACGTTTGGGGATACCTTTACCGTTTTGTAAGGCCGATGCTCCAACCTTTGTTAGCTCTTCCACCGCAGCATCTATGCCAAGCTCTGAAGTGATGCGGGAACGTAAAAGTTTAGTTAATTCTGAAATCATCAATCTAGAACTGCATTTGATAAATAGCTCGTTGGCGTCGTGCGGAGTTGCTCCGAGTTGGAATATATGCCTTATTAAGGGAATTGAATAATAGTCTTCGAAAGTACAAGTTTTGATGAAAATTGATTAAAATTCTTTTGAAGGTTTGAGTAAAATTCTTAAATAATACACCATTCTTATTGCGATACCAAAATATCAGTGTATTGAGTGTATCTGCATATGTTAATATTTAGAAACGATTGATACAGCATGAAGTGTTTTACTTTTCCAATATCAAGCGGAAAGTGTAATTTGATGAACTGAGGATACTTATATTTTTATTGCGGAATCTACAAATAAATGTTTTAAAAAAGTTTTGATGACTCCATCAAAAATTTGTCGATTTGATGTGGATTGGGTTCACATTATTAACTTGGAATTGTTGAAAGGATAAGAAATGACAGCGGTGCTCAGCGTTTGATACAATCTGAGGAGACTATAGCAAAAGAATTGTGTGCGTGGAGGATTTCACGCGCGAGACGTTTAAATTTTTCTCACAATAACTTCTGAATCCATGGAGACGGAAAATAACATTAAGATCTCAAATGTGTAAATGATCTCGTTGTTCGACCGTTGCTAGTGGCGATCACCAAAATAATAAACGTATTCCACGCCTTAACCCGTCTAAAGTATCAAGTACACAAATTGACGTATTTTTCAACAATGCGAGTGCGTTGGTCTCGTGTGTGATCACAGCAAGGATGGGCGGAAGTAACGTGGCTCGCAGCTACTTGGTGCCGACGTGTTATTTATTCTCTCCCCCGGAATCCCGAGCAATGAAGTCCGCGGGCGTCGCTGTGAGTTCCTATCGATTCATGAGTATATATTGATTAGAGGCCGCACTTTAATTGCTTTAGAATATTTTAATAATAGAGAGTATAGGGTATGCTCAGGAAGAGAGGGTGCCGACCTGGTTTCTCCCTCCCCCCATTAAAACGACTCCGTTCTTTCTTCAACCGGTCGACGTTCGATATCATCCTTCTTTCGCCAGAGGCAGAATCGAAAAATCGCTAACCTACGAAGAACATCACGAGCCTCGCATATAACTCTGATAATATTTTACTGACCTCCTAGTTTTTGATCCCTTTAGGAGACTGGGATTCGAAAAAGATGCATCACCTCGAAAGGCAGACTAGCATAATAATCGGGTGTGGGTCTTGCTGACAGTTAGAGTTGGACATCAATAGTACTCGTAACTTATACTATGGCAGCGCTGCTTAGACATCCAAATGAACACAACATGCTATTGGATTAAGAGCACTTCAAGTAGGTATTACTGTTTTTAAAAACCCTACCAGTTAGAGTAACGTTTCAAATGGAAATGAACCCGTAAAGGTAGCCCACAATGTCATGTTCTTTCAAAATCCACATTAAAAGCACTGGTTTACACAAAAGCCCTATGCATTGTAATCTATCATTCCTCAGCTCCGCAAAGTTCTACCTTCCACTATTCTCTCCGAGACAACATTTCTTTTTCTCCCTCTCGCATATCCACTTCTCATATACATTGCCTTTGGAATAATCGGTGGCATGCGATCGGCAGGGATGGAATTCACGGGGCGAAAGTAAGGTGGAGTCGGATTGGGATGGAAAGGGTGAAAAGGAGAGAGGTGGAAGGAATTTCCATGCAGTTGGTGATGGGGAGGGAAATTTTCCTAATGGTTCTTAGTGTGCTTAAAGACCAGGGAATTTATTTATTTTTATTTTATTTATTTTTCAGTATTAGTCTGAAAATAGCACATTTTGGCCTTTACATCGAACTATTAACAACGATAACAATGGTCACATTTACAAACACCCAAGGCCTAGGTGGAGGAAAACTCACTCAGGCGGGAATCGAACCCGCGACCCTTGGAATGGCAGACGAGGACGTTACCCCGCCGCCACCGGGGTCGGCAATTGAAGAGCCTTCTGCGCCCATATATGTGCCAACTCCTAAGTTCTTACCTAAATGCTGTCAGCTGATTCTGGGAGTACTCAAGTTACTGTGACGATAAAGCAATAATGGATGGATTGATTGCTGGAAGCGATATGTTTAGAAATGGAGTGATTGTAAAATGCGCAGTAGTGGTGTTAGTTGATACGGATGAAGATACGAGCGGTAGCGCATTCATCTATGTAAAAGAGAGGCATAAGTTTCTGGAGATATATAAGATACTTTATGAAGCACAAATAGCCTTAGATATTTGGTTTTAAGAAGAATCTCTGAAGCAGAAAGGGGGACAGCATATACACTTCGGGTGTTGGCTGGATGAGCAATATGGAGGAAGAGGGTCAGCGGGGCCAAGTGGAGGTTTTGTGGATTTACTAAATATGTCACGCAAAAGTGCGGGATGTTTCAAAGAGATGGGACATGTTTAAAGAAGGAAGAATCTGGAATCATTATTTTCTTTGATGAGGTAAAAGTCTTGTAGGATATGTCGAATTTAGATGGTCCTGGGAAAATAAGTAGATGGTAAAAATTATACTATTGAGACTATCAAGACGGTGTATCCGTAGAATGTATTCCTGGAAGTAGAATTTTGCTGTTAAGTAATTTTTCGGAGTGACTGCGTTTGCTACGGAATATGTGGAGCCTATCTCTACAATGCTGCGGGGAGTGGGAGTCATTCATTACGCATGGGGTGGTGGAGTGGGGAAATGCCTCGGTGCGTTTAGCGTGGGATGGGAGACATCTGCGGAAATGGAGCCGTGCCTTGTTGATTCTATGCAAACACAAACTAGTATGAGTATTTCTTTGATGGCGGGAAAGTGTCTACGCCTAATGGCGTAGCAATGTCTAATTCGATCGATAGAATAATCCGCGATTCGATCGAGTTTAACACATTGCATGGCAGATGAAAGAATGCCTTACCACGTCGTGGATGGTATCCATTTTTATTTCCACGAGTTTTTAAGCTTAAATTATTGGGATGTGTTGTGATACTTATGAACTTTTTCATTTTTCTCAGGAACAATTCAAACATTACACGTCTCTTAGTATTAACTTATTAACTTAATAGATCTGGTGTTTTCCCCTGCGTATTTGCTTCATGAAGTTTTCTCGAGTCTTCCACCGGGTCAGGGGTTCCAAACTGGCCGACGTTTCGATGCCCAACTTGTGCATCGTCCTCGGCTGGTGAACGGCAGCTTTTACTTGTGTAGTCATTCTAGGTTGAATGTGAATTATATTTAAAGCGAATAATAAATTCCGCGGTGGTTTTAGTCAGGGGCTTTATCGCCTGAGACTGGATTGAGGTATGTTAGGGCGGCGTGCTTCCGCGGAAGTTGAACATGCGCCGTGCCCCGTGGTTGCGGAGTAATTTGATCTTTGGTAATCAAGCAACGGAAAAGTTTCCATTCCTGAAATGGGAAGTCCCTTTCTCGTGCGTGAAAAAAATTTGCTCCTTTCCGTCTGTTTTCTCCGAGAAGTCATCACGCTCGGCGTGGCCATTAGCTTCATTCCCGAAGCGTCTATAACAAATTGGTTGACAAAAGAAAATTGACTGTAGCGTGGTAAGATTTTTGGAAATTGTGGAATAAAGTCCTTCCACCGATCATTATGACGTGGAAAAATTGAGTTGTGTTTTTTGCGGAAGATATATGGAGCCAAGATTGTTTATTTTGCATTTTCAACTCAATATTCTTCGATGTAAATGTTCCTGGCGTCGTTAATAACCGACGCACCGCTACGAGGAGGACGCATCCATCAACCTCTTGGACCTTCAAATCTTTTCAAGAGCCAAACGCATTTCTCCATTAAAACCACTTTTTTTTCTCTGTTGAAAATTATTTTATGAGTTTCTCCATGTCTGTAAAATGTATATTTTGCTTGCTTGTCATTGATTTGGATCGGTGCGAAATGGTTACTTTAAACCCGTAAACCCGTACTTTATTCCGATGAACAGGTCTTGTTGGTGATTAATCGCGGTTATTAATTTATTCATTTTGAAAGAACAGGGGAAATGGTTGACAATACTTATGCGGTACCATTTCTAAATTTCGAACAAGCATATAATATATCATTAAAAACACTATTTTTGGATGAATACGAGGCAGCGTGCCCCTCTGTCGTCTGGTGAATATTAAGTAGTACTCTATGCAATTTGTAGAGACGGAATCATTTTCTTTAGCAAGATAATTTTCTGACATATCCAAGATCACTTACATGGAATTTTGAACATTTTCGGACATCTTTCGTCGGCATTCTACAAGGCTTTGTTACGTCATACATTATTCAAATATCAACGCGTCTCGTAGGATTTAAAAACAGTAATAATGGAAATTAAGTCATATTTATTATGTGATTTGATCAATTGGCATGAGTCACGCTGAAAATCAATATTTTTGGGAAACAGCTGGCAATTAGTTAGCTCTGATTTTCGCGAAATCTGCCATTTTTACCTTTGAATAACGGACACGATGACCCGATCTCAACTTTTCTAGCTTGTTCATTGTCTGATGCATTTCAAAACTACGCTCAATCTGGAATTCCATTACTTCTTCGGGTAATGATAGTACTTGTATGCCGCGTAATATCCATAGCAATACTTAAGAGCCAAAGCTCTTGAGTTTCATTGCTATCCTGAAGCCTAAAATTGTTTGTCGGTTGTCGGTTTGATAAATTTATTTTTTCTGCATAACATTTGTTAATTACAAGACGAAGGTTTAGGCTAAAACATAAATTTTTAACAGTGACATAGTAAGGCTGAGCCTTGTACCTGGGATGAAAAAATTATATCTGAATGAATTATGTGCACATATCAACCTTAGAGTGGTTTGCTTTCGCGAAGTGATGCTTGAAACAACGCAGTTTGATTTCTTGGAGCAAAACGTGATTACTCATTTTCAACAACGGGCTTTCCAGCTAAATTTGAAAAAAAAAACATGCAGTAATTTTCTTTTAGGAAAATAAATATCATCACCATAACTCACAGACCCAGAGAGGTATAGATTTCAAGTGAAAAACACTTGTGCCACGCTGAACTTTGACCGCAACATGGGGATATACATGTATGCTCCTTATATCTGCGAATCTTCATTTGCAAAACTTCGCACCTGAATGCAGGGAAACCTTTTAATGGAAAAGTCGGGAGAGGTATTCATACAGCTATATATAATAGCTCTGGCAATGAAAGCGAGATGGCCGAGACCGTAAACTTGATTGGCACTAGATTTGTTTGAAGGGGGGGGGAACAAAACAAAGCTACAAGTAAGGTAAAAGAAAGGGAACCCACACACTAGGTCACTTGGGTGTGTTTGGTCATCAATAGTGACCCACGCATACCTCAATCATGCACAGAAAAAGGCAAAAGTAATTATTAAAGATAAGACAACCTTACGACCACTCGATCACTAGGGCGCGGTAAGGAATAACAGTCACTCTCGTGAATCGCATTCACGCACGCACACACACACACTCAGGGTTAACAAGGATATCTCCAATGCCAGGGACCCGTTGTACTCACACAGATGAATGCGAAATTATAAAACGGATGTAAGGAAACATAAAGGACTTACGTAAACACGCATTCACTCAATCAATCGGGTGTATTAGACCTTTGTGAATCGCACACACTCATTCGTCCAGGGTTTGCAAGGATTCTTCCTATGTCAGGGGCCAGCCAATCACACAAACACAAATAAAACAAAAGGAAATTATTGTGTGGGGGGGGGGTAGGTAAGTGCCAAGAGAAATCCTGAAACCAGGTGTTTTGCCTGCCAAGCAGGCCTCTTCAGAGCAGAATCTTTCGTTTTCATTGCTTCACGACCCTAGTTACGTTCGTTTTATATTTTCATTAATAGCTCTGGCTGGCGTTTAAGGTGAAGCGCCAAAGGATTTCATATTTTTGAATCAATATTAGACAAAGGTATTCTGCAGAATTGGTAAAACTATGTTGTGAGCAAAGAGGAAGCGTCACACAATTTAAAAAATTTATAAAGTGGAGACTCAAGAAGGCAAGAACATTACGTCCAGCGGTTTGTGCTGGAGGAGCACTAACTTGAAGAGTTTAATGAACCAAGTGATGTACTCTAAATCTATTTTCTATTAATGTGGAATTCACGTTCGTAGTCTTTGTGAAGTATTCTTAAAACTAGAGTAAAATAACTATCAGCCTGATCTGATTTTCTCATAAGCTCGATTATCTATTCACAAGTTTTCCTCCATGGTCTAACGGACAACAGCCCCTGCCATAAATTCACGTGCTTGCTTGCAGCGAGAATTAAAAGAAACCTTGGAATCACGGTCCCAAAGGGGTATGTACCAAACGTGTCAAAGTGATTTGCCCCCTCCCCTTTTCTTCTCCACGTTCACTCGAGGGCGCTAGACCTGATTGATGACGGCACGTTGGTCCGAAAGGTCTAGAAGCGGCGTTCGCCGGCTCATTTGAATCCGCTCCTCCGGCCGACGCCTCTCCTTTGGCCCTCAGCGGCGAGGGCCCCGCGCGTGATATACGGCGGGGGGGAGGGATGGGGGGGGCCGCGGTCGTCGACGATGCCATCGCGTCCGCCGCCCGCTTTCACTTCCGCTGTGGGGGTGGGGGGAAGGGAATGGGGGGGGGCGTTGGTCCATGGGTCCTTCGCTCGCCTCGGGCCCCGCCCCCTCCCTCCACTGGCCCTCTCGGTATCAGGGGATGGTGGTGCTCGAAGGCGGACGAGGGGGAGTGTGAAGAGGTGACTATGCGAATCTCTTAATTTCCTTATGGGTGAAGTCACCGATTTAATCTTTATTAGAAGCTAAAGTATGAGCGAGACAGACTCAACGGATTCATGGCTCCCTCCAATGTTCCCGTCGGGCGTTCGAATGGGGGAGGCATGACGTCTCAACTGAAGGAGGTTCGTGTGGCGCGATATATGTCCGGGTGGAGCGTGCGGTGGCCTTTATCTTACAAAGAGATTTAAAATATCCCGTGAGCACCTGCTCGGATTCGAAGAGTGCGTTTAAAATAGCTTGGGGATTGGGAAGTAAGAATACGGAATGACCTGCTCTTCGACGTTTCATTAATCAACCTTATAAGCCGAATGAAGCGGAATCCATTGAGCATTTGTTTGCGTTAAATGCTTGGGGTTTCCATCAAGAGCCTTTGCAGTTTGCATTGCAATGATGTGTAAGGACTATACTCTATTCCTCCTCCCTGAACTGGAAGGATTGCGAAGGTAGTGGATGGTGGAATTTTCAAAAGCCTGACATAACACTTCGGGAATTTATTATTTCTGCATTTTAAGCGATACCACCACCACAATAATCAACCCGAAGGTCGGTTTGGTAGGTGATGGTAGAGTTCATCCAGTACTAAGCCGTACACGGCGTGTTAAATTCACACATCACACTGGTAGGGGGGCCAGTTCCTTTCCCTGGGCCGGTTTATGGTTTCCCAGGAAGACCTGGTACCCGAAAAATCACATAGCTTGGGTGGAGCTGCAGTTGTCCACAGAGGCTTGCCCGGGAATCGAACCCGGGCCCTCGGTTTAATAGGTCAGCGCAATATCCAATGGCTTACAGGTCCCCATTTTATCCCACAATATTTAAAATTTGTATAATTAAACGTTTATTAAGACAATTTCATTCACAGAACTTATCGGATTTTTATGTAATAAATTTGATATTGTTTTAGTTGTAGACTAAAATGTAAAGAAAATTAAGTGATTGGTGAATATATAGCAACGGAACATTTATCCCTAATAAATAATCATTATATTAGAGAGTAATTATGTGCTTGGCGCGTTCAATGACTCAAAACATATTGAGAATATTTCGCTCGGCAATTGGTTTCCCTTACTGCCAAAATTATCTCTTTTTATTGGGTTATATTGCCGTTCCTTTTTTATATTAAAAAAAATTGATGTTTTTATAATTGGATGTTCACAACATATGGATATTCTTGTTGAGTCATGCTCTTTACCAATCTTATCTATCGATTTGATTTTCCTCGTGGAGATTCGACTGCACAGTAATTTAAGGGATGCGATTGATTTAATATATTATCGGATACACAAATACTTGAACTAGACGCTTAATTTAACAGGATAATCCTAGAGAAACTATTTCAATCGAAGGTTTGCGCAGTGCCTTCCAAGAAAAATGGGACGTATCACATTGAGCCAAAGTATTTTGATTGAAGGCTGGAAAAAAACCCATGGAAGTAAACGAAGTCTTTATTCATATTATGATCACTATGATCGGCAACGTTTGATCACTACAAGGCCATAGCATACTGATGCACTTACAGGGTCGCACCCAAAAGTGGTAGGACTGATTTTTTTACAAGAATTTTATTGACGATATACTTACATCGACTTAATAATCTTCAAAGTATGCTCCTTGAGCTGTTACACACTTAGCATAACGTTGCTCCCATTCCCCGTACGCCCGCTGGAAATTTTCTTTGGGGATGCCGTTGATGACCCTCGTCGAAGCCTCTTGAACGGCCTTTATCGAGTCAAAACGTCGTCCGTTGAGTTGTCTTTTCATCAGGGGGAAGAAGAAGAAGTCCGGTGGTGCCAGATCGGGAGAATAGGGCGGGTACGGCAACGTGGCAACGCCGTATTTGGCCAGGAGCTGTCTGACGACGAGCGCGCCATGGCAGAATTTTCGGCACCATCTTGGCGCACACCTTACGCATGGCCAAATCCTGTGAAATAATGCGTTGGACGTTGGATGCAGACAGACCCAACTGGTCTGCAATTTCTTCACTGGTTAAGCGTCGGTCTGTGTTCAGCAGTGTCCTCACTCTGTCCACATGCGTGTCGGTTCTTGCCGTCGACGGCCGTCCGGAGCGATGGTCGTCTTCAACGAGCTCCCTACCCTCTTTAAACAACTTGTGCCACTCAAATACTGTGGAACGACTTAAGGCAGTGTCCCCATAAGCCTGCTTGATCATATCGAGGGTCTCAGTTGCCGTCTTCCCCAGTTTACTTCAAGGAATAACGTTGCTCTAAATTCAGATTCATTTTGTTTTTCGACGCGGACAAAAAACTTGCTTCACTAAAAACGGTGTCCTCACTCAACGACAGCCCGCAGGCGACTGAGGTTGGTGTCGATCTGTTGCTAAGAGCCCCCTCCACCTTACCCTGCCAGGCAGACCCCCCTCCACCGCTCCGTTCGCGCCGGGGAAAATCAGTCCTACCACTTTTGGTTGCGACCCTGTATCTATTGAGCCATTGAAGCGATTCCCTGGGAATTTGAGTGTGTAAAAGATATATTACCCCATTTTACGATCGGAATGGGGTACTGAATGTCGAGCGTTGAGTGCATGCCTCAGGACACTCGAGTATCGACTCACGAGTCTCGGTGTGGACATTTTAATAATATAGTACACGAACCGATTTGCAACACTTAAATTTTCTGGAGGAAGTGCTTCATAATGCGTTTTCGGGAAACGTGATATCGCGCCTACTGTCCGCTACGCCTTTTCCTCCCGTTTAACTTACGCCCCGGATGGGAATGAACGCGGGATGGAACTGCTCGTTGGGCACCAGCCCCGCGGGCGCCAGTGGTGGGCAGAGCTAAGTCCGGATGGAAAGTGGAATTCGCGCAGGGTAATGAGCAGCCTGAGAGGCTCTCCGTGTTCCGGCTATGGTTTCCAAGGGAGATCCGATGACACAGAATATCGCACGGCCTGAGAGAGTGGGGACGTATGTTACCCCCCACCACAACCTACTCCGGGGGGGGTGTGTGGGGGGGAGAGGTTGAACGTCATGGCTCCACGTTAACTCACCCCCACCGCAGTGACCTCATACCATCGGCCAAATTTTATAGTTTTGTGACAGCTCTTGCCATACTATACGTATATTCCGCCCACCGGAGGCTCTATGAGGTGCGTCCCAAAACTATCCGACCTGCGTCCATATCTCCCCATTGGTGCTAATAATCTTCATGGTCATCCGGGCCGTGGTATCCTTCGGAGTAGTCCCCATTTGATTGAACCACACGCTCCCGGCGTTGGTGCTTCCACATCTTAAAGCAGTCCTCGAACGCGGATTTCGGAATGGCCTTCAGCTCGCGCGTCGCATTACTCCACATATGTCGTCGAACCGCTTTCCTTTGAGAGCCTTTTTCAATTTTGGAAACATCCCCAAAAGTCGCAGGGAGCTACTGTCGGGACTGTACGGAGATTGGCGAAGCTGTTAAATCTCCTGTGTTTCGTCAAAAAATGCTGCAAAAGATTCGATGAATGCGCTGGCACGTTATCGTGATGAAGAAGCCAGTCACCTGGCTTCACCAGAGACGCGGTCGTTTTCTTCTCACGGCATCACGCAATATTTTCAGAACTTCAACGAAATATTCTTTGTTGATCGTCTGACTTTTTTGAACAAATTAGTAGTGTAAAACACTTTCACAATAAAAAAATAATAATAAACGCAGGTCGGATACTTTTCGGACACACCTTGTATTAACAAAGTAAGATAGACGTTTTTTTCCTAAGTTCCCTCGACAGTTTTATTAATCCATAACCCTCTTCTTCTAACTTGCGAGTCTATTAGTCCTCTATGAGGTAAATGTAATCGATACAACTAATTCCGAGTAGACACAGTAAATATTATAGTATTTTGTTTATTCCCTGTCTCCTTGAGTATTTCTCTGGCGGAGTGGGTTCCACCGATTTTTGCCGCCGCAGAGTGTCAAGTTCAGGGGGGGGTGTTAACCATTGGTCGTCGGGAGGGGCGTGGTGTCTTCTGCTTCACCGCCACCTCAAAATACAATGACCGAGTTTGCTCTCACTTCCCAAGGCCTCATGCCCTTCAATCGCCCCAAGGCCGTTGCAAGTCACACCTATTTGGTCTCGTGCTAATTTTGCCGAAATTCTCTGGCATTGGAGAAAATGTGCAAATGTTGGAATACGAATTCATGTTCGCAAACTACGCGTTAATAATCCTCTACACAGCGGTTTAGCGTGAAAAGTCATCTAAATGAGATCCTACAGTGTATTGACTATCGTGCCTATTGACTTAACGAGATATTAAAACTCTCTTAAAGCTCCCGGGAAAGGTCAAATTAAAAGCCAACGTCAAAACTTTTGCATCGGTATTCAAAATGGAATTCGTAGATTTAAAAATCTTCAGTGCTGTTGTAGTGGAAAAGGGTCGCAATAAAGTAACGCACGTGGGATTGGGAATGAAGGAAGAGTCCTCCTCGAACACAGATAAAATGATATGGTGGATGTACAATTCCCTGCATTCTAATGAATAAGAGAATTGGTTGTCAAAACTACTACCTTGATCAAAAATTTCCCGGAATTTATTCAGAAAATTAAAAATACAAGTTTATTCATCTAAATCTATATTGTCCCCTTCAAAGTAATCCCCATCGACTGCAACACACTTATGCCAGCGCTTGATCCAATCCTCGAAAAATTTTTTATATTCGGTTTTCGGTATGTCCATCAGTGCTTCCTGCGATTTTTCCATTACTTCCTCTCGGCTGCTAAAACGCGTTCCCCGTAATGGTTTTTTAGCTCGATTGAACAGAAAGAAGTCACAGGGAGCCAAATCAGGTGAATTCGGTGGCTGTTGGATGGTATTTGTTGCATTTTTCGTCAAAAAATTACGAATAATGATAGCACTGTGCGACGGTGCGTTATCATGGTGCAAAATCCACGAGTTTTCTGCCCACATTTCTGGTCTCTTTCGGCGAATTGCTTCACGCAAACGTCTCATAACGCCCAAATAATACTCTTTGTTTACTGTCTGGCCTTCTGGCAAAAATTCATGATGCACTACACCGTTGTAATCCATGAAAACCGTCAGCATTGCCTTCTTTTTTGACTGAAAACGACGTGGTTTTTTTGGTCTCGGCTCATTTGGTGAACGCCATTCACTTGCCTGATGTCTGGATTGCGTGTCGTACTCATAAACCCACGTCTCGTCTCCAGTAATGATCCTTTTGATGAATGTGGGATCGGATTCAGCCTCGCAAATCATGTCTTTTGCGACGTCAACACGGTCTCTTTTTTGCATGAAATTGAGGTCTTTTGGCACCAACTTTGCTGCTACACGACGGAAACCCAAATCATTAACCACAATGTCTTGGGCGGATCCATAGGCAATGAATGTTCAAGTCCTCCGCTATTTCTCTGATGGTTAATTTGCGGTTATTGACCAACATTTCTTTTACTTTATCAATTTTTTCACCGACTTTCGATGTCGATGGTCTGCCACTGCGTTCATCATCTTCGATTGACTCACGACCACTTCTGAACCGCTCGTGCCACTGGTAAACGACCGTTTTTTTTAGAGAATCGTTGCCGAAACACTTTTCCAACATTTCCAACGTCCGTGCGCCACTAAATCCGTTTTTTACGCAAAATTTAATACAAGTTCGTTGTTGCAAATTTAAATCCATTTCTGAAATTGTAAAAAATCGCCAACACACACAGAGATAGATGTACTCTTGGCTACGTAACTTTTGCAAATGTCAAGTTATGACACTAAGATTTAAAGGGAATATCAACAACAGATGTACCAATTTAACAAAAAAACAGAACTCAAATCGGAACGATGGGAGCGCCACACGGTGGTTATTCCGGGAACTTTTTTATCAAGGTAGTATTCTGGTTAATAAAACGACGGCACTTGATACTACTTAGCCATTTCTCTAAATGCATTCAATGCATTGGAGTGTATTAGCATTGAGAGGGTTACTCGTCAGTATTTTCTTAAATGTAGGGTACGTAGTGGTAAAGTGAGATAAGGATTTAATGAGAGAATCTCAAAGAACAAGTCGATTTTTCCAAAGGAGTCAATGGGAGCCAACAGCGAGCACCTTTCTCGCGAAGAAGAACCCAATGAATGAATTCATCCCGTCGATTTGGGATGCGCTTTTTCTGCCTTTTCTCCTGTGCCTCCGAATCCGGGGTTAGGGTTTCTTCCCGAGGATATACGTGGCTAGGGCATACGTATCATAGGTACCCTTGCTTTATTTTAGCATTACACTGATCCCCGAGTCCCGAACCAGCATTAAACAGCAAGTGTGATAAGTATCCCATCATTTTAAATGAGGAAGTATTAGCGGTTGGATGAGCCATGACCGGGCGTGTAGATAACCCCATTCACGTTCCCTCCTCGTGCGAAAATGTTCGCTTGAGGACAAGTGTCGAGGGGTGCTTAATGGCTCGCGGATGGGCGGAGTAAGGAGGGGCGGATGAGGGGAGGTGCGCATCCCGCCGGATTGGAGACGTGATCGGCGGGAGAGGAGGCAGTTGTTCACGAGGGCTCATTAGGGGCGGGCCACGAAGCGGGGGAAAGCGGGAAAATGTATCCGAGAAGGAAGGTGTGTGGACCAAAATCAGTGATGGGCAGACAGGAAAGGGGTGAGACTGGAAGGGATACACACGTAAGTCATTGGCCGCGATGACCGTCTTTGGTGGAATCGAATTACCAACGCCTCTTCACGGCATACCGGCCAACGAGCCACCGCTCAGGCCTGGAGGATCCCACTTTGGAAATTCACTCTTGGAAATGCCTACTACATAGTATAAGAGGGCTAAGAACTGACAAAGAAGTTATTTCATTCAAATGGTCAGAATAACTGTAACTACGAGGTCTGTCCAAAAAATACGCGAACTGAGGCCATTAAAACTTTATTTTGCGAAATTTAGTTTACATCGATTTTGTCCCCTTCAAAGTACTCTCCACTCGTGGGCTATGCATCTTCTTTTCATGCACTGTTTAAAGCACCCTTTGGAGGTCTTTGGTAGTTAGGCTTTTTAGTTTTCTCGTCGTTTTATTGCTTTATGGTGCCTTCCACATCTTCCCAGTGATGTTCCCTCATCACATTACTTTTGCATTTTGGGAAAAGGAAAAAGTTGCTGGGGGTGAAATCTGGCGAATAAAGAGGATGATCAAGAATGGCGAATGCGTTTCTTGCCAGAAACTGGCGAACGAATCAATGCTGAATGTGGAGGTGCACTGTCATGGTGAAGGATCCATCCATCCATTTCCTTGAGTCAAATTTGGTCAACACGACGCACGCGATCTCTCAAACGCTTGAGGTAAACCTCAAAGTAGAACTCAGGGTAGAACTCAGCATTTACTGTTTGTCCTTCAGGAAGAAATTCACGATGAACAACACCTTCGACATCAAAGAAAACCGGGAGCATGACTTTGATTTCCAATCGGCTTTTTCTTGACTTTTTTGTTTGATTTAATCCACTTGGAAACGGATGTTTTCTCCGAAGCATTATCGCTTTTAACATTTCAATAATACCTTGATAACGTTTTTCGCACTTCACGAAAAACTTGATTTTGATTCGTTACTCCGTGATTTCGTCAATTTACATTCTCGAAAAACAGTGAAAACAAGGACAAAAGACACTATAACATAACTGGCACCATACGCACAGCTCGACGATCCGCCAAACACAGACGGCTCATTGGGTCTCAGGCAACTAGCGCCGCTAGCGGGTGGGGCAGTAGTCCGCGTCATAGCCGCCAGATAGTTCGCATATTTATTGGATAGACCTCGTATACACATACTTAAAGGATTGACGGCTCTTCCGGTGAACAGAATTCACGAAGTTACTCTCGGGTTAAACACCGGATAGGGTTGAAGGACATCGACGTTTCATTGACTGACTCCACCATGGATGCCACTTCCAGAAGATTGGAATCCGATAGTATAAAACCCGAGAAATTATGGTGAATGTGGCTACGAACTCCGTGTTACCTTAAATGCAAAAATTTCATTTCAAAGGACAACTTAGGTTTCGACGTTGACTAGATGAAGTGTCCAACGCTGAAAACTATGTCGTGTTTTAATTAAATTTGTGTAGAATTATTAAGTTACTGCTATAATTTCAATATCCAGAGTCTGTCTAATGGGTGAGTCTTTGTTGATAGCTATGCCGACATCTTACCGAACTAGGAAATGTTGTTTAAAACCTGTTCGTGTTCATGCGCCATATTGCTCAACTAATTTATGTACAAGTATGATCCAAACCGTAAAGGTATAATGGTGCTGTTCACACGTGTTTAGCACCTTCAAAAAAAGAGATTTGTCTCCAATGTGTTACGGATATGTAGCATTTATTTCAACTTCCGTTCTTGACATAATCTCCAGATGGATCAAGAAAGATTTCTTAAACTTCCTGTAGCTACTCCTGTAAGTATTTGTACGTGAGTCAGGAATGAGAAGAAATTTTAAGATCATTTGCCTGTCAAACGCAATGCATTAACTATTTTTTGGTAGTTCACTGTTCAAGTTAGATTTTGTATGAACACAAACTTAACATCCATATGTTTCTAAGCATATTACAAGATACAACCTCACATCCAACTCTATATTAATTCCGCCTTCAACCCCAGATACTTCCCAATCAGAATGCTCTTCGTCCACGTTTTCTGCCTCCTATAGATTTCTCTCGACTATCTCCTCTCCTCCCGCAACATACCCACTACTTCCCACATTTTCTCTTGTCTGTATCTAGGCCCATAATTTTCGACTTAATCAATAATCCTTTATTGTCATCTCGAAAAAAACAATTTTGGAATATTAAATCAATGTATTTGGATAAGAAATATGTACTAATTATCTGCATAACATTCTCAAATCCAAATTTCATGCCGCATCCTCGACCGGGCGAGCATTAATTTTTACATGTAAATTGTTTGGAAGAAATCCTTAAATATTTATTTAGAAACTTCCGCAGCATTTGAAATATTTAGACGCTTCGAATTAATATCTCCGGAACTTTGTTCCACGGAGCTTTTGGATCCACACCACTGCTATTGGACTGGCGAAAACGTCTTTTGAGCACTTCTTGGGGCCGGCATAGGAGTGATATGTTGTATTTTTATGTGTTTCTCTAAATCCAAAAAATATTTTAGCTACATTGGCGGACGGTTCTACTTTTGCTGGACAATTTTTATGCCACGCACGTATGCATTTATCTACTGTACCATGGTCAGAGCGAAAACCGAGTCATCCCCCGCCACGCTAGTCCCCCAAATCGTCGGTGCTCATCACTTCCTTCCGATTCTCCGCTGTCGCTCTGCAAGTCAGCCATCTTAATGACACCCGCACGTCACAACGATAAACCTCCCGGCGGAACACCCTCTCCCACCCACCCACCACCCACTTGTATATTAACGTGTCAATATGAAAGGCGTACTGCACATTTGCTTGATAATCGTGAAATGCATCGAAACCGGTCGAAATGAAAACTTGATTGATGGCAGGTTTCGGGTCTTTAGTACGTATTCCCATCATTCCAGTCATGACAAGGGAAACATTCGAATTCACTTCCAAGCACGGAAAGCATGCGTCGTCTACCCCGATCATCACGGACGCCTAAAAAACGTTGAACGTGCGCATGAAAGCTAACGATAAGATCTGCGAATCACTGTCTCTTTGCGCATAATTACGTGGGGGACTGTTCCATGCTTAATGGGAAAGAGAGCTGCTCGATGGGGGGAGGAGAGTTGCGCTCGTGATAAATCGCACCCTTCCCTTTCCCACCCTCTCTCCTGGAGGAGTTTTCCTCCCGGGGAAGAGGATGGGCTGGGGCAGACGAAAGGGAAAAAGGGGAATGCCTTAATACGGCGATGGACCGCGCGCTATTCCTTTAATTTCATTATACTCATCCCATACGGATCTGCGCTCTGCGTACCATTCGCGATGTCTTCGGTACCATGGGTGAATGCAGATGGAAAGCGAGAGTTAACACCAGTGGGAAGGGGAAGCTGATTTGTTTCTGATTGGAAGGAGATTCTAAACTCCCAACCTTACCACAAGGTCTGCACCAAAAGTAGTATGGCTTTTATGATTTTTTCGGACGGACGGACGGACGGGCGGCGGTTTCTCTGCCTGGGTTCGAGGATGTGGAGTATCAGAAAAGGTTGGAAGCTGGTGGCAGTTGGCTCCCAGCCTCTGCCTAGTGCGAATCGTTCGCCTGCGAAACCTCTATAACCTGACCTCGTTACGCTCCGTTATGAGGGTTTTTGGAACAGCACTACACCGCCAAATTTTGCGTGAAACTGAGTAAAATCGGGAAAGAGACTCATTAGATGCACAAGACAGCTAATGGGGGATGACGCCATGAATAGTTCGGGTTTTTATGACTGGCACAAGCTGTTTCGGGAGGTAGAAAAGACGCCGAACGTTCACCGGGACGCCCTTCGACCTCAAAAAGTGACGAAAATCTTGCAAGAGAGAAGGTTTTGTTGGATGAAGATCGCAGATTAAGTGTTCGCATGGTTACTGATGAACTTGGAATCCCTAAAAGTGATGTGCATCGACTTGTGGCCGAAAACATGGCCATGAGAAAGGTGTGTGCGAAGTGGAAGCCGCGAGTGCTCTCGGACGAACAAAAGGAAACTCGAACTCGGATCTGCCAAGAGCTTGTCGACCATGTCTCAGTCATTCTACACCCCTGACGTCACTTCACCAGACTTCTTCCTCTTCCCCCATCCCAGATCCGCGCTGAAAGGACGTCCTTAGGGCTCGGTGGAAGCGCTACAACAGGCCGTGACGAGGGAGCTTAGCAGTGTTTTGGGAACCACCTGCCGTAAGGTGAAAGTAGAAAAGCCGCCGGCAGTGGTGTGTGGGTGCCACTTCTAGGTCTTTAGAGTGAATGCACCAATTCTGGCAATAAGTTTTTTTTAATCGACTCAGTCCCACTACTTTTGGGACAGTCTTTGTATAGTTATACAGGTGGTTGGTGTCCTAACAACCCCCGCCACACGCCCTTGCGGCGGCTTGCGGGGTATTAAGTAGATGTAGATGAACTCAGATCCTCGCTACTCTCGAAATGACAACAAATCCAGGGTTTAACACGAAGAGAATTTTATTTTTGATCAGCCGTTCAATTTCCGGGCACTTTCCGAGAACCCATTATTAAGCAATTAAAGGCCGGTCTACTGAGACCCGCTACCACTACCCTTCTGTCGAATCAGTGGGTGTGACGTAGACTCATAAAACAACACACACATGCTGTCACACCAGATCGTGGCTTAAAAATGGACTCGGATACATTTTCATTAAGCTAGCGTCTTTTTTTATTTCCAGTGTAGTGCAATACCTGAGTGATAAATGCAACCGAGTTATCGCCATGCAGAACTGCTTTCTGATTAAATGGCAATTTGGATAAATTTTCAATACATTTTTCCGTTAAAAACTGTTTCAACAGAGAAAAAAGCGTCATGAAGATAATTAATTATGTGGGATTGGTGTGCCTGAGGACAGGAAGCCTCGGGGCCAGGATCAGCCAATTGAAAAGGTGTTACGCGTTCGTTTAAATCGGCGTCATTCAAGAAATAACCCAATCCTCGCACGCAATCGATAGGTTGGGCAATGGAGTCGGTAAAAAATACTGAAAGCTGACAAAATTGTAGAAATCAAGGTATAGCAGATTGATTCGGGGATTGATGTATTCATCGTGGATCATGGCCGCGACCCCAAATAAAATGAATCCGTATTACAACCGCGGATCGGAATCATGCTCTTGGATGGAGTTTGAGAAAAATTCGATCGTACCTAGGTTAATTCCAAGCTACGTTAAGTTAAGTTAAACCACGCTGAACAGATTTAAGCTACGTCCAATCCATTTCAGCGCAAAGGAGCTAGATATGTAAAACACTGTTATGATAAACTGAGTAGCGTATCCAAAATATTAGAGGAGCGGGGCTGGGAACCACTCAATGGAACGAAGGTTAAACTACAAATTAAAGCTCTTGCATAAATTGGAAGGGAATCTCTTTAGCAGTGATGTTGAAAATGTATTATCACCCCCATCGTAGGAGAGATCATGTCAGTAAAATTAAAGACATTAAGTGTTGAACAGTGATATTTAAAATGCCATTTTTTCCACCAACGATAGGGGATCACAATAACATTGTTCGACCGCGGTAGCGTCATGTTCGGCCCAAAATTATTCTAGTGTTTATGCGCCCCCTGCCACACACCCTGGCGGTGGCTTGCAGGGTATATATGTATAAATAAATAAATAAGATAAATTGTTAATGAAATTATATAATTTTTAATATGTCTTCCCAAATCTGGACACAAGTTATTGTATGTGTGTATTCCATTTCAGAGGCTAAATGGCGTTCTAATATGATTTGCATGGAACTAATTATGATTTTCCCACCGAGATTCACTTGGATTACTGACCAAGAGCGCGGACATCCGCGTGTGAATCTACGGTGAATGAGACCCTGACAGATGTCCTTTTGGTGGCCCTGCTTATGTCTGAGGGGCATCCTCCCGCCAGGGGTGTCTGGAATGGGAAAACACTTCCACCACATGTCCAATCCATGGGGAGGAGGGAGGTGTGGTTATCGAGGACCGTGGAATAATCTAATCAGGGTTCTATCTAGGGAGTTGCAAACGCTCAGTCCAGCCATATGGCCCATGTTTTGTCTTCATTCCGGCCGCCGCGAGTGAGGTCGCCGCAGTTGGTGTGTGGGGTGAGGCGGGCGGGGGCCTTATTTTCGTCCGGGGTGAAAGGGCGAGGGAGGCGGCGGGAGAGCAAAGGGGGTCGCGAAGCGGTAATTGGGGGGGGGGGCGTGCGAGAATGCACGTACCCCTTCACCTGGTCGAAACCCTCGGCACGCAGGCTGGCGTTCGCTTCCCGAAATTGCCCGCGCCGAAGTCAAGGGGAGGCGTCACCAATCGCGAATACTATAGGCCACGAAGGGGGGGCTTATCTCTTGGGGACACGTACACTTCCAAACAGGCGCGTGATCCATCGTCATGGGATTGAAATTTCCCACGAAGAGATGAGCTATTCAAACGCAGTTCCTTATGCTCACTGCATTGCAGACGTGTGGAAGCATTGGCAGATTGCTAAATGAAATAGTTTGAATCCAAACATGAATGTTTTATGCTAATTTTTCTCTCTTGATCTCTTTCCTTAATTTATATTTCTTCCCTAAAAAATAAAAAATTTCATCCATTTTCGCACTTCTACAAATTCACTCATGGTTTTAAGGACTACGATGCGACAGTTACACTTAAATTCAGTCGTCAAATCCTTTGAATTTATCATTTACAATGGTTTTCGAGGAGTGCCACTGGCATCTGGGAAGACATACACGTAAAACGGTCACCGAGGACTGAGGATCGTGGTCATTCTGTTACGAGTCTTATTTATTGGTTTCACAATCACAGCTTGGAACTTATGCCTCGGAGTTGTGAAATAGATGTCAGCATTGAAGGCCCCGACATCTATTGTCTCAGGTGGAATTTACGCAACATATTGAAATGAAAGAAGAAGTAACTCTGTAATTCCGCGCACACAGCCCCAACATTCTTAATTTTTTCATGGTGGAGGTGGAGTGCAAATTTTTAAGAATGACGTGGCACGCAATCATCAAATTGGAGTTGAAAAAAAGATCAAGGAAGAGGAACGAGAATCGGAAAGTTTCGCAGGTACCGACGTCCATGAAATTTCCAAGCACGTACCTCACATTTTTACGTACACCGGAAATGGACACGGGATTCAATTGCCCGCATAAATGTTGCACCCTCAATTCGGTCCCTCTGGTATTCTCGTGGCGCGCTGTAAAATTATGCATTTCGACGTCTTCACTTCGTTAATAACACGCCGTCCCTTTCATAATAATTCAATTATTGTCAACGGCCCGTTGCTAACAATGTCGAGTCATTAAACGAAAGTACATCCCTTCATACCTTACCTGAGCCCTTGGAATACCGTTCCATGTTTTGTGCTCGTGTTTTAAGGCGAATAATGATATCTCAATGAAGTCCTCCTGCATCATTTTTGGAATTGGTGGGGAGGGAAAGATTTGTAGTATCCAGCATTCTCCAGGTATTTCCTCGATTGCCGTGAGCACATTTATTTTCTTAGGTGGCGTGCCGATTAGAGGAATCCTTGAGAAGGTCGCTGAAAATTCCAACTCATATTGGTGAGCTCATAAGGAACTTCCGAATTCCCACACTTCCTCCATCGCTACTCTCCATTCTTCCCCATTCCGAAATCGCTCGACTGACACATGACTTAAAGCCGTTTTCTTAATTTTGGTATTTATTAATCGCGGTGAGTGCCCGAGAGTGGTCCTTAACGAGCCGTCTGCCCTTGTCACCCACGCTCACTCTCATTCCTCTCGCTGAGACACCTCCCTCCCCATCCGCCTCTCCCTCCTCTTCAACTCATACGCTCAACTTTCCTTGTCCCCTTCGCCCGTCGGGACGTGCGGGAATAACGAGCGATGTCGCGGCGGCGGTGCCCAGGAAAGTGCCCCCTCGCTGACTCCTGCAATGATTCCCGTCTTGTCTTCACGACCCATTTGGCAGAACGCTCGCGTCTTCAGCCAAGAATTGAGCGAGTCCTCATAGCCAAGGCTCGCTCTCGGCTGCACTTCTTGCGAACAAGCACACCAAATAAATATACATCTAAAACTGTATACTAAAATACTATCAAGGTGTCTCATTATTGAACTGACAATTATGTGCTCTAAGAATTTGAAACAGATAGAAGTGAGAGATATAGGTCTGTTATTATTGGGGTCCTCCTTGTCGCCACTTTTAAAAATAGGCGTTATTTGCGCGGTTTTCCAAATCTTAGGTACTTTGCACTCTGTGAGGGATTTGTTAAATATGAATTCAAGGTACGGGGCAATGTTTGGAGCTAAATGTTTTATCACCCTAGCTGGTATATTTTCGGGACCCGGGGATTTGTTGGGTTTAATCTCATCAAGCAATTTTAGAATTCCTTGTTGGTCCGCTGTTATTTTTTCCATGGGTGGAGTATGTATTGTTTCTTGGAGAAATGCGGTGGCAACATCATTCGAGAAAACGCTTTGGAAGAATGAATTTAGGATGTTAGCTTTACCCTCGCTGTCTGTATGAATTATATTGCTACAATCCCTTAAGCAAGCCACGGTTTGTTTACTCCCATTTACTTCCCTAACATGTGACCAGAAAGCTTTGGGGTCAGTGTCCAAGTACTCCCAAAATACTTTGCGTTCAAAGTCCAGTAAGGCGCTACGTAATTGTGTTTTGGTTTCAATTTTAGAGGATCTATATTTGTCCCATAATTGTTTATTCTCTGGGGATGATATGTTCACGCCTGCCCTCTTTACCCTAGAGTGTAGTATTCTCTGCTTTCGAAGGGCTTTTCTAAAGTCTTTGTTGTGCCACCTGGGGTCGCGATTTGCATTAACGTATTTTATAGGGATGATGAATCTATGATGCCTTTTTGCATAATATTGACAAATTCTGTCCAAGTTTCTTCCACGTTGGCATGACTTAAGCTGGTTTTGAACTCGGGTAGTGAAGAGTTTAATTGATTGGCAAAAGTTTCAAAGTCTGCTTCATGGTAATTATAAATTTTTCTTTTTGGTTCAACAATCTTTTTTATTTCTATGTCCAAGTGGATATTAACTGCTTTATGGTCACGCAAGCTCTCGTAAGTTGATACAATAATAATACGTTCAGGCGTGTTTGTAAGAAATAGGTCCAATATGTTCTTTCCACTGGTGGGCATGCGTACTGCTTGATGGAGGGAGTTTCTTTGAACCAATGTTATCAAAGAATTGCAAGATGCGCGATCGTGGGTCCCAAATTTAACGATATTGTTGTCCCAATCTATACCAGGGAGCTTAAAGTCGCCACCAATTATGTTGATGCCGTTATTATATTTACGTGTAAAATTGTAAATTTGATGGTTGAAGGTGTGAAGTGTTTTCAAATCTGAGCCTGGAGGTCTGTAGAAAGAGCCAGAATTTATGTTGGGTTGATTGGTCCGTAGTAAAGTGCACCGAACACTTTCCATGTTATTATTTTCAAATGAAACTTACCTGCTTTCAAAATGACTTTTAACTGCCACGAAAACCCCTCCTCCGGGTCTTGTATCTCTATCGTGTCGGTAAACTTTGAAATCTATTGGGAAAATTTCTTGGTCGTTTATGTCATTACACAGCCAACTCTCTGTGCCTAATACTATATCAGCGGAATGAGTTTGGATTATGTGCTCGAGATCCGCTGATTTGTTTTTGAGGTTTCTGCAATTCATAACAAGTATAGTTAAATTATTTTTATTTTGAATAACGTCCTTATTCGTGACTGACTGTAATTTAGGACGCCTTTGTGGGGAAGTGCGTGCCACATGTCTTCCTAAATCAATACCAGTGTTGTAGGTGACTTTTATATGTTTATTAATAATATTATACGCGCTATCCCCAGATGTTACTGACCCACTAAGTGACCTGCCCTCTATCCTAAAAAAAGCCTACAGTGGTCGAGTATCCTATCCGCTACCTTACTCGCCGCTTCCGCCGTGTAATGGACCCCAGATCGGTTAAGGGGAGTCCTGCATGATCGGAGGGTTGGCCTCAGGTCGACGAAGGAGGCTCCTACTATATGTCCGAGCAGAATCTCGATAGTATCTGGTTTATGCCTTCCACTCGGCTCCAAACCAGAGACCCGCGATCCTCCCTCGGAACGATGCTGCAGACCGTTAGTCCCAGCCGAACCCCCTCGACGCCCTGGACGCGCTTCACCTCGGAGCTCAGTTCCCTAAGGGAACGGAGGACCTCCTCGGATCCACGGTCCGTGACGTCGTTGGTGCCCACATGGGCCACGACCTGCAGCCTAGAGCACTTCGTGCCTTTGACCGCCGCCTCGATCGCCTTCGTCACCTGAGGGACTCCGCCTGGTATACACCAGGCGGTCACCCGTTGATCGGCGCCTGCGCGGCGCGCCCTTTCCCTCAATGGAACCATTACACGACGGACATTGGAGCTACCTATTACTACCATTCCCTCCCTTCCCGTTCCCTGACGTCTTACCCTGGGCAGTGCCCTCGGAGTAGGGGTAGGGGCTGCAGGTACGGTGGTGCTGTCATCCGATAGAACTTTGTACCTGTTGGAGACGAGGATGGTATCCACCTCCGCAGAGTCCAATCCTCGCCGCAGCGTTACCTTCCCCTTACCCCGAGAGACGACCCTCCGATCGTCCGACCTACGGACGTGAGACACTCCCTCGTCGAGAGATGGGACACTGGGTTGGTCTCTAGTCGCCCAGCCACGTGTAGCACTCGGACGAATCCGTGCATCCCTATGGGCGTGACGGGTTTTCGTAGTTCCACCCCGAGCACCATCTCTCCTGAGGGGAGCCCTCTGGCCGGCTATCTCCGATCGAAGCTCCCGCACCATTCTCTCCAGCATGACGATACGGGCCCTTAAAGCCGCGCATTCGCCAGTGCATTTAAGCATGGCAACAGGGGACCTAGATGAAGCCATCCTGATTTAACAACCGAGTTCCCAACAAAAGCTAATATGTATACGCTACGCTAAAATTTCTAAGAGGGGTTAGCTAAATTTAGCTCAATCAATAAGTTACGCTTTGGAAGATAGTAAAGAAAAGAAAGAAAAGAAAGCACTCACCGATAACCAATTAGATTCGAAGGACAAAAACCACCGCAAGCCACTAAGAGTACCCACTAGGAATACCACCACACTATTAAAAACTAATAACAAGCAACACAAAAACTAAATAAAATAAACTATTTCACAAAACTAAAGCTAACACTAAACTACACTTCACTAGGGAAGAACAAACACAGAGGCACAGAAGTAACAGCAGGCACGCAGGTAGTCTCAGGTGGGGTCGAACCGGTTCTAGGGAGCGAGCTCGAGCACGTCTGTTCTCGGCAGAAGCCAGGCAGAGAATTTATTTACTTAACGAATTCGTTTCATGGGGTGAAACATATGAGTACATCAGCGATGATTGACTCCAACCGTGTTTTCACCTTTTTCCTCATACTGAAAAGAGTTTGTGTTTTTCCACAGACTTTTATTTGAAGGTACAACGCGTTTCACCCACCACAGGTACCTGAAGATGCCGCAAGTGGGTGAAACGCGTTGTACCTTCAAATAAAAGTCTGTGGAAAAACACAAACTCTTTTTAGTATAGATAATAAATACTTTCTTAAAAGTGAAGCCTGAAATAGTGGAATATACTTTTGCTCTCATTTTACCACGAGAATTACTGTAAAGTGTCGAAGCCAGCAACAAAATCAATCAATTGCACTAAACAGGAGAGTATCGAAGAATACGACAGCATATCAGAGAGATTGGCATAACAAAGCTCATGCGTGACGAAAGCACAGGAAAAAAATATATACTCGAGAATAAAAAAATGAACATACGTGAAAGATAGAGAAAAGGACTAAATTTAGGATTATATCGGTCAGCTCGGTCACTTTCATCAAATGCGAGAGGGGTAACTCCTTGCATGTGTGTTCAGGATTCGCAGTTAAGACGTTCTCAGGACATCATACTCGTATGGAGTTGACACCAGAGGTTTCGTGACGTTGTCCTTATTTCATTCGAGTGCGAATAATAATGGCCCGGGAAAGCTTCCGACGGCAGTAGAGGCAGAGTTTAACGGACGGAGGAGAGTCTCCGCGCTCTCCCAAGCTCTGACCTCTCGTCGGGTGAAATTCCCGCTTCTAATCTGATCTGCTGTTATCCCAAAGTATTTACTCGGCGAGCGGTGTAATCTTCCTCTGAGCCGTCTTCGCCTGTTAACCCTTAATGACGCCGTGGGACTTTCATGCTTCGCTGATTTAAACGGTATCGCGCACTCACATAATTTAAGGAGAACGTATTGTTCGCAAATTCGCTTGAGCAGTTAACCATCTAATGTCTGTAATTTAAGCATTGTCTCAGTCTGATATATCTTCGATTAAGCACACTGAAGATTACCGTGCGCATGGAAACCATTAATTAATAATAATTTAGTGGTCAACCGTTTGAGGTAAGTTTAAGAAGGGACTAAGACTGAACCCTCCCACATTTCTTAACCTCCCCCAAAGCGACAAAACCTGACATACCGCACTGCGATTGGCCCATCATTAATTCCACATGCCTCCTTCCTTCCTCCATCCCTTTCAACATCCCCATCCTATTCCTGCCCTTTCCTTGCTTCCCTAACATCCTCCCCTCGATCACAGTCCTCAAAATTCAACTGCCAATCAACATACTCTACGTCCATCTTCCCTGCCTCCTTATGATTTCTCCCAACAAACCCCGTTCCTCCCCCACCTAGCCTAGCACTTCTTCTGTTTCTGTTTCCCTTTCGGTCCATTTCACCATCTCCATCCTTCTCCACACCCACATTTCAAAAGTCTCCCCAATCTACGTCTATCTAACTGCTTCAATGACCATGTTTCCCCTTCTACAAAATCAATCTCCATGTTAAAGTTTTAACGAACCTTTTTCTATCATCGAAGTCCAATGTGTTGTAATCAACTCTCTCCTTGTGAAAGCTTCTTTGCGAATTTCTTTCTTAATTCCATAGCACGTTCATCATTTAGGTTCATGACACTTCCGAGAGAAGTACGTTGTTTCACCTGCTCTAATTTATTTCCTCCTATTATTACTGTTTAACTTAGCTCTTCCATCTCGAAAGCCTCTCAAATCATTGTTTTAGATACATTGATTCTCATCCCAAACTGATTGAAAGGACTTCAAGCTCATTTCCCTTGCGTACCTTCATGTGCTCAACAATGCTTGGCACCCCTTGGCTGAATGCCATTTTAAACTTCGATCGTCTGCAAATGATTTTAAGGATTCTCGCCCGAATTCCATTCCTATCTCGGATTCCTCCCACGCCTCCTCGACCATAGCCTCTACATGTTAGTTGAAGTAAGCACGAGTGATGATGGATATCCCTTTCTCACTCCATTTCCTAACACTGTCCATTCCGACTCTCCATCCCCCACTCGCACCTGAGCAATCTTAGGCATGTACAGATTACGGATTACTCTCCTATCCCTTCACTCCACTCGTTTTGCCAGCAATGCATCGATTCATTCTGCCCACTTAACTCTATCAAACACCTCGAAGTTGAAAACACAAACAAATGTATCCTGATTGAATTCCATGTTCCTTTACGGACCTATGGTAGCAACTGTGCATCTCCCCTTATCCCAAACTGATCGTTCCCCAAGTAATCGCGTACCACTCTCTCCAGCCTCTCATTCGAGGCAAAAAAACATCCGTCACCTCTCATTGCAATTTATTTCCGAGAACTCCACGTCAACCCGACGAAAACGTACCAAAAGAAAAAAAATGACTATGGACCAAAGATTCTCGGGTTTTATCAAATCGCGTACTTATTCGTATGCCTTTTCCCTTGTAATCCAAAATTGTCTATGTCTTATGGTAGTACTCGTCATACAGAAGTATCTCAAAACGCTTCTATAGAATCTTTCAAACAAAATGACCCATCCAAAATTTCTTATCCAGTAAAATTATCGATTCCAGAGCTTCAATCAATAGCTATATACAGGCGTTGCCTTTGAGGACGTATTCAAAATTTGGTCCCCGAAACGGCGTGTGGCAGGAGGCATTAGTAGAAATGGAATTGGCGTCGCTCTTCCCTTATACAAGTAATATGGTTTGCTTCCAACATTTTATGATCCGCTGCACGAAAAGAGGTATCGCATACAGTGCGAAATTAACACTCAATGTGTTTTTCCAACATTTGAGTATTAAAGTCGAAAAATCACGGTATACATAAGTTTCTCTTTCTTTGCTTCAAAATCTATTCACATTGAAATTACAGTGTTCGTCAGAGTACTGCAGATTTAGACCCCGGTCAGTGCAAATTTCATTCATGGCAATTCTATAAATTGATCAACCGGGCACAGTCATTAACCTCGACCGTCTCATTAATCAAAACCAATTGCTTATTTTATCAAAATTTATTGGAGGAATTATTTTCTCATTGCTACTTTTTTCCTAGTAGTGAGAGAGCGTATTTACGAATTCATAGCATTAAAAAATGAGAGATTGAGTAAAAGTAACTGATACAACAATAATTATACGTCATGCCTGGACAAAATGGGCGATGGTCCGGGAAAGTAAGGCTTCGAGGTGAAGGATGATTAAATACGACAAGTAAATGTGTCGTCGCAGGGAAAAGTGCAATTTTCACCAGCTCAACGAACGAGGTGGGTGAAATATGCTAGGTACCTTGAACATTGTCGATTCACCGGTAGCCAGTCGTAAGAGGCTGGAGCCGATGAAATTTAGTACGTATTGTGATTAGCCATATTAGCCTACATATGAAGGTACGGTTTTTTAGGAACCCAGGGAAACTATCGCGCAATGCGCTGATTCCGTTTGAGACTAAACACTACCTCACGCACATCAAGTACTTTCTAACTCCCCCCCCCCCCCCCATCACTACGTTCAAAACGGCTTTTCTTCTCCCTCCCCTCTCTATCTCCCCCCGCTAACTCAAAGTTCTCCCCTCTGTCACCCGTTTCAACATCCCTCTGCTTCTTTCTCCTCAACCTCTCTCCACACACCATGCCTAACCCTTTGCTCGTTCCATTCCGTACGCTCCGTTCTCTTCCAATCTCCTCCATGCCGATGCCAAGCGCCAAATCCTTCAATCTTCGCTCATTAGAGATGAAGACACGGATCCAGATATTAAGAATACGGGAGCGTTAGTGACGAGGGAAGGGAAGGGAGGGGCGTGCACGGTGCGGGTGTGATGCGCGGGAGAATGAGAGGCCCGTGCAGGGCCCCTCGACGATGCGTAGTGCAAGATGACGCCGCCAGAGGACGCCCTCGCCCGCCTCCATTGCACGCATTACTCATCCCAGCCACGCAATGTTGACGTTTCGCGGTTTCAGATTGACTCTGGTGTGGAGAATAGATTTCGTGTGTGCACACGCTATTCCTTAGATCAAAGGGATGCGTGCGTGGATGTGAATAGAGCCGCGGGCCAGACACGCGGTAGCTTAGACTGCGCTTTTGTTATGCAATGTGGAAGTGTTTGTTTGGCGGATGCGGAGGCAGGGAAATTTTCGTTGAAAGGTTGAAAGGGAAACTTAGTTTGCTTATCGCGCGGGGGAGGAGGGGTTTGTGTGAGTGTGTGTATTCCCCTTTTTAGATAAACTGCTGGGATTACGTTTGACCGCGATATTTTGAACAGCGATCCAAGTTTCCCGGCTGTGTGCGAGCGTGGGGAAATGCGGATGGTTGGACAATTCTTTATTTGCATGTGCAAATACCCGGGCCTAATTTTAAGGTATGCGAACTCATCTTCAATGATTCAGAAGAATAATTGGGCAGGACATTTAAAAAATATGATGAGGAACGAATTTAGTAAAAGGAGAGTGAATTGATGGGAATATTCGTGACAGTCGCCTTCAAAGTGTCATATTAACTCTGAGTGACTTTTTAATCCATCAGTACATCTTGACATTACCAAGAAATTTTACGGTTAGCTTTAACTTGGAAAACCTACTCCCGAAAATGAAAACGGCAGCTGAGTCATAAATATGTTTAGTGCATTCATTAACTTCACAAAAATAGCAGAGGTGTATAGAAGGATCCGAGTGAAAAAGGTCTCATTCGGGAAATTGAGAAGGTTCAACGCCGGGCAGCCCGTTTTGTAAAAAATTCCTATGATAAAACGCAAAGCGTCACCGAAATGCTCATGGATTTGGGGTGGGAATCATTGGAAGAGAGACGATTCAATGCAAGATTGAAATTATTAAATAAATTCAGATCCGCATGTTTCAGCACCGAGGTCTCGCAAATTATTCGTACTCCTACATACATTGGTCGCTTGGATCATGCATATAAAATTCGGGAAATAGATGCCAGAACTAGCCGACTCAAGGATTCCTCCTTCCCACGGACAATACGAAATAGCAACTGCAGGGATATAGATCGCAAAAATTCCACTTGCCACCCTCAGCGTCTAAAAAATAATTAGTTCTACTTAAATGCATGCTCTTCCACTAACCTTATGTGTTTTGTTATAATAACCCATTCTTTCCGATTGACCTCAGTCGTGTTCTGTTCATCTGTTTTTAAGTCTCCCTTTCAGTCCCTCGTCCCTCTCCGCGGGGGCAAATTCCTGCTACCTGCAAAGTTGGGTCGCATTTCCTGCCTTTCACAGTCTCCGCGGGTGGTAGAGTGTTTTGTGTTGCATGTTCATGTGGTGGTGGTGTTTCACATTCTTGCTTGTTGTGTCCTGGCTTTCGTGCTGCATCCTGGGGTGCAGTTTTTTGTTGTTTTGTGGTATATGTGTTTGCATGAGTGTTGGATGAAGGGATTTTTGCATGAGTGTGTGCGCTGCTGTGGGTGTAATTTTCCATGTTGTTGTTTTGCATGTGGTATTTTTCTTTTTTACGGTTGGTGACCTAACACCCCCCGCCACACGCCCTTGCGGCGGCTTGCGGGGTATTATGTAGATGTAGATGTAGATGATATGTTTGCATGAGTATTGGATGAAGGGATTTTTGCATGAGTGTGTGCGCTGCTGTGGGTGTGATTTTCCGTGTTGTTTTTTTGCATCCCCCCGCCACACGCCCTTGCGGCGGCTTGCGGGGTATTATGTAGATGTAGATGTAGATGAAGGAGCAATGATCCACCATCACATTCCCAATAAGATAGCCGACACTGTTTTCGCCGATACTCGGTGGAATGCCTCCGTTGTTGGTGGACAGAAACACAGCAATTCTGGACTTAATATCTATTGACAACCACGTTTTCACTACGTACTCACCAGGTGGCACCAGGAGATGGAATTTTTGTGTTTATGTTATCTACATCTCCATACTACCCCGCAAGCCGCCGTAAGGGCGTGTGGAGGGGGGTGTTAGGTCACCAACCGTAAAAAAGAAAAATACCACATGCAAAACAACAACATGGAAAATTACACCCACAGCAGCGCACACACTCATGCAAAAATCCCTTCATCCAACACTCATGCAAACACATATACCACAAAACAACAAAAAACTGCACCCCAGGATGCAGCACGAAAGCCAGGACACAACAAGCAAGAATGTGAAACACCACCACCACATGAACATGCAACACAAAACACTCTACCACCCGCGGAGACTGTGAAAGGCAGGAAATGCGACCCAACTTTGCAGGTAGCAGGAATTTGCCCCCGCGGAGAGGGACGAGGGACTGAAAGGGAGACTTAAAAACAGATGAACAGAACACGACTGAGGTCAATCGGAAAGAATGGGTTATTATAACAAAACACATAAGGTTAGTGGAAGAGCATGCATTTAAGTAGAACTAATTATTTTTTAGACGCTGAGGGTGGCAAGTGGAATTTTTGCGATCTATATCCCTGCAGTTGCTATTTCGTATTGTCCGTGGGAAGGAGGAATCCTTGAGTCGGCTAGTTCTGGCATCTATTTCCCGAATTTTATATGCATGATCCAAGCGACCAATGTATGTAGGAGTACGAATAATTTGCGAGACCTCGGTGCTGAAACATGCGGATCTGAATTTATTTAATAATTTCAATCTTGCATTGAATCGTCTCTCTTCCAATGATTCCCACCCCAAATCCACGAGCATTTCGGTGACGCTTTGCGTTTTATCGTAAGAATGTTTTACAAAACGGGCTGCCCGGCGTTGAACCTTCTCAATTTCCCGAATGAGGCCTTTTTCACTCGGATCCCACACGCTACATGCGTATTCTAAATGAGGCCTTACAAGAGCGTGGTAACAACGTTCCTTGACCTTCGAGTCACTTTTGCCGAAAATGCATCTAATAAATCCCAATTTTTTATATGCTTGACCGTAGACTTTACGTATGTGAGTCCCCCAAGTTAAGTCTTTTGTGAGTGGTATTTTACCGTATCAACGGAGGGTATTTTACCGTATCAACTACTGCTAGGTCAACTTCAGCTAATTTGTAAGCAAATCCCGTTGATCTTTTAAAGAAAGTTACCACCAAACATTTATTATAATTTAGTGTCAGAAAACAACCATATTTTGTTCACTGCATTTCTGATGTCATTTGATCGCCTTTTAATGTCTTCACCTATCGTAAAATATTTTCAAGTGTTCTGATAAAATCGTCCACTCGTTCAATTACTTCGCCGTTTATTCTCACTGTGCAATCATTCTTCTCAATCCCCTTATCAAAACCAATTGCTGACCAATTCCGTTTCGGGCACGCATAATTCCCATGCCTTTTCTCTTTAACACTGATGAACGGGTTCGCGATATCCCAAGATACTTCTCACGCCAATTGAGTAAGCTTAGGTAGGACACCCCCAGGATTTTTTTCGCCTTCCGTTCTTGTGTTAAAATATGATAATTATGAAATGTGGCATATTGGAATGGTTTCCCGGCGAATAATATTGAATGTTTATCTCTGATACATACTATAAAAGTAATCAATATTTCAATTGTAATTATGTCATGTATCCACAAATGTCTGATGAATTCTCCACCCATATAAAGTACTTAAGCAATCCGTGTTTATTTTTTATGAGGAATCCGCCGTTCTCATCGAGTCAATATTTAATGACGCTTCAAGAGTTAATTTTCAATTCATGCGGTTTTCGTAAATCCTAAAAGGCATTTAAAAAATAAATTTTCAATGGAATGAAAGCTGAAAACTGTTTTCAAGGTTTATATTTATTGTCAGAACGTGCGAAGATCCCAATAGGAGGGAGAATATCGCATTCAGAGATTACGGATAAAGTGAACCTTCGATTATCAGTAAATGTATTTCTGAAAGTACAACTCGTGAGCAATTCAAAAGCAATCTTTAAATGTTTTTCTTTCATTTAATGAGCTCCTCTCTGCGCAGTGGGTAATGACCGCGTCACGAACTACTAATAAGTGAAAATATCGCAGTGTTCACAGAGTGGCGGATTAAAATTCAATTCGTGAGAGGTTTGCACCAATCAGCTTGGAGGGGAGTCACGTGCACACCGCGGTCGCTATATATCTTCGTTTGACACTCTTTGGAAGCTGATGACAAACTCACGTGACTTCACCAAGGAAGTGCGAGTACACTCCTCAAGACAACATGGATAAAACTCATCTCGCGGTGTCATCCCCATTCAGGAAAGAGGGAAAGGAGTCTGCTAATTGTCCGGAATGCGATTGAGCATCAGTCGTTTGGCGATGGAAGAGTGTTTGCAGTCGACACTTCTCCATGTTTGATTGGGTGTGGAACCAAGCCATGAGATTTTTGTGCCCACGTTAAGACCAAGTTACTCTGCCCCGGTTCCCTTACCGACGGAATCATGGCGGTTGATTTGGCGAATAATTTGTGTATTATAGTTTACGCATACGTGGACAAGAATATTGCAAAGATTTTCGTCTTTTAAGTATTTCATAAGTTCAAATGAATAAAATATTCAACAGAATCGTATTCTTGATGTATTATTTACATATTGAAAACAGGAGCAAAAATCTAAAATTTTTTGTCTAAAACCCATCCTCCGAGATTCTACGACCCTGTCCGGCCTAGGTTTGGCCTTGGCCAAAGTGTTGGCAATCGAAAGAGTCGATACAAATGGTAATTTAATTAAAATCGATAGTCATTAAAATTGTTGGCGCAAAAATCATCGTTACTTTTCTTCCAAGGTTCTAAATATATCTTTTTTATATCTTGTGTAGCGATTACCTTTTTAAAACTTTTTTATTGAAAAGTGTTCGCGTATGCCATTTATGTGCAATTAAGTTTATGAACACATAGATGTTTTAACTATGCATTATTACAAAGTATTTTATGGGTTTTTTTTATTTTTTACATCTACATAACACCCCGCAAGCTGACGCAAGGGCATGTGGTGGGGGGTGTTAGGTCACCACCCGTAATGAAGGAACAAAACCACATTCAAAATCAACGCACACATGCAAAATATACCCACCGCGGCGTATACATTCAAATAGAAATCCTTACATTCTACACGCATGCAAATACATTCAGGGTCATACCCAAAAGTGGTAGGACTGATTTTCCCCGGCGCGAACGGAGCGGTGGAGGGGGGTCTGCCTGGCAGGGTAAGGTGGAGGGGGCTCTTAGCAACAGATCGACACCAACCTCAGTCGCCTGCGGGCTGTCGTTGAGTGAGGACACCGTTTTTAGTGAAGCAAGTTTTTTGTCCGCGTCGAAAAACAAAATGAATCTGAATTTAGAGCAACGTTATTCCGTGAAGTTTTGTCCGAAACTCGGGAAGACGGCAACTGAGACCCTCGATATGATCTAGCAGGCTTATGGGGACACTGCCTTAAGCCGTTCCACAGTATTTGAGTGGCGCAAGTTGTTTAAAGAGGGTAGGGAGCTCGTTGAAGACGACTATCGCTCCGGACGGCCGTCGACGGCAAGAACCGGCATGAATGTGGACAGAGTGAGGACACTGCTGAACACAGACCGACGCTTAACCAGTGAAGAAATTGCAGACCAGTTGGGTCTGTCTGCATCCAACGTCCAACGCATTATTTCACAGGATTTGGCCATGCGCAAGGTGTGCGCCAAGATGGTGCCGAAAATTCTGAGTGTCGACCGACAGCTCCTGGCCAAATACGGCGTTGCCACGTTGCCGCACCCGCCCTGTTCTCCCGATCTGGAACCACCGGACTTCTTCCTCTTCCCCCTGATGAAAAGACAGCTCAAGGGACGACGTTTTGACTCGATAAAGGCCGTTCAAGAGGCTTCGACGAGGGTCATCAGCGGCATCCCCAAAGAAAATTTCCAGCGGGCGTACGGGAAATGGGAGCAACGTTATACTAAGTGTGTAGCAGCTCAAGGAGCATACTTTGAAGATTATTAAGTCGATGTAAGTATATCGTCAATAAAATTTTTGTAAAAAGTCAGTCCTACCACTTTTGGGTGCGACCCTGTATAATGTCATCTAAGAAATAATTGCACCCTAGGATGCAGTGAGAAATTTATCCAATAACGTGAAAGCTAGAATTTGAAAAGTAAGAAGCCGAAATTCCACTGCCACATGAACATGGAACATGCAATGGCATCCCCCCCATGGACACAGGTAGGGAATGTGATCCAACGCTGTACTCGTAGCGGGAGATCCCCCCTCCCCACAGAGAAATACGAGGGATGGAAGGGAAAACTTAAAAATAGACAAGGCAGAGCAAACAAAACTGCTAAGAGGAGCACATTATTTAATGACATTCTAATGAGGTCATGCGGGAAGGACTGTGACAAAGAAAAACACACGGGGTAAGTTGAAGTTAATATGCAATTGAGTGGAACTAATAATTATTCCCTAGACGCTAATATTGGTGGCAAGTGGATCAATTTTTCACTATCTGTAACCCTACATTTGCTATCCCGCATTGTCCGTGGGGAGAGGTTTAAAAAAAGTCATTTCTAAGGTTTATCTGGGCTGTTTTGAAAGAAATAAACATCTGATTTCATCCGTCCATTGTGTTTTGAAACATTTGAACCAAAATTCATCACTAATGACATAAAAAACAGCTCAGGCTTGAGACCAAATTGACGGAATAATCTACCACGAACTTCCGAAATAAGTGTTGCCAAAGCAATAATAATAACTGTTAAAATAACATCTCGCTGGAGGGCAGCTGCTTGGAAATGTATTTATGCCGGTGCTCGTAATTAAGGCCTAATGATTATTACCTTTTAGAGTAAGGAGGTTAGCGCCGCGACCCTTTCAAGTAACACGTGCTCACTCTTTTCTCCTCCGCGGCCCTCCCTTTCCGCCATTCTCACCTTCCCCCCCTCGCCACACGCAAGCACGCACCGACTTGGGGGACGCGGAGGCGATCGGCGCGGAGGGAGAGTTTGGGGAGGCCGTCCGACGCGGAGTTCTTCCCTTTGTTTGCCATTTCGGGGGTTGAACGCATTCGGATGCATTCTCACCAAAACTCGGGTTGGGCAACGATCCTCAGTCGTGAGCTTCCTTCCGCCGTGCAAAGGACTCGCGACTCCGGAAGAAAATTACATCCCTGGGAAAAAGATAGCAGGACGAAAGGAATATGAATTCTTCATGAGAAGCCTTCTTTGGCATTTCGTCTCCCGCTTCCCCCTGGGATTCAACGTGAAAGGTGGTGATATTGGTTTGTTCTGGTTTCCGAACGAGAACATTCGCAGGAAAATGGAAGAATGTAAATACTGAGTTAGGCAAAATGAAGTACAAAGAATTAAACAATAAATTGAGGCGGGGAACCAATAAAGCAAAAGAAGCATGGTGGAAGACGCAGTGCGATTCGAAAAAGCGTTTAATAGAGTGAATTGGGAAAAACTAATTAGTATATTGTAGAAAATAGGAATAGATTGGAGGAAAAGGAGGCTAATCCGCAACCTGTACATGTCTCAGACTGCTCAGGTGGGGGTGGGGAACGGGGAGTCCGGTTGGGCAGTGTTAGGAAGAGGTTTAAGGCAGGGTTGCCCATTATCACCGTTGCTGTTCAACCTGTATGTAGAGGAAATTGATTAAGGAGGCATGGGAAGAGCTGGAGGTAGGAATGAAAAGGGCCGTGGAATTCGTTAAATCAGTTAGGTTTGCTGATGACCAAGCTTTAGTTTTTCAGTCAGCCAAGGGGTTGCAAGCTGAGTGAATTGGAAATTCAGTGCGACAGGTATGGGATGAGAATCAATATTAATAAAACAACGGTTATGCGATTTTCTAGAAAGAAAAAGGCTAAGCTAAACATTAACATAGGAGGGCAAAAACTAGAGCAGGTAGAACAGTTTACGTATCTAGGAAGTGTTTTGGACCAACACGGTCAAAGTAGTAGGGACGTAGGGAGAAGAATTGCGCTAGGCAAAGAGGCTTTCACAAGGAGGAGGGAGTTGATGACAGGGACGTAGTGTAAGTATGTTAAGGAAAGACTCGTAAAAACTTCGATTTGGAGCGTGGTTTCTGTACAGCGCGGAAGTAGCAAGACAATAGGAGCAGATTGGATTATTTTTAAACATGGATGTCTAGGAGGATGGAAAAGGTGAAATGGGCTGGCAGGAAAACAAACAAACGAGGAAGTCCTAGGCAGGGTGGGGGAGGGGGTAAAGGGGCTGTGGGGAGAAATCCAAGGTAGGCCGGAAAGATAGATCCGGAGCATTGTGTTTTGCCATAATGTATTAAAGGCCTTGATATGAGGGAGAACGTTATGCAAGCGAGGAAGAAGTAGGCTAAGAACACGCACGCTGAGCGTGATGAAGGCAAAAAGGACGTAGGCGGAATTGAAGAAGGGTCTATTGTGGGTTGTATTCTGTTAGGAGAGGCAAGGAGATGTACTGTCGTTATACGGTTCCATAGACTGTGCCCATCCAAAGCCTACCTTAACTGGCAGAATACCAATGATAATATTAACAATAACTTTTGCCGTTATGAAAAACGTTTACAGAGTGACTGCTCAGAAGAAGTATTTACTGTCTGATGAGTAGGAGTGCCGAATTAACAGTTTATGAGTTTAGATACTGCTAATTTTTTTCAAGCATAAAAATGGGAATTTTAGGGTTGAAGGTCATAAACGTATCGGGGCAATGATCATTTCGTATTCATCGCAACTCTAACATGGGCATAATAAATAATATACTTTCCTGACGTATTTTTTGAGCGCATTTGATCCTCTTATTGGGTCGCCGGGTATTATTGGTGAACTTACCATGACTTCCTTCTCTCAATCTTTATCCATCATTCACCGTGTGGACAAGGGCAACACCACTTATTCTTCCTCGGTGCATTCTTTGTCATTTTTAGGACCCTAAAAGCGAAACAAATTCAAACACAGCACCTCAAAGCCATCGCCATTACATCACTTTAAATTGGCGAATAGGTTCCCTCTGACCCCAGGCCTTATCCATCAGTGCCTTGGACATTCTCTCCTTCCCTTAGAAATTGCTTGATATTATCTGTTCTGTTCCCACGACTAATACTAATGCCTCATTTTTGCTTTTCGAGTGTAGCCTATTTTAAAAAGTCAACTAGTTTTCAGTAATTTTCTGCTGGACCACAATAAGGCATTAATTATACTATGCAATTCCCATTCGGGTTGTTGCGAATATTTTCACCGTCTTACGACGGGCTGGCATGATTTCTAATGCATCAAATTTAAAGCTTTCCTCTCTCTCGTGCGCTGCAAGTCAATAAAAGATAAGATTCACTTTTCGAAGATCGCTACACATTTGTGTATCGTCAAATATCCAAACCAAAACAAACTGCCGCTACACAATAATCTTGGAATCACAAGATAAACTTTCCTCATTTCTGCAATAATGACCCAACCTTACATACCTGTAGATATAAAAATTAAAAAAATACTAAATATACGTATAGGTGTTCCCATTCCCTCAATTTAATGGCAAAATGTTTGTTCATGACTGCAATTAATGAGTTCAATCGACCAAACCCCAGTTGTCACACCAGACACCCCTTGACAGCCAGACACCTGCAGAAATCGACACCTCGTACGACCAGGAGGGATGACGCTGGAGGTGCACTAGTGCTGGGCGGGGAGAAAGGTGCTCGCTCGCTTGGCTTTCAGTGCTCCCTCGCCCCCCCCCCCCCAGCACCCCACTACACCCCCGCAATGTGATCGGTTCGGGTTGTTTTTGCAGTCTCCTTCCCCAAATGGGCCGGAGCACGAGGCCACCAGGCAGGGGCGGGATCACTCACACGAGTTGAAAACTCCAAGAGTCGGCCTGCCCATTTATTGTAGCACCGCCCATTTTCATTCGACGCATCAAAAATACTAATATGCCATTGTCTTCCTTGATAGCCTCTCCTCGGGAGAGACGAAAGTTTTCGGCGCTTCCTTCCCCAATAAACCACCGTTGCTTTGATCCTCGTCCGGCCGCCCACCCCCTCCAGCCCCCTCCCCCATTCCTCCTCACCCTCCCCCCTACAACGCCTCTCCCCATCGCCTGGTGCCCCCGATATCATCTGAATGCCAAATTGAGGCAAGTAAGGCACTCACTTCCGGACTCGAGTCGATGAAATTTGAAAGAGGTCCCGGGATTGGCAAATGTGCGCGAAAAAAATACCTATCACCAGAATATTACGGAAGCCGAAATCACGGCTGAACATTTTATCTACCTGACTAGTTTCCAATCACGAATAACACTTGGTTATCCGTTAATCTTTTGTTCTCCAGTGTTCAAAGAGACTGCAATAATAATATGCCGGTGTTTAAATGTGCCATTTTTACTATAAATGTACAATCTTTGATTTTTCCCTTATATTCTTGGTTTTCAAACATCTCATTACAATTGATAAAAGCCGTTGACTTTACTATTGTCCTTTAACACGTAAACGCCACAATTTCAATGTTTACACGAAAAATATGTATGTGTAGATACATATTACCTTTGTAAGATAACCTGCTCTCCCTAGTTTAGGTTAAATTATAGGTGCGCTGGCACAGACTATGCCATACGATTCAGGAGAATTTTTCAATTCGAGGAAATGGGACAGGAATACATTTAACCAACCCTCATGACTTTTTGAAAATGTATCTTAAAACGTGAATACCGAAATTCGTCTTCGTTTTCTTACGGAAGACTTAACTGTTATCATCTGAGGGACGATCGTGGGACGTGGTCTTCGTTGCAAACAGCCAACAAGAGGTCCTTCGCATCCCATTGAACGGTTGAATTGTGCGTGCGTCGTTTATGTTCGCGTGTGCCTACGTGTGTCCGGAAGGTTCGGGTAATGATATCATCGGTGAAATACCATGTAGTAACTACTGATTCCATCACGTCCTCGTGTCTCTGAGCTATCAGTCAATTTGCTAGTACTCATAGTTTTCCGGTAAGAGCATTTTAGTGAACATAAAAGCGTCATATCATTTATGACAAGTAAGCATTTCACAGGGAGTGATTTGGGGAAGTTGATATTTTCTGTGCATGGTATTTCTGTCAATGCGCTTGCTAGCATGCGTGAATAGCTCACATAGAAAAGGTTATTGAAACGTCTTTGTCTATTCGTCCTTAGTCGGGTCTCCTTTCCGCGACACGGAAAGTTAATTGTCAAAACATTCGCGGATGATGTAATGACTTTCTGCTTGGACACTATACGGGTATGAAAATAAAGTTTTCGGAAAAGTGCCGCCCATTGGGCCAAGTGATGATCCAAATCTCCTGACGGACCTGTGCGAGTGCCCTTGTACTCAGATCAATGAAACATGCGGAATTAATCAGAAAGGGCTTGGCGAAATACAGGACATTTTCGATTTCCATATTCTTGCATGAAAATGTGTCGCGTGTCCGTCAATTTGCAATCCCACTTGTCCAGCTGGTGCTGGTGGTCTCGCGCACCACTCCGCGTCTTGTTTCCCACTTGCTCACGTCCAAACGCTGCGCCTCGACGTAATATTATTCCACTTAGATGGATGTGCCAGGCGCCTGATTTGGTCACCTGCTGACGGCTTGCGCTCCGACTGACCATTTGAGAATTTAAGGCGATATCTTCGCTGAAATCGGCATTTGAGCATTGGGAATTTGCTACATTTTGAATCATCATTCTTGGTCTTTGATTATGTACGTATTCCAAGGCCGTCGTCAAAGATAGACGATGCAAATTCTCCCGGGACTGGATTTCCCTGCGTGGAATGAAAACCAGTGGTCGGATTTCCTTCTGCGTGGCAAGCGGGGTCCTTCGCAACGGCTCAGAGTGGGAGCAGGGCTGGGTCCCTTAGTCGCTCTGGTAATATTTGGTCTTTGTACATTTATCTCGTTGGATTTCAGTACTAAGAAAGCCGTCTCCTTCACATGGTCACTGTTTGTGGCACCTCGCTCGTCGCAACTACAATCCCAATTGTAGGCTAGTTGTGGTCCAGGGAAATTGATGAAAGTGTATGAGTATACCAGATATATATCTCCTCTACACATACTTAGGACGGTTATTTCCAGGAGTTATAAGATATCCTTAAAATTCCATCCAAAATTACCATTTATTGTTCAAATGCTGTAAACTTGAAAAATTAGCCAATTTTAAATTAACATAATGTTAATAGTGTCTTTGTTAAATTTTTAACCAAACCCTCCTTCCTTTCTTCCTACAGAATAATATCAAAGAAAAAATAAAAATAGGCTTCAAGAATAGACCTCATTCCCTCAGACTAGAACTCTGTGGAAAATCACGTCCTCTTTTCCATTTGAAGGATTAAAAATTAGCTACTTCATCAAACACACTATGTGCTCTCCACTCAGTTGCTTGAACTGAAAATGCGAGTTGAGGTTAAAATTCTTAAGTCATTATCAATTGAACAACGTCTCTACCTTCACGATGACGCGCCGCGTGACATCGCCCCGACGATCATGATGATGGCCAGGCACTGAAATGAACACGCGTTGCATTATGGTATAATAATTCATGCGGAGACGGCACGAAGTGTGTTCTTCATTCGAAGGATGTCTTTGCACCACGTCAATTCGGGGTCATGGTGGAGTTGAAATGGACTTCGTTAGTTCGAAATTAGAGCCGAACTTAAAAGAGCATTTTCTTCTTTCACGATGGAGAAGTTCCTCAACGTAAAACCTGAAATCGTGTGTTCCATTGATTAATATAAAGAGAGAGGGAAGATAATGAGTTAGCTGCTGTGATGAATATATATATATATACACATACATTCAAACACTATATATATATATATATATATATATATATATATATATATATTATATACATACATCCAAACACGAAATCCCGCCAAACGGTGAACAAATACTCATTTATATAGAAACCGATATAAGGAAAAGGGATAGGAACACACATAAAGGACGAACACAGGAGAGGAGTATATATATATATATATATATATATATATATATATATATTTGCATTCGTGATCTGCTTGATTCCGCCTTCCCCACCTCTCCTGTGTTCGTCCTTTATGTGTGTTCCTATCCCTTTTCCTTATATGTTTCTATATAAATGAGTGTGTGTATATATATATATATATATATATATATATATATATATATATATATGTATCAAAATTCGCGAGATGAATTCGTTCACGACATTCTGCCTGCGGTTTATATACGGTCCCGAGTCGCATTTAATGAAGGGTTTTGCATTCTAATGCGTCACTTCACGGAGAGGATGGGACTCGGAGACTGATTTCATTTTATTTACAAACAAATATCTCTCGAGTGCAGAGTGATAGCATTTCTCACCGTCCGATAAAAGGAATACCAGATGGCTTTATGGCTCTACAACGTTATCACAAGAGGAATAGAAACCGCAGGAATTCTCGCCTGACCCCACGTTTTTAGTTGGCGACCCTTTCTCCTCCCCCTCCCTCCCACGCACCGCCGCCAGATGTGGGGGTGGTGTTGGCGGTGGGGTGGGGGGAGGAGAGAGCGCGCGGGACAGGCACGTCCGCCTCTCTGGGGATCGTGCCTTGGCGCCTTTCCCGCCGAATCCATTTACCTGCACGCCCAAAAAGGCTACGACAGAGAGAGAGAGAGGGAGGGATAGATGTAGAAAAGCGGCAGTGTGGGGGACTATTTCGCTGATAACTTGATTAGATATTCTCAACACACCGATACTTATCATCCCGAAGTTTTGTTTTCATTGTTGCGGTCAGAGGTCACACCGTTTACGGAATCGTCTTACATCGATCGCGCTATGAAATTAATACATTCAGGTAAAACCGGGGGGGGGGGGAGGTAGGATCCCGTTTCCTCTGCGGTTCTTGTGGTTTCCCGCAGTCGTTCGATTCTTTGCGAATTTGGGGTGATTTGTGCTTGGAGCCGTCACTCAGACTAGGCAGCTCCGGTCTTCTACGATACACAATCGGCCTCGCTGCCACAACCGGTCTACCTCTCTCTCTCTCTCTAGTCTTCACTTATAAATGGCTCGTATTCTATTTTGGGTGGCGCATTTTTAAACAGCGTATACAAGGTTTGTATAAAAACTATCGGTAACAATTTTGTCTCGACGTGTGCGTGAAGTGCTGAATTCGCGCCGTCGGTTAAGTGTGCGCATTATCGCAGCTCGTATTTTAATTTATATAAGATAGCAGTGTGCAAACCATTATTATCGCTGAAAATTTGACGATGCGAAAGATCTGCACTAAGCTCGTCCTCCCGAAGGTCCGTGGACGGACGACCAAAAGCAGAGTCGAGTGTATGCTTGCGAAGACCTTCAGAAACGTCATTGCGACGATTCCCCAACCCCCTTACAGTCCCGACTTGGCACCAGCAGTCTATTTATTATTCCCAGAAAGTGAAGTTCTCCCTCAAAGGACATTATGGGACCTCAAGTACCATTAAAGAATCTTGCACGCGTACTTTTAGGGACCTTCCTGGATCTCCCAAACAGGGAGGAGCGTTCGAGCAGGGTGGAAAAGCCGCTCTGGCAAAAGTATATTGACGCTCAAGGGATGAACTTTGAAGGATTGAGAGGTATTGTATCAATATCTGAAATAAATCTCTTCTTTCGAAACTTTTACCGATACCTTTATACAAACCACGCACACTGGTAGCCTTCTCCCTTTTCCTGCTAGACACAGTTAAAAAGCCTTAATTCATGCTAATTAGGGCAATCACTCCGATGATATATTCCTTTGATAATTTAAATGTTCACGTAACACTTTAAGCGTCCTGGATTACGCGGTGGAAACGTGGTTTTTTCATTGCATTACAAAAGCGCTGAAATTGCCGAATACGGATAAAGCGACGGCGTTATTGAAAAATAAAATGCGTAGTTATATTGATTAAATGATGAAATTAATCCAAGTAGTTTTAATAGCCGATGGCTACTAGCTCTACGTTCTGAGAGAGACTTCATGATGATTTCACGAGAGAGAGAGATAATTTATAGATTTTTCATAATTGTCTTTCACGCGCTCGGGTTCAAAATGGAATAATCAACATATTTAGGCGTGGACATTTTTTTCATAATATCTGACATTTTCAGTGTTAAAGTCCGGCATCCTTGTTGAAGAAATGTGCCTGAAAACTATTATTACACATTCTCGCGAACTAAAAATACATATTTATTAATAGCATAAGCACCCTTATCGTCACTCCATAGGCTTCTTCGGCTCCACGCAGTTTCCTCCCTCGCTGTCCAAATCCCGCCTGCCCTCCTCTTCCCTCCCCGCCCAACATTCTCCCTCCCACTTCAGCCCCTTCCACATCCCGATGCCTCTAAGAGCCCCTCAATCACTCTCTCTCCATGAGGAAATTTTCGTCGGTGGAATATGCAATCGTATGACCGTGTGGGTGACTGAATTTGAAGTTTGTGCGCTCCCCGGGGATTTTAATGAATGCTGGAAACTACCATTGAATTCCTCCAAAACAGTCGGTTCGAAATCATCCAATAATTGCTAAAAAAAACTATGCCTCTCAGTTTCGGCCCCGATGTCACTTGCAGAAAACACACCACATTATGTCGTTCAAAGTCGTGACGATTGTGACGATTATCATCAGAAAACCACTGGCATTTTTTGTGGCTTTGCACTTAGGTTTTCAGTCATGAATGTACACGGTAAAGAGTTGAATTACTGTATTACGGTTTAATAGAGTCAAGCTGTCCGAAATATTGATAATTTGACATTGATATTTTAGTATCCTATAAGCCACCGCTAGGATGTGTGGCAGGGGGTGAATAAAAACCAGACTAATTTTGACCCGAATACTTTTACCCTTACTGCGGTCGGGCAATGTTATTCTGATCCCTTATCGTTCGTGGGAAAAATGGCGTCTTAAATCTATCTGTTCTACTCTTAATCACTCTAATTTAATTGACATAATCTCGCTCACCGTAGGACGATAGGATTAATAATATATTTTTAAACATCATTGCTAAGCAGACAGCCTTTGCAATTATGCGCGAAGTTTAATCTGTAATTTAACCTTCTTTCCATCGAGTGATTCCAAGCCTAGTTCCTTTGAAGTATGACTCGATTTTTAAGAATTTCTTGAATGGCGGTAACTAGTGTTTTTAATTTGTTGCCTTCATTACTTTATTCTATTTCCCATGTTCTCTACCCTATGATTGAGTTCAATCACTTTGCACTGGATGCTAAGTGCATCAGTCAGTCTTCTGGTTCTGCCATTTTAGGCGAAGTGGTAACCTTCAAGAGAGTAGGTGACAGCACTTGGCCAAATGTCTGCTTGCCTCGCAGAATGCCTCGCTTGCTTCGTTTCCGCCCAGAGTCATCACGAAGGCGTCCTTTCTCTTTCACATTCCTGAGATGAATCTCGAAAACTCCCTTCGCCTATTTATGTTCAAAGTTGACATGGGTTCAACGGTTTTGAATTACGCCTTCCGGGCAATTTAATCCCAGCAATTATTTTTGGTTTATCAAATTTTTCTCTAGCCTCGTTTCCTCAATCTTCTGAATAGCACCATCTCTTGGCATTCATGAATGGTGGTCATATCTATACAACTCCTATGCACATCTAAACCAATTCCAATCATATTCGATTAAAATCGCCACCATCTAATCCCATCTGGAAGTTCTGACCAATTAATGGAGTGTAGAGGATGCTGAAGGATCCTGAAATTTCACTCTCAACAAAACCTCAAATTTGGACCTCGAAAAAATGTTTTTTTTACTTTTTTTGATTTCACACATAGATCATTTTTATTAAACGAGTTTTTGTGTTCTTTTAACTCATTAATCGCGAATCTCGTCCTCTGTGTATTTGTCCTCATGTTTTGCGTAAATTTTTCCCAAATCTCCGTCGACAGTGGTTTTACACTTCAGACCTTATACGTCTCCCTCAAGCGTGCTTTTTTCGCATTTTCATTTCATCGCCCTCGTCTGATATCCGTTCTTCGATAATATAATTTGATTGTACGTCAACATTCGTAAAATCAAATCGTATTATCTCGATAGTCTTCTCCTTCGGTGGTCTCCCTGCGTTGGGTGGAGCGGAAAGAGCGAATTCCGAAACGCCCGTTGCTCATTCATTCTTCCCCGTGACGGTTATACATTATTTATGAACTGAATTCGATGTTTTGAGGACCTACTTTGCGAAAATCCGTGAACACTGAATAAATAAACTTGGTATTTTCCCACGCAAAATACTTGATCTAAACGAAGTTTTATGTGTGAAAAAAATACTCAGTTCATTTATTCAGCATTTCCGAATTCTTTGAATCCCCTTTTTCAATTGGAAAACAGGAAGTGCATGAAATCTATTGGTGACATTCGAAGACGATTCTAATGTTTCTTTCAGCTGCACGATCCTATCGCACGTAATGTTCATCTGTTTCGTCTTAGGTTGCATTTGAGCTGTTGTAATGAAAACTCTAGTCTAAAATTTCCAAAAACTGCACCCAAAATACCTTTCTTTGGTTTTAAGTCATTTACTGAATATTTATTTGACAGGAGAAGATTAACCTCTTCGTAGTCTTAGTATTTTGCAACAATATAAGTCGAAAAAACAAATCATGGGAGAGTTATTTTAAAAAATTCTTAAGAGCTGACCGGTAGATTATCAGTGAAAGTTTTGGCTGATGCTGCAAAAGGATTTACAGGCGAATATCGTGTATATTAAATCAAGTTTGATCATTTTTATGTTGGAATATAGTATTACTCTACAGATGCAATTCGACACATAAAACATGAGTGGCGTACAATTTACTCCGAGGTGACTAACTATAGAGCATTTAAAATGATTGGGTGCAGATATGATAGCTCATTAATGAGATACTATTTTTATTTTTTTAACTTTAATGCACAAGTGGTTTATTTCTTCAAACATTTAATGATCATACACAAATAATGGGTTGATATTATTCCTAGTGTTATATTTGTTTGCCACTCCATTATATCAACGCCATTCAAAGCATAAACTATAAATAAAATGTATTAATTATAATTAAAATAAGTAATAGTACAAAGAGTGCGTTCCGAAAGTGTTGCAATTAAATTTACCGCGTCGCTCCTATTGATTGAAGTGGAATCAAAATACTAAATAAATAATAAATAAATAACAAAATGTTTAAGGATCCAATATTTTTAATCACGTGTTCTTATTGAGGATTCGATGTCCTTTACGAAATGCCATCGAAGCAGCCTACCATGCGTGCGCACAAATGGAAAAAATGCACCATCTTTTGGCTGAAAGGCGCACGGTTATGTGGAGGGATCAATTTTTTATCGTTCCTGAGGGACGAAATCCAAACAACTTATGAAGCGTAGAAGCAATCGAGAGGTTTCATTTACTATTCTCAGAGGTCAACATTTTAGTTTCTTCTTACTTATCTCTAATTAGTCTTATGCTCAGATAAACACGTGCATATTTATCTGGTATTGTCTTATTTTTGAGATATTAACTGAATGCCGAGTACTATATCAGTCAAACGACAAATGTCAGATTGAACTGCACAAAACTCCTTTCTTTAAAATCTGTCGAATAATCTTTTGCATATATGCAGGAAATCCAAAGTTGCAAGCTCGACTCGCTTACAGTTTCTGAACTAGGACTCAAAATATCTGTACCTCATCGTTCTCAAGTTTCCGCATCAAAGTGAAGTTCGCCCTAGCTAAAAGAGCTTTCTCATATTTTGGTCCCGGATGGCCAAAAAATTTACAAAACTAATCAAATCCTCCAAAATGAGTGTCAATGGTAAGTGCCGGGACTTCAAATTCTGCTTAACCCAACGCATTGCTTGTTCTCTCACGCCCTGAGAATGGAATTGGGTCCTCCTGGAAATAAAAACCTTGTCTCCCGCTATTGAATTCCATTGGATGTCTCGGTGATACCGAATCTCGCTTGCTTTTATTATTTTTAGGCTTGCTTTTATTATTTATTCAAATATTGTGAAGCAAATAGGTATCTATTTGCTTAATAATGTTTGAAGATGGTGCAACTCTACCCCCAAAACTATTACCTGATCCCGAGAGAATATATAGTACATAAAATATAAATGAGAAAAATATCAAAAGTAAATTATTCTGAAAGGAGCCAGCCATTTACTTCGATCTATGCAAAGACTTTTTAAATCCTCAGTCTTAGAATGATAAAGAGTGGCCATTAGATTTTTATTTTCATAATTATATAGCAAATACTTTATTTTTGTTGAATTAATTAGCTGAATGTTTAATGTAAATTGGGTACAAGTGTGAGTAGGCCAACGTGACACGTTTCCATCGACAACGGATGTCGCTGACGCAATACTGCAGTCAAATCAATATGCCACATTTATATTGCACATTTAGCTAGTAATGTAATATAAAATTAAATTTCTGCTTGATGATTAATTAAAAACGAATAATGTATGAATGCGCTGTGTTGAACAACCATCAAACAACTTATAGAGGTAATTTAATTTGTTTCTAAGTGGAGTTTTATTTGCATAAAGACGTTAATATTGTAGACAGTCGATAATAAGATCTATTTTCACTAGCCCTGAAAAATATAGTATTCCCTGAAATCATGATCTTCCGTAGAACTTTGATCTTCTAAAGGGCTAACTGATATAAAGATAATTTGAATTCCATTAAGTAATGTTTCATTTACGTGCACATCCCTTCAACAACCCTTATAGTGCCTTTACTTTGCTTATCCTGCCATTCTTCTTTCCAATTCAGCGTTCAACTTCCCATTACCTCTCGATGTCTTTTCTATCCAATATCCCCTGCAACTTTCTCCCACCCCCCGGGGTATCTAACACCCTAGCCTTTCTCATCCTTCCCTTCCATCTTCTTTCCTCATCGGTTTCCATCTCGTATACTTCTCAAATGCCTCAAATCGACCATTATAATTCATCTGCAATACTCGTCCTCCTGCTTCGGATCAATGAACTCTAAAGCGAAGTTTTCACTGATACTGCATTGAGTTGTTTGTCAGTGATCTTTTACATCAAATGCACCGGAGAATATGCTTTGAAAAAAAACAAGAACACTTCCCTTCATTTTCTCCTCAATGCTTGAGTAATTTCTCGGAGGCATGAATTGTTTCTACCACATTTCACACGATTTCCCTTGGCACTTTTTTATTGCCTTGGCGCTTTCAAGTATTCGTGCACGCACTTTGCCCACGTCGTATTTCATGTGTGTATCGCACGTCTTAGGCATCCCCGCCGTATGGCTCTAATAAAATTACGCCCATCGTGTTCTCAGGCATCTCTTTCGCTTCTTTTACTTTCTCCGATTCGTCCTCTTCATTATTCCGACGGCCTTTGATGAAACCTTCTCGTGGAGCTTCCCTCTTTCTTTGCTTTCACCTGATAAAATATTTGGTGGAAAGATACATACATTGTATTCTTATCCTTCAGTGATAACGAATTTCCACAAAGCTTGAGTATGAAAACATCGAATATATTGCTCGATTTCATCAGGCTATTCTACGTATCAAATGAAAGTTTTGGACTATCCCTGTGGAATATCATCGTAAACTTATCACGGGTACTTCTTTTTGTTTGCTCTGATGTATTTCCTTCGTCATTTCTCCCAAGTATGGTAATTGAACTTGTTGAGGGTAAATGATCGAGGGCCGAGGAGTCATTTGCGCCATTAGGGACGGGGGTGTAATTCGGTTGAGGTTGGATGCTCAGGGAATGGGACGAGGGTGGAGGGAAACCTGGCGTCGTCGTCAGCCCGCTCTTAACCAAAGGAGCCAAGGGGTCATCGGATTTACCATTGGACCCGACAGGTGGCGGCTCGCCACTCCTTGAAGTGCTATCCACGCCCATTTCAGAGATAGGGTTCCCCCTGACAAATTCTACCAAGGTATGGTTAGTAACGGCAAACCGGGAAATCGGCACGCTGGCCGACGCACTGGCCACCGCACCAACCTTCGTCACTTCATCGAAAAAAGGAAAATATTGGGCTATGTATAATGTTAAGTTCGTAAAATAATTGCCGTCGAAGCAGATGGGCACTGAATGCGTTGGATAGCTTCGACTGTTTTGAATTTGGTGAATCGCTCCTAGAGAATAGAATCAGGGAGGTAAAATATTTGAGAATGCCTTTCTCTCCAGAGATGTGTGAAAATTCCGACACTTTCGATTTCCGTCACGTTTCGGATTACAATCGGTGAAGTCTTCCTCTTTCGAACTGCGCGTGGACGCATCCACCCAGGCGTCTTTATCAGATGGAAACCGAAAGGACGAGTCCTCGACACAAGTCCTAGCTTGGTGCGTGGGTCACGAATCCGCAGGCGCTAATGACATTGAGGCGGCTCGGACCTCATGCCTTTGAGGAAATTGACCCTGCACCCCCACTGCCCTCGTCCTTAGAAGACTACGACGCCGGGTAATTCCCTCGGGTCCATCCTATGCACGATACTCCAATTTGTGGCTCCTAATTACTGTCGGATCCGCCTTTGGGATCTCTAGCGAGGGGAAATTTTTCAAAGGGTTCCACACGATTTTTTTCCGTTATAATGACGCCATGACGGCGGGCCATTTACTTGTAGTCTTATTTTTTTCAAATTAAGTTTTCATGCCGTAAAAAATCTTGGTTTGGTAGGTCTTAGTGCCTTGAACGACTAGAATTCATTCCATCGGTAGGAAATATATTACTTTTATTGTTGGTTCAAAAACAAAATACGATTACATGTACATAATACGATAATCGCTATTGCCCTACTCGAGTTATTGCGAGTTAAATTGTCCGGGAATGTGCAGAATTCGTTGCCACCGTCCTGCCCCCGCGAAACCCGGCCCTGCATTCCGGCCTCACTTTTGCAATCGGTCATCGGAGTGCTGCCAATCGAGACTGCAGGCAGGCCCGAAACGGCGAACAACCAACCACCTACCTCTTCCGCAATCGGGTTCCCTGAATCTGCTCACTGACGGGGTCATCGGCTTAGTACGAAATTCAACAACGATGGGAGACTAGAAAGGCAAGAGTCATATTTTTTTTAGATTTCATTGAATTCTGCCGATACGATTCGGCAATTTTCGAGGTGCATCAGTCTTTTTACTAGCGTATTTGACAGTGACATTGAGACGCATAGTCAGGTTTTTAGTCAAGCAAACACCATCTGAATGATCGGAACAAGAAAACAGAGATTTGTTCCAATTTTTGAAGTATTGTTTTACGCAGTAATCGTTTGTGCTACAAAATTTATGGCAGAAGATTTGCATACATACTACATGTATTTTAACATGCATGCATATAATATATTAAACATATGTATGTTGGTATATATATATATGTATATGTATATATATATATATATATATCTATATATATATATATATATATATATATATATATAATATATACTCATTCACATGAAATAGTTATAAGGAAAGGGGATAGGAACACATATAAAGGACAAACACAATAGAGGTGGGGAAGGCGGAATCAGGCAAATCACGAGTGTAAAAATATTTCCTAAACCGGAGAGTACTTTTACACTCGTGATTTGCCTGATTCCGCTTTCCCCGCCTCTATTCTGTTCGTCCTTTACACGTGTTCCTATCCCTTTTTCTCATATCTATTTCTATGTGAATGAGTATTTGTTCGCCGTTTGGTGGGATTTCGTGTTTGAAGGTGTGTGTGTGTGTGTATATATATATATATATATATATATATATATATATTTATATATATATATATATATATACACACACATATATATATATATATATATATACACATATAAATACACATATATATACATATATATGCATATATATATATATATACATATGTGTGTATCTATATACATATGATATACATATACAGGGTTCGTCCGGAAAATAAGTGTACTGAGCTCAGGAAAAAAAATTTATTACACTTTTACATATCTTAAGCTAATATTCCTCAAAATAGGACCCTTGTGAGTCGATACACTCGTTCCAGCGGCGTTCCCATTCCTGGAACGCTCCCGCGAAGGTATCATCGGGAACCTCTCGAAGACACGTCGTCGACCTCTTCTCTGCCCTCCACGAACATCTTGTGCCACCGAAAGATCATATTTCTGGACATGGCTGACTCCCCGTAAGCCTGGTTAATCATACCGACAGTTTCGATAGACGATTTCCCAAGCTTTACCGCAAATTAGATGGAATAACGCTGCTTCGGCATCGCGTTCCGTGACGTGGGTCGAGCGTGGAGGTTCGCGTTAACAGAGCTCCTCACTACACCACAGCTCAGAGCCGACTGCCTTTTCCAGCGTCGCTTGACAACATACCCCCCTCCAATCGCAGCCCGTCAGAGCGGTGCTGGGCGCGCCTGGAGCGGTGCTGGGCGCGCCTGGAGCGTCGCGCCCAGCCCAGTAGTCAGTACACTTATTTTCCAGACGAACCCTGTATATGTATATATATGTGTGTGTATATATATATATATATATATATATATATATATATGTGTGTGTATATATATATATATATATATATATATATATATATATATCTATATATATATATATATATAAGGTGTAATCAACCTGAAGGTCGGTTTGGCAGGTGATGCAGAGTTCACCCAGTAAAGCCCTATGCGGCGAGTGCAATTCACACATAAGCAGGGTAAGGGGCCAGTTCGTTTCCTTTTGCCGGTTATTTTTCCCAGGAAGATCTGGTACCCGAAAAATCATAAAGCTTGGGTGGAGCTGAGGGTGCCCTTGGAGGCTTACCCGGGAAACGATCCCAGGCCCTCCGGTCAGTAGTCCCACGCTTTACCCCTGGACTACCGCGACCAATCTATATGCATAGACATTTTATATGTATACACACACACACTCATGTGTGATTAAAACTCGCCAAGGGAGATCAAGGTTGCCATTATTATTTGCCACAGATCGTCGAATAACCCTCATTAAAATATAATATAATTATTCCATGATAAGTAAGCCAGCATTGCGTGAGGGCAGTAATATTCCTTATGAGAATTGGGGAAGGGGGCGAGACGATGGGAGAGGGGGTCGAGGCCTTTCCGTCCCCTTCGGGGCGATGGAGTGTGGGTAGTCCTCCTCAAACATGGGCCGTGGTCGCGGCGGTACTGATGTCACCAATGCAAACATTCGAAGCCAATTAGCATTTTGGGGAATTATGCCACTCCACGCCCCTGCTTTCCAACTCTCCGAGTGACGCTGTTTTGCCATCTCCTGTGGCTGAGGCCATGTCGCGACGCCAGAAGAAAGAAAGCCGCGTGGTTGATGGCACTTCACAACAAGTCCCTTGCTGTAGGGCGTGAGGGCCCATGGATCCTGAGGATGGGGCTCAAGGCGAGCGTGATGGCCAATTTGGATTGTTTTTTGTTATCACTTCAATCAAAAATTCCTCCGTGGAGACATATCAACCCGAAAATTCGTTGGGTCGCTCCATTCTTACGTCAAATCCAAATCTACTCAAACGGGTTGATACTTGCTACGGGCATAGTTGGACTACGTTTTCCACTCGTAGACTATTAAAATCGCAGGCCCGGGTCCGGTCATGAAACCTTTGAATGGTATTTTGGAAGGGAAGTCATCGTCTGAAGGCTTAAAAAAGAAGGAATTTTAAAATGCGGAGTCTGGGTCATTTGTGCGTCCCCGTGTAAAAAGCTAAATGGAATATTTGAGGTTTTCATCGAAGAATAAAATCGGCGAAGAGTACGGAACGAAAGTAATGTTTAAATTGGGAAACACAATTCGATGAACGGGATGAACATGTAAACCTTTCATGACTAGAATCTGTGACTCTCTGGTTATCCAATGTGTTGGCGATATCAACGACGCCCAGCATTTGCAAACCACCCTTTCGGAAAGAGGCCGCGTGAAATTATTCACAATGCATATCTTTTCATGTTTATTCAGAATTAAGTGCGGAGAAAAAAAAATAAAACAAATACGACGGTACGTGCTTTCAATGCATAAATATATGCAATATTAATCATACAAATATGAATGTATGAAGTACTGAAATAAATTGTTAAATCCTATACATATCTGCGATAATTGGGGTGAAACTCGTTCCTTGCAGAAGCAGTTAATCGGTTAAAACCCTCAGATTCATACAATGGGTATGGCATTATCTCTTCATCTACATCTACATAATACCCCACAAGCCGTCGCAAGGGCGTGTGGCGGGGGGTTCCAGGTCACCACCCGTAAAAAGGGACAAAAATACATCCACAATGAACTCATGCATGCAAACCCATACCCACAATGACATATGCATTCATGCATAAATCCTTTCATTTTACACGCATGCAAATACATATGCCGTCATCTAAGAAATAATTGCACCCTAGGATGCAGTGAGAAATTCATCCAATAACGTGAAAGCTAGAATTTGAAAAGTAAGAAGGCGAAATTCCACTACCACATGGATATGCCAGATACAACGGTCTCCTCCCCAAGGAAACAGGTAGGGAATGTGACCAAACCCTGCTCTGGTTACATACTTTTCATCATTATTTAACATTTGGAATACGTTGCGTGAGATTTGGCTAACGCTTTCGGTCCATAGTACAACTTTTTACAAACAGTACAACAATACTTTCCATTGAGCATCCGCCTCGATTGTCGGGTGTCATGGCGTCGCTTTTATTTTCTGTGCATGACTCATACTATTCACTTGAGGGTATATAAATTATTAAAACAATAAAATTCGACCCCTTCCGAATATCTTAATCGGCGTCGCCATTCTCGGCCCGTTTTGCCTCCGGCAGGCTGTAAGCACTCCGCCCCCGCTAAGCCACTTGGCGAGGCCCGCAAACCATCCGACGTATCGATGGTGAAAGTCTTCGGGCACGGAGAGGGGGGATTCGTCATCGCGGCTATTTGCTTTTGTCTTCGAGGTAAGAGAGGAGAAGGGAGGGGAGGGGTGGAGACCATGGGGCCGTCGTGATGTAGCCCGTCCATGTGTGTGTGTGTGTGTCCATGGGTGCGGCAGGGGGCGTGGAAGGGCGAGGCCCCGCGCAGACGCCCGAAGAGGGTCAAGAGTTCGTCTTTCGCCCGTCTTCTTGTTCGCATCTCGGCCGGGAGGGTGGGAGGCTAGATTTCGAACTGGTATTAGAGAGTGAAAGTGGACTAGAAATGTGGGATCGCTTGCTTCTGAGAACAGAAGAGGGGGGAGGAGATATGAGGGTAACGTCCCCCGTGCTGACTAAGGGATCGGCTCGCTCTTATGGTTCGAAACCCTTTTGAGACACTCTCGCATCTTAATCACGCACTTATAACGCGTGCGCTTGGCAACCTAGGTTACCCTCAATCCCTTAAATCCGGTATTTTCGCGAGAATTGCCCTTCGTGAACTGGAACTCGAGAAATTTCAAGGATAATATGGCGGCGATTCGGGTTGAGACATTTCCATTATAGCAGTCTTATTTTTACACTTTGCTCATGTTTTAATTTTCCTCTTGACTTTCTCTACTATGTAGTAAATACTTAACTCTTTCTATTAATTTAATAGAGTCAAATATTTGGATATTTTTCTTTCCCCCGAATGAGATTCCATCGCTATCATTTATAGTCAATTATTCCAATATTTTCAAAATAAAGAAACATAACTTTGTCATTTAAACAGTATTTTATTCAAACGCAAACCGGGTTTCGACGTTCTACGTCATCATCAATTTGATGATGATGGCATTTACCGTAGGAACCCGGGTCGTGTCTAAATAACATTTTTTTAAGCTGGAAAGTTATATTTTAAAATTAAAAAAGAGTCTATTCCATAAATTCACGTCTCAAATAACCAATTAATTATCCCAATATTGTTTTCCTACCTCTAAATTCCCTTCTTCTCTCGGTCAGCCGTATATTTATTTTACGTATCGCAGCATTTTATTGAAATATTTAATTCTTTGTCTTCCTTTGGATTTATTTGAACGTCTTTCTTAGGGGATTGCCATTAACAGGCTGCATTAATAGGAGTCAGATCTGTCTCTTTACCATTTTCCCACAATATCTACCGAGCCTGTTGCTGTGACCCCGTGTCCACGATATTCGAACGTTTGGGATATTTCTGTTGCAACTTTGTTATACAAGACACAATTGTAACTTATTATATGTATTTTTATTAACTTCCGAGAGAGATGTAAATCGGATATTGTGGGTGCTGCCATCGTTGGAAGTCGACTGACCAGCCGTTTTAATTATGTATATTATTATAATAGGCTGTTTTACATATCGTGATAAATCATATAACCTAATAACAATAAATAAATATATATATGTATATATAAACTAATAATATATATAATAATTTAATATATGTTTATTTATGTGTACATATATATATATATATATATATATATATATATATATATATATATATATATATACACATGTACACACACATACATACTGAAAGAAAAACAAACGAGGAAGTGCTAGGTATGGTGGGTTTGTTGGGAGAAATTCTAAGGAAGCAGGAAAGGGATGAAGGGGGTATTGGCCGGCAGTGGGACGTTGAAGACTGTGATAGAGGGGAGAATGTTAGGCAAACGAGGAGAGGGCAGGAACAGAATAGGGATTTTAGACGGGTTGAAGGGAGGAAGTACACAGAAATGAAGAGGGGCTTGTTTGAACAGTAGGATGCTGGATTGTGTTTTGTTAAGAGAGAAAAAATATTTATTTGGTGGTGTGTCCATCCAAAAACCGACCTTAACCGGTATATTACCCTATAATAATAAATATAGTGAAATTTTTCAATGTAGTATGGACATGGCATTGCGAATCCAACAGCTCTTTTGAAAAACAAACCGATTTTGAGAGAAATCATTCGTGGCAGCATAAGGTGCGTTAGAAGTAGACGTGGTTTCCTCGCCTCCTTCCAGCTTCACGTACTCCAACTCCCCGCCCCCCTACAAAACGACACGCCCATCGGGTAATGGAGGGATTGCAGCCGTATATAGCACGGGGCGCCCCTCGGGGAATGTTTCCCCCGCCGCCCCTGGGACCTTTGACTCGATTGGCGTCCCCCTGGCCGGCTCGTAATTACTCCTCCTTTAAGGGGAAGGAGAGGGGGGCGGCGGCGGCGTAATTACTTATTGCCGAGGAGGTCAGCGGATGTATTTTCCCTCAAATTTCGATTCCCCCGATTTCCGAAGCCTGTTGCGAGCGGCATGATTTTCGCGCAATCTCTCGGGAAGAATGAGGAACTATGGGGCAATGGAAATTTTTCGGTAGGGTGTAATGGCTGACCTCCCAGGTGGCATTGTTGGTAATGGGGAGAAAAGAAACTTGGGGAACACAAGGCTCGATGCTTTCGACCAGATGAGGGAGAGATGTTTCCCGTTCCCGCGAAACTTTCAATTGGCCGGCAGAAGCGGGAGCTTGGGGGGGGGGGGGCTTGGGAGGAAGATGGTGGGAGTTTAGGGGGTCGCGGAGTTCGCAAACGCCCGGCAGAGGCGAAGGGGGAATCCTTGTCTTCGAATGTGCTCACTGGCCGTGCCTGGAACAGTGTCGGCAAACGAATTCGCCCTTCGCTTGACAGATCGAAAGGCTAGAAGAGTGAGGACAATCGTTGCCTTGTCAACTGTCTCAGGTGATTGTCGTCACACCTTGGGAAAGAGCTTCAAATCGCTCAATAAATTGAAGCATTTTCCAAGTGTTTTTGATGAAACATCCTGTCACAAGTTTAGCTGATCTAGTTTTACTTTTATTTAGAGATATAAAAGGCGATTAATAAATATTTTCTCAATTTTTCAACTGATCGGTTCGAACGCCCTAGGTTCGTCACCACCCGAATAAGGTTATTCTGTATTTTTTGTTCTAAGGGGTCCACCGTTTCACATCCCATCCGACGTACTCCTTTTGAAGTACTTTCTCTCTCCAAATGGCACAGATCAGAATATCACTGAAATATTCTGCCGCTGCCGGGATTCGAACCCGGGGCCTCCTTATGGTGGAAATCCTGAACATTAGTCATCGCACAATTCCAATCTCCTTATTTCAATATTTTTTTACAAAATGTTTTTCCTCCGGGGAGCGGTAGGGAGTTTCTCTTAAAAATGCTGTAGTACATCGAAGCTACTGGAGGATAAATCTTAATTACATGGAAAGTTGCAAGAGTTTTCGTATCTGTTACTATAGCAAGGTATATTGGTACGTATTTCGAAAAAAGGAAGTGATAGACCCTATGTACCCTGGTGTGTCCGTGCTATTACAATAATTCTTATATATTCAATAAATACATGTCTCTGGATTATGTGACGGAGAACAACTGTGGTATATTCAAACCACGATGCACATTACTCAATTAATCTAAAATGCCACTGCACTGCACAGAGAAAAAACTATCAAGTGCTGCACTACATAAGCACTTAGCCAACACTGGGGACTCGTGATAGCTCGGGAATAGAAACGCACATTTCCTACAGAGTATCTCACACTACAGAGTATCTCACACTCGTCTTCCACATTAACTAATATTAGCTATGACATGGAAAAGAGTATTTTTCAAAAATTCTTGGCTGGCAGTAGTGAAGAGCACGTCACATATAATTGATGGGCATAATTTTGGTGGTAATTTGGATGAGTGGTGTTCTCATAGCGATGATAAGATGAAAGTGTTTCCTATGACGCAACGAAAGGTTTCAAGCGTTTTTTAATAGAAACATGCGTAGAGAATAGTCAAAGGAACCATAGCCATTGTCGAAAAAAATCCTGCAGATGAATGGGTCGGCTGAATACGCTGTGAAGGTCGGGACATCGACGCGAGGCATTCTTTAAGCCGAGACCGAAGAAAGGCCAAGGTATCTCGCAGCAAACCTATAATTCCCGAAATCAAAAGGAAAACACGTATTTGCGTTAAAATGTATTCGAAATATCCCCAAATTTGTGAATTTCACTTAGCATGTTTTTCGAGTGAGATTGACTATCCCTGCGAAAGTGGCGCGATAGTGGCGAGGGAAAACAATACCCTGCACAGCGGGGTCGCGAATATGTGCGTGTGTCCGCGTGCGTGGAGGGTGTGGGTGGCCGATGCGAGGGGCGTACGGGAGGGGGTGGCTGGGGGCGGAGGCGGCGGCGAGGGGGGACTGGGAGTGCAATGGAATGGGGTGAGTGGCTTCGAAAGCGATCGGAGAAATCCCCGCGAGGAGTCCTTCAGGGAGTTTGCTTTGGCCCGGGTCACTTGTTTGCTCTGCCAACAATGCTTGCGGTCGCATATTTCGCCATCCCATCCGACGAGTTCGCGGATTTCCTCGTTACCTTAAGGGGTGAGAGGCCCTTGGACAGGAATCATCCACTTCAATGAAGAGCCAAATTATACTAGTTCCATATACTATCATGTCCAATAAATACGCGAACTGAGGCCATACACACTTTATATTGCAAAATTTAGTCTACGTCGATTTTGTCCCCTGTTCAAAGTACTCTCCATTCGTATGGCTATGCCTTCTTATTCCATCTTCTTTTCCACAATATTTAAAGCACCCTTTGGAAGTCCTCGGCCGTTAGACTTTTCAGTTTTCTCGTCGCTTCTTGCTTTATTGTGCCTTCCACATCTTCCCATTGAAGCCCACTCATTACATTTTTGGGAATCGGAAAAAGTCGCAGGGGGTGAAAACTGGCGAATAAGGAGGATGACCAAGGATGGTGATTGAAATTTTTGCCAGAAAGTGGCGAACAATCAATGCAGCTTGGGCACGATTTTTGCACACATTTTTTTAAACCTAAATGTTTGGTTAAAATATTGATCCCTGTTGATTTCACGTATTGCGATATGAATCCCAATGGTTGTCCTATACACGATAGCAAAAACTTATAAAGGATTTATCCAGGATTGGGGTGGCTAATATAGATACTGGCTCTCCATCGTGAGCCCAGGTTTGATTCCCGATGCCGACAACGATATTGGCGCACCTGTAGTTGTCATGTCTACTGTGAGAGGCATAACAATGTCAACGGTATTTACACTGTCTGACGTTAGCGTAATTCTTTAAGATGAATACCCCATGGATCTTTGGATTTTGTCTTGGAAAAGACAAAAAACCATTCTCAACGGAATGAGCACATACATATATATATATATATATATATATATATATATATATACTACCTTGATCAAAAAGTTCCCGGAATAACCACCGTGTGGCGCTCCCATCGTTCCGATTTGAGTTCTGTTTTTTTTGTTAAATTGGTACATCTGTTGTTGATATTCCCTTTAAATCTTAGTGTCATAACTTGACATTTGCAAAAGTTACGTAGCCAAGAGTACATCTATCTCTGTGTGTGTTGGCGATTTTTTACAATTGCAGAAATGGATTTAAATTTGCAACAACGAACTTGTATTAAATTTTGCGTAAAAAACGGATTTAGTGGCGCACGGACGTTGGAAATGTTGGAAAAGTGTTTCGGCAACGATTCTCTAAAAAAAACGGTCGTTTACCAGTGGCACGAGCGGTTCAGAAGTGGTCGTGAGTCAATCGAAGATGATGAACGCAGTGGCAGACCATCGACATCGAAAGTCGGTGAAAAAATTGATAAAGTAAAAGAAATGTTGGTCAATAACCGCAAATTAACCATCAGAGAAATAGCGGAGGACTTGAACATTGCCTATGGATCCGCCCAAGACATTGTGGTTAATGATTTGGGTTTCCGTCGTGTAGCAGCCAAAAGACCTCAATTTCATGCAAAAAAGAGACCGTGTTGACGTCGCAAAAGACATGATTTGCGAGGCTGAATCCGATCCCACATTCATCAAAAGGATCATTACTGGAGACGAGACGTGGGTTTATGAGTACGACACGCAATCCAGACATCAGGCAAGTGAATGGCGTTCACCAAATGAGCCGAGACCAAAAAAACCACGTCGTTTTCAGTCAAAAAAGAAGGCAATGCTGACGGTTTTCATGGATTACAACGGTGTAGTGCATCATGAATTTTTGCCAGAAGGCCAGACAGTAAACAAAGAGTATTATTTGGGCGTTATGAGACGTTTGCGTGAAGCAATTCGCCGAAAGAGACCAGAAATGTGGGCAGAAAACTCGTGGATTTTGCACCATGATAACGCACCGTCGCACAGTGCTATCATTATTCGTAATTTTTTGACGAAAAATGCAACAAATACCATCCAACAGCCACCGAATTCACCTGATTTGGCTCCCTGTGACTTCTTTCTGTTCAATCGAGTTAAAAAACCATTACGGGGAACGCGTTTTAGCAGCCGAGAGGAAGTAATGGAAAAATCGCAGGAAGCACTGATGGACATACCGAAAACCGAATATAAAAAATGTTTCGAGGATTGGATCAAGCGCTGGCATAAGTGTGTTGCAGTCGATGGGGATTACTTTGAAGGGGACAATATAGATTTAGATGAATAAACTTGTATTTTTAATTTTCTGAATAAATTCCGGGAAATTTTTGATCAAGGTAGTATTTTGTTGCTATTACATCTACATCTGGCTTGTCAATTAATGACGCGTAATTCTCTCCCATTATCGTTTTACCTACGTAGGTAAATCTGTATTTTGTCCTATGTTATCCATGAACATTGCATATTTCCATCTTTTCTCTCCCCAGCACACAAGAGGGTCCATCATAGGCTTGTTGAAACTTTCATAGTACGTACATTTCTCGTTGAGGAATGCGTCCGATCAAAAGAAAGTCGGCGTTTCATGCTTTCATAATTTTGCACTGCCATAAAAGGTTAATCTAATATCCGGGTGTGCCTCGGCATGTCCCTATGTCGTCGTGTTTGCAGAGGCGAGCCCACATTCATACGCCATAGGCCTCACTTTCACTCTTTCGTTCTACATCTCGCCCTCCCCCACCTCCCGCATTCGGTTTCTTGGTCGAGTGAAAGACGCACTCTTGACCCTCATTGGTGGCGACCGAGTGCGTGCGGGGTCCCCCTCTCTACTCTCCGTGGAACACGACCCCCCTCCCTCCTTCAAAGACACCATCTCGATGTCGAATTTGCCTCCTTCGCGATTAACGACTTCCACTCTCGATGCCGACGCCGGATTAGTACCATCCGCGTGCCGTTAGGAGGTCCCCCGTGGGCGTGCACTGCTCACACCCTGCTCAAGTCAAAACGATTCGAGAACGACATCGCCGAAGCATACGTATATTCGGAAAGGGTTATTGCTTGAATAATTCATCGGCCCTCCTCCGACAAGACACTGGTGCTTCATATAACTGCATAAAATTGAGGCAGGTCACTTATCCAAGGATTTTAAGGACGTATTATAAGGAAGGATGCTATATTAATTAAATCATATATTATTATAATTGATGTTGTATTAATTATAAATTATATTAATTAAAGACGTATTATAAGGAATAAAACAAAACTTGGAAAGTGCACATGAATATAAGTTTTTTTGCATCCTAGATTTCCCTGCGGTACGGCAGTTGCAGTCGGCACCGCAGGGAAACCTGGGTCTTTCTTTAGTAAAGCTTATTTTTATGTGGAGTTACAAAGTTTTGTTTTTACATTATTAATTATGGAAGAATTCCGCAAAGTTACACCTGAAACTATTCATTCCGTATTATAAGCCTTACTATGATAGATTAGATCACGTGCGTAATATCAGGGAGATGTAAATAAGTACAAATGAATTCAAAATGTCGCATTTTCCTCAGACGATTAGAGATTAAAATTGATATGATCGCAGGAGTGAAGGAGATAATTAGCATTGATAATGGATATACATATTTTGTCGACGTCCTGCATGATTTTTTAAAGACACTCATCTTTGTAACATTATTTGAATATATATCCTCGTTTGAATAATCCTGTTCTTGAATATTTTTGCATCTAAGTGGCTTCTTTCGTATGAATATCCTTGTCCAAGAACATGTACCAACCGATGTGTGTGCGAAGGTTTAGCGATTTTGCATGCATGGCTGGTGACCTAACACCCTCCGCCAAACGCCCTTGCGGTGGTTTGCGGGGCATTATGTAGATGTAGATAACAGCTTGACAAGATATTTTTTCCGATCAACCAGGCAGTTTAAAAATGGAAATTAGCAATGGAAAAATATCCCCCTCGTAATAGCCCGCCTCGTGTTCCCACATGAGAAAGTACGCCCACTTCAATAAGGGAGATAGATTCCAGGACGGATAGGTACAAATACTCATTCTTTCCCCGAACAATCAGAAATCATAATAGTAAGAAACCGAAGTCACTTCAGAAATATTAAAAACATTGAATTTACAAGTCGGAGCAAAGTGAAACACTACATAGCTGTTAGGTATACTTTCAGGTGCATGTGTATGTAAGATGTAGATTGAGTGTTTGCATGTGTGTGGGGTGTAAGTGTTCCCTGCATGAATGTATGCCATGTTTTTTTTTGTGGATGTATGAATTTGTGGTTCTAGCATGCGGCTTTTTTTCTTTTCTAAATTACGGGTTGTGTCCTAACACCCCCCGCCACACGCCCTTGCGGCGGCTTGCAGGGTATTAAGTAGATGTAGATCAACATCGCCTTATTCGATGACCAAGTTATTGGTTAACATCCGAAACACTGGTTGCAATTTAACAAGGCATATTGTAATGAATAGAGTTAAAAGTCGTATTTATTCATAAATTCAAATTATTCACGTGACTAGGAGCTCTTCTTTCTTTGACAGATTATATTCATATTTGAGGAAATTAATAAAGAATTCTTCGTCGTAAAATATACAATGATAAAATATTCTACATTATTTTTTTGTTATGTATCTACTTGTCGAGTTTTACAGGTCTAGTAGGTTTAACCCATTGTTTTTCCACGTATTTTTGTTAGCATACCTAAATATATCCAAGTTCCGATTAATTAATTCTTGCTTTTTTTCTTTATTTCATTTACCCCCTTCTTAGCTATTTAATATAAACAAAATACGACACCAAAAATGCCCGTCGATTGAATGTCTCCCTATCTATGAATTTCCCTTTCAGAATATCATACAAGTAACGGGTCCAATCGCCTTTAAGCATGAGCCATTTGATTAAATTTCTTAAAATCCTTACTTCCGCTTCCTGCTATCCCTTTTTACTCTTCCAAAACATCTCCTTTTTAACACATTCATTTGATATCCACTCGCATGTACGTACTTAACGGTATACATAACTTCATTTAGCTTATAGAGTTGCATTTTTCAATTTCTCCCCATTCGATGGATTGTTTGCGGGACCTCTGGTCGCTCGGACGCGGATTAAAGTGTCTAAGGTTAGTCGCCGTCGCCATGTCTGAAAGGTAAAACGAGTCGAGAACGGCGACGCCGATTAAGATATCCGGAAGAGTTGAATTTTATTGTTTGAATAATTCATGTAGCCTCCAGTGAAACGTATCAGTCATGCCCAGAAAATCGAAGCGACTCCATGGCACCCGACAATCGAGGCAGTTTTACAGTGGAAAGTAAAGTTGTACTATTTGTAAAACGTTGTACTATGGACCGTAAACGTTGTCCAAATCTCACGCATCATGCTCCAAACGTGAAATAACGGTGAACTCTATGTAACCAGAGATAGTTCCATACCCATTGTATGCATCTGAGGGTTTTAACCGATTAACTGCTTCTGCAAGGAACGAGTTTCACCCCAATTATCGCAGATATGTATCGGATTTAACAATTTATTTCAGTACTTCATACATTCATATTTGTATGATTAATATTGCATATATTTATGCATTGAAAGCACGTACCGTCGTATTTGTTTTATTTTTTTTTCTCCGCACTTAATTCTGAATAAACATGAAAAGATATGCATTGTGAATAATTTCACGCGGCCTCTTTCCGAAAGGGTGGTTTGCAAATGCTGGGCGTCGTTGATATCGCCAACACATTGGATAACCAGAGAGTCACAGATTCTAGTCATGAAAGGTTTACATTTTCATCCCGTTCATCGAATTGTGTTTTCCAATTTAAACATTACTTTCGTTCCGTACTCTTCGCCGATTTTATTCTTCGATGAAAACCTCAAATATTCCATTTAGCTTTTTACACGGGGACGCACAAATGACCCAGACTCCGCATTTTAAAATTCCTTCTTTTTTAAGCCTTCAGACGATGACTTCCCTTCCAAAATACCATTCAAAGGTTTCATGACCGGACCCGGGCCTGCGATTTTAATAGTCTACGAGTGGAAAACGTAGTCCAACTATGCCCGTAGCAAGTATCAACCCGTTTGAGTAGATTTGGATTTGACGTAAGAATGGAGCGACCCAACGTATTTTCGGGTTGATATGTCTCCGCGGAGGAATTTTTGATTGAAGTGATAACACAAAACAATCCGAATTGGCCATCACGCTCGCCTTGAGCCCCATCCTCAGGATCCATGGGCCCTCACGCCCTACAGCAAGGGACTTGTTGTGAAGTGCCATCAACCACGCGGCTTTCTTTCTCCTGGCGTCGCGACATAGCCTCAGCCACAGGAGATGGCAAAACAGCGTCACTCGGAGAGTTGGAAAGCAGGGGCGCGGAGTGGCATAATTCCCCAAAATGCTAATTGGCTTCGAATGTTTGCATTGGTGACATCAGTACCGCCGCGACCACGGCCCATGTTTGAGGACTACCCACACTCCATCGCCCCAAGGGGACGGAAAGGCCTCGACCCCCTCTCCCATCGTCTCGCCCCCTTCCCCATTCCTCATAAGGAATATTACTGCCCTCACGCAATGCTGGCTTACTTATCATGGAATAATTATATTATATTTTAATGAGGGTTATTCGACGACCTGTGGCAAATAATAATGGCAACCTTGATCTCCCTTGGCGAGTTTTAATCACACATGAGTGTGTGTGTGTATACATATAAAATGTCTATGCATATAGATTGGTCGCGGTAGTCCAGGGGTAAAGCGTGGGACTATTGACCGGAGGGCCTGGGATCGTTTCCCGGGTAAGCCTCCAAGGGCACCCTCAGCTCCACCCAAGCTTTATGATTTTTCGGGTACCAGATCTTCCTGGGAAAAATAATCGGCAAAAGGAAAGAAACTGGCCCCCTACACAGGATTTGTAAGTAAATATATGGTTTTAAGTGCTAATTAATAGCTGAGCACAAATAAAAAATGCGAGAGAAAAATAAAATTTTGCACACTCTGTTATAGCACAGATTTATACTATTTAGGTCTATTAACATTGTAATTCACTATTTCTTATTCTCAGTTGTGCCAATCAGCAGTGGGGAAACAATTTCTATATAAGTTAGAACCTAAAAAAAAACTCGAAATCATAAAAGTGAATCCATATATTTATGAAAATACGCAACCAAAACGTATTATAAACATTAATAGCTATACAATTCTTTGGCAAAGGATACAGCATGACAATTAACAAGTAATCTAACTTGGCTTTATAGTCTAACTAGAAGGTAGGTGTTTTGAAATACCGAAGGACGAGATGGCCTTCGACAATCCGCGTGTGGGGTGTCGGGGGGCTTCGAGAATAAGTCGCACGATCGGGGAGGGAGATCATCGGGCGCGGGGGTCGAGCGGAGGAGGAGTCGCACGTAAGGACCCCTCTGTCCTCTGCCCCCGCCCCCCCTTTCCGCCCCCCGCGGCGATTGCACGCGCGGGGTCGTCGCTCCGGACGACGAACGGCATCTCCTTGGATCAGGAGAAGGGGGAGGCGGAGTTTCGTGGCGTCAGCCGAAGGATGGCAAAGCGATCGCGTGTGGAAGCGGCGGACTCCGACATCGCCGCCGCTGATGTGCGAAGTTGTCAGAGACGGAGATTGGAGATATCGATGCTCGAATTCAAAAGGGCAGTATCGATGTCGATACTCTGGACGAAGCGGTGCTCGTACGTAAACGTGATTTGCGGTTTGAGTGAGACGCAAAGCGTGATGGAAGTGGGAAAATAGGGCGATGGTGCGATTTGTTCACGGGCGGGCGAAGTCATCCAATTGCATCGTGATATTGATATGTTTTGTGAGGTGCAGAGTTAACAAATCACACTATTAAGAAATCTGAGTCAAGAGAATGAACAAATATTTGAGGTTTTTCGGAAAAGGCAATGATTTGAATAATGAGCAGTTTAATTATCAAGGGGGGGGGTTGTGTCCGAGAAGGCTGAAAAATAAGGCGAAGGGGATGTTGAGAGGCAGTGAAGGTCGCGAAAGATATGCTAATATGGGTGAGCAGGTTTGAGGAAAAAAAGGAGGTACGGAAGCTCTGTGAAAAGCATGAATAATTGAAGAAGGGAATAATTGAAGGGGGAAGCAAAGGGGATGGACCGAAGGGGTGAGTGCTAAGAAGCGAGTGAATGTGTGTAAAAAATGGTAAAACAAAACTTATCGGTTGACTGCCTAGAATGAGGCCCGCTGTTTTGTGTAATTTGATGAGAGATTAAAGAACATGGAAATAGATATAAGAAAAAGGGATAGGAACACACATAAAGGACGAACACAGGAGAGGTGGGGAAGGCGGAATCGAGCATATCACAAGTGTAAAAATATTTCCTTGACCGGGACTTGAACACCGGATCTTTGGCCAGGAGATGGCGATTATATTATATATATATATATATATATATATATATATATATATATATATATATATATATATATATATATATATATATATATATATATACAGGGTTCGTCCGGAAAATAAGTGTACTGACTCCTGGGCTGGGCGCGCCGCTCCAGGCGCGCCCAGCACCGCTCTGACGGGCTGCGATTGGAGGGGGGTATGTTGGCAAGCGACGCTGAAAAAGGCAGTCGGCTCTGAGCTGTGGTGTAGTGAGGAGCTCTGTTAACGCGAACCTCCACGCTCGACCCACGTCACGGAACGCGATGCTGAAGTTTTTGGAGCAGCGTTATTCCATCAAATTTGCGGTAAAGCTTGGGAAATCGTCTACCGAAACTGTCGGTATGATTAACCAGGCTTACGGGGAGTCAGCCATGTCCAGAAACATGATCTTTCGGCGGCACAAGATGTTCGTGGAGGGCAGAGAAGAGGTCGACGACGAGTCTTCGAGAGGTTCCCGATGATGCCTTCGCGGGAGCGTTCCAGGAATGGGAACGCCGCTGGAACAAGTGTATCGACTCACAAGGGTCCTATTTTGAGGAATATTAGCTTAAGATATGTAAAAGTGTAATAAATTTTTTTTCCTCAGCTCAGTACACTTATTTTCCGGACGAACCCTGTATATTCGAAATAGAATCGTCTTCGGTGACGCACAAATATATGAAAACATTGATTTAGACATTTAAACACAGAAACACAAAGAAAAGACACAACGTCAAAACTACTTAGGTGAGTGTCGTTTCTGTGTTTAAATGTCTCTATATATATATATATATATATATATATATATATATATATATATATATATATATATATATATATATATATATATGTATATATATGTATATACACACACATACATGCATGGCGAGAAAAATGTAAACATAAAGGTTTTGTAGTTTTCGAAAAACAGAAAGGCTAACTTAAATTTTGAATAGGAGTTGGTGAATTCGAGCAGGTAGAACAGCTGGCTCATCTCAGAAGGGTTTTGGACCAAAATGGTCAGAGTTGCCGGGATGTAAATAGAAGAATTGCACAAGGCAAAGAATCTATAACAAATCGAAGGGAATTGATGGCATGGACGTTTAGTAACGATAATGCGGAAAGACTCGCCGATATGGAGCGTGGCGGGAGGACCTTACCCCGCCGTCGGGGGATGAGCGAAACGTGCAGAAGAATCCATTTTACTAATAAATAAATCAGCTAGGATTCATTTATTCGCCCACTTCTTTATTTATGCTTTTATCCACGCTGACCATCGCTACTCCTCCTTTATATATATCGATATTTCCTATTTATTGGGATTAAATGCATTAAATCGGGCGCCATTTTGTAATTGCTGGGTGCAAGTTGGAGTTAAAGTCAAAATTAAATAGAAGATTATCTCAAAGCAGTTATGTCAATTTGTTTTATACATACGAGGGTCATCCGGAAAGTAGTACCCGTTCGTGAAATAAAGACACAAAAGTAAATATTAACAAACATAAAAAATTTTATTTGAAAGAGGATACTTTAAACTACTTCTCAACATAATCTCCAAGCAAATTAAGGCATTTGTCATAACGTGTGACAAGTTTCTGTATTCCTGCTGCATAGTCCTTCGCCGCCAGCTCATTGAGATACGCGAGGGACCCATCTTGCACAAATTTTTGCATAATGCAGATGGTGTTTAACAATTTCATGAACAATTGTTCGAGAAACATTGGGGAAATGCTCACAGATGTCATCAATTGTGACGCGCCGATCGTTCCTCACGAATTCGTCAACTGAGCTCACCAGTTGGTCTGTAATGACAGACGGTCTCTCCGAACGCTCATCGTCGTGTGTGTTCCCCCTCCCCATGTTGAAGTTGCGACACCACCGCCGAACAGACGACTCGTCCATTACATTGTCTCCATACACCTCCTTTAATTGGCGATGAATATCACATGGGCGAACGTTTCTTGCATTGAGGAATTTAATCACTGCCCTCACTTCACAACTGGCGGCGTTCTCAATTTTTTTAAACATTGTAAACAATCACAGAAACAACACAGGCAATGCTAGCGTCACGCAACTTGGCTCAGAGAAGGCAGACAAGCCACTGAAGCTATCTGACCTCGTCCAGCGGCTACTCGCGTCGTCAGCACTTCATGCGGCACGAACGGGTACTACTTTCCGGATGACCCTCGTATTTGGAGAGAAAAAGGAAAGTGAGAACTCATTTGGAAGACGAGCAAAGACCTCCGACGTTATTTCCAATTTCCATAGAATGACGTGGGCGTTTGGGAGGGCATTCCGGGGGTGTTACGTGTGTGGGAGGGTAGGCGGGAGGCACAGAGACACGGTCTAGCAAACTCGCAAGGTATGGAGGCAGTACGGAGTAATGGTCTTCCGGCGGGAGACAGCCTCGCGTCCAGGGGCGCATTGGTCGCTGATGGAGAAATCGGAAAGCGAGCGAAGGTGACCACCCTAAACCCCCTCCCCACACCCGCATTTCCCACACTCCCCCTCGCCCATCCCTTGGAGAGAAAGAGCCCCCGCTCCACTCTCTTTTGGGATATCTCAATTAATTCGCTCACGCGCCCTCCCTCCCTCCCCCCTCTCCAGAACAGAGGCGCGATCACGTGATACCTTCCCCATTTCGCTCTCCATCCCACGGCGCTCTCGCTCTCATTGTTCCGCGGAAACTCTCACACACGCGCCGCGCGGGCCCATTGCCCTGACCCCGCGGCAAGGGTCAGGGCGGGGGTGCGTGGCGCGCTCGTGTGGTCATGCGTCTTCTTGTCCATCCACTCCTTGTCTACCAGACACGGGCTTAGTCCACTCACATGGCTATCCTGTGGAATGGATCCCACCGCATACATTTTACATATGTATATATATATATATATATATATATATATATATATATATATATATATTACATAAATGTCTTCGAAAATGGAACGCTCTTTGGCGACGCACAAATGTAGATTTTTAATACATAGAAACACAAATAAAGGACACTCACATGTAGTTAGAACGTTTCGACTGTACGACCGTCGTCATCAGAATCCAGATGGGGGCCAAAAATTAATATATATATCTATACATATATATATATATATATATATATATAGTGGCTGAAGGGGGTATTGACCGGCAGCGGGGTGTTGAAGACTGTAATAGAGGGGAGAATGTTAGGCAAACGAGGATAGGGAAGGAACAGGATAGGGGTGTTGGACGGGATGAAGGGAGGAAGAAAGTACTCAGAGCTGAAGAGGGACCTGATGTAGAGTAGGATGTGTTTTGCTAGGGGCCACAAATTATTTAATTAATAATTACGTCCATCCAAAACCTACCTTAACCAGTAGGTTACCTAATAATAATAATATATATATTCATGTATATGCATACTATATATATATATATATATATATATATATATATATATATATATATATATATATATATATATATATATATATATGCATTCACCAACTTGTAGGTATTCCATTTTCCATTGGCTCTAATTATGAATACCAACCACGTCAGGAGATTTCCCGTTCTCCAAATCTATTATCGCTAGTAATCTTTCTACCATCAAAATATACCCAAGTTTTAGCTCATCTCTGTCTAGTATTGCATCATCTGCTTTGTCAAGTTCCAGATCTAGTGATTTTTCTTCCGCTTCCGACTCTTCTTCCGTACACTTTTTCTAAATGCCCTCTCTTGTTTCCGTCTAATTTATCTTATTTCTTTAAGTACCCTCCCTCTCCTCTATCTTCAGTTTCTTTGTATACAGCACTTTCATTGCTTCGATCACTAGTTGTGTTAATTACTTCCTAATACGCCTCACCGCTCCTTTCTTTATATTTTCTGCCTCTTTGAATTCTCGACGTTCCTCATGCAGCTAGCGATCTCTAGCTTTCTCCATTTCCGTTCCCATTTCATAACTTAGAATTGCATACTCTTATACCTGCTTCTTTTTTGTATTTTTTATTATCATTTCTAACGTTAACCATACATTCCTCTCTCTGATTCCCTTCACACTCCCACTTTTCGCCCCTGCACCGCTCAGTTTACTCCTCCTCATTTATTTGTCACCGTTCTCTTTGATTTCTCCCATCGAACATGAATATTTTGCTCTTCTAAACCAATTTACATGCGCATTTAAACTTCAATAATCTTTATGTTCTTGAGTTTCGGTCCCACTTCTTGCTCTCTTCATCCTCATCAACTTTACTTCCTCTTTCGTTGTCTACAGCACGTGTTCACTTACTTCGTCAGCCTCAGGTGATTCGCACCCTCTTATGATGACATTTTAATGTGTTCTTCACTTGTTCCCTTGTGCTTTCCACGTGTGTCATCTTCTTCTATGATTTAGGGCCGGGTCCTTGCCACCACGTCGTGCCTTTCCTTTCGGGTATCTCCTTTATCTCTATCCTCGTTTCTCTACCCCCCCCCAAATGAATATCCACCGATTATTTTGCCTCCTCCTTCATTTGCATTTCCGTCTCCAAGCACCTCCCTTCTCCCTTCCATCTTCACCATCCCATCAATCGTTTCACACATCTCTTCCCACTTCATCCTCGTCGTGATCCCTGGTGGGCGTGTGCACTTGATTGACTAACATTCCAATGTTTCCTTTAATCTCAATAGCCATTGCTCCATAGCTTTCCAAAACTGCTTTCTCCACACATGCTCTGACCTTCTTGCTCACAATAAAGCCGACTCAATGTTTTCGCATATTTTCTTCTCCTCTGAATAAACGGGTAATATCACTGCGCACATCACCCCTTCCTTTCCTTTCCGCCTCCTTCCACCAATATTACTCTAATTCATTTCACTTATGCCCAGTTCCTATCTTAAATTTTCGACTTTTATAATCTCCTCATGGCATCTCCGTCCATTCCTTCCCTCCCCCCTGGAGACTCCATTGTGTCCCACCCCCGCAACTTTATTTATCGTGCGAAGATGCCATTTTACGACTGAGAATAACATTCCTTATCTTACGCTCACAATTTCTTGGGAATTAATTCAGCGGTAGTTTCCCGTCGCGTCCATGATTATTCATTCTTAATATTAATTTTATTTAAATAAAACCAAAATTATCAAGCCGAAGGTTGGTTTCATTGTTGAGGGCACATCCATTACAGAGCCCAACGGCGCGCAAAATTCACACATCAAAAGGGTATTAAAAGAGCCCAATTCCTTAATACACTATGCCGGTTATGGTTTCCCTGAAAGATCTGGCACCCGAAACATCACACAGCTTTGGTGGATCTGTGGGTGCACGGAGGCTTCACACGTAATCGAACCCGGTCCCTAAATGGATAGAACGTAGCCCGTTGCTATGGCTACTAGGCTACCACATCCCCTTATTTCACATATCTTTGTTCAATAAAGAGATACTAGAGATTTTAAGAGAGAATCAATAGAGAGATAAAAATCATTTTCGCTCGCAATAATCATTTAATCAAGGAACATGAATGAAATGATATTCATTAGTGCCATAACAAAATAAGCAATGCTTTGTTGCTATCGCAAAGCTTAATGCATCCCTTCGCGTTCAATTTTATACGCTTGATAACACAAAAAAGTCGATTTGAATCAGACGAAGACAGTTTTCCCCGTCGTCTCGTGAACCGCACTTAAGAACCCCATGGGAAATACTGAGCCGTTCAAATGCAAATGGGGAACATCAGAAGAGATCTCGCTGATCGGAAAAATGTGCTACACATATTTTTATCCGTTACCATATGTTTCTTTGCATTAACAAGCTAAATCGTGCTCCTGAATATGATAATAGGGAAAGTTATATTAGAATAACGATGGATTTATGGGGACGTGAATAGTTTAATAACGGAAATATTACCATTGAATACACCATATACATCGTTGCGAGAGAAATTTTAACTTGGCGAGTCAGCAGATTAATTTTTTAAACCTGAAAAACAGCGATTTTCGACCTTAAAAACAGTGAATAACCGTGAGTTGCAAATCATTGAATGAGTGACCATACTGTACTGAAAAGATAATGCTGGTATATAGCATGGAAGTGGTAATAATCAGAGGGTTATCATTTTAGTTGTAGATCACATCGCGATGGTCAGGCATGAAGGGGGGTCGGTGGTACTTCCTGCCCATCGCAATGATCTAAATTGACCGAATTGTTCCTCGTTTTGATACTATAAAATAACGGATCTTAAAAAACATGAACTAATGTGATTTCTCCTCATAATTTACCCCTGAACACTAGAATTTCACTTGGAGGGATCAACTTACAGGCATGTGAAACGTTTGCGTAGTGTAGGATTTGCATGCCGCCACGATTTACATTGTGCATATTGAAAGGCTGCCCCAGGAAGGGGTTTGGAGTTTCAAGGGTACATGAAACATATTCTTTAGGATGCTGTTTGGTCTGATGCCCTTTGTTCTGATCTACTTAGAAAAGGTCCCTGCATCTGGTTTCCTTCCGCTAATCAGTCTCACTGTTCTGCTAAACCTCTTTTACACCTTCCCGCTGGTTTTTATATGTCTGGGTTATTTTTTAAGTCAGGTCCGTTTGGTCATAAAAATTAAAATCGGTATGAAAATTGGCTTACGAATGCGACGAACGGAAAGCACACGTTGGACACAAACACGCGCTGTGCGCGATCCAAGGCCGGCCGGTAACTATGGCATTCAGGTAGTTCGTGAGGGACTACTGGTTGCGCTAAAACTCCGCAGAGGCAGCACGGGAACACTGGCGAGAAGACATGAACGCAGGTCGGATACTTTTTGGACAGGGCTCCTATTAACGCTTTTAGTTTCCGACAAACCTCCTCACTCCTTGACGTGCGTGCTTGCGTCACTTCTAAGCAGTTGCCGTGGCGCTGCAACAGTTTCTTTAATCATTCAGCGTAATAGTTCGTCGCCTGGTAATTGAGCCAGTTGACAACGTCGGCCTTGAGTTCCTCATCGCCTTCAAATCGTTGGCCACCAAGTCACTGCTTCAAGTTCAAGGAGAGGGAATTCTATTCGCTAAGTACAAGGTTAGAATCAGTGACAGCAGTCCATAAGCGCTCGTCCACACAGCATTCCTACTCTTTGTGTTGGTCGGTAAGCATTTTCTGTGCCTACCTTGCGCACAATTTGTGATATCCCAGGTTTTTGGTTACAATCGTGTTGATAGGAGCGCCTCCAATAAGAGAACATGCATCAGCCATCGCTCTAACCATCAATCATCGATCAGATTGCAGTTATTGGTCCGCTTGTTGAACGATTTCATTGGTCTGGGCGTGCCACTAAGCTTAATCATTCATCGTGCACATTTTTCGGCCATTTTTGAAGTCTCTGCGCCATTGTCTAACCTTTTTTTCGCTCATCACCACTATACTTAGGTCCATAAACTGGGCAGTACAACTCCCGATGGATTTGGGCTGCTGATGAGTGGTCCTTTTGTACGCAAATATCGAACCACAGTACGAATTTAGCAACAAATAGCGAGGGCAACTTTTTTTCGCGGGCATTGTTACCTGCATTCACCAACAGGCAAACAACAAATGAATCAAAACAATAACTTTAGTGGCTTCATATACAATTAGTAGCACATGGCGCGCTAAATGCGTACGACTTGCGCCCCGCAAATATATATGCATATTAGAAAACGTCTCTTTATTTTTCCGAACGAGCCTCGCAACTTCCTTTTTCGAATATAATGGTGACGGGGTATCTAGCTATTACTTCTTGCTATTTTTCTGTCTTCGCGCAACTATTAGCGTCACATAAGCTCTAAGACTCAGCAATGACATTAACCGCGCCCCTTGACATTCCACATGATCTTTTTAAAACATTTTCTCGGTGCAATACCGGGCAAAAAACGTTTTTAAGCGCCAGCTTCAAGTCAAGCGAATAATGCATGACCAAAAGTGGGTTGCTTTTGAATCGGAAGGAGTAAATTGCACGGTAATCTAAGGCAAACAGCGGAAGATTTATGTTCTCCATGTGTTGGACGAATGATGCCCGAGGAGGCGTAGTATTTCACACGGCCTCAAACGGGTTTGCGGCTCACTGAGCAGGACCGCGGCCCGGCGCTCGCCTGCGGACGCCGGATAAACGACCGCGTGGGAATAACTCTCCGTGCACCTTCGGGGAAGAATTACGAATGGCGAGGGCGACCCAGTAGTTATCGCGGAAGGCGCTAAACCGCTGGGCTTCCTTTGGGTTCTCGAGTGAGCAGAACTCCGGAAAGAAGGTTGTACGAGTTAAAATTTATGTGTTTTACCTTTGACCGAACCTTCATTTAAATGCGTACGTGCTGTGCGAGTGTAATTCGAGCGCATTCATCGGACCTTAGATGAAAGAAAGGGAAATTTTCGGTGCTTCAAGATCATTTGACTATTTTGGAAACCATTTACGACCAAGATACTTCTTGACATAACACTTCCACCATTCATTCATTTGGGACCTATAACATATTTGGGACCTATAGCATTGTCATATAATTTCGATATAAAAGGGCTTTTAACGCGAAACAGTTTGTAAAATGAATAAAAATATTTCATCAAGTACGAGGGCTCCTTTATAATATGTATGAGTTTGCTGTGCATTTCCTTGGTCAAGAATATTTCTTAGACGAGAAATTTCATCTTCTAGCGAAAGAAAAAGAGTTATATTACATCCCACTAAATATTTTTATAGTATTAAGTCCCGAGTTTCAAAACATAACATCATCATCAGGTATGTATTGTAACCCGGGTCGTAAATTTAAAAAAAATTGTGGAATTTAACATAGGTGCTTTTTTTCTTTCCGTGATGGATAAATTCAACAAAGACAAGCCTGAAACTACTGTATCCTATACGGTTGTAATAGCGAGAGAACATTGTGTGTATTAAGGGGTTAGTAGATATAAGTCTTTTAATTTGAAACAATGGGAGAAGTTAGTGAAATATTTCCTCAAAGTCCCAATAAATTCATTCAAGTGCTTTGAGTATCTGCGATTTTTACAAGCATTCTCGTCCGAAATAACCTCCCGAACGTTATCGGTTGAATATTAATGAGTAGCATCTTCCAGAATGCATTTCATTTTCTCATACTTCGCGTGCTTTAATTTAATTGTAATTATTATGCTTCTAATACGACGTCCTCTGGTTAGAGCGAGTTGGGTTGCCAAAAATAAGTATGTCAAGATTTCACCGCTGAAATCGTCGCTGAGAAAATACTATTTTGAGGCACATTTCGGAATATAACGAAAAGTACGTATTTTAAATCACTTATTAATGTCCGTAGCGGATGAGTATTTATAACTCCGCTCCTAACTCCTTCCGGTAACTCTTCCATTCTTCATATCATTTCTATTATTCATGTCCCGATGTGCTTCCTGCTATAACTCATATCTTTAATTCCATCCTCGTCCGTCCCATCCCCAAGAAATCCACACCCACTAACATCGCTGAATACAGATCAATCAGCATTTTGCCTCCTTTATCAAAAGCATTCGAGAGACTCATTCACGAACAAATTTCGAAGTTTCTCAATGAAAATAACTTACTTGATCCTCTACAATCAGGCTTTCGGTCCTCTCAAAGCACAGCTACCGCTCCCCTTAAAATAACAGATGACATCCGACTATCCATGGATCGCAAAGAGGTGACAATAATGACTCTCCTAGACTTTACCAAAGCCTTCGACTCTATTGACAAAGATATTCTCTTAGCAAAACTTCAAAACCTGAATTTTTCTTCTTCGTCTTCACAATGGATTCGCTCATACCTAAGTAACCGATTTCAAAGAAGAGTCATCACACCTAATTCATCCTCTATGTATATGTGCATAATATATATATGTATATATATATATATACTTTTTTCCTTTTTATTTACGACGTGCAAATCTGTGCTAAATGAATTTATGTCCGTCTATATGTATTTATGTGCACGCATGAATGTAACCATAAGTTTAATGCCTAAAATAATATGTATACGACGATGGGTTAAATGGAAGAAGGGACCATTAGGTCTCAATTTCGCCCAAATAAAGACCTCTGTCACTCTCCTTTTTATGTTTTCATTGCCCACTTCATGAATTCCACTTCTTGGTTCCACTCTTCTTTTGTATGTCATCCTTCCCTGTCTAGTATTTTTTCATCGGGTTCCCACATCTTAACAGGGAAGTTCATCTTTGGTGAATGGCTTCGGTCTATTGATGACGCATTCATTCTCTCCTCAATCCACGCATTCCCGTCGCTTGCAATATTCTCGCTTTTCTTGTCCTTGCTCCGCTTTCATACGGGAAGTAAGTGTTTATAAACCGTTTCCACTGACGCTGGAACTATCATTAAACTTCTCTTCCGGTCGCGTGCCTCTTCGCTCGCTTGGTGCAGTTCTCTCGTGAATTCAACAGAAAGTAATGCAAATAGAACCTACGGGTGGAATTGAATGCAGCACCAATGATTTGGTCCGTTTATTTTTTCACAATCGCAACCCTTTTTATGCGTAAATAAAAACCTTATGAGAGTCAGAGATATAATGCAACTTGAACTTTAGGACGAGAAAAGGTTAGAGCCTCATCGTGCATTTTTACTTGGATTCAGTTGATGCTAAACACTTCCTGCTAGAGACTGCTCTGAATTTCCCGCCCAGTCGCGTGCATTTAAAGTTTTAGAATGGAGATTATTATGACAGTTGTATTCCTCGAAAGCAAATTTCGTAAGTAATCATTTCTATGAGGAGCAGAGGGCAATTGCACGTTACTTTTTCCTCATTGGGTATCCGAAGGGAAAGCAAATGTCGCGTGGGTAGCTTGATGCTTCCCGCGAGTAGCTCGTTGGCTTTCTCTGCAAAATTTTAAATATTCTAGGGAACTCTAAGCGGGTTGAAGTCTTCGTTTCCGGGGGGAAACGGCCACATTTTCCCCAGGAATCGCCTCAGCAGGCAGTCGATGTGCGAACTGGAAAATGCGGCGACCACCCTCCCACGTCTGAGGGAAACCCGGAGTGAGAGAGTGGCGTGATTCATGTGGTGGTCGAATGACGGCCATGCGGGGGGGGGCAATGCGTGTGGGGGGGAGGGGATAGAAGGGAGGGGGTGAGCTTATGAATGCTAGGGTGGAATATAGTGCGCACTTGCTGGGAATCATTGCCCCCTTTCCTCTCGATCGGTCGTTGAAATCACCCTCCCACAACCCGTCGTTTGAATTTTCTCCGCCGTCTTCGGTTATTTCTCGCTCCGAGTTGACCCACGCTGCACAATCTCTTTGAGCATTGGAGGGAGCATATTACGGTAGATAATCATGAGGCCCCGGAAAACCGATCCGAGGTAAGAACGACCTGGTCAAAGCATGGAGGGATGATAAATTTACTTGGAGAAGTGGGGTTGTTACCTCTAAATTTAATCTCATAAAGCTTAATTTTTGTAACTTTTAAATATGTTTACATTTCCTGAGGCCTTTTACAAACCTAGAATGAACTCTATATTTATAAAAAAGCTATTTATGGGAATATCGGTTCATCGCCGAACCGATGTTCGCAGGTCCAATTGCGAGTGACTCGGGGTGCCCTCTGCTTCGCCCTAGCTCTGTGATCTTTCGGGTACAAGGTCTTGCTGGTGAGTCACAGGTGGCGCACAGGGAATAAGACATCATAAGCATGACGAAGGAATTTCACGCGCCGCGTATTGATGAGGCTTAATCAGTTGGATGAACTTCGCCCTCATCCATCAAAGCAGTATCACTGCCACATTCTTATAAATAGTTATTCAAGCAATTTATTAATATGAACAGGATACAATAAAGTCGGTCACCTGCATCAAAATAACGCTACATAACCAATTAGTCCTTTTATATGCATTTACGTATTAAGTATTTAGCGTAATTAAAGATATTGGTTCTGTTTTCGAAATTTCGACGGATATTGTTCCAAATATCTCATTGTTATATCTATTAATTCTCCTTCCTTGTTTACGTTAAGACTAATGATATTAAAAAACGCAAGCCAACTTTTACTAGTATATATTTTGGCAGTTCATAAATTGTTGGAGGAGTGGGACTTGTTCGTTCACTGTCGCTCTGTTAACCAGATTATCGAATCGACATCGAAATAGACCGGAATTAATGAAAAGAAAAGGGAAGTGAAGAAAAATCATTCACTCGAATTGTTAATTGCCCGTTCGTAATTGGATGGATTCATGATTAATATTGGGTTGAAAAGTTGAATTAATGAGATTTAACTTCTTTTAGTTAGTTGCAAACGTACTCGATTTATTGGTGACTAATGGCCTTTAATGATATGAATACAGCTTTTGGTGTACCTACATAAATCAGCGACGAAAGGAAAATAGTAATAACATAAGTAGCAAGTGAAATGGGTACACCTGAGAGTACACTATTATGAGACTTTATCCAGAGAATCCTTCAAGTTCTCTAGAAGACCGTGCGCATAAAATTAAAAACGGGTTCATGGCAACCCCTAATTGTTGATATCTCGTAATTTGATGAGGTTAATTCGAGCGATGATACTCATTGATAAATCAAGCAAATCCGAAACTTCTCTGAGGATCCCATTTGCTATTGAAGCATTCGGTTATGTCGCATACTGTAATGAAAATGTCTGCTGCTTGAAATGTTTTCAGTAAAAGTGAAAGAGAGCCTTGGGGATGAGAAGAGAAAGTTTAAGGTTATTGGATAGAGTGGGAGGGACAAAGGGTCGTTTCCCCCCTCCACAAATTGACCTCCAATTACCCCTTTCCCGACCCCTGAGACCCCTCTACTTAGGTAGACTGCCTACGGCTTTAAAGTTCGATCGGGAGTTTTCGTTCGTTGGCATCACAAAATGGACGGACTATGTATTTCGGTTCCTTTGATTAAGATCGAATATCATTTATATAAAAAAGTTGAAAATCGATTCCTAATCATTTGAATCGACCCATCATCTCGGAAAGTTGCATGGTCATAGAAAATTATTCGTTACTTTACAGAAAGTCATAGATAGTTTACAACGCATTTTTTCTATTTCGTGACAGCCAACTTGAAATACAGTGTGAGTCAATTAACTTACAAATTTGAATGAAAACAGCGCATTTATGGGCCAACAAAGTGATGCGGCTCCGAAGGGCAATAATTCGTAATCCAGCTCCTTTCTCGTCGAGTGGACATCTCATCTTTCATCTCATTTGGGCGTCGCTCCATTGGCCTTTATTTCCTCGGTCACTGGATTGTTCGTTATACTTCATTGATATGGTTGTCTAACTTTCCACGGCTAACTCCGTTGAAACGAACATTATTAGATGTGAAGGAATATAGAATACAATCAGGAGGTATTTGCCTGTTTCGTAGATTTCGAACAAGCGTTTGATAGAGTGAATTGGGAAAAACTAATGAGTATATTGAAGAAAATAGGAATAGATTGGAGGGAAAGGAGGCTAATCCGCAACCTTTACATGTCTCAGACTGCTCAGGTGCGAGTGATGAACGGGGAGTCAGGATGGGCAGTGTTAGGAAGAGGTGTAAGGTAGGGTTGCCCATTATCACCGTTGCTGTTCCAGCTGTATGCAGAGGAAATGATCAAAGAGGCATGGGATGAACTGGAAGTAGGAATGAAAGTGGGCAGGGAGTTCGTAAAATCAGTTAGGTTTGCTGATGACCAAGCTTTAGTTTGTCAGTCAGCCAAGGGGCTGCAAGCATTGCTGAGTGAATTGGAAATTCAGTGCGACAGGTATGGGATGAGAATCAATATTAATAAAACAAAGGTTATGCGATTTTCTAGAAAGAAAAAGGCCAAGCTTAACATTAAAATAGGTGGGCAAAAAATAGAGCAGGTAGAACAGTTTACGTATCTCGGTAGTGTTTTGGACCAACACGGTCAAAGTAGTAGGGACGTAAGGAGAATAATTGTGCTATTCAAAGAGGCTTGCACAAGGAGGAGGGAGTTGATGACAGGGACGTTGAGTAAGGGTGTTAAGAAAAGACTCGTAAAAACTTTGATATGGAATGTAGCTATGTACGGCGCGTAAACGTGGTCATTGAAGCAGGAGGATAGACTTAGCCTGGAGGCTTTTGAAATGTGGGTGTGGAGAAGAATGGAGAAGGTGAAATGGACCGAAAGGAAAACAAATGAGGAAGTACTTGGTGTGGTGAGCGAGGACAGGGGTTTGTTGGGAGAAATCCTATGGAGGCAGGAAAAGTGGATGAAGGGTGTATTGACCAGCAGTGGGATGTTGAAGACTGTGATTGAGGGGAGAATGTTGGGCAAAAGAGGAAAGGGAAGGAACAGGATAGGGATGTTGGACGGGATGAAGGGAGGAAGAAGGTACTCAGAGATGAAGAGGTACCTGATGTAGAGAAGGATGTTGTGTTTTGCTAGGAGTCACAAAATATTTATTTAGGAGCTGTGTCCATCCAAAAACCTACCTTAACCGGTAGATTACCTAATAATAATAACGAGGGTTATTTGAAAAGCTCGCGGAATGGGATAGAAATAAATGACTTATCTCAGGGAAAAATTCTCACTCATTCACTTGGTCCAGTGATATTCCAATATCTTGATACCATCTCTAAAAGTTGATTCCTTCAGACTTGTGACATACTAGTCTACTTTGGCAGTTAGTTCTTTGTTTGAAGAGAATCGCCGTCCACCGAGGTCACTTTTGAGCTTTGGGAAGAGATGAAAATCTGACGGAGCCAAATCAGGCGAATACGACGGGCCTGACCACCATTTGTATCTTTGTTCACTCATTTATTGCCGTGGCAACGACACTTGTGTGCGGGCGTTTATTGTGTTGATGAAAAATGACTTTCTTCCTTGCCAAACCTGGCCTTTATTCGCGTGTCTTTTGCTGTAGTAGGTCCAGGAAGCTAGCGTAGTATTGTCCAGTTATTGTTTAACCAGTGGGAAGATAATTCATCAGCAGAATCCCTTTTATATCCCAGAAGACTGAAGCCATCACTTTTCCAGTCTTTGCATTATTTGGTGGTGGTGAATCAAATTGTTTCCACTTATTTCACTACTGTTTTATCTTTGGGGTATAATGGTGGGCCCAAGTTATATCTATGGTAGCAAACCGGTGTAGAAAATCTCGTAGATTGTTCTTAAAACCGGTCAAACATTGTTCGAAAATTTCCATTTTAATGCGCTTGTGATCCCGTATCAAGACTCGCGGCACCCATCTTGCAGATAATTGTCTACATCCAATTCGACTGTAAAAATATGATTTGCCCCTTCAGGAGACATCCCTACAGCTTCAGTGATTTCTCACACTTTCAGGCGGCGATCCTCCATGAACATGTTATGCACTTTTTTAATAATTCCTGGCATCATAGTGGCCAGACATTTTGGCCTCCACCACGCGGATCATCATCTGAGCCGACCTAACAAACTTAAACTCGTTTCTTCTCTTGGCAACAGTTGATGGTATGAAGGAGCCAAGTCCTCCGATGTGTTCTGAAAGTCGCCATGAATTTCCTCTCCGTTCATGCCTTTCTTTACGAAGTATTTAATCACTGTTCAAATCGAAAATGTTTTCCATATTTACAAATCACTCCACGGGACCAACAATAGAAAGGCGTCCGCACCACCTCTCTCTCCCCAGAGTACTGACGCGTTACGCGTTTAGTCATGAATGATTACCTATTACTACGCGAGAATCTCTCTGGGCTAGCGCTTACGTCTGGTGGTGATTCCGAGAACAATTCAAACTACCCTCGTATCTTGGAACATCGTCATGGTGATAATATTATAAGGAAAAATAAATTTTGTTTGCCGACTTATTTTTTTAAATTAATATTCAACTTCTTCATTTATATGCGTGGTTCTCCGTAAAAGATCATATCCGTTCTTTGATTCATATTTAACATCGGCAACCCGAAGAATAAAATGAGAGGCGACGGAAGCCAAGAACCGCTACTTTGCGGCGTATGTGCGAAGATGTCCATCCTAACATGATTTAAACTTCCATTTGGAAAAATGTAATTAGTATTTAATAAAGCTGGATAAAAGAAATACAGTTTTACTCTTTTTTCTTCGTGGTATCTCGTCTAAAAGAACTACGTATATGCATATGCGTAACTTTATTACGCTTCTTGATTTTGAAGAACTGCTTTGGGACCGCTCTGCTCTCGTCACACCAGTTCTAAGATTAATACAATCAGTTTAATGACTTCCCACCGCCGAATGGCGCCCACTTCCACACCCGAGGTCCTGCCGGCCCTCATTGTCCGCAACCCCGCCCCTTTCCTCCACCAACCCCCTCCCCTCGCGCCACGATCCGCCGTCGCAGCCAGACGTAATCAACGCCCTCAATTGCTCGTTCCTTTTCTTTTGGTTGTGGTCATCTTCAATGGCTCCGCCTTTAAATCAAGTAGTAGTAGTATTTAGGGGAAGGAGGCGACCGACAGCTGAGGTCAATTGCGCCATTAGGGATGGACAGGAAACGATAAAGGATGGAGAGAAACCCGGCGTTGGCATTAGCCTACTCTTAACGAAAGGCGCCAAGGGGTCCGCAGCTCTACGTCCCATTCGACGGACGGCGTAATCACTCAAAGTGCCCTCCACAAAGCACCTCAAGTAGGGATCGAGATACCACTGAAAAATATTCAACACCAACGGGATTTGAACCCGGGCCCTCTGGGTGGGAAGACAGTATGATAACCACGGCACCATCTCGATCCGCATTTGAATCAAATATTTTGTTGGGCACAACAGACCTTATTATTCCCTCAGACCTTCAACCCAGCAAGTGCTGGAACTTGGAAGCATTTTGATCAAAGGGTCAATTATAACATCAGAGTTTCAACAGAAGCATCTTTAATCTAGGCTATCGGTTTATATTAATATAAATTTCATTTTCAGAGAGAAGATAAAAATTTTCCAATGCCTTAATAACGCTTGCGGCAGTATCATCCCACCTTTTAAAAGTAATTGTCTCTCAATAACCGACTAGAACTGCGAATTTCTAATGGTACAAGATTTTGAAAAAGAAAGGTTATGGTAATTTCACTTTTTAAGTGCAATTACATTGACATACATGTGAATTGACAGACGTCGGTGTGTTTTTATAATATCAGTGACACGTTGAAAAACTTGCCTGGTTACAGTAAATATATGGCGTAGATTCAGGTAATACGTATATTGAGATTGTTAATGACTGTATCGTAACTTCCATTTCCTGGAATTTTTTTCTCGTTGTTTCACGAAAATGTTTTGAATGAAAATAACTTCGATGGTATCAAGCAATTTTGGTGGTCTTTGGATAAAACTACCCATTTTTCCAATCCATAATTCAGTATTCTAAAGGAAAACACAGTGAAGCTTCACCGAGGCCCTTTGAACTTTTCTCACTCACAAAATTTACGAGGCGTTGCCCCCAGATCTTCCTCGCATGAAGTAGCATAGTTGTCTCTTTGTGGAGAACTACTTCCTAGCTTGAATGCGTACGTCGACCTTCTTCAACCGAACGTTCTCCTTAGTCGTACTTCCAATCTCCACGACAGATTCCTTACTTGCTGCATTCCTTCTCCTCTTAGCACCACGCTGACCTTCTACATACTTCTTGCTTCCACATGCAATGATTGTAGTTTTTTCCGTACGATTTCCATGTAAATTATTCGAGCTGCCCGATCCATTTCTTTCAAAGATGGCCGTTCAGGCATCTCGATTCTTTTAATATAGCTATGAAATCATCTGCGAAACGGAAATTAAGGGAGTTTGTCTCTTCCCCTTCCCCCTTTTAATGAACGTTTCTTCTCCCACTGCCTCTTCTAGGTTTGCACTGGAAAATGCGGCCAAGAGGTCGCTTGCTTGACCAACCACTTTTTGTTTTAGCTTCTGTTTTCCTTCCGTCTCTCCTTTGAATCTGTTACTCGATGTCCTTGTTAATATCTTGTAATATTTTTAACGCCGAAATCCTTCCTTAGCTCTTTGGGTATAATTTTCCACTCTGCATCCATAAAAGCTTTATCCAAATCCGCTGGTATCCAGATAACAATGTCTCATTGGCGCATAATTTTGTATTCAAGAACCTAAGGCATAATTTGGCCTCCATAGTTTCTCTGGTTCCACTACATTCGAATGGTCTGATTTTTAAATGGTTTTATATTTTGATTTTTTTTCACTTAAAATCCAGAGCAATCACTTCACGGGATTTACATTGTCGATGCAACGTAATGTTAATTTTCATCCCCATGCTTCTCCCCTCTTGCTTAGAATCTTCTCCAAGGTAATCAGTTCAATTTAATCAGACTGCAGAGGAACGGGAGAGTTTTGACTTGATTTCGTAGAAATAATGACATCTTAAACCTGATCTGCATTTTCCAAAGAAACTGCGGGAGATGCCGCAACAGTAACTTTTAACGGAGTCATCCGCTAATGTGCATTTCAATGCAACAATTTCAGAGTGTAAAAATCATTCGCCTTGACTGGGATTCGAACCCAGATCCCTCAATATCCGGTCGAGTGCTTTAGCCACTTAAGCTACCTTAGAACGCCTCGGTAGCTTAAGTGGCTAAAGCACTCGACCGGATATTGAGGGATCTGGGTTCGAATTCCAGTCAAGGCGAATGATTTTTACACTCAGAAATTGTTGCACTGATCTGCACTTGATCTATCTAATTTTATTGATTTGACGACAATAACCTTTTAGCACTGGCCACTGGCAACGTAGTATGTCGTCAACCAATGAAATGAAAATTTACATATGCAAAGAGGCAAATGAAAATTAGATATTTTAGTACCCTGCCATCACCGGGGTGTGTGGCAGGGGTTGAATACACAACAGACTAATTTGACTCAAATATGACCCCTACCGCTGTCGGACAGTGTTATTTTGATTCCTTGTCATTCTATCTGTTCTACACGTATTCATTCCAATTTTATTGACTTGATCTCCACTACCGCAGATACCTGATCTCTCCCACCGGAGATTATAATAAGTTTTCAACATTTCCGACCAAGAGACGTCCTACCATTTTATTCAAGAACTTCAATCTGTAATTTAACCTTCGCTCCATTAATTGATTCCCAGTCTAGCTCCTCTAATATTTTGGATACGCTACTATCTTCATTTCATCCCTTGCCTCTGTAATTATATCAAGAAGCTGTTAATCTTGAAAGCAAAATATTAATCGGGGAAAGTACATATTTTTTAACCAGCAAGTTGAGGACAGGCACCCGCCGACAAAGTGTTTTTCTTCTCTCCATGACCACGGAGCAAATGCAAATCACTCATCCTCTCCGGAGCTGCTTACTCTTCGTGTGCATACGTAAGTTGATTATGGGAAGAAGCAAGCGCTTGTAGTGGTGAGATCTATTTCCTCCGTTTCCTTCCGGGCTCCCCTCCCGACCCATTCCCCTCCACCCACTCCCCTCCCCTCCCCAACCCCCAACCACTTCGCACGACTTGTGACGTGACGTTCGTCGGAGAGATCCCGAGATAGCGGCTCGAGCGCAGGGGAAAATATTTCATTTTTTCCGCGGGCGAGCGCGTGTGAAAGAGGGGTTCCGTTCCCGGGGAGCGTGGGCACGACCGCCCTTTCTCCCCCCCCTCTCTCTCTCACCCCCCCTCCCTCACCCTCGCCATCACCGCCTAACCTCCGGCAATTGGGCGATTTTCACGCTTCGCCATCAAATGTCTCCTGTGGTTCCGAATTCAAAGTCGCTGGGTCAGTGGGTTAAGGGTCAGCACCTGCCTCGAATGACGCCAATTTGCGTCAACTTCTAGCGCTTCCTTCTTCATTTTGTGTTGGCGCATGAATGAAATGGGCCGTAGCGGACGTTCGTAGTCATTCCAGTATTGGAAAAGTATATTAATTTTACTCCGCAAACGCTCAACTAAGTTCAAAACGACCATGTTTGAGTATCATCATCTTGGGCCCGTAACGAATTTAAGAGGCTTCATTTTGGGTGCCCTTCTTGAAAAAAAAAAAACGGAGAAAGCGTGAAACTGAGGTACCGATTCAATCGCGGTAATGTTTGTACTTGACCGTCACAGTCAGCCATCCATCCGAAGGTCGGCTGGGCAGGAGGACCCACCGGCCCATGGGGTGGGGGGCGAGAGGGGGCCCCGACTACCCCCCCTTTGCTTGAGACTGCATGAGAAAATCCAGCGGGTGGGAAATATCTCGCAGTGGCATTTTGCAGGGGAACACAACCAGACAATTCCTACCTAGCGTGAAGGAAAGAAGGAAGATCAACTTTAGAACTTACAAAGGAATTACGCAAATGTTAACAGGGCACGGGGAGTTTAGATGATGCCTCGAGAGAATAGGGGAAAAAAGGAGGGGTCGTGTGAATGCATGGTGGACACGGCAATACACAAGAGTCCTTTATTGCCCAAGTCAGGCCGAGGAAAAATACGCGAACTGGAAGCTATCCTTGGATATTTGCAGAAAATGCAATAAATTGGGAAATATCTGCACGAGGAACCGATTAGGACAATATTGGATAGAGATATCAACAAAAAATGAAGTGGGAACGGAGGGAACGACGGGAAAGAAAGAGCATGTAACTCATATATTGTAAATAATTAACGAAATTGGATCGGGGGTTAAAAAACCCGGAAAAAATTGAAACAGTAAATTGCCGGATTCTAATCGAACGGGTCAAATTATTATTATTATTATTATTATTAGTTGCAATTTTAGGTGAGTTTGTGTAGGGGCACCAATCGGGGTTGGAACTCGAGACTCTTCGGTCAGTAGCCCACTAACTCCACTTCGCCGTCCATCGTCAGTCGCCCCAGAACGGAATGCGTATTGGTACGCGCGAATACAATATTCATGTCGAGTGAACTTTCACTATAACTTCAGGATACAAGATGACTATGTAACACGAACTACCTAAGTATTATACAAATGAATTGATAGAAAACACGATGAGACCGATGAGTGTCTTGCTCAGGCCCAGTGATTTGCTTTTATTCAACCATTGCAGCACCTTTGGCAAAAATCAACATTGCATTGTTTAGAGAAAAATTATATATTCCAATATCTTGCCAAATATATATAAAAAATATATTAATTGATATTGTCGAAAACTCATGAAATTATTTACGTTAGGAGTGTCGTAGAAATCGTCTTCATTTAATTCCATAATTTTATTTCACTTGATAGTTCCTGATGATTTTTCTGACCAATGAACCGAGTACTTCAGAGACCATTCAAATAACAATTGCTTGAAGGTGAACTAGAATTAACTCTATACATTTCGCGCCTAATTTTGTGGATGAATGGTATAGGAATAAAACATAGTTCCACGGAAAATAATCTTGGAAACTGGTAAATTAAATTACACGCATCAACCTTTCATTGGAAAAAAATGTTTAGTGTCTTTATATTTCACCTGCTAAGAATTGCTTCTCATTCGAGGACAAGCAAACTGAAAGACCGAAACCACTGCGTAATTTATAGTTACAAAATGACAAAATTGGTTGGTTGAACTTTACTGGTCTTACATTCGCATTGACTCGATTAAAAAACATTTATTGCCAGAATGGCACATTACATGCCATTACAGAATTGCCATCACTGAAAAAACCTCGAATCAGCACCCTTACGCGTCCACACACCGCTGCCAGCGGGTTTTCCACGCCTCGTACACCTTCTGGAAGGTAGCGCCCGGAATGCTACTAAGCTTCCTCGTCACGTCCTGTAGTAACGCTTCCACCGACCCGTGGTAACGTCCTTTCAGCATGGATTTGAAGCGGGGAAGAAGGAAGAAGTCTGGTGAGGCAACTTCAGGGCTGTAGGGTGACTGAGGCATGGTCGAGAAACTCTCGGCAGATCCGCGTGTGAATTTCCTTTTGTTCTTCATCCGAGAGCACTCGCCCCACCAACTTCGCACACACCTTTCTCATGCCCATGTTTTCGATCAAAAGTCGATGCAAATCACTTTTAGCACTTTTAGGGATGCCAAGTTCATCAGAAATCATGCGAACACGTACTCTGCGATCCCTGACCGATAAAGACCCCTTTCTTGCAAGAATTTCGTCACTTTTTGAGGTCGAAGGGCGTCCTGAATGTTCGGTGCCTTCAACATCTCAACCCTCCCGAAATAACCTGTGCTCCTCCAAAACATCCGGTCTACCCACGGCGTTATCACAGTAAGCAGCCTTGAGAATATTACGAGTATCTTTCTTGGTTTTGTCCAGTTTCACGCTAAATTTAATGGCTGTTCCAATAACGTTTTCATTACGAAGCGTAACGATATCACGTAACGTTATAGAGGTTTCGCAAACGAAAGATCTTTGCTCCACAAAGGCTGGGAGCCGACTGCCACCGGGTTCCAGCCTTGCCTGAGACTCACCTCTCTCGAACCCAGCCAGAGAAACCACCGCCCGTCCGTCGGTCTATCCGAGAAAAAATTAGTCACACTGCTTTTGGAACATTCCTTGTATATTTACATGCCAGATGCATCGGCTAGCTTGCGGTATTTACCCTAGAGCATCTGCAGACGTTGGAAAAGGGTTTATGCATATGTCTTCAGCCTAATATTCTCTCTTTCCCTGTCGCGACTAAGTTCATTGTTTGCTCCTAGACTACACACACTGCGCTATGTCCAACGGCGTATCACTTAGACGTCGGCCTAGACGAAGATTTTGAGAAAAAGTGCACGTATGTAATCACGTGACCTAGTGAGTGACCACACTGCGGCTTTGAAATACTCAAAATGTCACTGGTGCAGCATCGCTGACACTGAAAACATCTAGACGGATTCAATTGGATCGCACGCCTAGGTCGCATGTTCATTTTTTTTTCTCGCTCTAACAACTGCGGCGTGAGACGCAAAGAAATACCTTTCAAAATGATCGAGTCACGCCTATGAATGAAAGAGGCAATCGACGGATTAGAGGGGGAAAAAACGATTCACTCAGTGTGAATTGACTCCGTGGGCCATTATGATTCAGAAATGGGAAGACTCGTGTATTCCACTAATGCAAATTACCCCAGCCACTTTCTTTTTCTTTCTCCCTTGCGCCTCCCACTCCACTCCTTTCTACGCCGCCGACAGAAAAGCCCTTAAAAGGGCGACGGGGAATCATTCCATGGGTCACGGGGTAAAGTCACGGTTGAGAGTATTCAAAAGGCATGACGTGAACCACACTGTTTAAATTTCGATTTCCGGGCGACGAGCAATTCTCACAGAGAATCCATATCTTGTCTCCATGGCGAATGGATGGTATAATCTTCTTGAAAAAGAAAATTAAATGACAACGGTGTTTATCCAGATTATCCGAAGGATAGATATTATGATAATAAAGCTATGAAGAAAAATAACACTTCCATTGGAAATTGGTTCATAAAACTTCATTAATGGACTATTTTCATACAACGTGCATTCCAATAGAAATGCAATTGAATTTCCCGCGCCGCTCCTATTGGTCGGAGTGGGATCAAACTAATTGAAATAGGTGGGAGAGCTCATAAGCTTTGCCGTGAAACCAGTCTCAGTGCTCTCCAAGCTGTGGAAGCGCCAGGACGTCAGTTATTGTAAACCTCTGCGCGCCGACCGTGGCACGAAAAAAATTGAATCGAGCAACGTTACGCGATTACTAAGTTTTTATGCTAAACTGAATAAATCTCTTGAGGAGAGTAACAAAATGATTTTTTAGGCTTATGGGGACTCTGCTCTATCCTAATCACAAGTTTCGAGGTGGTTAAAGACCTTTAAGGTTAAGGGCCGGGAAGAGGTTCATGAACATGCATGTACGACGGAGAAATAAAGGTTCAAAGTGGCGGAAACATTGCGGTGCGGAAGGATGATGCAAATACTATGGAAAAGTAGAAACTAACTAATAAGGGACAAGTTGAGAGAAGAGAAGGGCGTCAGATAGACATTGGCAAGAGTAAGAATATTAATTGGGCGCGTTCTCAGGCGCAGTGGTCTGTAACGTTGTAATAAAACAACCGCGGAGCAAGGTAAAGGGTGAATTAAGATGAGAATACATATAGTATACGTTTTCAAAGACTTGAAGAAGCCTTTGGGTACAGAATCCCTGGGATGACATGGCTGCGGAATAAACCGAGAATTTCCATCCAATGGTTATATGTGAAATTCAAGGACTGGATCAAGATTTCTGTTTCCAGGGTCAACTTCTGGTGGGCTGAATTTTTTGCGTCTATGAAAATTATTCGTGGAAGGATCAGAGTAAATCGTCATTTGGCATTTTTTCCAGCCCGAAGTATTTGCCTCGTGTGCGCTGCTTTTCATTCTTTCCCGTCTGCCCCCACGCCACTTCCCTGGCCCGCTCCTTTACTTGCTCGAGCAATTTCCTCGCACACCTTTCGCCTCCAATCCTGCTTTTCCTTCCATTTCGCGCCTCGCAAAGTCATGGTCCAATGGCCTAGACATTCATTCCCACGTGCCCCTTCGCTTTCCTTAGATCCTCTATGGGGCCTTATCATTATCCCTCCCTCTGTTTGCACGCTCGTGAGTTTATATTTTTCCATTTTCTCTCAGAGCCACTCCTCCTCGAATCCGTCCTTAGAATCTCCTCCCGTCTACGTTTGTGATCCTTGGCAGACATAATAGCAATACATTCGAGTTTATTTCTTTGCTCCTTCGTACGCAGCACTATTTTTGTCACGCGCGCGCGCCTCGTAAATATTTTGCTTTCGTCTTTGAAGGCGTCTTTCGGCTTTTGCGATGCTGAACATGTTTGCTGACCCACTCTAACAGCAATCGGTAAAGAGTCACCTCGCAGCCCCGGCGGGTCCCCTCTTCCCACACGCCACACACAACCCCGTCGACAGCAAACCCGCCCCCCCCCCAACGCCCCTCTAAATGCGTAGTAGACACCTTTTGTCAAATGGAAGAAGGGGCCTTATGGCCTCAATTTCGCCCGAATAAAGACGCTTATCCATCTATCTTTCTTCTCTTTATACGCACTTCTACGTACAGAGCAAGTGGCCGACTTATTGTATCAGCAATTCGATGAAACTGAATGCGCTCGCGTATAACCTCTGCCATTTTTTTATATCATGGCTTGCCAACTACTTCTGGATTACTTCATATGTGCTTTCATTTCTCTTTACTGTAAAGGAATAAATATATTTTTTCCCTCACACATCATTTGTGGAGCACATAAACCTTAGCCAAAATGGTATGATTTCGTAACACTGACGTTCATATAAACATTGAAATAAAAACTTTATCGTTCAGCTAATCACTTCAAATCATCTCGACACGTTGGACAACAATGAAGTAAAGAATCTTTCCTAAGTTGGAAAAAATAACGGAGAAAGAAAACAATTATGAGCTCAATATTACGCAGTGTTACTGCTAAAGGTTTGAGGCTATCTCTGTAGGCAGGAGAGTGTGTTGCTCAAGGAAAAGGGTTAAATATTGCTGCATACATATTTGGCCTGTTCGCCTGTATTAAGGAATGGCCGATTTGATTTCCCGTGGATTTGAGGAAATATTCATTGCTATTTATAATGGTGGGAAACATCCCGCTATCAGATAGTGAGTGATAGATCTCCAAAAGCATTGCGTGAGACTTCTCGCCTATCGGACGGTAAACCTTATTGATCACATCCCCGCTGACTAGAATTTTCTCTTTTCAGAGAATCGCACCTGGGGCCTCGCTGATCACAGTTCCGCCTTGATGTGGAATGACACTGATTGTCAACTCTCTTTACCGAGTCCCATTGGCTCTTTCCTCATCCATGAAGAGCAATACTTCTTCCCCATACGAACCCTTTGATATTTAATATTTTAATACCCTGCAAGCCACCGCTAGGAGGTGTGGCAGGGGGTGATAATACACACCAGACTAATTTTGATCCGGATGTGACCGTACCGCGGTCGGAAAATATTATCATGATTTATCCTGATCCTTCGTGGAAAAAAGGCATCTTAAATCTATGTATTCTACATTTTATCTCTCTGATTTAAACTTAATCTGATCTACACATGATCTCTCCTACCGTAGTACGATGGGGCTAATAATGCATTCTCGACATATCACTGCTAAAGAGACGTCCTTCCAATTCGAATGCAAGAGATTTAATCTGTAGTCTAACCTTCGCTCCATTAACTGATTCCCAGCCTAGCTGCTTTAAGACTTCGGATACACTACTCAGTTTATCACGGTCCTATCATGGTCAGAACATCATTAAGCTTGCGTAATGCTCTCATGGATAGATGCGCATTCTTTAAAAGTTTTGACACTAGTCTAAATCAGTTATTTGAACTCTATTAAGGTTTGAACTCAGTAGAGCTCACTAGGAGCGTCAAAGTGGTGCTTGTTACCAGGTCACGAGGGTAGCCGCTGTAAATATCGTGCGATCGCTTGTAAATTTATACGGGGATACTTAGACATTATTTGATTGAACTAAATGAAAATAAAAGAACATCTTGACTGTTTTCTTTTTGATGCTTTTATGAGATAATTTCATTTACACACGGTGCATAATACTGCTTAAAATGCAATCATCGCAACTTATCAGATTACGGTATTACTAATACGATATAGTATTACTAATTGGAGGCAACCTCCTTGCGAAAAATCGTTAAATGGTTTCCAGCTCTTCTTTAAATAGCGTAGCATGGCTTGAGCCTGATTTACTGTAAATTGGAAATATTAATACGCTGGAATGAAATCATCATTTGGTTGTGTTTCCGTCCTTAAGACGCCAATCTCGTCTAATTCCTGAGATTGTGGAGTTCGTCATTTCTCATTCACTCTGAATCTGCGGAACGGAAACCGCCAAAATGGTGCCACATTCTGAAATATGTTCAATACCTAGTGCTTTTATCACCGTATTCTTTGTGAGATTTTAAATGGAATTGGCGTTTCCGTTCTTTCTTACGCTGTCAAATATTTCAAATTGTCTCTGATGGTGTGATATGTCCATTCCGAGGCAAAAGCGAACCCAGTGAAATCCTGGGAAGGCTAACTGATGGAGGTGCAAAGTCTCTACGCGTCTACATCTACACGTTCTATTGCCACATACTGAAAATCATACCTTTGTTCTGAACAGCTTAAGGGCCCATCGCAACCTCGTGGAGAAGAGGAGGCTCTTGCCAAACCTTGGTCCGTTTCTTATTTGCCAGATTCCCCTTTGGCGCCTTCGAAGTGGAACAAAGCAGGTCGCGAGTCGATCGCTGCCCGTAAAACCGTTATCACCTCTCGTATAAGGAAACTGTGACCCTATTGCCATTTAAGTCTCATGGAGTGGCAATGCATAGGAAACTGCAGATAGTTGATTAGATTCATTACAACTTACATCTATATATGTAATAATAGCAGTCGACAGGATACCAACATCCGGCCTCTGCGACCGAAACACTGGCTTTGCATGATCGGTTACAAGTCTTCTCCCTCTTCCTTCGCCTGGATTCTTATTATCTGATAAGAAATTCTTGGCATGCCTATCTCGACAATCGGGGACCATAAGCCTCTTGGGTAAGAATATGGCTTTCGAATTGTGATAACGTCTTCGCCGCTTTTCATTCGCGAAACCTTTTGACACATGCGCGAAGGTACGTGAATTTATGTGGGGATCGAGATGGTGCGGGGGCTAACGTACTGGCTTCCCACCCTGAGGGCGCGGGTTCAAATCCCGGCGGTGTTGAATATTTTTCAGAGGTATCTCGATCCCTACTTGAGGTGCTTTGTGGAGGGCACTTTGAGTGAGTACGCCGTCCGTCGGATGGGACGTTAAGCCTCGGACCCCTTGGCGCCTTTCGTAAAGAGTAGGCTAATGCCGACGCCGGGTTTCTCTCCACCCTTCATCCTTTCCTGTCCTTCCCCTATGGCGCAAATGACCTTAGCTGTCGGTCGCCTCCCCTAAATACTACTACTACTGAATTTATGTTGAAGTGCCGACAAAGACCTGCACGTCCATCTGGGATGGGCGGGCACTCCTGCCCGGGGGTCAGGCAGGGGACCGCGCAATAAAATGTCTTCAGCAATAATTACGAAAAGCAACGAATGTTAGCGTGAGCCTTGCGGGTATCATGTTGAAATACAGGGTGTGTTCCGGAAGTAATGCAATTAAATTTCCCGTGCCGCTCCAATTGATTGGAGTGGGTGGAGGGGGGACGCTAAGCTTTGCCACCAAAACGGGTCTCAGTGCTCTCCAAGCTGTATAAGTGGCAGGACGTCAGTTATTGTAAAACCTCTTTGTGCGCCAACCACGTCACGAACAAAATGAAATCGACGATCGAGCAGCGTTACGCGATTGCTAAGTTTTGTGCTAGACTGAAAACATCTCTGGAGGAGACTAACAAAATGATTCGTGAGGCTTACTGGGACTCCGCTCTGTCCAACTCACGAGTTTTGAGGTGGTTACTAAAGGTCTTTATGGAGGAGGGCCGGGAAGAGGTTCAAGACGAAAAAGCCCAAAAAGACAAGAATGAGCAAATCAAAAGTGAAACCAATCCTCATTGCCTTTTTCGACAGTTAAGAGGGAGTTTGTTCCTCAAGGACAGACGGTTAGCAACGCTGCCTACTACGTGGATGTGCTCGAGAGACTGCGAAAAAGTGTCATCAGGACGATAAAATACATCTCCGCTACCTGGCAACTCCATCACGACAACGCGCCTTACCACAACGCGCCACGAGTCCGCGAGTTCCTGGCCAAACACCAGGTGCCAACGCTGCCCCCCCTTTATAGTTCTTACGTCGTCCAATAAGACTTATTTTTGTTCTTTCCCTCGGATTAAGGCAGCCCTGAAAGGAACTCTGTTTTCGTCCATAGAAGAGATCCAATCAGCCGAAGATGCCTTCCAGTGTAAGTACCTGCCGAGGCAGAGTCGATGGAAAAAATGCGTAGAGGCCGAAGAAGAGTACTTTGAATAATCTCAAGAGTTTGAGCAAATATGTTAAACAAATTACTTTAAAAATAAAAATAAAATTAAATCCAAAAGTAATTGCATTACTTTCGGAACGCACCCTATCTGTGGCGACTTCTTCATTTAATTTTACCTCGAAATATCTTGGAATTTCTGTGCGCATTGCAGATAGGAAGAGGGAGTCAAGAAAATGAAGTCCCAAAAGAAATCATTTTGAGTGTTTCCGGGAGTGCATCGGCATAAATGCCGCGGTCGCCCTTGACTCCCGCCTGGGATATTTTTCCACCACCAATACCTAAACGTTGCGTGTCGTTGGCGGGTGTGGTGGTTGGGTTGTCCTGCTCGCGCGCCAAATCAAATCCTCTTGTGAGGGAATCGGTCACGCGGAGGAATGTGAATGTCGTCAGAATTGCAGCCGCATTGTCAGTTACCAGCGATGGACATCTCTCGCCCGGTACGACTGGGAAATTGTCCAGTGAGGCATGTGTCTTCATGCAGGGTTTCAAGCCAAGACAAGACGATATTTATTAACCGTTTTACCTGTAAAGATTATACGACGGCGAAAAAGGCGTCACTCATATCGAATTCACGCGAAAATATTTACACCATCTGTTGATCACTCACTTAAGTGGAATTCATGAAGGAATAAGTGTTACACCAAAGTGAAATAAATGCCAAAAATTTGCGGAATGGGAAAATGTCCCTTTAATCACGATAATCATTGACCAATCTTGAAATATTGGAAGATTAGAGCCTCTCGAAAAAATATATTCTTGAAGAAGGTCATGAAAAGTCATCAAATAATACAAATGCATGTATGCTTGCAAGTTTCTAATTAATATTTTTAAATATTTTTATTGGGATTTATAAATATATAGCTTGAAGCAGAAACTTAAATTAGGCATGATATCGATTTAAACGCCGTCGAATCAACCAAATTATTCAGAATTTATTTTTAAATGTGCCTTTGAGCAGCGTAGGGTAGAATTTTCAGGAAGCGTCACCCACGAAAGGGCTCCTTTCCTCCTCCCGCCCCGGGCACCTTCCGACCCCCGCCCACTCTTTTCTCTCTTGGCATCCCCCGCAGCATCTTCCCCCCCCCCACTCCTCCCGACAGGGAGGGGGGGAGGGAGAGAGGGGCCGGAGAGGGAGAGCGGAACCCTCTACTCTTCCTCTCGCCGCTTTCGGCTTTCGCAGCCCCAACCCCCTTCCCCCTCCCCCGGACTTTTATTGCATTGCCCGCTCCGCGAATTTTCCCGCCCCTTTTTCTCCCGCCCCTCATAAATCTTTCTCCCCTTCTTTTGTCACCTCTTTCTCTACGGGAAGGTTTTATGACCCGTAAAAATTTTCATCCCCGCTGACCAAATATTTGTTTTTTAGCAAGTATTTTTCCTTTCATGCGAAATCCCTCGTATTTTCGGATTATTCTTTTAGTCTCTCAGCGTCGTTATATATCAGTGGTGTTATGCTAATCGAATGAACTTTTTTTATTTTCAGTTAAAGCCATTTAAAATTCTATAGTATTTTTATATGTTTATCAATTAAAAATTTAGCAGATATACTTCAAAATGTATGACGCTTTCAACTCTTTGAAAGCGATCTATTGTAACTAATTCTTTTTTTTATTGGATCCTTAGTAGAGGTTGTTGGAAAAAACAGATCAAGAGTAAGTAAGAGTCAGGCAAATCCGTTAAAGTTGTAAGTAATCCTGTTTCAATAATAATATTTACATCGTGATGGTATTGATGAGGAGTGACTATGAGTGAAGCACTTCGAACGTGTGTCGGGTGCGGTGGATTTCCTCCTTCAGAATGCTGACCACCTAGCGGTCGAAATACGCGTATCACACCAGTCGCACCATTGTGCGTTTCCTAGTTTTTGCTTGACATTTTGCCTTCCTCCTTTATTTTCCATTTGTTTCTGTCTTTTGACTGAAGGACTTTATTCCCTACCATTTTCAGTGTCGACAACGCCATCATGCCATCCAGTGTTTTGTCCACTTCATAATCCCGAGTGTTGGCATTGCTTTTCTGCGATACCAAAGTGTGTGTGTGTGTGTGTGAATTATTCCCCGTGAGTCGGTCCCTGGCGTTTGGATTAATTCCTTCGTCAACCCATTCGGTCCCTTCCTAGTTAACAAACAAGGGGTTAAGGTAGCCCAGATTCGGTCCCTGGCTTTGGGAAAAACTTCCCCGTAAACCACTTTGGGCTAACCAGTGTAACTGAGTGTGCATTTGTAAGTACCCGAATACGAGTAAAAAGAGACATTTCAGGCGTGATATGGTGGAATATCATGATTAATTTAAAAAATTGGCAAGTTTCGACAAAATAAAATTTAATACGACCGGTTTCTATGTGACTACATCATCTTCATGATCAGGATCTGATGATGATGATGTAGTCACATTGGAACCGGTCGTATTAGATTTCATTTTGTGGAAAATTGCCAATTTTTAATTGATAATGCCCGAATACGTTCCTGGCAATAGGATTAATATATTTTAAACCTATTCGGGAAATACCACCCCTCCCCCCGTATGTAAATGTGAACGCCCGAATATTTTGAATGTGCGCTGTCGAGTGATTAACTTTCCTCGTAAAACATCAATCACCAATCTTAATATTTCTCCCCTCTTTTATAACCTTTACAGTGGCGTAAAAAAACCCTTTACGGTTTTAGGAAATATCATTAAATATAGTAAAATAGGCCGTAAGAAGATCAATTAATCCTGATAATTACGGATCGAATGTAGATTCCAGTTAATGTTCAGTGCTGGCCGGATAATTATTCGTAAAAATGTATACCTGTACATGGTTGCGGAGGGTTAGCGGAGCGGGTCTTTCATCGGGAGCAAGTATGGGTTTTCTTCGTCCGCACAGAGTTTCTAGGATAGAATTTATGTCTGTAGGCTTCCAACCTACCTGTCCCACCGCCTGCATTTCACCGAGATTCCCCGTGTTGCCGAAGCATAACACGCTCCGCTATGCCATCGATGGAACTTCGATAGTTCGATACCCATGCTGATTGGTGGTTAATGGGAGGGAAAGGCGTGAAATTTCCTATTGGGATGCAACCTTACAATAACTCACCCTGGTGATAAAATTTCCCGACTTCTGACGGGAGGTAAATAAATGGTAGGCAAGGGCAAAGGTCATAAGAGAGAAGGTCAGAGGCGAAATAGTAGCGTTCGGCCGTGGCAAAGCGGGAGAGAAAGAGAGGAGGGTGAGGGGGTGAGGCGGAGGGGAGGAAAGGGGGGGGGGGTGCTTGAGTCATTCCTTCCCCTTCGGCTACGTGGAGGCGTTGGCTCGTAGCTGAGCGATTTTTTCCAAATCTAATACTGTGCCAACTCGATTGAGATACTGGAACGAAAGTCTCATCACGGTCTGAACATTCGCCAGCGTTCTCTCAGTGAGAGAGCGACGGTGAAACTAGTTCAAACATTGGATTATTCAATGAAATATTTTTTAGAAAATTCCAAGAAACTGCGCGAGATGCCGCGCGACAGTGAGTTATAATGGAGCCATCCGCTGAATGCGACAATTTCAGAGTGTTATAAAAAATCATTTGCCTTGACCGGGATTCGAACCGGGATCCCTCAATGTCTTTTGTCGAGTGTTTTAGCCATTTAATCTACCGAGGCGTTCTCTTTCACTCCCAAGATTTTGGTGGCTCTCAAAGGAACAAGATATTGTGACGAAATACCGTACATGGAATGAATGTCACAGGCATTCGTAGTCGTGCGCGATGCGCTTCATTGCGTCGCAAGATCTTGTTCCTTAAAAGCCCCCAAAATCTCGGTAGCTTAAATGGCTAAAGCACTCGGCCGGACATCGAGGGATCTGGGTTCGACTCCCAGTCAAGGCGAATGATTTTGACACTCTGAAATTATTGTTTTGTATGGAGCATTTTTTTAATTTAATTAATTACTTAATTTACAAAAAAGAAATAAATCAAAAAAGCTCTTTTTGCGATGTGTAGAAGTGGCTCTATGGTGCACCATGAGTGCCGCCCCCCCCCTCCGTGGACCCCCTTCTGGTAATCATCCCCCGTGTGTAATCGCCGCTTTGAATTCAAGGGATGACAACGCAATCATTCGGCAGACGAGATGGAAAGTGGACTTCGGCCTTGGCAGTGGAACGGCCTTTCGCCAGGTCGCATTTCTTCGGTCTCGTGGCCGACCCTGTTGGAGCGTTCATCATGCCGCCGTCGTAGTTTCACGATTCGAGGGATAGAAAAACGATGCGTTCCAGTTGTTCTTAGAGTGTCGTACGATCGAGTGAAAAGAGCCTGAGTTAAAGGTAATCCGAGAGGAAAACGGAGTGTGTAGTATTTGGCACTTGGGTAAGAAGGTGAGGTGTCAAATAAATATGAGCGTTCATGGATAAGGCCACATGGAAAATTATTATTTGCCAAGGAATAGCCTTCAATTTAAACCAGACCAAGCGGTGCATACACAGATTTACTCGTTTATGCGTTGAATTTTTGTTTTCTTTAATATAATCAGAGCTCGATCGTATGATGCACTTACGCGTAGAATAATTAGGAACCAGAACCATTTAGGAAAGTTGAGCAGAATCTTCTTGAAGAGAAATCACAGCTACTGACCACCACGGTGCCCTCAAATAATTCGTTACTAAATCACCGGTGTGAGAGTTTTGTTTGGGGATATCTCATTGCAATTTCACGGCAAAAATTAAGGCACGGATTATACGCGGCTGCAATTCGCGCGCAAGTTTAATCGGAGTGAATGCATGAACTGTGCCAAGCAGAAGAGGCGTTGGAAGGAAGTGAAAGTAGAAAATTATGACCAGCTGACCAGAAGTAAAGAAAATATTCCTCTAATTTTATTATGGGACGTGGTTCGGAAACGCGGATTCGAGGAATGGGAAGTGAGCGTGGTTTGGAGGTGTTTTCGAGTATTGGCGGAAGGCGTGCGTGGATTGGAGACGGGGTGCGGAGGAAGAGGAGGAGAGGTGAGCGCGGGGCGTGGGTTGACTCCAGGGATGGAGGAGGAGGCATCGAGTGAGGGAGGGAGGGGCTGTCGGAGGGTGCACAAGGAAGGAACAGGCGAGACATTTCAAACCACATGAGGCACTGCACCCTTCTCTGCCGCGAAGATTTCGGCCATTTTTCCCAAGAGGTTCGGAGCGGAAGTGTATGGATTGATCTCAGAAAGAATGTTAAATATTATTTCATTTCAGGTGTAACGCTACATCGCAAGCATGAATCTCCCTTATTATTTTAGTACTTAGTATTTTCTTAGTACCACTTAACCTCTCTGATTTTATAGACATTATCTCTTCTACCTTAGTACGATGGGGGTTATGATATATTTTCAACATCACTGCTAAAGGGAAATCCTTTTCCAATTTATGCAAGAGATTAAATCTGTATTTTAACCTTCTCTCCTCCGTGAGTGATTCCCAGCCTAGCTCCTCTAATATTCGGCCAAGTTTACCATAACAACGTTTTACGAACCTAGCTCCTCTGCGCTGCTCGCAATCCAATTCGGCAATCATTCCAACTTCTTGAGGATCCCATATCCTAGTATTCTAAATGAGGCCTAACCAGCGACAGAGAATATAGTATTTCTCTTTGACCTTATTATCACATTTACCCACAACTCTTCTAATAAATCCTAATTTTTTGTTAGCTTATCCACATATTCCCCGTATCTGTGTTTCCCCCAGGAGAGGTCGTGAGTGAGGGTAACGCCTATGTCTGTATTTAATCGACTCAACGATTTCATTTCGGTGTTCCCAATGAATTAGGCGTCTGGGAGGAAATTGCTCTTTTTCAAATTCCTCACTACGCACTTTTTTAAGTTTTATTCCAATTGCCAAGTGTCGCACTATCCATTACTCTCAGTGGAATTCCAGATCCGCAGTCTTGAATTGATTTCCAATGGGATAAATAGGGGCTAGGGTAACCGGAGTAATGGGTCAATATTTTTCCGTACGGTGGAGATGTTGGGTGGAATAAAATAGTGTGAGGACGGAAATTGATAGGAATTATTCATACATTATTTCAATTAGAATTTTGCATCCAACGTACACCTGAATGGTATGTATTTCTGTAAATTATCTTCGTTTTAAGGTCGAATTTCTTCAGCAAATGATTACCCGATCGGTGCACGCCCCCTGATCACCTCGTAGGGCACTGACCCATATTCTAATCGGAATCTTGAAATTTCTCTCGGACCTCAAATGTAAATTCGACCCGTGCGTTTACTCCAGGCTGTCAAAGAAAGTTCTCTTCTCTATACTCGCATGAGCATTCCAAATAATCCTTTCCAATTCATGGCGACTCTCATTTTTAAATTCCCACTGTGACATTCTACTGAAATGCAGAGAAAGGAATGTCTGCTTCCTCATTGAAATGAAGTTTCGACACAAAATTTATAATCCCGAAGAATGCGTGGTTTCCTTTGAAATGCTCTCCCACGTGATGTTCATTTGAAGTGTCAAATGCAACCTTGCCCTGTCAGGTGACCTAACTCGGGTCGGAAAACATATTCTTCGAATGAATATCCCTCGCAATGGACCCGGTCCCTATTAAAGCCATCTCCATTTCATCTCGTGAAGGCACCATGGGATTAGGAGGGAGTTGGCCGTCGACATGGAGGCAGTCCTGTTGTGATGCTGAAGGGAGACATCCAGTCCCCTAGCAATTTAGAGTAACGGTTGCCAAACATCCGATCCACTAATGTGTTAGCCTACTCTTAACGAAAGGCGCCAAGGGGTCAAACAGTTTAACGTCTCATCCGACGGGTGTCTTACTTAAGTGCTCTCCACAAAGCACACCAAGTAAGGATCGAGATACGGCTGAAAAATATTCAACTCCGCCGGGATTCGAACTGCTTAAAACAAATCTGACCAATACCGGAATTCGAACCCGGATCCTCGGTGTGGGAAGCCACCGTACCATCCCGATCCCCAAAACCAATATTTTTTTTCCTTAAAGTGCAGTCAATTTTAAATATAATGATCATAAAAGTTCCATTTGATTAATATAAAATTTTAATTAAACTTGATTAATTATAACAGAATTCTTAAAACCTCTTCGATTTTAGCAAATTTATTCGTGTGATTGCTTTAAATGCCTCCGCGGGTCGCCTGTGGATCACCAGTTGGTGACCACTGGCGATGGGTGCACTGGGCTCCCGACCAGAGGACCCGGGTTTGATTCCAGGTGGCTCCTCTGGGCGACCTTACACTCGTATTCAGTCAAGCTGTTTGACAACCTTCAGCGCAGAAGAAGCGTGCTGGGTGCTTAAGGGGGCACGCATGGCCAATAAAGAAACATACGAAAACACGTCTCTGCACCGTGCCATTTCAGCGAGTGGGAAGCTCACTTTTTTATCGTAGAAGAGAGAGTATTTCATTTTTTTATTAATAATATTAAAACAGTCTCATTCGATTCCCAATTTCCTTGTTTCTTCCTTCTGCAAAATTTCTATTTTTTCGGATTATTTATTAGTTCCTCAGTATCTATGTTTAAATCTACCGGAGGAGTAAGGGGTCAACGATAGGTTATAAATAACTCCTTTTTTGTGATCTTTGTTGGAACTAGTTATAAATTATTTCCCATTCAATTCCTAATTTCTAAAACCCACAAGTGCCAATTGTGAGGAAAATGGATGCCTTTTCCCTCGATCGAAAAGTCTCATGATTGAGGCCATAATCTGCTAATAGTGACTCGTGGATGTGTCACGGGATAGAGTCACGGGGGATCACGCGGGTAAAGTGAGGATGGGAGGGTGAAATAGGTTTCGTGATTGAAGCTCGTCCCGTCGAAATGGCGTGGCGTCAGAACCTTTGGACTGCCTGGGAAGCTCAATTCCAGCCTCCAGCGAAATTTAGTCGGCTCTGAGGCGAAATACGAGGACTGCCCAGAAAGTAACCTCCGTTTGGCGTGAGAATAAGTGGAAGAGGGAGCCGAATGGTCACTGCATTGACGCACACAGTATAGGTCAGTATGCATCGTGCTGCAGTAATTGGAAGGTCTCATCGTTTGTCGTTTGTTTAAAATGGCGAGTCAATAGTAAGGCGAGAAACTCCCGCCAAATGTGACTTCCGTTCAGTGATAAGGTTTTTACTGATAAAAAACTTCAAAGCTGCTGACAGTCGTCTCAGGGAAATTAGTGCTCTGCATGGACCAAATGTGATGAGTGATAAAAAGAGTTGTGCGTCAGTGTTGTCGTTCTTATAAGAGTGAACGATAAAATGTCCATGATGATGACGACAGAAGTGACCGCCCGTCTGTGGTGAATGATGAACTGCGCCGAAAAATTGACGAAAAAGTTCGTGAAAACCGAAGTTTTACGATATCTGAAATCTTGGGAAAGTTTTACATAGATTTCTACGACTGTGTTGATGATGGAAACACGACTGAAAAGTTAGACTTTTGAAAGCTTTTTGGTAGTCACGAGGAGGAACTTCAAGAGATGTCGTCATCGATTGGCTGCGATCTCAGGCGGCAGAATTTCATGCTGAAGGAATTCGTAAACTAGTTCAAAGATATGTGAATAACAGGGGATCAGGATGGTTCTGTGGCTAGCGTGCAGGCTTCCCACCGAGAGGGCCCGGGTTCAAATCTTCGAGACAACAAAAGTGTTTCAGTGGCATCTCGATCCATATATGAGACGCTGCTTTGTGAAGAGCACGCTAAGAGTAGACTAATGCCGAAGCCAGGTTTCCCTCCACCCTTCCTCCTTTCCCATCCATTCCTAATGGCGAAAATGAGCTGCCGGTCGCCTCTCTTAAAACTACTCGATTACAGCACTCTCTCGCACGAATCTAGGATGGGAGACGCTTGTATCCTATGTTCCGTTCACTTAGTGACCTCAATACTGCGGTATCCTATGTTTCTATCTACCATTGACCTCATTTCCACAATCGTATCTCACGTGCCTTTACCTTTCCCGAACCCAAACCGATCGCCCCTTAAGTAATCATTTGCCTTATCCTCCATCCTTTGGGCAATGATTCTAAGCACTACCTTGGCTGCGTGCGAAATCAAACTTATGGTTCTATCGAGTGCCCATGAGTTCTACTATTGGGGTTGACTTATTTTTCCCTTCGCCACACTTGAATTATTCCAGCTGATTAACCCCTGAAACCGTTCTGATAAAGCATTAAGTGAATAAGCCATCTGTTAGAGCTAGTATGAGAGGCTAGGGGGTATCGTATTGTTATTTTTTTAAATTTCATTTGTATTCGTCTCGATCGTGTTTTTTCATCTTATCGCCATAATTGGTATGCTACTTTTGTCGAATTATAATGTATGTGGTTTGTCAATCGGCGCTGTAAAATGATATATTATTATGAGGAAATCGGTGCTATTAATTACTTACATTGTGAGAAAATTGACTTTGGTGTCTTTTTTACTCCATCCCAAACTACATTCGGAGGACTATATTTCCAGATGAATTCCGTGTCTCTGGTGAGGAACTTGTGTTGATTGGTATAAATTGACGCGAAATTTCACGGGTCCCTGGAGTTCAGCTAACCGCACTATTTAATCTGCTGCTTAATCTCCTTACTTTTCAAGATGCCCTTCGGTCCATTTCCATCTTCTCAGATGATTAACTTCCAAGTGAGCAAGGCAAGACCCTCGGACACATCTCAGGACGACAATTTTGAAGGGAACTTGATCAAGATGAGTTTTTCTTCGCGTGTATCTAAATCTATGATTGTGTTCAAATAATGCTGACCCAATTGAAATGATACAGCACACAACCGACTTAAGTCTTTGTATTTCACCAAATTTTATATCCCTTGCCCACTTGGAATTGAATAACTTGGAAAGGCGGAGGGATATCTTCAAGTAATAGGAGTTTCAGAAGATCAAGAACTGCGAACTCGAACGATTATTGCATTCAATTCTACTTTATTCGTATGTTTAAGGAAAACTAGGAAAGGTCTTCCTCGGGCATCTTGCCTGAGTCGTTCCAAAGAGAAATGAAGTTTTTCAAGTGTACAGCCGTTTGGTAACAACAACAAGGGTAGGCTGAAAAGTAACGCACACATGCTTGTAGAGCGCGAACAAAAACAAATTGCAAGATCGGGCTAAATGCACAATACATACGTTTCATAATCACTTTTCAACGTAGTCACCGTTAAGGCCAACACATTTCTTCCGACATCTAACATATCATTTCATTCCGTCACTGAAAAACTCTTCCGACTTTTCTCGTATCTAGGACTTGACAGCTGCCTTCACCTCATCGTTCGAGGTGTAAGGATTGCATTTGAGGTGTCTTTTGAGATGAAGAAACAAAAGGGGGGAATGGATAAGGAGGGTGTGGAATCGGTTCGAATTTCAGGTTTCGCAGAGCCTCTCCAGTTGCGCGTGAGGTGTGTGGACGAGCGTTGTCATCTTGCGAGATTGTTGGCGCCAGGTTGGTGCCTTTAACACGACAAGCATCTTCCTTGGATATTCCAATATGGTTTGCGATACGCTTTTGAGTGATTCGCGGGTCATTTTGAATCAAATCTTAGACAAGTCTGCGAAGTTAATCGTCTGTGGCAGTGATCGGACGTTCGCCGCGTGTTTCATCAACAATTATCGCTTTTCCAGGCTCGCAACCACGAAATTTTACTACCCATCGATTAACCGACCCGACGTTGCCGACCCCGGTGGCGGCGGGGTAACGTCCTCGTCTGCCATTCCAAGGGTAGCGGGTTCGATTCCCGTCTCGGTGAATTTTCCTCCACCCAGGGCTTGGGTGTTAGTGTTTGTGTATGTGACCATTGTTATCGTTGTTAATAGTTCGATGTAAAGGCCAAGATGTGCTGTTTTCGGACTGATACTGAATAAATAAAAATAAATAAATAAATAAACAGTATAGCAATCAACACCATCATCATCATAAGCAGCCTTTAAACGACGATGAATCTCAGTAGGAATCACTTTTTCAGCAGTTAAAAATTCGATAACAGCATAGTGTTTAACTCGCGTTGACATAGCACTATAACACGTCTTCATGCTTCCGCTTCTCGAAATACACTGGATGAATATAGCGACCTCAAATCTGCGCATGCATATCTAAGAGGGAATGTTACTTCCACGTGCCAACTGATGTGTTTCTGAAGGTCATTTCGTTCGCGCTCCACAAGCATATGTGCATCACTTCTCAGCCCACCCTCGCATTACTTCCCGTAGATTCTAAAGGGGATACCCGCTGTTTCTTAACGTTTTCAACAAATAATATTGCTTCATAAGATATTCATTTAATTGCGAAAGTAGGCATTACGTATTCATTTCGGCGTATATGCATATTCCTCCCAGTGTGTTAGGATGTGGGCAACGATAAGTGTCCAGGATATCATCAAAGCAGCAATCACTTAAGAAGGGATGCTGGCTTGTTCGTGTGAGTGACATCGGACCTGGCTAGGGTGGTTTGGTTGTGGCGTCCTGACGAAAGAATGCCAATAGTTTGGCCCATAATTTGAGTGCCGTGACCTTGGCAGAGAATACTACACGCGGCACGCTTATTGGAAAGGCTATGAAACTTGCGAACTATATCCTCAAATAATCTTAAAATTTGAACAAAAAGCTAGGAGGATCGAGTCCATAATGAACAGCGTGGATAAGATTGGCCAATCAGGAAACGGAAATGGCGACTCTAGGACTATTGTTGCTATCGATAATGGGAGAGGTGTGCTCGGAGAGGAATAAAGAGTTGGCGAGAGAAATTATTGCGAACTTGCGACGACTTCAATATAATTAGCACTAAGAGTGTGATGCTTTTGGAATGTATGAATGTTTTTTTTGGCATTTTGGTTAGTGGTTGGTGATAGTATTCACTGCGATCAAGACTGTGGGTCCGATTCTGAATGAGAGGCCTTGGGTGAATGTTAGGCATTGGGTCTTCCAGATTACTCCGGGGTCGTATATAGTACAAGGTTTGTGCAAAAAGTATGGAGAAAAGTTTCCGAAAAATAGATTTATTTCTCTGGATATTGCTACAATGCCTCTCAATTCTTCAAAGTACGTCCCTTTGAGCGTCAACACACTTTTACCAGAGCGGCTTTTCCGCTCGACTCGATGGCTCCCTGGTAGGCGGATTCCGGCAGGGCCTTAAGGGTACGCGTGCAAACTTCTCTGACGATACTTAGGGTCCCGTGGTGGTGTCCTTTGAGGGAAGATTTCAGGGGGGAGGAGTGAGGTGCCTAGTCGGGATTGTAAGGGGGTTGGGGAATCATCGCGATGTCGTTGCAGAAGATCTTCGCAAGCAGACACTCGACTTTGCTCTTAGTCATTCGTTGAGACCTCCTAGACGAGTTTAGCACGGATCTTTCGCATTGCCAAATTCTCATTGGTAATGGTGCGCAGTCTGATAGAATATAGATAGAAGTCAATATACTATCTGCAATCATGCGAACGCTGATAACCGACGGTGTGAATTCATCACGTGACGCACACATCGGGAAAAAATTGTTACCGAGACTTTTAATACAAACTTTTAAGTGTCGCATTAGAAAAAGTGTCGGTGAGACTTGCTATTTTACTGTGAATAGCGTGACTACATGCGTTAAAGATGAGTTTAGTGCAAATTTGGTGTAATGAAGGTGGTAAAACGTTGGTAAGTCAATGTGCTGAGCCCGAGGGGATGAAACAGAGATCGGACGGGAGAATGTATGCGACTCGATTCTCCAAAGAGAGACGACGCACTCTCTCAGGGATATGAGTCAGTGGTTTGAAAAGAAGGGATTGGACCGAGGGCGAAGGTGGGCGGAGACACGCGGAATATTAGAAGTCTCGCAAGTTACGTAAATCTCTGCATGATCAAGATAGGTGTGCCAGTACAGGCAATTGGTGAAATCATCCATTTTTATTGTAGTAACTCAAAATCAGAGTTATCATAATCAAAGACTTTTTTAACTTTGCCTAGTCCTAACGGTAATGGCGGGAATGACGCGTATGAATGTGTATTTGATTTCCAATAAGGATTTATTAGGAAATTTCAATTTATTTATGCTGCATTATATTATTCAATTGTCTTTGTATTATTAATGTTTTGTTGATGCCGCATTGGAGTCATTGTTTGTGAAGTGTTACATGTGGATTGTCGGAAAGTAACGAAAAAATAATGCGGATCTAATTCGTTCTCCGTCGCACGAATTCCATTTCACCCCATCCGCCTGATCAATATTATGCGGCAAATGTAGTAAATCACCTTAATCTCCGATCATAAATTGAAATAGGCTTTACATTGGCCTCTGGTCAAAACTGTGTAATTTGGCTGACTCCATAATTGGAGCGTTGAATTCTCCCATCTTCAGGGTCCCCGAGGTTCGGCGGAGGAATGGCGGCGTGATTGACTTAGGCGATTGAATGAATGGAGGCGTTAGATTCTTTCCCTGCTTTTCTCTCAATTTTATCGTTTCTTTCTTTTGTTTATATTCGTGCATTTTTTCATGCATTTAGGCAGCCGTTAGCAGTTTGAATCATGGAATCCGCACTATTGCGTGAGGACATTGCTATGCCTCTCCTCTTCAGACGCCCTCAAGCGGTCTGCCCAAAAAATACGCGAACTAGTGCAATCTGGCGGCCATGGCGCAGACTATAGCCCCGCCCACTAGCGGCTCTAGTTGTCCTTGGGGCCCAATGAGCCGTCTGTGTTTGGCGGATCGTCGGGCTGTGCGTATGGTGCCAGTCATGTTATAGTTTCTCTTGTCCTTGTTTTTACTGTTTGTCGAAAAAGGAAATTGGCGAAATCACGGAGCAACGAATAAACATAAAGTTTTTTGGCCAAGTGCGGTAGAAGTTATCAAGATATTACTGTAATGTTGACAGCTGTTTACGGTGATAATGCTCTGAATGAAACATGAAACTGTCGAAAAACTGTCCGAATGATAGCTGATGAACTGAATTTAGGAAAATCAACAGTTTTGGCAATAAATTCAATCGCCATCCTTGATCATCCTCCTTATTCACCTTTTTCGCGACTTTTTTATGTTCCCAAAATGCAAAAATGTGATGAGGGAACATATCACTGGGAAGATGTGGAAGACACAATAAGGCAAGACACGACGAGAAAACTAAAACGCCTTATTTGCCGAGGACTTCCAAGGGTGCTTTATAAACAGTGTATGAAAAGAAGAAGATGGAATAAGAAGGCATAGCCATACGAATGGAGAGTGCTTTGAACAGGGGACAAAATCGACGTAGACTAAATTTTGCAAAATAAAGTTTTTATGGAATCAGTTCGCGTATTTATTGGACGGTGCATTACATCTCTCGCATGGCATTCAGAGTATTTTTAGCTATTGAACAAACAGTTTATGTGGTGGTTAAACTGTTCAAACAAATTTCATGTGTATTTATAGATATTAGTGCATGAACTTAATTGATTTTATAGACCCATGGAATGAGAAATGATGTTCATTTCCTTTGAATTTCTTATATTGAATTTTTTTTAGATTTCTCTAATGTAATTCAAACATTTTTAATCCAGTTGTTGTGATTTTTTTCCTGCAATATTGACCATACGGAGAGTAAATAATGTCCTCTTCATTATTTAACGAGAGAGCTTGAGGAGTGGAAAGTTTAAACGTGGATGATTTTCAATTAAATGACGGAGTGACATAAATGGTTTACTTCAAAAGGAGAATGTTTATTAAAATTAAATAATTCTATTATGTCAGCGATTCTTCAACTTAGGCGATTAGGAAATCGCACAAAAAGTTAAAACACTTAGTTTTTAAACCAGAAAAAATGAGGGAGCATTGGATCACTATCGGTTTGAAAAAACTATAAAGCTCAAAGTGAGTGGACTAAATGGACTGATAAAACTGAAAGGTAAGTGCGCTTGTGAAACTTATCTACGGCAATCCCTCCGTTCTAGCAGGGTATCACTCGAGAGATGGGTATATACATGGAGGGGAGAATATTTACCCCTAAAAAAGGTCAGGCAGTAAAATATATCACTTCCATCGCTTTTCAACCTAAAAATCGAACTGTGGTGAAAATTTGAACCGGTATTCCGTGGTACATAATTTTTTAGAGCCCCTATGGTGAATTATTTGCTTGGACTTAAAAAAAACAAGCTTGCAGTGTATTTGGGCCACTGATCAAGCTCACTAGTTCATCCACGGAGCTTCATCAACTATCGACAAGGATGCCGCATTCGACATAAAATCATTTTTTGTCATAACTCTTGACTTGTGGCGCCTGAGGGATTTTTTTCTGAACAAACTACGACGTATGCAAGGAAGGAGAAAAACATGAATTACGCCGAATGTTTTCCAAACTAAAATGCGGCAATAGAAAATAAAGAGGAGTCGTCATATTTGCTGTCCTTCCTTCTCCTTTTCTTTGCTTTTATTGTGGGAAAATCCTTGGGGAGATTTTTGAATGGATGGATGAGTGGTTGTGAAATGGCGAATTGTTAAATATTGCGAAAATTTGAGAGAATCGCTCTTCCGAATAGAAGATTCAAAAACGCCACGCGTGGCTTTCACCGCTGTCACGTGACACTGTCCACGCATCGGTCAAGTGGTTCATTGGTTCTCCGCTCATGTTGAAGGGAGCCAGAATACGTGGCGGCGGTGCTGACCCGGAGGGAGAAAGGCGGTCGATCAAGGGCTCTTCTTCTTCTCAGTGAAAATGAAAGTGCTCTTTAAAGGAGCAAAGACGTCCTCGTCGTCCCTTAAGCAACTTTATCCCAGAAATAATCTCAGAAATCGATGCGTGCGTATCTATTAACCACATATCTTTTGGTAAAAGGATTTCGAAAGCTGCCACCGATAATTTTAGGAGTGAATGTTAGCTGAAATTGAGCCTGAAGCTGTGGAAGGTATAGCGAGGTTTCCTAAAGTTTAGGATTTCCGTGTGGTTATTTCTGAAAGAATCATTTTTAGAGAAAATATACATTTTATGCCAAATGAGAATAAAATGCAAAAGTTAAAAAGAGCAACAAATTTTAATTTTAGTGAAATTCAGTATTTTATTCATTTGACTCGTGTTACAGTTAAATGCTCCTTGAGTAGATATTAGGTATCATGCTCAAAATCACACCACTCTCCCATAAGTCAAATTATGAGAGATGCCTAAAGTTGTGATTATATTGAATTTCTTTCTATCCCACCAGGATCCCATAAAACAAATATTATTAAAAATGTATGAAGAAGTTTTGAACGCTAATTATTGCAATGTGGATATCTGTACATGTCAATAAGTTGTTCATAAAGCCCATCGGGAAAATGTTCTTAATTGATGCCACAAAATTAAGTTAAAAACTACATACAACATTCATTATTTTGTACCCTCATCTGGCCTGCAAGTAATATTATATTTCTAATATTCTATTTCCATCTTTTATTTTGGAATATCATTTAATATTTATATTTTATATACATTAATTAACCTACCCAGGCATGTTTGCGTACCTGTATATCATCTGAAAATGTCTTTCATGTATTGCAAATCAAAATTATTCTTTAATTCTAAATTACATTTTAATTCTGTATGCAATTTTATGTAATTTGTACCCGTTTGTAAATGCGTTTTTATAACTGTGGAACCAATATATGTTTTTTGCATTTCTTTGAGTAAAATGGTTATTCAAGTGAATAAATGTGTAAAGAGTATGGATATAAACCACAAACACAGTAATCTACCCGTAGGTCGGTTTAGTAGGTGATGGTAGAGGTCACCCGATACTACGGCGTGTGAAAATTCACACATCAGGGTAGGGGGGCCAGTTCCTTTCCCTGTGCCGGTTATGGTTTCCCAGGAAGACCTAATACCCGAAAAATCACTTTAGCTTGGGTGGAGCTGCAGGTGCCCAGAGTGCCTTGCCCGGGATTTTAACCCAGGACCCTCCGGTCAGTAGTCCAATGCTCTACCCACTAGACTACCGCAACCCTAATTTTAGTATGCATATGTAATCAAAAAATTGTGTCAGTTATCCTCATGACAATTTTATCAAATGATTCTCATTGCGTTAGCTGCTCTAAAATTACAATTGCATTGTGATTCATTAAAATATGAATAAAATTTGGAAAATAGGAAAAATTAATTTATGCTATACTTAAGAAGGCTAACGAAATGCCCAAACATTCCTAAATTGAAATAAATCCCGTCTGTCCTGGATTATGGGCTAGCTTTAGCTCTTTAAATTTCAACAAAGTATTTTTTTCTATTCATGAAAGTTTTAATTTGTGTGTACATAATTGTTTCTTAACTTTTCTATTTCCAGTGCTAGATTCTACGGGTCGCTACTCCCAAGGCTTGTTCTGGGGAAATGGATATTGGCTGGGCTCAAATTCCCTCTGCCATGAAATTGATACCAATGCCACCACATTGGAGGGAGTGGCGAGGAATGAAGTGGAATATGAAACTGCGGATGATTTGCTTTCCGAGGACTCACCCATGAGAGTTGCTTTCCACATCCTGAAATTTAAACTCGAACTCACCGACAGATCTTTTTATTTCAAGGTATTTATTCTCTGATTTTATTCAATTAAAATTTCATATAGAATGCATTCAATATTCATGTTCTCCCCCTCCCCGGACTACAACCTTGACGTGGTGGAAGGGCTTGTGCGTTCCGATGACCCCTAGGGCTGTGCTGGGGGGAGTAATAATAATTGCTCCTGGCAGGGTCACCCTTGCCGGATAGGTCGAAGGTTAGGAGCCAGACGAAAGGTAGTCCACGCACCGTCTGTTCCTCAGTGAGGCGGCTGCAATGGCGTCTGACCCCAGTGGGGCGGCCAGTAAGTGATGGTGTCACGTTAAAAACACTATTGAGGAAGGCAACGGGAAACCACCTCAACTATCACTCCCATGATTTAAATGATGGACAATACAGAGATTTTGAGTCCTGGCAACTACGGGGCTCGGCCCAATCGGTCGTGTGTCGTGTCCGGCAGCGGGAGAGGCAAGGCTTGCGCGGTCGTCATCCCACGAAACCCTTGCAAGGGGAAACCGGCAACAGCAGGACAGAAGACCCAGGAGAAGAAGACCAAATTAGTTAAAATAGGAACGTGGAATGTCAGGACAATGATGAGGACAGGGAAATTGGAGAATGTTAAGCGAGAGATGGGAAGGGGAAATATCGATATTTTAGGTCTATGCAAGGTGAGATGGAAGGATAGCGGGGATTACTGGAGTGATAATTATAGAATAATATACAGCGGCGGGGACGAGATCCAACGAGGGGTTGCCATAGTATTAAATAAAGAGGTAGGAAGAAGCGTAGTAGACATAGAGCACGTAACGGATAGATTATTACTAGTAGAGATAAAAGCAAAACCGACGAACTTGGTTATTATTCAGCCATACATGCCCCCGAGCAACCATAAGGAAGAAGAGGTCGATAGGATATACGATCAGTTAAAGAACATAATTGCGTGTGTTCCTGCAGGAAAACATTTGATAGTGATGGGGGATTGGAATGCGACGGTAGGCGAAGGAAGAGATGGTGATGAGGTCGGAGACTACGGTTAAGGCACGAGGAATGACCGCGGGGAGAAAGCAGTTAAGATCTGCTGGAGACAGGGGTTAGTCATCACCAACACTTGGTTTAGACACCACAAAAGACGCAGGTATACATGGAAAATGCCAGGTGACCCAGGAAGGTATCAGCTATCCTGGTTAGACACAGGTTTAGGAACAATGTGATAAATTCACACAGCTTCCCGGGAGCGGATGCGGACCATGACCGCAATTTAGTTGTTATGAAATGTAGCGTCCGTTTCAAAAAGATAAGGCAGGGGCGGCGAGTTAGAAAATGGAATTTAGAAGCATTAAATGGTTTGAAAAGGAAGGAGTACATTCAGGCGGTAGAGAAAATCATGGAGAATGGTAAAGAGCTAGAGTACTATCGAAGAAAAATGGGAAATGATCAAGGAAGGGTTGTCTAAAGCCGCAAAAGACACTATTGGAACCGTTAACGCCAAAAGAACTAGGAAACCATGGATCACGGATGAGATGATCACAAAGATGGATGAGCGGCGAAAATGGAAGAATGCCAATACAGAATTAGGCAAAATGAAGTACAAAGAATTAAACAATAAATTGAGGCAAGCAACAAATAAAGCAAAAGAATCATGGTGGAAGACGCAGTGCGAGGATATGAAAAGTCTGCAGAGGAAGGGTGAAATCGGTGCGCTGTACAGCAAAGTTAAATCATTATCGGGAAGTAAGAAAGGAAGATCTATGCTAACAGATAGAGATAAGGCGGGTAAGGTAATAGTTGACGCAGGAAAGATCCAAGAGAGATGGAAGGAATATATAGAAGAACTGTATAGTAAAGAGCTTAGACCAACAAAGTTAGACATTGAAAAAGAATATGACGTAGAGGAAGATAGCTTAGGTCCAGGCATACTAGACAAGGAGATAGAAAGGGCATTAAGGGAGATGAAACTAAATAAGGTCGTGGGGGTGGATAACATTCCCACGGAACTATTGAAATGTTTAGGAAAATGTGGGAGGAAGAGGCTATATGGGCTGATTCGTAGTGTTTATGAGGAAGGACTCTAACCGGAAGACTGTGAGATCAGTTTTAGTTCCTATTCCGAAAAATGTAAAGGCTACATCATGTGAGGACTACAGGACGATAAGTTTGATATCCCACGCAGCTAAAGTTATTCTCAGGATCATAAACAAAAGTAGTAGTAGTTTTGAGGGGAGGCGACCGACAGCTAAGGTCATTTGCGCCATAGGGGAAGGACAGGAAAGGATGAAGGGTGGAGAGAAACCCGGCGTCGGCATTAGCCTACTCTTTACGAAAGGCGCCAAGGGGTCCGCGGCTTAACGTCCCATCCGACGGACGGCGTACTCACTCAAAGTGCCCTCCACAAAGCACCTCAAGTAGGGATCGAGATACCTCTGAAAAATATTCAACACCGCCGGGATTTGAACCCGTGCCCTCAGGGTGGGAAGCCAGTACGTTAGCCCCCGCACCATCTCGATCCCCTCATAAACAAAAGGATAGAGAATAGGGCAAATGATTACTTAGGGGATGACCAGTCTGGGTTTAGGAAGGGGAGAGGTACGCGTGATGCCATTGCAGTAATGAGATTATTAATCGAGAGGAATATAGAACACAACCAGGAGGTATTTGCCTGTTTCATAGATTTCGAAAAAGCGTTTGATAGAGTGAATTGGGAAAAAGTAATGATTATATTGAAGAAAATAGGAATAGATTGGAGGGAAAGGAGGCTCATCCCCAACCTGTACATGTCTCAGACTGCACAAGTGCGAGTGGGGAACGGGGAGTCCGGATGGGCAGTGTTAGGAAGAGGTGTGAGGCAAGGTTGCCTATTGTCACCGTTGCTGTTCAACCTGTATGTATCGTAGAGGAAATAATTAAAGAGGCATGGGAAGAACTGGAGGTAGGAATGAAAGTGGGCGGGGAATACGTAAAATCAGTTAGGTCCGCTAATGACCAAGCTTTAGTATATGTCAGTCAGCCAAGGGGCAGCAAGCATTGCTTAGTGAATTTGAAATTCAGTGCGAAAGGTATGGGATGAGAATCAACATTAATAAAACAAAGGTTATGTGATTTTCTAGAAAGAAAGAGGCTAAGCTAAACATTAAAATAGGAGGGCAAAAACTAGAGCAGGTAGAACAGTTCACGTATCTCGGTAGTGTCTTGGACCAACACGTTCAAAGTTGTAGGGACGTGAGGAGAAGAATTGCGCTCGGCAAAGAGGCTTTCACAAGGAAGAGGGAGTTGATAAGAGGGACGTCGAGTAAGAATATTAAGAAAAGTCTCGTAAAAACATTTATATGGAGCGTAGCTATGTACGGTGCGGAAACGTGGTCATTGAAGCAGGAGGATAGACGTAGATTAGAGGCTTTTGAAATGTGGGTTTGGAGAAGAATGGAGAAGGTGAAATGGACAGAGAAGAAAACAAATGAGGAAGTACTTGGTATGGTGGGCGAAGAGAGGGGTTTGTTGGGCGAAATCCTACGAAGGCAGGAAAAGTTGATGAAGGGGGTATTGACCGGCAGTGGGATGTTGAAGACTGTAATAGAGGGGAGAATGTTGGGCAAACGAGGTAAGGGACAGAACAGGATAGGGATGTTGGACGGGATGAAGGGAGGAAGAAAGTACTCAGAGATGAAGAGGGACCTGATATAGAGTAGGACGTTGTCTTTTGCTGGGGGTCACAAATTGTTGAATTAGTAAGTTTGTCCATCCAAAAACCTACCTTTACCGGTAGATTACCTAATGATAATAATAATTCATGTTCTCCATTAAAAGTGTTAATTCGATTTGAATAATATATTTGTGGATTCCATTTATACCTCAGAATAAAAAAATTAGTGCTCTTTTTACATTGAAAAAACTGTATGGTCTGAGTATATTAATTTCTACGGGGTGTGATAATTTCAATTTAGCATTAACAAGAAGAAATGAGGAGTGTTAAATCCCCAACTGACATGAATACATGCATTATTATATGGGCTAGTGCAATACACTGAGCAAAATGCTTTCTACTCCGCGCAGGAGAACATAGTACCACCATGAAGAATGGCTACCCTATTTATATTTCACCTTCCTTTTCTCTTCTCCTATATTTGCGATTCCCTTAAAAAATAATGCTTCCTTGCCTGTACTTGTCCACAAAGATCTATCCAAGTTATGTCAATTTCCCACAATTGGTATTGTCAGCTCATGTTATTTTTATTTAGAGTATGTTGATAAATTAAATTTCATGTTAACATTTGTTCAACTAATCTAGTTTAAAAATTTATATATAATTTTCAGTATTAATCATTATCAATTGTTTTTTTATGAGCAGAAATTTTTAGATACCTCTTTAGATTTTAATAGAATTATATTTTCTCTTTGGCTGCAACATGTCAACAGCTTTCAAATCAGTACAAAACAAGATTCATATTTGATAAAAAAATTTGAATGAATCAAAATATTTCATTAGTTTAAAATGCATAGCTAACGAGATGCTTTAAAACATGATAATTATATGTGTTATGCGTGTCCATGTATGTGTGCGTGAATGTGTGTGCGTAAAAGACCAGATTGGAGAGACGAGTTCTATTTTCATAAAAGGCCTGCCATCCAAAAATGGAAGGGCAATGCTGAACAAATTAGCAGGAAAATCAGCATTCCTAATTGGGAAACTGTATCACCATATTTGAATCGGAGATATGCAGATTCTTCACATTGATTACAACTCATAGCTTGCGACTCTAAAGATAAGATCTAAATAGTTTTTCTCTGGATGGTTCTGGTATCCTGAGTGCCTTAGGGTGCTTATAAGCAAGCTTTTACCCATCATCAGGTTTCCAAAGGCTGGCCAAGCCAGTTGAGCTTGCTCAGGCAGGTGGAGAGTTCCTGGCCTTCCTCAACATGCTTCTGTAGATGAGGGTGTTTTTGCTCCACTAAGCATCTTTATGTCAATTTGATTATTAGAGTTAGAGTCTAACACCCTGATACTTATAATTTAACCTTTTGGTACACTTCAAGGCATATTATGTACCAAACTAACATATCTAGCATTATTTTGGGATATTAAATGGTAAAAAATAGATTTAAAAATTTAGAATCTTTCATCTCCTAGATACCTGATGAGATATTCCTTGGCATTTGCTTGCCAAGGTCATGTGGTCATGGAGATGCCATCAAAGTTACCCTCTCGACCATTGAACTACAGGATGAGAGGTTTGGCAAGCATCACTTGCCAAGGAGGATCTTTCTCCTGGATGACAAATACCTCAGTGGCGAGTACTCCTACTGGAAGGATCCTCGAGTCTACATAATGATGTGAGTGCCATTTGTACCTATGCACCGTACCTTTCATTTTACAGTTGTTAGTGTGCGATAGCTAAGAAATGCCATGTAATCTAATATAAGTATATAAGCACATGCAAAGAGCACATCATTATTTATTTCCCTAATTTTAAGTAATCCTATGCATGCCTACAAGAAATCTCATTTTGCATAAAATTTCTCTTTTAAAAATATTTGTTCTTTCATACAAAACTTATGTGCTCTGAAGGAAGCATGGGATCAGGATTCTATCGTATGTTTTCCCAAGATGGCATTTATCTGTGCACATGTACTGCAAAGCCTATGCATGACAGCCTTATGTCCAACTGAGCTTTAACCAAATTTTCAGACTGGAACCTGTTCTACCATAATGATTCACTATGGATTAATTCTTAGAGTTTGTTGTTTTCTGGTATTGCAATGAAGTGTGGAACTTTCTGTTTAGAATACGATAAATTTCATATTAAATGCTGGAAAATGCATATTTTAAACAAAGTCAGTACTTCTCACAGATATGGAATAATTTGGCATTATAAGGATGCCAATTTAATTGATCCCTTTCTTTAAAAATTGAAAAAATAAACTTTCATTTGCATAGTTTTGCTAGTCACAGTGTATAGAAAATAATTCAACAAATAACATGTAGGTACTTCCACTGCAGTGATTATAGTATTGAAGAATGGCTCTCTTGAATATAGGGCATATCTATGAATTGTCCATGAAAATATTGTCTTTTTAATCTGCACAGTGGTGGGTAACCTGCTTTAAACTGATGATCATTTACTGAGCAGTTATTCAATTTCTGGCTGAATGGAAATGAAAATAATGACTTACATTGACTCCCAATTCACACATTAAACCCAAAACTACCCAAAGATTGGTTTGGTAGATGAAGGTGGATATCACCTGAAACTATCCCTGCAGCATTTGCAATTCTATACAGCTGCTATTTCAGTGGTGTCGGTGGTTTCCCAAAAAGCCCTGGCCTTCAAAAAACATGTAGCTCATGTGTTATAAAACATTTAGATTGCAAAAGAACTTCAAAGTTTGGGTCAGCATGTCGTCTTGATAAATACGAGGGTCATCCGGAAAGTAGTACCCGTTCGTGAAATAAAGACACAAAAGTAAATATTAACAAACATAAAAAATTTTATTTGAAAGAGGATACTTTAAACTACTTCTCAACATAATCTCCAAGCAAATTAAGGCATTTGTCATAACGTGTGACAAGTTTCTGTATTCCTGCTGCATAGTCCTTCGCCGCCAGCTCATTGAGATACGCGAGGGACCCATCTTGCACAAATTTTTGCATAATGCAGATGGTGTTTAACAATTTCATGAACAATTGTTCGAGAAACATTGGGAAAATGCTCACAGATGTCATCAATTGTGACGCGCCGATCGTTCCTCACGAATTCGTCAACTGAGCTCACCAGTTGGTCTGTAATGACAGACGGTCTCCCCGAACGCTCATCGTCGTGTGTGTTCCCCCTCCCCATGTTGAAGTTGCGACACCACCGCCGAACAGACGACTCGTCCATTACATTGTCTCCATACACCTCCTTTAATTGGCGATGAATATCACATGGGCGAACGTTTCTTGCATTGAGGAATTTAATCACTGCCCTCACTTCACAACTGGCGGCGTTCTCAATTTTTTTAAACATTGTAAACAATCACAGAAACAACACAGGCAATGCTAGCGTCACGCAACTTGGCTCAGAGAAGGCAGACAAGGCACTGAAGCTATCTGACCTCGTCCAGCGGCTACTCGCGTCGTCAGCACTTCATGCGGCACGAACGGGTACTACTTTCCGGATGACCCTCGTATTTAATGCCACTAAATGAATATAATAAAGTATACATACAATTTTTTTCAGTGCCGTGGTTGGGTCTGTGGTGATGATGACCATTGTGGGAACCATCTATGAATTGTGGTTGATTTCTGCCACTAGATCTAAAGAAAGTAACTGCAAAGATTCAACTTCTGATCAAGAGATGTCATCCATACACACCGAAGAAATGGATTCAAGCAAGATTTCAGGTGCAGACTATGATAAGAAAAAATTTAAGCCAAACTTGAAAACAAACAAGCATGTATTTAAAAATAGCACCTATTTAGGTCCAGCTATAAACTGATGTTACTACAAATTGTTGTACGATACTGTTTCTGTGACTTTAGATCTAACTCGCATGTGCTGCATGATCATGAATGACCTCATTTTTTGTTTGTTCTCAGAATGCAATGGCAACCATATAGCATATTCACAAGGTTCTTTATGTGTGTCCGATAAAATATTGTCTTCAAGAATGGAGAAAAATATCACAATGGCTAGTGAGGCCATGTCCCTCACCAAAAAGGGAGTTGATGAAGGTAATGCATTATTTAATGAGAAATTGTGTAAACTATTCCATTTTACTTAACTATTCATTAAAGTCGGCATAGTTTTAGGAATAATTAGTGCATTAAAATAGAATTAACTTTATAAGTGACCAAATAATTGTTCAGTGGAGAACGATTTTGATTCATAAAATATTGTCGATGGTGTTACATATTATTTGAAGATATGCATGTGTCATTTAATTATTTATTTATTTAATGTAGTGTTTTGCTGATAAATCAAGGAAAATCAATTTTGCATTTATCATGAATTTCTATTCTGACTCTGCATCTTGAAGATGTTTAAATTTGGTAAAATATGCTGCTTTAAATGACATAATTTTGATAGATTATGGTTTTATTCAAATTTTCTTCTCTATTTATATGCATAACAGAAATGGTTGAGTTGTTTTCATGTTGATATTCTATCTTTTAATCTTTCTTTTAAATTGAGGTGCAACCATAAACTAATTTGAATCTTTACAACAGGTCCTTTTGATTTTCTTTTAAACAGAAATTTAATATGTGATGACAACTTCATAAATATACATATTTGCCCTATAGCAATAGCATCTAAAGTTTCCTAAAAATGTTTATATCTTTTTATGAATGCTTTTCATAACAAATAGGAAACTTACACTTAACTGTTATGATAATTTTTGCAAAGTTATCCTTTGCCAATTCTAATATGTGTATCATTTTCAGGTATCGAAAGACTTGCTTTGCCCAAGAGTGAAGTTGACTTGGTTCTCAAGCCGCAGAGAGAGAGTTTTATCTCAAAGCTCCTTCTTTGCTTCTCGGCTGTTACAAATGCAAAATCCATCTGCAGCCTAAGTGTGGGTGCAGACACGATTGCACCAATTCATGGCTTGCGTTTCTTCTCATTGCTCTGGGTTATATTGGCTCACACATGCCTTGTGGCATTTCAATTTTCAGGTTTGCGAAGTTTTTTTTAATTTTCTATGATAATTAATTCATTAAAAGTATATCGTTAATTCTTCCAACAAAGAGCACACAATGTTTTGGAAGTCAGAGACTCCCATCGACATGCTTTAATTTCCATGGGGAGGTTCTGGTGGTCATGGAATCACAATCTCACATATTAGTTTCCTGTCATTAATATATCGTGTTTTGTGAGAATATGACGTGAAAATTTTAATTGATGATATCAGAGTAGAAACTGCTGTTAAACATACAGACATGGCATGTAAAATACTATGCATTCATTGGGGTAAAATAGCAATGAATGTTTCTGCTAGATGAGTGGTGCAAGCATAATTCCCTCTCTCAGGGTATATAATTCAAGCTTAGTATGCTTCACTAATAAACACAAGCCAAAACCAAACATCATCATCAATATTGATGGAAAACTGATTCCACAAAGTACCGGTTCCTGTTCCTAGGTGTTGAATTGGATAGTAGATTACCTTGGGATGTTCACATTCAAAATGTGCATTATAAACTAAGTTCCATTTTCTTTCTCATCAGTGCAAACAGGCACACTGTCAGTAGTAACATCCCAAGAGCTGTGTATAATGGTTATTTTTATACACATGTAATTTACAGTGTTATTTTCTTGGGTTCTTCAGCGAAAGCCAGTGCTAAATTTAAAACACAAACAGGTCTGTTTGAATAATGTGTAATGCATTTTTAATGCACCCTCTCTAAAAAACTTAACATTCGGCCACTTCCATGCATGTAAATAAACCAAAATCATCAGTTTAAGGTGTAACATTCAATGTTTAACTAGAAGAGCAATGTTAAAATGAAAGCTATCACCATCACAATGCTAGAACCTCAAAAAACCTGCACCAAACATTAGTGTGAACTAGAAATCCTACACTTAAATATTGGCCTCGTTGTTTATAATAAATTAACTTGTAATATGAGGAATCTCAACAAAATGTCCCATCCCTATTTAAGAAAAAACCTTAAGTATATCTCTTAAAACACATGTTTTACTCCGTTGATGAATATCTTCAACTCTAATTTGAAATTTTTCTGACCTATATTTTCTTGATGTGTCCTGTATTTCTACATGCATACTTTTGGACACATAAATGATCAATTGATTGATTTACAACTAGGTATTTCATAAAATGGCTTCACTTTACTTATAATTGCTCATTCTTTTCATTTCTGTTTCTTTATTATAGAAATGAACTTTTAACTATACATAAGTGAACCAACATAAAAAATTGAATCATAATGGTATAGCCAGACCATTTCCATATACATTACTACTTGTCATAATCCCTATGTAGGAGGGAAATTATTCACCTATGAAGCAATAACTACAGATGAGACTTCATCTTACCTGGGCGTTACATTCCTGAAAACTATGCAAAAAAGAAGTAATTAATTAAATGAAAAATGTGGGTTTTTGCATCAATCACTGAATAAAATGACTGTAATACAAATGCTGCTTCATCAGGCTGTTCAAAATAAAGGTACAGCCAAATGAATGTTAATGGATCAAAGAAAAGAAAGGGAAGGCGAGAGTTTCATGAACACAAAGCTTATTTTCAAGTTCCCCAGTTAAAATTGGAAAGCAAAGGTGGAGGTTGTCTACCTCAATGGCAACTGTCATAACCCGAAATTCATGGTATGTTAGAGATAAAATGTTTTCTAGAGAGAATCCATAGAATGATCAATACAAAGCAGGAAATGAAATCATATTGTTTTATCAACCTCACATTGAATGACAATTCATAGTGTATGATAGAAAATGTCTAAGAGTTATACATCACTCACCAAAGAAGAATCTAGTTGCCATTGATACGAAAGAGTGAAGCACACAAAAGGATAGATGGCAAATAACAAGCTTTACCTATGAATGAATACCATAGTTCATAGCATACCCTGAGATTTCATTGGTATTGTTATTATTACTTTTTATTTGCCCAGAGATCACAATACAAAAATACCAGGTGGGTGGTGTATTTACATGATATAAGGCTTGTCAAAAAGGAGCAAAGACACAGGCTCAATTAAGATACAAAAAAGAAATGATGCTCAAAGTTAAATAAATGTTTGGCACAAACCCATGAACATTGGCTGTAACACGCACATGCAATATCAAATTCAGAAAAATCATTGATCACAAACATGAATCAGACCATGACCATTGCTAGAAATTAAAATTATGAACTTACTGGTCAGGAATATTGTTGAGATATTCGTCAACCGAGTAGAACATATTATGCTGTAGATATCTTTTTCATTTATTCCTGAATGGAGCAGTTCCCTTCGTATCCTTAATAATTTTGGGTAGCTTGTTACATAATCTGATGCCCATTTCATTGGGTCCTAATTTCAATGCTTTAGTTCTTAAATTCCCACAATGGATATCATTCTTTCATCTGGTGTAATGATGATGATAGGCAGAGTTAAGAGAATAGTTGCCAATGCTATTTTTTATATACAGAAGTAAAAACATAATGTAGATGCACGGGAGTGGTAGCAAATTTAATTAATGGAAAATAGGCCTTGATGGAGCATTGTGAGGTTTCCTGGTGATGATTCCAATAGCTTTCTGTTGCATTTTAAAGATGGTTTGAGAAATAGTAGCAGATCCCCATAATATTATACTGTAGGTTATATTTGAATAAATTTCCCCATAGTATAAGTTGAGTAGTACAGTTTTACTTTTAGTTTCATACAGGTGTCTTAATAAGTAGCAAGTTGAACTGAGCTTATGTTGAAGGGCTTTTACATGCGTATCCCAAGAAATATTTGCACACAGAGAAATACCTAGAAATTTACATTCCGTCACATGCATCTGTCATATTCTTATTGCATCTAAAGTATACTATTTTACTTTTATTTACATTTAAGTCTAGGAAGTTGTCTGCACACCACTTGTTTATTGGAATTGTGACAGACTTAGATTTTTCCACACGGCTGGGATATGTTTATGTTGATATTATTACATTAGTGTCATCAGCATAGAACACTGGTATTATTCCATCATTATTTGGTAAGCAGTTAGGTAGATCATTGAAGTATATCAGAAAGAGGAGTGGCCCAAGGGTTGAGCCTTGTGGAACACCTTTGTTCACTTTATATGCTTCAGACGAATATTTTGACCCATCAACTGATAACACTACTTTCTGAGTACAATTATGAATATAGGACTTCATCCAGTTTAGAGGAATTCCTCTTGTTCTTATTCTATTGAGTTTAATTAGTAGTCTATTGTGGTTTACATTATCAAAAGCCTTTGAAAAGTCAAAAAACATTCCAAGAATTTTGCGTTTAGCATCTAATGAATTAAGTATGCTGTCGATTGCCTGGAAAATGGCAGTTGTGGTAGACCTTTCAGATCTAAATCCATGCTGAGAATTTGAAAGCAGGAAGTTTTTTTCGAGATAAGATGCTATTTGCATAACCATGGCTTTTTCCAATATTTTAGCAAATGTATTTTGAATGGCTATTGGTCTGTAGTAGTTCATATCATTGACACAACCATGGTTTTTATATATGGGCACTACTTTTTATTCTTTTAATTGGGGTGGGAAAATCCCTTACATCAAAGATTCATTAATTAAAACTAAAAGGGGTGCTTCTTGGCTTCAAAATAATGACCTGATGATTGCTTGATTATTTTATTTTGTTGCTTCATTACCACCATGTGGTGATTCCATTTTTAGAATTTAGTTTTATTTCTCAAAATATTTGTGTATAAGTTAGAAGACAATTTTTACCTAAAATTATTCAGTTTTATCTTGAAATATCAAATATCTTTTATTACCAAAGTTATTCTAATTAATTAAAATACCCTATAGTGGGCAGGAAACATTGATTTTTTTTCTGGACCAGATCTAAGCCTGTACACAAAAGTTGTCAATTGCTATCAACATCATCCATTCAAAGTATTTTTGAAATTTGTATATATTTAACTGAACTCCCTTGCCCCTGAAGTAAGAAATTGTTGTAATAACCTTAACTCACCGGTAGAGGATGGGATATATCTCCACAGTAATTAGCTCTTGGCATGGACTTTATTGGCACAGGAAATACTTACTTACTGCAAATTGTGAATTTGTAGTAGGTATCTTATTATTTGTTAATTTTCTTGTTATTAAATCTACAGATAATAAAACTTTCCGGACCCGAGCAGAAAGGGATTTCTTATATCAAACATTGAGTAGTGGCACATACTCAGTGGATACATTTTTCTTTATCAGGTAAGCAAAAGTTGCAGATAGAATATAATCGTATATTTCATTCAATGTTTCTAACAACTTTAATGCAAAACTCAGAATAGGTATTACCTATGTAGTGACAATCTATAAATCTGAAACAATTAACTCATACTTTTTAATAAGACAATTGGGTTGATTTTTTTAATATAGCAAGGAGTTTCCTAGAGTGACATTATAATCTAAAATCCTCTACAATCCTAATGAAAAAAATACCAAGACTTCAGCATTTCACACAGATGCAAATGGTTTAATATATTTAAATTATCAAAATATCACATGACTTAAAACTTTATTAACTCACTTTATTCTGTTAAAATATTCTAGCCCTGGAAATTAGAGATCATGTGCTAAAAAATCACACCCATTGCACTCAAAGTTCAGAATCTCTCTCGCGAATGTGCGCATCTGATTTGAAGGTATTAGCATGGGTGGATACAGACTTCCTCCAAGGAAGGGCTAAGGCATTAATGAAAATTTAAGACAGTGAATGTGTATTAGGCCAATGTGGCTCGTCTCTTCTTCTGGCTATGCATGCCATGAAACACACTGTTCTCATCCTTTATGATTTTGTATGTATGCTAAACTACTATCCTTTCTTCTTGTGTGTTGTCTATTTCTCCTTTGGTGGGTGAAATAGCTCCCTAAAGTTGTGAGTGTGCCCAAGTTTAAGAAAGTTATCCGGAACTGGCTGACTAAAAAAGCATTCTACTCAGTAAATGAGTTTTTTGATTCAAAAATTGTGTGGTCCATGATAATCATACAATCATTTGTCTCACCAAATGTATTTTGAGAAATTTGATATTTACCCGTTGTATCTAAATATGTGTTTATGTAACCATAATCTCTAAACTATGCATCTCTATGACGAAGACTATTGCAAAACTATTTTGTTTAATGTCCAATAAAATTATTATTATTATTAACACCATCTCTTGGTCAAAGAATCGGGGCACTTGATTGCTTAAAGCATCGCAGATCTCAATGTAAATTATATTTCCTGGATAGCTCAAGTGGTTAAGAGCATCCGCCCAGCAAGTTGAAAGATCCAGAGTCCCACTCTAGAAAATATTTTTACACTTGTGATTTGCCTGATTCCGCCTTCCCCACCTCTACTGTATTCGGCCTTTATGTGTGTTCACATCCCTTTTCCTTATATCTATTTCTATGTGAATGAGTATTTGTTCGCCGTTTGGCAGGATTTCATGTTTGAATGTGTGTGTGTATATATTTGGCCCCCCTACCCTGGTGTGCAAATGTCAGGCTTAGTGCTTAGTGATCACCTACAAAACCAACCTTCAGATTGATAACTGTGTTTATGGTGTCTATGTATATGTGTGTGTGTATATATCAGTTATCAATAATAATAATGACATCGATACTTTGCAGTGGCCTGTTGGTGTCCTTCTTATATTTCCGAACAGTCTCAAAATATGATGTTCACCAACTGACATTTACTTCTGGTGGATTCAAGGCGAAGGGAATTCAGTTCATTGGAATGGTTATTTATCGGTTCCTCAGGTAAAATATATTAGTAATGAATTATTTTAAAATGTTATATATCTAAAAGTCACCATTGAATTATTTTTTATTTAACTACTAATGTATTTAATATTCTTTGCCAATTGAAAGAAATTGTGGATATTTGGTGAAAACTATTATTTTTATTCAGTTTTTTATTGCAAATTCCCACCAGCATTTTGTCATTCCTTATGCAATTATTCCATTGAGTGTAAAATAATTAGATAGGAATGAATATTTTATCAACAGAACTCATTTATTATTTATTCATGCACTGTTATTTACTTCTTTTTGCAGTGATTTTTTTAATTGTTTTTATTTTGCTTATATATATATGAAGAACTCGAAGGAGGAATGAAAGTGGGCGGGGAATTCGTAAAATCAGTTAGGTTTGCTGATGACCAAGCTTTAGTTTGTCAGTCAGCCAAGGGGTTGCAAGCATTGCTGAGTGAATTGGAAATTCAGTGCGACAGGTATGGGATGAGAATCAATATTAATAAAACAAAGGTTATGCGATTTTCTAGAAAGAAAAAGGCCAAGCTTAACATTAAAATAGGAGGGAAAAACTAGAGCAGGTAGAACAGTTCACGTATCTCGGTAGTGTTTTGGACCAACACGGTCAAAGTAGTAGGGACGTAAGGAGAAGAATTGCGCTGGGCAAAGAGGCTTTCACGAGGAGGAGGGAGTTGATGACAGGGACTTTGAGTGAGGATGTTAAGAAAAGACTCGTAAAAACTTTGATATGGAGCGTAGCTATGTAAGGTGCGGAAACGTGGTCATTGAAGCATGAGGATAGACGTAGATTGGAGGCTTTTGAAATGTGGGTGTGGAGAAGAATGGAGAAGGTGAAATGGACAGAGAAGAAAACAAATGAGGAAGTACTTGGTATGGTGGGCGAAGAGAGGGGTTTGTTGGGAGCAATCCTATGGAGGCAGGAAAAGTGGATGAAGGGGGTGTTGACCGGCAGTGGGATGTTGAAGACTGTGATAGAGGGTAGAATGTTGGGCAAAAGAGGAAAGGGAAGGAACAGGATAGGGATGTTGGACGGGATGAAGGGAGGAAGAAAGTACTCAGAGATGAAGAGGGACCTGATATAGAGTAGGATGATGGATTTTGTGTTTAGTTAGGAGTAATAAAATATTTGTTTGGTAGTTGTGTCCATCCAAAAACCTACCTTAAACGGTAGATTACCTTAAAAAAAAAAAAAAAAAATATATATATATATATATATATATATATATATATATATATATATATATATATATATATATATATATATGTTTATATATATCAAGTTTATTGGTGGTAATATGAATATTTGAATGATAAATGTTGATGCAGTCTTTGATTATTTTTATTAGATTGACGCCTCCATATATGTTCATCTTGGGACTTGTAGAAGTAACGATGAAATACTGTCATGACCATGGAAGCTTAGAACCTGTTGCAACTGACTACATCAACTGTCCTAAATACTGGTGGAGAAATGTCCTATACATAAACACAATGTTTCCATTGGAGCAAAGGGTAATATATTTTTTATAATTCCTAAAATTTCAGAGATCATATAATTTTGATTCCTAAATTCTTAAAGTGCAGTTTCCTGAATGAGTAGAAAATGATACCACAATGGTACCTCGCTTGGCAAGCATAATATGTTCCAGAATTTGCTCTTAATGCAAAACACTCATTAAGTTAAACAATTTTTTCCATATAAATTGATGTAAAATGCAATAATGCTTTCCATGCCAAAAAAGTACTCATAAATGTTCTCCATTCATACACAAGTCCTAAAATCAATTGTTGTTGCATCTATGAGAATTTCTTGGTAATTTAACTTTCAGACTCTGAATAAATGAACACTCCCACCTTTGTAGATCTTAAATGTGCAATATTTTTGCAAAGATATTCACATTTCATTAACATTACACCATATCAAGGAATGAATGGTATGCATGAGAATTTTATTCCCTTCCCTAGTGTCAACAGAGCTCTTATTAATTTATGACCATTTCCTCAGTATCTCAAGGAGATTTGGTTAAATAGTTTTCTGCATATGCATATAGTATGGGTAAACTAAAGACCTCTTTGTCTGCTAAGGTTCATTATCAATTTAGAGACTTCCCTTCTGAAGAACGACCTCATTCTATCATATATTTCTCACAATTATTTAAAAAAGGTATGCTTGATTTACTATGACTTTTGCATTAAATGCATGCCCACTATCAAATAAAGATCTATTCGTTGGTGAAATACTGCGGAAGCAAATTAAAGAAGTATATAAAAAATAATGTTCCTGATTGCCAAAAATTTTAAGTACATTAAGAATCCTAGGTAGGTACCAATCCCTTATGTATTTTTAATGTGACCATTTCAAATCAATCTCTATTTATAATTATGGCTACAGATATTCTAATCAATTGTGGACTTAATGAAAGTAAGATCAATTGCAAAGGAGCCACAGGAGATGCTGTTGCCTTAATGCCATTGGGTTGTGTGTTTGGTTATTATGACTGCATTGAAATACTTTCTAGTCATAGTGATAAAAATGCAATTTCACTCTATTTCATTGAACAGCAACATGGTATTTTAACTAAACTGAGTATATTCATGAGCACGGAAGTATACTGCAGTGTAGTGAAGCATGTCCTTCCACTGCCAATTAAATGGTAAACAATCAATAAGTTTGTTTTCACAGTATGATCATTTTAAATTTACTTTTACTCGTATTGTAAATATTTGTTATGTATTTGATATTTTCTGATGGCTTCATTTCTTTTATGCAGTGCATGTCCTGGAGTTGGTATCTGGCAAACGATACACAGTTCTATATTGTTGGGACTATAATTCTCATCATTGCTGTCAAGTAAGCCAAGATATTTCTCATTTTATATCATTTTTTGTATTTTTCATTTGTCATTTCATATTTCTCCATGAGATTGTGTGTATTTTTATCGAGTTTATCTCATCATATAATATCTGTTTAGGAATAAACAAAGGATAAGAGAGTATTTTGAAATGGTATTCTCCATACTTGAATTGCTTGATGCATTTGATGGAATGGGTATTATTAGCCTTTTAAAAAGTTCACAACTATCTTGAAATTTACTTGCCTCCTATGCATAATGAAGGTCAATTGTGCTGACAGTTCTTATAGAAATGGGATCACTCTTCATACATCTATACTGCAGCTTATTTTTTTCAATGATTCTATGACATATCATATGAGGGTGGTATGAAAAGTTTCCGACCTCAGAAAATTTCAGAAAAAATGTCTTGTATCTTTGTCAGGTCGGAAACTTTTGAGACCACCCTCGTTCTATTTCCTAAAAGTTAATGGTTACAATGAAGAATTTTTTCATTTTAGTTACTTCTGGCTAGCTGCAGGCATGGTGGTTGTTTTCATGCTTAGCGCTTGGTCAACAACGGCTGTTATCACCATATATACCGAGCACACTCCAACGTAAGTTTGCATTGTTGCACTTTCCCAAAATTTTATTTCATTAATAAATCTTGTCTTTCATGATAGCATTGAATGTATTTTATTAGATGACATCCCAGGGATAGTCATAAAAAGGTCGTTTAATGCTATTGAAGATCAGCTGCTGTTCTTAATTAATGAATCCCTAAAAACTGGAATTTTCCCAAGCCCTCTTAAATCAGCAAAAATCGTGCCAATTTACAAAGGGAAAGGTTGCAAAATGGCAATGAATTCTTATGGACCAATAACCCCATTGAACCAGTAAGGGAAAATATTTGAAATAGTTTTTATCATCGTCTAGTATCATATCTTGAAACATATAACCTATTATCCACATCTCAACATGGATTTAGAAAAACAAGGTCCACTACAACAGCCACATATCACATGGTGAATCAAATACTTCTAGGATTGGATAATAGAACTGAAACTTAAGGAATATTTGTTGATTTCACTAAAGATTTTGACTTTGTCAATCATCAGTTACTCTTGTATAAGCTGAAATGTTAAAGCTTAAGAGGCACCTCCTACAAATGGATTGAATCATATCTAAGTGAACAGCATCAGCGTGTAAAGCTCTCAAGAAATGGCTCCAAATTTGTTTCTCCTGGTAGAGAAGTAACACTGGGTGTTCCCAAGGGTTCTGTACTTGGTCCTATTTTATTTTTAATTTTTATCGATGATCTCCCAGATAAGCTTAAGTTAATTAAGGAAGTATACCCATTACTGTATGCTGATGATACAAATATCATTGTGTCAGCCTCCTCAGTAGACAGACAGAAAGAGCAGCTGAAATAACTCAGATTTTCAATGAATGGCATCTTCTCAACTTCCTAAAACCCAATTTCAACAAGTCCAGCCTGATTTATTTCACTAATAAAAACAAAGTATCCACTCCAATCTCAGTAGATGTAGAAGGTGTGAGCATTCCCCAAAATTCCAGCACCCAATTCCTGGGAGTAATCCTGCATAGAAACATGTCTTGGGAGGTACACATTTTCAAATTATGTAGAAAGTTAAGCTCCTTATGCTTCCTCATTAGAAATATTAGATATTCTGTAAATTTAGAGGTTGCTGGCTATCCATTTACTACGGTGAATTTTATTCTTATGTTACATTTAGTGTTCTCTTCTGGGGTTCCTCTCCCCATGTGGGCATAATCTTCAAAATCCAAAAGAGGATTATACGTATTATGAGCAATGCCCCTTGCGATGCACCATGTAAACCTCTCTTCAAAAGACTCCGTTTATTACCAGTACCTTGCATATATATATTTAATGTCATCTTGCATGCAAAGGGTAATATTTCCCAGTACAAGTCCAACCACAATTACCATAGTCACTATACAAGGACCTGCAATGACCTGCACCAACCATTTGTCAGAACACACTATTCTGCTCATGGACCCAAAGCAATGGGCTTAAGGTTATTCAATAAACTTCCCTACGAAATTAAATATGAAACAAAAGTACCTGTTTTCAAGAAAAAGCTGTTCAACACATTGAAAAATAATATGCTCTATTCTGTGAATGAATACTAGGAATTGTCGCTATGCATCAATTCTGGCTTAACCAATTAATATGTAATTATACTATTGTATTGGTATGTATGTATATATTTTGTATCTCTTCTAAAATTGTGAAATTTATATCTGACGTGTCCTATATTTGTATAATATATGAATACGCAACAAATCTCCGGACATATAAATGTATTATTATTATTAACTTAATATTGACAGTGAATTTTTTATGAAAAGCAGTTCATTTTTATTGCCAAAGTTTATCAATTCTCCCGTGACTTTTATTTATCTAGGACCCAAGATCCATTTGCACATTATGATGAGCTTTATGACAAGCCATGGACTAGAATTGGACCTTATCTCATTGGAATGTGTTTGGGATGGATACTTTTCAAGACGAAATGCAAAGCAAATATTAAAAATGTGAGTCTGTGTTTCATAATGAATAACCATTACAGGGAAAGTTTTTTCTCTGATGTCAAATAATGGATTGGATGAATCAACCCCTACATTTTTAGTTTTTATATGTTATATATGTAGTTAACCACTGCTACGTATGCACAAATGGCATTAAAATATTTTCCAAATATATAAGAGAGTTGGTAATCTAACGAGTCCTTCAAGTTGGGAGAATTACAGACATTAAGAAAATGTTATAGACTGATCCTCAGCAATGTATGCTTGCTTACACAATGACATTTGTGTTAATTTTATATGAATGTAAACTTCCAAAGACAATTGGATTTGTCTGCTTAAGTTTGATTATAACTCCCATTAAAACTGCTCATAATTTGTTTTAATGGCTCACTTCCAAGAGGATATAATGGTGATTTGCTTAAAATACCATGAATAAATTAACTGATCTAGCTTTATTATTGGAAATTAACTGATCTAGCTTTATTATCAGAATAAATAGTGCTCTGATATCTTCTCCATATATGACACTATAATATGTTTTTCTACGTTCAATGAACAAGAATTGCTATGATGGATATACCTGAAAACATGAGTTTGTAACTAAAGCTATAATTTTTTTCTCTTCCTCTCTCCAATAGTGGGTGCTCTGCATCGGCTGGATGTTGTCCATGACTGCCCTGAGCCTGATAGTATACAGCTTGTATTTTTTCGAGTTTGGCCCTGCAGCATCAGCTGTCTATGTGTCATTGTCTCATTCTGCTTGGGCATTGGCACTTGCTTGGATTGTCTTTGTTTGTGCCACTGGGAATGGAGGTATGCTAGGCAGTCAAATTATTAGGCTTTTAAACTCCTATGACAGTGAAGGTCATGTCACACTGAAATCTCAATTTTTTTAAATACCCTTCTTAAATTGTAACATCCCTTCCAATGCCAGGATTCAAACTAGAAACATTTGGAGCAGATGGTGAGGATGATATCCATTATGCTGAGTAGTGGCATGTGTAGTGATAATACGGAGAGCTGACTATTGATCATTTGTTTGCAATTTCTGAATATCTCCTCTTAATATTTAACAGATAATGTTTGGAACATGAAATATCCAGACATAAATTCACTTTCCTCACCAAAATATGTGAAACCTAAAAATGCTTCTCATTATGTGTTCACTAGCTATCCATTTTAGCAAATGACATTGAGTTTTCAATTAGTTGAAAAGTGAATGTGCTATAAATGGAGCTCATGTTAGGGTTAATTATATGGATTTTATGCTTTTATTGCTTGATATTATTTTATTCAGATGATCAACACCAGTGGTGGAAGAAATTGGAGCAAAACTCTATGACAGAAAATATTTTAACAAAATCAATACTCGTTGATGTGACAAAATATTTCACTCTTGATAAATTTATATTGTGCTTTATTCATAGTTTATGCAACTCTTAGCATAGAATAAGCAAAACTTATCTACTACACATGAAATAATCATATTTACAATATCTTTGCTCATGCTAAATTATGCATTTGAGTGATACTTAAAAATAAGTGTGATCTGTCTAATTATTTCAATGATTGACATTGATCCATTGGGTCAGAGCTTTTTTCAGGTCAGAACAGAGGAAACTTGAAGTACATTCATGTTTATGAAAGGGGAATCAAATGGTATGCAATTCCCTGGGAAGTGTATCATCAAATGAACTTTTTGAGTCCATTCTACATAATAGTTCATAGAACTCATCCTTATTGAGTGACATTGGCACTTATATTTGTTTATTTTTCTGTTCCATAGTCATATTTCATAGCATGCATAGGATAAGTCAGTTTTTTATAAATATAATATATATACGAAATACTTAGCTAACTATATGAAAGTGTTGATCCACATTTTACAGTCACTTCTTTAGTAAGAACTTGTATGACTCTTAAATGACACAAGAGTATTCAAATCTGCCTAACAAGTAGGAAGGGAATGGTACAGATTTATGAACATAATGTTTAGTCCAAGAGAACAAAGTTTAATGCTCTGTTGGCAACATTATTACTTTCAGATTAAACATTGTAATGGGTGGGTCACAGTAGTCCAGGGGGTAGAGCGTTAGACTGCTGACCAGAGGGGCCTGGGTTCGATTCCCGGGCAAGGTGCTCTAAGCACCTGCAGCTCCACCCAAGCTATGTGATTTTTTGGGTACCAGATCTTCCTGGGAAACCGTAACCGGCACAAGGAAAGGAACTGGCCCCCCTACCCTAATGTGTGAATTTCACACCCCATATAGGGCTTAGTACGGGGTGTACTCTACCTTCACCTACCAAACCGACCTTTGGGTTGATTACTGTGTTTATGGGTTGATTACTGTGTTTATGGGTTGATTACTGTATTTATGGGTTGATTACTGTGTTTTTTATTTAGTCGTGGGTTGTTCAGCATCCTCAAAGTACTCTGATGAAGTCTATAAATTCTTCATGAGCCAGCTCATCAATGGAGATATGTAGTTGTCCATATGAGCATTTTATGATCTTGAAAATATTTTCAACATAAGTAGTATCCAATTTGTGTAATACTAGGATTACGGTATTTTGTTCAAGGTTTCATTTATGGTAGCAGTTATAATAATAAATCTGATAAACTCTTCTACTTTCTTGAATGGCACACATGATTCAATTAAGCGTAATTGTATTGATTGAAATGGATTTCAATAAGTTTTAAATTAATAATTCTAAAATACTTAAAATGTTAATAGAAACATGAGACAAACTATGAACTGATTAAAGAACAGAGGTTTGGTATCCTTTGATCATTCATCAAATACTTAGACATTCAATGTAAACTTTACAAGATTTCATTGATGTTCACCTTCCATTTTTTCCATTATCATTTGAGCAATAGCCAAAGGATACTACTTTTCAGCCTGAATCACTGATGAAAAACTTTGACTCAAGTGTGTGTCAAAGAAGAAATAATGAGTAAAAGGTTGTTTTGAAATTGGCATTTTTATTATATTCTTTCATTGGTATTCTAAAATTTAAGGTAGTTTTTGAATGGACACAGACTATACAGCAATGCAACCTTTCATTTCTTTGTTACCTTAACTTAGTACTACCTGACATCTAACTCAATGGTAAGTCCCTCTTTAATTCCACATACTTCCTTCCTCCTCTCACATTCTGCCCAACATCCCTATCCTATTCCTTCCCATTCCTCACCTACCTAATACTCTTCCCTCTCTCAGTCTTCGACATCCCATCGCTAATCAAAATACCCGCCTCCTTTGGATTCCTCCCAATAGTGCACTCTCCTTCCCCAACAGGCCTGTTCTTTGAAAATCAAATAATAAAGATAATAAGAAAAATGATAAAATGAAATGAAATAACAGTTAATAATGGATACACATTCAAATACATAGTTAAATAAATTAATTAATATTTTCAATAAAACTTTTTCATGTACTAATCCAGAGTATGCTGGACTTATGTTAGTTATTCTATTAAAATTATATTTTGGCAAAGATGGTCTACCTGTTAGTAATACTGCCTTTCCTCTGAGTTTTAAACTTCTTAAAATGGAACAGTTGAAAAAACCTGAAAGGGACGATATTTCTTTTTTATTTTTCAGGATATGTGAACAGTATACTGTCTTGGAAGTATATTTATCCAGTCAGTAGGATTACCTATTGCTCCTACCTCCTGCATCCAGTCTTGATGAGGTCTATTGCTTGCAATTCAGACAGCCCCTCACACGTTGGAAGAGATATTATTGTGAGTTTGCTTTCAAATTTCATGTTTTTTAATTTTTCATAACATTAATTCATTGATGTGAAAATCTTTCTGCTCTATTTCAATTGATATCTGCCACTCATGCAGACTTGCACCCAAAACCACTATGTAAATGCATCATTTTTGATTCTTTTAATTGTGCAGGTGATCATAATGCTCTCAAAATTATGCCTGAATCATGCTTGAATAAACTTATTAAAATATACATAACCCGCAGTTGACATTTGAAATTTTATTTTGATAAAAAAAACTTTTTCTACCGCTCAGGAATTATAATTTTGTAGAGGAGCATTGAAATTCTTAAAAGGACAATTAAAAGCATTTGAACTTGTATTCATTCAGAGGAAGCAATATGTCTCGGAAATGCATGGTGAAGAAAGATACACCTCTGTTTAATATATTTCACTGTGATTTCATGTAAATAATGAAAAATTGAATTAATGCTATCCTTGTAAGTGTTTCTACTTAGTGAGTATTGTGTCTTTGTCCTTACCTCGCATGTAATATAGAACCATTAATGTGTACATTACATTGCATGCTAATCATTATGAAGTTGCCTTCCGCAAAAATCTACGTATATGTTATGGTAGGTTCGAGCATTCACAGTGTATTTCATTTTTCAGACAATAGTTTTCCTGGGATATGCAGTGGCATCGTATGGATTTTCCTTCCTGATATCATTGGCTTTTGAGGCTCCAGTAGTTTCTCTATTGCGACTTGCACATCCAATGAAAAGATCCAAACCAACAACGTAAAGATTTTCAGGTGAATTTTCAACAGTGCTACATACCGATTATGTTGTTTAACTATGGCGTCAACTCTCAGGAAACACCTTTTCAAAGGAGCTGATTTTATATTTTATACTTGTTAATAAAACTTGGAAGTAGTATAAGAGTGAACTGTGGACTCTTTGGGCAGTTCAGAAACTGGTGTCAGACTACAGAGTATTCTCCGTGAACATTTTCAGAAGCAGAATACAGTGTTATGACATGTGACAAAAAGATTGGGTTTGTGGTGTGAGGCAGGGAATGTACCCCTGTGCTCTGGGGGAGTGCTCTAAATGACATGAAAGCTCTTGTGTACTGAATGTTTCTTGGCTTGTGAAATGATTCCTGCAACACAGCATTGTGTACAGTTTGTAAAGGAGGGGGTGGAGGAAACTATTTTTCCCATGGGCATCACAGACCCTAGCTGCAGCCTGGATATCAATATCATAAGTGCATGTAGCTGTTAATGTAGTGCTTAAAAACTTGAAGCCAGGCCCCATTTTCATGAGCTGGCAGTGAGCAGCGTGTTTGTCTATGCTAGAATGTGTCTTAATGGATCATCAAGCTACAGAGAATACTATCTTGCTATGTTTTAGCAAGCTACCATTTATCCAAAGTGGTTTGCTTCACATTGTAAGAATAAATGTATAAATAAATATTTTTCACCACTCTGTTTGTAATATATTAACAGGGAAATTATGGATTTTCAATATGCAGTTGAAAAATGTTGATAGACTGAAAAATGGGATGTTTCTAACTTGTCCCTTCAAAAAGTGAAATAAGTAAATTATGGTTATTTTTTCAATTTCATTCATTAAATGACATTTTGTATCCAAACTACATCATTCACAAATTATTAAATATTAATGACATGTATTCCATGTGTGTATAAGAGAAAGTGTATTGAGTGCAGTCATTAATAATCTGTGGTCTTTCCAGACCACATCCATTTGTTATCTAGAAGCAGCACAACTTCAGATGGTGCTCACACTTACCTTATTGCTGGGCATCTATTCAACACAGAAGTCTGTACACTAAGCTTTGGAATACATGGAAAACACATTCAGGATATTAACAATTTTCACCAAGTTGACATGAACATATAACCATTAGGTATTATGAGTGAGTGAGACAGATTACTGGACAGCTTATCAAATTAGCTTTATTCAACAGACGGCATTTCAATTAATGATGAAAGATTTTTAGAAAAATATAAGATCCTTCTAAGATATATGAAGGATGTTTAATGAAAAGTATTCATACATTTTTATTTGCATGATGTATTTTGGAAACTTTCATAGTATATTACATTGTCAGGTTAATATGTGGTGAAAGTTTCATTGCGATGACTCTACTATTGCATTAGCAGAACTCTTTGTGATTTGATCTTCAGTTCGCCCACTGCAACATTGATGGAATCAGTGCTTCATTTAAAATTTTTCTTTCTCCTGAACAAATCTTCAGCCGAAGCCAATGCAATGCTACAGGAGGCTTATGGGGAGTCTGTGGTTTCCCATAGCAGAGCTAGAAATACAGTTTTACATGTTCAAAACGGGATTACTATTAATTTCAAAGAAAGGTAGACCCAGAGCTCCAGTAACAAAAAAACAACACGCAAGACATGCTTTTGCATGGTGAGTTCCGTGAAATTGCAATTACTTGCCAAAATCTATGTGAATTGTGTTCCTCGTCCCCCCTACAGTCCACACCTAGCCCAGTGGGGCTTTTTTCTATTCCTCAATGTGAAGAAATGCCTTCTGGAAAAGAATTTGCTCTGGCAAACTGCACTTGTTTTAATTTGTAACGGCTTCAAACAAAAATAATACTGGAATGCAGTCGAAGAAACTTGCACTACACATTGAGCTATATTGTGTAAAATTAAATATTGGCGCGATATATTACGCGGAAAATAAATGGACGATCAGTTCTTTATTGAAGAAGCCCTCTTTATGTGAGACTAGTCTCAATATGTGCTTGATTCATTGATTTGTTCATAGCATGGTGGCTTTTTTTTATAATCTCGTGCTTTTAAATGTATCCTTTATTCCTGAATATGCTGACCTTAGTGAGAGGAAAATGTTAGTTTTGCTGATAGCAATCCAAGAAGGGTAATGCAGCTCTGTCCCTCCTTTTTGACCTGCGCTGATGGGCGTGGGCAAGTGGGCCAGGCATATGTGCTGCATGCATACTATTACTGCACTGCCATCAACGACCTGTATGTGTGTTGGGGCTGTATATCATCTCAGTGTATGACATTATGAAAATACATTTTGTATGCAGGAGGCTCATCACTTAATGTATGAAATGGTCATTTGTGCAATTAGAAGGAGAGGTGGACAGTTCAGTAGTAGTAGGATGTTCAGGGAATGAAGGAAGGAGTGCCTCTGCATTGAAATTGGCCTACTCTTGACCGTCGATGGGTCCACAATTCAAGCACACTCAATCAAAGTACTTTCCATATGGCACTCCAAGTAGGGATCCGGATGGCACTGAAAAATACATTCCTTCACCTCCAGGATTCGAACCCGGACCTACAGGGTGGGAACCCAGCATAAACATCATCCCATCGCAGCACCCAACGCACTTAGTAGGAGCTGGAGTCAGCAAAATTTTGTTTAACTGAATCTCCGGCGTAATTACACATAATGCTTCCCCATTTTATCATCGATTTCTGAGGAATTGTTAATATCATCGAGGATACGCTTTGAAAGTATTAAATTCAAAATGTCAAATTTTACATATTTCTATAGTGACAATATATTTTCTCTTAGTAGCAATAATTTAATTCTTTAAGTACATTGTTCCGTCAAGACAGGATACGCGTTGTGAGAATATTTTTCTGAAAAGCTTTTCTTCAGCAGTCAATAAATTCATTTCCAGTAAATATATAAAAGATAGCAAAGCCTAATAAATTCTCCGGGCCGGATCATATACCCACTCATATATTTAAGGATATAGCGCCTAGAAATAGAGAAGCCGCTGGTAGATCACAAGGTTCTCAGAGATTGGAAGACGGCTAACGTGAGAACAATATTTAAAAACGGAGACAAGGAGGAACCGAGTAGACCTATTTCCCACACATCCATTTCGTGCAAGGTTATGAAACATATAGTTGCTAGTTTGATCATGAGACACCTCGATAGTCAGGAGTTGTTAATGAAAAATCCGCACGGTTTCAAACAAAACCGTGCGGATTTTTCATTAACAACTCCTGACTTTTTTTCATTCAAACGAAACCTCAGATGCGGCAAGAGACAACTTGCGCTTTTTGTTCATGATATTCTTAATTCGGGAGAGAGCAATGCTCCAATGGACGCGATTTTTCTAGATTTTAAGAAAGCCTTAGACAAAGTACCTCATAGTGAACTACTCGAAAAGCTTGAAGCATATGGCACAGATAAAATTATCTGGGTTTGGATTGAAGACTTTTTAAATGGTCGGGTTTGAAGAGTAGTCATAGATGGAGTTATCTCAAATACAGTTGAAGTTCCTGCGAGTGTTCCCCAGGGAAGAGTTATTGGAGCTCTTTTATTCCTACTTTATGGTAACGACAATGACTCCGTCGTCACTAGTAAGATACGTTTATTTTCCGCCGATGCAGGGGTTTACCGTGATGTCCGTGATACTAGGAACACAGCAGCTTTAACAGATGACCTTAACGCTGTAAAATGCTGGTGCGACACTTGGCAATTACGAGTAGAATTAAGCTTAAAAAAGTGTGTAGTCATAATTTTTTGGAAAAAGAGTAATTCCCACCCGAACGCATACTGCATTGGGAACCCTGAAATGGAATGTGTAGACTCAGGGCTTGGAGGGTAAATAAATAAATAAACCTCTTCAGAAGCACGGTCGACGGCATCGTTCACGTAAACATGAGCCACGCCCGAAGCCGCCGCTGGATAGGCACGGGAGGAAACAAGCGATCGGCCAGGAATGTTAAGAGTAATGAATTGATTGGAGAACGTAGAAATGAGGTTTACTGGGATCAGCTATTTGAGATGTCTTCGTCAGAGGGGCCTTCACAGAGCACTCAGTCTTTAAGATAGAATATAGTATGATGTTTCGGCGAAAGATAGGGTTATGGTCAGTCCTCCTTCTTAAGAAGGTGTGTCATTAAGCTGTCTCGCGGTCTCTTTTATGTAATCTGTGGCGTTAAGTACGAAAACTGCGGAGCCTTTATCTGCCGAAATGATGTCGATGTCGGGGTGGCTGGCGAGTTTTATGAAAGTAAATGTTTCAGGTGTGGAAAGATTGTTCTTGGGAAAGAAGGTTCCGATTCACATCGGGGGACGGGCCTCTAAATCGCAGGTAGGCGCTGTGGATATTTCTGGTCTCTTGTTGGCGCACAGGTTGAGTATTCAAAAAAGCCATTCATCTTAAGTAGTGGCAAAAATTGAGGGTATCAATAAGAACGGCAACATGGTTGATTTCGGGGTTCAGTGAAAAGGAAAGACCTTTCCTTAGAAGAGATTCTTCACTTGGGGTTAAAGGGGTCTGATATTGACGTTAAATGTGTTGATAATATAGATATATCGAAAACATTGATCGATTAATATATTGGTGCGAGGGACACGCAGCCAACAAAAAAATATCACTCATCTGAAGAGTAGTGGGGAAATGTGATGGTGAAAGGTGAGATAGATAGTTTTAATGTCGCTGGTTGGGCCTCATTTGTAAATATGCTGCTTGTATATGGGATCCACATGAAGTTGGATTGTTTGCCGGATTGGATCACGTGCAGCGTAGAGGAGCCAGGTTTGTAAATCGTTCTGATGATAAAGTGAGTGTAAATTTTGGGAATGCCACCACCCCTCTCCCCGAAAAGCACACGCCCACGATGATCTGCATTCCGCAACAGATTCTTCTCAAATAATAACTTTCTTTTCCCCCTCATCGTATTTATTCTGGAACAGCACCGTTGAGCTCTGGGGTGACATCTGGCACGTCGTAGCCGGTTGAAGGTCAGACGGAACACCTTCAAGGCTCGGCAGTCGTTGAGATGGGGAATGGTTTGGTGGAATCGGTTGAGGAATTGAACTAAGCTTTGCCCCTTTGATTTACTAACTGCGTATAAACAGCAATATTCCCCGCAAACGTCAGAATGATAGCTTTGTATCTGAACGCGATTGTAATTAAAACGAATGGTTTTAAAAATTTGCGCACGTTCGCCATGAAGGGAGGTAGGCCATAAGAATCAAAATACTCGGCTAAATGATTGTGTAAGTATATTCCCACCCAGTGAGAACCCGGTAAATTAGAGCGATCTAAGTTAACTATGTAAACTCCATTTTGAGGTGATTTAGGTAACCTATCAGATGCATAGACTCCGCGGAATATTTTAAATGGTCTTAATACCCTATCTATCTACACGCTATCCATGACTAAAAGTTTGTGATAATGTTCCTGTCTTTATCTATTTCCAATGTAGCGTCATACTGCAAAAAGCAGATATGTGACGGTTTTTTACAACTCTCGTTCAAATTTTGCCTCTATTCTCACGACGCCCCTATCACTGAGGCTAATGAAATCTTCATGGCCTGAATCGTCAGGAGTTAAATCGAAGACTAGCATGAAATAACCGTGTCAAAATATATCGTACGTGATTTCATTACCTCTGTCAGCGTGCTTTATTCCAGTACCCGAAAATAATGTATCGTACGCACGTGCCCAATACTTTTTTCCGTAGAAATGACACTCCAAAAGGAATCTGAATACCGTTAACAAACATTGAAAAATTCTCTAATGAATAATGAGACAAGGCGAACGGATTACTCATCACACTGCCCGCATATGATTCATGATCTACCATTGCAAAAACGATTGTGTTAGGTATCCGTCCAACAATAGCATTATCGATATTAAGGGTTCGACCTCCGGCAGGTATAGTAAAAGTCTTTAGTTCAGTTCTTTTGTAATGATATTTCGCATTGTCTCTCTCCAATATTTTACTATGCGTCACCAATATGGACGGATTGATATCAAAATGTTGCACGTAAAGAGTAGCATCGAGAATTTTCAATAGCGCATCGTTTCCATGAGATAGAAGGAGGGATGTGCTGGCATTAGTCGAATTCCTACATCGACTCGATCTAGCAATAGTTGAGGCTGATTGAACACATCCACATTTAATTTACATTAAATAGTTCAACCTCGGCACTATTCTTGAACCACGATTTTCGCTTGGCGTACCCTGCATTGGTAGAATCAGTTTTATTTATATCAACTCCAGCATCTAATTCCCAGCTTACATTTCGCAGGTGAGTTCTGCCGGCATCGACCACAGTTTAACACATGGCATTGGGAATTTCTCAGAACAGAGTAAGGTATTTCAAAGTTAATATTAATTAAGACTAATTTTTAAAATAATATTAATATTTTTGAATTTAAGAAACCTCTAAGGACAAATACGGTACAAGAAATTCATTTCCGTTCGATTTCTAAAATTTATTCTAAGCATAGAAAATTATAATTCTATAATCTTTTTTCGATTGCAGATATCATATCATGTATTTGTTAAAATATACTCACGAAATAGAAAAATGGAATGGACCTATTAAACGAAAATTCAACCGGCATTTAAATAAAAACAGTGAAAAGAGATACCAAAACATTGAAAAAATACATACTTAAACGTAATGGAAGTAATTCCATTACATCTTCATTCTTCACTCCACATCTAAGGTGGTAGACGTCTTGCTGCCCGTTGCGCTTCCGCTCATCTAATCCTATCGCAGCTGAGCCTCTTCACCTAGATCCAATCACCATTTAAGTGTGTCCGTTCTCCATGAGACCGTGTCCTGTCGTGTATTCTCTCTTCATTCGACGCCTTCGTTCATCCATCTGCTCCCGGCTGCAAGAGAGCGGATTAATACAAGCAATAAATGCATTGGATGTGAGTGGTTCCAAAGATCGAAACTCCCTCAACAATCCTCGCGAATGAGAAGCAAATGTCCATCACTCAGAAACACACGCACACAACAGAAGATTAAAACTAATCGAGGGAATACCCCTAAAGTTATTCCAAAAGCACATTCGACCCTAATGGTCCAAATCTAATTTAACGCTGCCCCGCATGTGCGTGCGTAGTTATTCTTTTCTTCTTGACCTTTCCCTGCAGTTGTAAGAAAGGGTATTAATATTCGCATGCATAAAATATGCAACATGCAAAGTGTTAAATAAATCAAGAACAACCCTCACTTCTATTTCCTTAAATTAATATTTTTTATCGATCGATATTTCTTGTGTAACCATATGGGAATTGGTTTGCTGAGCTCGCTCTTCAACTTAGGCCTTCATTTTTATGTGCCTTTTTTGGTATACCAATTTACCCTTTTATCCAACGGATCCGTGGAATCGTACCAAAAAATTACCTTTCTTTTTTATCAGAAGTGAACTGTTTTTATTTGCATTTCACATTTTTTTATACCTAATAACATTGCCTAATATACATAATGCATTCTATACCTAATATATATGCAATGGAGTGCTTCTTTTACCATTCTCCTGAAATGGAATATCCGCATCTTAAAAAGTGACACAGAAGACTTCGTATTGAGATTTCTCCATCATCAATGCCTATTTCTTGTTTAGTTTTTCTTGTATCCTTGTTTCCTCCTTTGAATTCGTTTTTTTTTGCCCTTCAACATGTTAGAAAGAAAGGAATACATTGGTAAATAAAGTAATTGATTCGAAATATATCTTATACAATTCAAAGTTGGAATATATTACATTCAAATTTCTTCTTTGTGAAGTGTTTTCGTTATTTCCGATAGTATTTACGGCAAATGTTTTTGAAAACATTTAAGATTAGCCAAATAAATTAGGTAGTGTTGAATTTTTGTCGTGATAATATTGGATTAATTTAATTTATTTAAGAGAATTTAACCCTAAGGAGTAATTTTGGCTCTAGAAATGAACCACAGAGATAAATGGAAAGGGAGGTAAATAAAATGCAATTATACACTTCACATTAACCAAGGAAAGGGGAAAAATATGTGAAAAAAGAGTAGTCAAAGCGATTGACTAGAATCTTTTGCTGAAATGGCTAACACGTGAGAAAATTTAAATGAAATCATTTCTATGTCAAAATCCATGCTCGCCGCATTAGGTAGCATCAGCTTAATGGAAATAAGTTGAGTACCAGGATTGTATTGAGGAGTGCGGGAGCGAACGGCGTCTTAAGGCTTGGCTGAGGAGGGAAATATGAATTCAGTCATAGTTCCATTAAAAATGAGTCTTCAGGAATAAATTATATTTTCATTACAATTACCGCACCAACTATTTCATCATGCAATGTTGGCGGCAATTACGCAAATATTATGGACGATTTGAAATTAAGTGACTTTTCCCTAAAAGAGGTAATTAACAATAATTGACTGCCTACATTAATCCTATTTAATCAGATGTTGACTCGTGTCGAAATATCTCACAAAGCTCGAGTATTCATGTAGTATTCCCAGGAGAGTTGCAAATGCTCAAAAAAAAGCGCTATGTGGAAAATCTAATGATGCTCATTAAAATTTCATCTAAAAAATAAATGGAGGCCATTTTGTTTCTGAATTGCGATACACCAAAAAATATTAACTTTAAAAGTAACCTTCAAAAGTTAAATAAGCAATTTTTGGCGATCCAATACAATGCGCTCGGATGCGTATCGTCTCCCAGTGTGTCGCCATAAATCATTGTACACTATTGCTGGTGACGTAATGTATGGATAATGAACGCGACACTTTAGCTATCACTCCTCATCGTAAGTAATGAATTGAGATATTAGTTATGTGTGCAATGTAATGCTGCACTCTGCGAGCAAAAAATAAATCTTTGTGTAAATATGTCGATTTGGGTTTAAAATTATCTGTTTGAGTGGAGAATGTTATTAGAAACTATGTCACGAATAGTGTGAAAAAGAATATACCGAGGAAAGTCCCTTCATAATAATTTCAATATTAGAAATCAGATGCAGGCAGGAATTTAAGTTAATGGCGCGAATCTTCACATCCCCTAACCTTAATCGAAACGCACACTCGACCCTAATGGTCCAAATCTAATCCTATCGCAGCTGAGCCTCTTCACCTAGATCCAATCACCGTTTAAGTGTGTCCGTTCTCCGTGAGACTGTCCTGTCGTATATTCTCTCTTCATTCGACGCCTTCGTTCATCCATCTGCTCCCGGCTGCAAGAGAGCGGATTTATACAAGCAATAAATGCATTGGATGTGAGTGGTTCCAAAGATCGAAACTGAGCGAAATAATTACGTAATAAATGATTCAGAAAATTTATCTTAATTTGTAAATGTGCACGTTTCCATAACTTTACCATAAAACGCCCTTTTTTTGGTTTTAGATTGAATATCTGAGGTTTTTAGGAGGCATTTAATTCATTTAACAATTCAACAATTGTTTTCTCATTTCACCATGAAAACTGCCAGCAACCCCCCCCCCCCTTTTGCCATCAAGACAAAATATGAAATCGTGAAAAGTAGGACCAAATGGTTTCAAGGGATACCTAGTCATATCAGCCATTGGTCTCTATCCAGTACTGTTCTTTTCAGTTCATTGTAGGTTGTTACTCTCATAGTACATTTTATCGTGCACTTCTTTCTAGGCCTTCCTCTTCCTTTTTTCCTATCATTTTCCCCTCCATTATATTTGTCAGAAAGTTATGTCTGAGAACATGCCCAATAAATTTAATTTTCCTTTTCTCCATCCATTCTATTATTTGATTCCTCTCCCCTTTAATTTCTCTTCCATACCTCTGTGTTCCTTTTCTTGTCCATCCATCCATTTCTTGTCATCCTCCAAATCCTCATTTCCAATGATTCTAACCAAGCCCAATTTCCCTTTCCCAATGTTCAAGTTTTGCTTCCATATAATTATGCACTCCAAATAAATGTTTTTCCAGAGGATATTCTACTTTCCAAATGCATGTGTTTGTTTCCCAAATGATTCTTTCTTTTTCACAAGCCATCTTTTCACTGCAGAGGTGCATCTCTTGTAATTGCACTCACAAGATAGCAGAACTCTTTTACCTGGTTTAACATTTATTCTATCATCCTTAAATTTACAGAGGGTTCTGTCCTGTCTCTATAAAATATCATAGCTTTGGTTTTCTTCACTTTTATTTACAGTTTCCATGTTTTCAAAGCTGTGGACAGGGTTTTGAGCTATCTATTAATATCTTTGGCTGATTCTACTTAAGGTCAAAATATCATCTCCAAAGCTAATGCAGTGTATCCTTCTTCCATTTATACTTTTACCATTTGTTTTCTCCTTCATTGTCTCTATATCCTCTTCAATATAAGCATAAATCAAATAGATATGGCAAAAGTGGGCATCCATCCTTATCTTACTCTTTTTCTAATCTTTACTCCATTCTCACATCCTTTTACTTCTATAAAAGTGCTTTGGTTGAGTTGAAATATAAGCTTCCTCTCATTTTAGTCCACTCATTTTCTCCTCGTGGTTCAATTACAAGATGCTTGAAACTTAGATGATAAAGGATGAGAAATCCGGAGCATTTAATGCTGATGAAACAGGACTTTGTAAGCATAAAACAACTTTTGTTTGTGAAGCTGAAGAATAATCCCTGAGATGATAAAGAGCAGTGTGACTGTTTTCGCATGGCCCAAGTCAAAACTGATAGTTATAGGGAAGAGAATGAAACCAAGGTCTTTAAAGAATTTAAAGTGTGCCCAGCACTATACTTGTACATGTATAAAAACTGATTGAAAGAAGATGGGTGAAATTGCAATGAATTAGTTCAAGAACCATTTTGTCACAGAATATCAATGTAACCATTACCTTGGGTTCAGAACCTAAATGTTACATAATACATGATATTCGATAATTTGACAGCTCACCCTGTGACGGAACTTCTCCCAAAAGGCAATGCTTCTGTTTTTTTTCTACCTCCAAACTGCACTTCTCAGATACAACACAAACACAAGTGCTATTTAGATCACTAAAAGATTGGTATTAATCTCATTCCACAAAAGTTTCACTTTGGTTTCCATTTGGGGATATTGAAAATGGAAATAATCAAAGAATGCAAGTTAAAAGACGTAATTCATGCATGTTCATATTTGGGAAAGTAATAATAGCATCTGTTTAGAAAATGTGTGGTTAAACTTATTGGCTGCTTGAAAGTTTGAGATTTTTATCTGTTAAAAGTTTTAGGGTTACATGTCAACCATCATCAAAAGTGGGATGAGCATATCTCCCCAGGTATGCAAAAAAATGATTCAGGACACTATCAGATATTAGTTTTAAAACACACTCGAAACATTAAATTAAATTATCAAAACACACACAAAAAGTTTAGATGCCTTAAAAATATAATTTTGTGGCTAGCTTTACTCTGTCAAATCATACTAATTTTAATCTGGAGAATATCATCCCCATTAAATCAAGCATTTATAGTTCAGAAAAAATAGTAAGATTCATTTATCAACCTTATTTTGCAGATTGCAGACCTCTTTCTAAAATTTGGAAGGCTATATATTAACTGCACACTTGATTATATAACTATCAAGCAGTGATTTATTCCCAGAAAAAGAAGAATGACTTTACAATGAGTAATAGTTATCAATGTCACATTACCAGAAAAATTAAATATAAACACATGAAAACATCAATCCCATCTATGGTAGCTAAAAGACCAATGTCAATGGGCACAAAATTGTTCAACAATCTGCCTCCTCATTTAAAAAATGAGACAAGAATTTTACTATTCGAGAAGAATATATTTGCATATCAGGTTGATGAGTGTTATAATAGTGTAAATGAATATTGATGTAATACTTGCACGTACATTAGTTTCCTGTCATAACTGTAATTATACATCTATTTGGGAATAATGTGATCTATATCAAATTTTTGTGCTGTCATGTATACTCAATACTGTATGCTGTACCTGCTAGGCAAATAAATATTTCAATATGCATATTCAATTATTCATTTCTGAGAGATAAAATATATTGTATTAGGTTAGGGATCGATGTCTAGCTTCAGGTTTGTACCTAACACTTGTTGATAACCTAAAAATATCAAAAAACAGTTATTACCATAATTGGTTAACACATGGCTTACAATGTAGCAATGCAGTGGTAGCACCAAACTTCAACCTGATTTTACTTCTTTAATTTTCTCTCAATAAACACTGCATAAATATCGAACCAGAAGTTTCCTTTGGATTAATTGCCAAAATTTAAGCATGATCGATTTTTTAGTTGTATACTGCAATTGAACATGTGCTTGAATCTATCACAGTGGGTGTGTATTGACCTAAAACAAATAAGAGTAACAGCCTCAACTAGTGTGCCTCTAATTCCCCATATTAATCATGAAAGCTATTAATACTTGTTTCATCATTTTGATATTGAGACAAATGGTCACCTTTTTTGACCTGAATAGGTAAAAAAAAATTTAAAAACTTAAAATCATGATCAGAATGTTGTGCTTTGCCCTCTTCAATTCTTTCTCTTACAGCACGTGGACACCTTGTCCCTATCACCCCGATCTATCTCCCTATAACAATAAAAAGGTAGAATATGCACCAAGCCATAAGTAATGCGCATCAAGTAAAGATATTTTTAATTGAAGTGTACGTTTCATGGTATTCAATCATTGCATATTTTTTTCCATTTGGAAACAAGTAACCTCAGTTTCCGAGACAATGAAGAGGACCAGGCGACATGAGGGGCAATTGGCTTCCTACACACAATGAGTCCGTCACAATGCTCCAGATCAAACAGCGACTTAAGAGCTGGACATTCAAGATGAATTGAGGGTGGTGTTGGGATGGTAATCAAGAAATTATTGGTCAAAATCAACCACAAACCATTCCAAGAAACAACTTTCACACAAAATAAATAACTTAGCTAAAACTGGACGAAGCAACAATTATTGCGGTGTGAAAACAACCACATTTGCGAGATAAGAGTTATTACGAGACGTAATTCATGCATGATCAAAATCTTTATTTGGGAGACATTTATTTAGTTATGTACGATGTTGAAGAAGTGAACATCATATCATGGAAGGGATAGAAGTTACCATACTGTTTAAGAAAGTAATTCTTTGAGCGGTGGCTGAACTTGGCCCAAATTGACTTTCATAATATAATAATTAAACATTTATTACTTTAACTGATTGCTCACAAATAAGCATACTCTTCCTCGAAGACTAAAATGATGTCAGGGGGACGTAAGTGGATTATTATTGACATGGAGTTTACAACATCCAATTAAAAGAACATGGTAATACCCAAGAATAATCCGGACTAGAACTGAAATATCTGGTTCAGGTTGTCTCCTTTAAATGAATTGAATGCGTAATGAACAATAAACTAACTATATTTTATTATACATTTGTATCAAATATCACCTACAAACTTTATTCTTTAATTAACTTCACTCGAGGGTCATCTGGCCGATAAACTGAAACAGGAAAAATAACATTTTTGTAAATCTCGACATAATTATGATACAAAAACAAAAGTTTTGTTCTAATCTGTTCACAATTGTTGATACCTGTGTACTCATTCTTGTATCTTTTATTGTCTCCATCTTTCGAATAATATATGTACAAGCCAGAAACCCCCAATGCCAATCCTGAAAACAAATATTGACTTAAATTTGAAGCCTCGACAAAACAATCAAACTCCTGTCCTTATCAATTGTTCTTTAACGTTAATTCAATCTCATTCGTTCTTACCGAGTATTGCTATTCCAGAGGAAGCAATAACTTCCGGAATTTCATTCCATCCTCTCTTCAACAGGCCCACAACTTGAAATTAAAACAAAGACAATTTCAATTAAAGCCCGGAATCATCAAAACGAGTAAGAATCACTATTTTTTCGTAATTAAACCGTTTCTTTGTGTACCTCCTCGAGAAGTTCCTGCAGTGGCTGCCATATTTGATAGTGATGGACAAAGTTGAATAACAAAAGGCGAAAACAAAAGAAATTTCTTACATTTGTCAACTGTTTTGAAAATATCACAAAACTACCAAGTCGTACGTGAGCGGTGTTTATCAATGTTAGTGAAAACGCGAAGGAAGAGCCTTTCATGTACTACTGTTTATTAATGGATAAACAATATTATGGAATAATTTGTAAACTTCCCATGTATTTTCTCCTCGGTTGAGGATTGTTTATTTTCATGTGCAGCCCATAATGAAACGTGTGAATTTGAAGTAAAGTGCCGTAGCCCGTTTGAAAAGTTCTCTTTATTCCTCCAGAAACTATGCCTTCCGGTAAAGGAAAAGGTTTGAAGCATAGCAAAAGGCAAAAACCCGGTAAAGATTTTCGAAATCCTGGAACCTCAAGAAAAAGAACAGATAGATGGAACGAAGTTGAGGACTCGTCCGAAAATTTCGAAATAAATAAAATTTCGTTAGATAGTTCAGAAAATGAAGGAGATTCCGGTAAGTACATGATTAAATATTATAATTTAATAAATGGAGATGGTGAAACTTGTTTTGATGTTGTATCTTCGTAGAGGATTCTTCTGGAGAAGAGAAGGAAAGAGTAACAAGAGCCCCATTCCCAGTAGCAATGTGGGACATGGAGCAGTGCGATCCAAAAAAATGTTCTGGCCGAAAGTTAGCACGCCATGGACTAGTCCGAACTCTCAAAATTGGCCAGCGGTTCAGTGGTATCACCCTTACACCGGCTGCAGAAAAGGTATCTACCGAAAATTAATGTTACCCCGAGCTTTTGAGTGTGGAGTTTGTGTCATGGCACTTCTGAGTGGGATTGATCGATTGGGTTGAGTTGTTGGAAGACTGTCTGAAGAGTCAGCAGTGGTGACAAGCGTGAAGAGTGCATAATCAATTTAATGAGGACAGCCGCGCCATATTGTCATTCCAGGTAATGGGAATCCCTATTTTAATGAGAATAGTCTGACTCAGTCATTTAATTAGTTAAGAATGTGTATACTTTCTTTTTTGGAAATAATTCCTACCAATATATTGCATCAACTTCAAATTTGCCCTTCCAAATTTGAAAAAGATTTGCCATCATCATGTTGGGTTCAGTCCTACCATAAGTGGTGACTGCGCTAGAAATTGCACACGGACAATCGCGTAGTGGCTAAGGGTTTTTTTCTGGTGGAGGACAGTGTATAGAAACCATATGAGTGTTTTCTCTGGATTGCAAAAGTTGATGAAGTTTAGTTGTAATTTGTAAAAGTGATTCTATTGTATTCTACAGAATTATTTACTGGAGGAACTAAGAGAGCTATCTCATAAATTCATACAAATAGTTGGTGTACCCAAAAGAAAATATTTCAAACTTTATTTTAGATCTTAGACCCAGGGGCGGTCACTAATTTCTCAGTTCGCCTCTCCTCAGTTATTTTATCTTCTCCGTGTCCATAGGAACTTGTATGTTTGAAATATTAAATACTTATGAGAAAATCTAGAAAAAAATTTAATGCGTGTGTGGTTTCCATCTTAAGCACTGTTTTTCCACCGAAATGCTGTATTCACCAAGGGGTGAACTTGAGTGCTCTAGGTCTAGTTATATATTTTGTTAACAATCACTGACCTGAAGTCACAGCTGTACACCAACGAATTTATTTTTGGTTTGGGAAATGCAGTATTGTTTTATGTAATAATTCATGAGCCCATCGGTTTTATTGCCAAATATGCTGAAATCCTCTTTAACTCTTTATTTCTAGTGCATATCTCTTTCTGATCGAGCTATTGCCAGTGAATTGGGAGTTTCTGTTGTGGACTGCTCATGGGCATGGGTAATGAACGGAGAGAATTTGAGCGGCCCCATTAAGAAGGCTGCACCTGGGAGACATCCTCGTCTACTGCCCTTCCTCGTGGCAGCAAATCCAGTCAATTATGGCCGACCATGTCAGCTGTCCTGTGTTGAAGCATATGCTGCTGCTTTTTACATAATGGGTGAGTCCTGCTAACTTTGATATCATTCAGCACTTTCAAGAAGTGTTGAGAGAGAAACTCGAAGGGAGGAAGTCTGTACTTAATCTGTATGATCAGTAATTGGACTTCAGAAGTACATTGTGTTGCATTTATTTTTAAAATCATAATAATATATTCACGTTTACGAGTCCTTTACACCTTAAGTCGTTTAGATAAGTCCGGGATTGCATGGCTGTAGGGCACAGTGTGGGTTTAGAATTCGTTCCATTATTGTCTCTTGTGATCACTTATCTTACCAAACTAAAGTTCAGACGTATGATTTGTGTATTTTTTGTTCAAAGAGTTCATTGCAAAAACGTCCCAGAAGAAAAAACCCACTATCAGAGAATAAAAATACAGGGTTGCACCCAAAAGTGGTAGGACTGATTTTCTCTGGCGCGAACGGAGCGGTGGAGGGGGGTCTGCCTGTCAGGGTAAGGTGGAGGGGGCTCTTAGCAACAGACTGACACCAACCTCAGTCGCCTGCGGGCTGTCATTGAGTGAGGACACCATTTTTAGTGAAGCAAGTTTTTTGTCCACGTCGAAAAACAAAATGAATCTGAACCTAGAGCAACGTTATTCCGTGAAGTTTTGTGCGAAACTCGGGAAGACGGCAACTGAGACCCTCGATCTGATCAAGCAGGATTATGGGGACACTTCCTTAAGCCATTCCACAGTATTTGAGTGGCACAAGTCGTTTAAACAGGGTAGGGAGCTCGTTGAAGACGACCATCACTCCGGAGGGCCGTCGACGGCAAGAACCGACACGAATGTGGACAGAGAGAGGACACTGCTGAACACAGACCGACGCTTAACCAGTGAAGAAATTGCAGACCAGTTGGGTCTGTCTGCATCCAACGTCCAACGCATTATTTCACAGGATTTGGCCATGCGCAAGGTGTGCGCCAAGATGGTGCCGAAAATTCTGCCATGGCGCGCTCGTCATGGCAGAATTTTCGGCACCATCTTGGCCATTGGCGTGCTCCTGGCCAAATACGGCATTGCCACGTTGCCGCACCCGCCCTATTCTCCCGATCTGGAACCACCGGACTTCTTCTTCTTCCCCATGATGAAAAGACAGCTCAAGGGACGACGTTTTGACTCGATGCAGGCCGTTCAAGAGGCTTCGACGAAGGTCATCAACGGCATCCCCAAAGAAAATTTCCAGCGGGCGTACGGGGAATGGGAGCAATGTCATACTAAGTGTGTAGCAGCTGAAGGAGCATACTTTGAAGGTTATTAAGTCGATGTAAGTATATCGTCAATAAAATTCTTGTAAAAAAATCAGTCCTACCACTTTTGGGTGCGACCCTGTAGCAGTAGAAGTGAAAAATAAAATCATTGAAAAGCAAGAGCAAGGTGTGAGCACAGTTGATCCAGTACGCACATCAACAGTCAGTCTACGTGAGCGATTTTAACTGCCCTCGAGAGCAAGGACAAGATTAAGGAGATGGATGCTTCAAAGGGAGAGGCAAGAATATTTACACAACGGTTACATATTCTCAACGATGTTGAAAAGGTTGCTTCCCAAGTGGATCAATGAAAAGCAATTGCAAGGCAACAGCGGCACTATTAATGAGAATATAATTCGGAGAAAGACAACAGAAATTTTTGCTGACCTCATTGAGGAGATGCCAGAATTATCAATGGCCAAGAAAGAAGTATTTATAGGAATCCGTTGGTGATTGGAGTTCAAGAGAAGAACCGGCAGCCACGATGTGAAGGTCCATGGTGGCACAGAGGCAGCAGAGAACTTCATCCGTGACTTCAAGCGGCTCGTAGATTCTGAGGGCTACCTGCCATTACATGTTTTTAATTGTGACAAGACGATTCTTTAAGGGGAAAAGATGCTGAGGCAAACCAATATAACAGCAGAACGCATTGCCTGGCCTCTGGCCAATGAAAGACTCTCTCTCGCTGCTATTTCGTGTACCTCTGCGAGTGGCAATGAGAAAATTAAACTCCCAATTGTTCACCATTCAGAAACTCCATGAACCTTCAATGAATTGAAATAGCAAATTGAATTCGCATTCCAAAATAGAAGAGGACACGAGAGAGTTAAAATTCTTTAAATATATATGTATATATATATATATGTGTATACAATTTTTTAGTACTTTTTCCAGCATGAAATGCATTGTTATATTTTACTATATTTTGTTTGGAAAAATTGTTTCGTTTAAAGAGTCTGGAGTGACTTATGCTCGTTAAGCAAGGTTCCACTGTGCATAAATATTAATGTGCATTCGGGTTGATTATTGTTATTGGTGTATAATTATAGGCCTCTTTATTTCATAGTTTTTGGGAATACCTATGCATTTATTCTTCATGTTTCATAAATGTGCATTGATGGCATCTCGTCCCTGAAACGTGATGCTTTGGCTATGCCTTTTTGCTTGTTGTATACCTGAATGAGAATTGTATTTTTTTTTCTCTCCCTCACCACTTCCGAGCAGGTTATCAGCGTGAAGCGTCTCTGTACCTGAGCAAGTTTAAGTGGGGAAAATCATTCATTGACCTGAACAAAGACATTCTTGATGAGTATGCCAAATGTGAAAGTGGTGATGACATTATAAAAGCGCAGGAAACCTTTCTGGAAAAGGAACGTCAGAAGCGAGAAGATCGGAATGGTAATTGAAATGGATTTAGCCATTTATCCCTAGTATACTATATCAAAGTTATATTGGTGAAATAAAGATATTCATTTCTCTTTTACTGAAATTTGTATTCATGAGGACTTTAAATTCTTTGAAATGTTTACTACTCTATGTTAATTCTACCTTCAGTGTTGATTCTACCTTGAACTCCTAAATCTATATTGAAACTTTCACAATTATATTTGGCGTTGCATTTTCAGATTTACCAGATTATCCAGAATCTTCATCAGAGGAAGAAGATGATGAAGTCATTGTTGAACAGAATACATCAGGCTAAATGATGCAAACTACTTAAGTACTTGTTAGAATTTCTATAAAAATAAAATTATTTTAATTAAGCTTCTGATTTTTTTCCTCCCCCTCCTGTGATAAAAACATGAAACGAAAGGGCACGCAGGAATGAAATAAGTTGTTGAAGTTTCTTGATTAAGAAAAATAAAAGTATTTCCTGGATAAAATTCATAAGAAGTATCCAACCAAATCATAGGACTGCCTCGTGGGAATGGTCACACATCATTTCATTATGCCAGACTAACATTCCTCTGACTTGAACAGTGTATGAAGTTGTATTTCTACCTAGAGTAATAATTTCATGAATATACTTTGGGCAACAACCAGTAAGCAATGAATCATAAATTTAACCGTATTTATTAACTTAATTAGTGTTGACATTTTAGTCACAAAGCTGCATAAAATAATTCAACCATTGGGAGGATATGATTACGCATGCATATGAGAAGGTTGTGCTAAATGCAGTTTTGTATGGAGGGAGAGAAAGGTGTAAGTGAGGGAATAATGACAAGGTTTTTATTCTAAGTTGCAGTGTTCCCTTTGCTGATCGTATATCCCAACGCATCTCGAGATGCCTTTCCCAAGTTCAATGCAAAGAAAGTTCTTCCCATATCTCTAACAGCCTCCTCAAGTGGTGTCATGCTTTTCCCCTCAGTGAAGTCCTATCATCCCATCGCCACTTCCATTGCTGTCTTGTTTCACATTTTGGCATCGCAGGCGGCATTGGGCAACTGTGAATTGTGTGTTATATGATTTGTGGGAAATGAGTGAAGCGAAAGGGTATGCCGAGTTGGAGTCAAATAACCAAAACAATACTTAAAAAGTTTATTGTTCTTCCACCAAATACCTTGGCACACTTGATCAAGGCATTATACGGTACTTGTGTATTTCAAAGTGCGATGCTGTGAGTAATCCTCTCCCTGGAAGCAAGAATGGACCAAGCAGAGTGCATCTCCAAACTGATGAAGTTGGTGAAAGTTAATGATGCAGTTCCATGGAATTAAATTGAGCTAGATGATGAAACTAAGGTGCTTTCAAAGATGTGAAAGTGAGGGAGATCAGAAGACAGGAGAGCCACTGCTAATTATGAGTGATGACAAAGAGGACGTTTGAATGTTCAGACAACTCGGCTGGTTACTAGGAAACCCAGTTGAAAGAAGAGTATCATTGTATGTTAACTTTTTATTCATCGTTCAAATTTTTGATTAATTCTAAATTGTGGAAAATATAAATTTATTCATTGGTTATGATAACTTAAAAATAAAAGTTTGATTTATTTGGTGAAGAGAACTAGAATTGTAGATTGACTTATTCTCTAAGTTACACTAATATTTACCATTTGAATTGTGTCATCAATTGTGTGTCAATGAGTAGCATTAAGAAATGAATGAAATCCTCGGATAAACCCATTTATTTTTGTCGCTTGAATATAATTCGCATGGATCACAATTTGATAGAAAATGCTTAGGTTTATGGAAGTTTTGAGAGCAAATGTTTTTATTTTTTGCAGAATTAACTACAATGGCTTAAGGCACCAATAAAATTGCAACAGAATTTACAGTGATGGCTCCAGAAAAAGAAAATGAAGGCTCCATTCATTTTTACCAGAGGCCTGGATAATCTCTGCCAGATGAGGCATCTTTGCCATGAGCTATTTGACAAGTTTGGGGAGAATTAAATGATATTCCCTTAAATTTAATAATTACATATATGCCTTGCATAAGAAATGATTAAATTTAAGACAGGCAACTTCAAATGACTCTTAAGAGTTTTTATGCAAACTTGATAAAAGCATCTTCTGTGTCATCAATTCTTTCATGTTCATCCCACGACAACAAAAACAACTTCACCTCAATTCATCGGACACCAAATTTACTCTAGGTATTCTACCAGTTAAGGTAGATTTGGATTGGCACTGAGGGTACAAAACAATTGTACCAAAATGCCTTTCTTCCATCTCCTAACCAACAGAACAATCTGAAGTCAGGTGCTACAGTGTTCTTCAATTCCAAATACTTCCTTCATTCCATCCAACATGCCTATCCTATTCCTTCCCTTTCCTTGCATGCTTAATGTCCTCCCTCCCGTCACAATCTTCCACATATCTCCCAATCCAAATGCTCCAAATCAATCTTTCCCTGCCTCCTTTGGAACACTCCCCTCTCCTCCCCCATCATGCCCAGCACTCTTCTTGGTCCATTTCCCCATTCCATCCTTATCCACACTGCAAAAGCCTCTCATCAACATCGTACCATCTTACTTGTTTGACCATTTCTCGTGCCATACAAAACCACGCTCCATATTATTGTTTTGACAAAACTTTCCTTGACCTTCTTACTCAACGTACCTGTCATTAATATCCTCATGGAAGCTTCTTTGTGTCGTGCAATTCTTCTCTTCATGCTCCAGCTACTTTGACCATTTTGAAGTGGAACACTTCCAAGATAAGTAAATATGCTCATTGTTCTGTAGTCCTCTAATATTGCTTTTTACCTTACTCCTTTTACCAACTTTACTTTTTACCCTCATAATGAAGGAATTCCACAAAGTTAACCTGAAACTGTTATGTTTACTTAATTGTGATCTGAGTCAGCATCCACTCTTGGAAAACTCAGCGAATGGATAATGCTGTTCCTAAATCTGTGCCTGACCATACTATAGGCTGATATTTTCCTGAATCCCTGGGCATTTTTCATGTACCTATGCCTTTTGTGGTGCCTAAACCATGTATTTGTTATGATTGAACCGTCCTGGAAAAATCTATTGCTTTCTCCCCATTACCATTCCTTGTTCCTAAATTATAGGGTCACTACCCTCTCCTTCCTTTGCCCACCATCACCATCAAATGTTTCCCTCCAGGAACACATCCTCGAACTGATTATAAACCCTGTTGACTCCTTACTCTCTATGGTTACTTGGTGGCATGTACACCTGAACAATGACCAAGTACATCGGTTCTGCATTTAATTCAACTAATAATATTATATCAATTGCTTGCTCTATGTTTACTAAGCTTCTTCCTACCTATTTATTTAATATTATTGGCTGTCATCTCCTCTGCTGGATATTTCTCTATAATTATCACTCCAGTTATCCCCACCATCCTTCCATCTTCCCTTGCACAGCCCTAAAGCATCAATACTTTCTCTCTTCATCTCTTGCCTTATATTCTTTAATTTCCCTGCCCTCATCATTGTCATAACAATCCAAGTTCCTATTCTTACTGATACGGCCGTCTTCTAAGCTATAACTTGACACAATCACTCAACGGCCACCCCAATTGGGGTCAGACTCCTTTGCAGCCTCACTGAGGAGCAGACACTGCGAGGACAACATTTCATCTGGCTCCTACCCTTTGACCTCTCTGGGCATGGGTGACTCTACTAGGAGCAAATATCATTGCTCCCACCAACACTTCCAGGGGTCATTGGACTGCTCAAGCACTTCCACCTCATCAAGGTTGTAGTCCAGGGCCACCTCGTTTCACAGTAAATATTTTTGTAAATTGACTCGTCCCTTTGTACAAGTTTTACAGTAGCTCCATCCATTCATGATGTGACAAGTTCATAGTCAAATGTTAAAATGCTTTTTCTATTTTACATCACTTGACTCCTTAATTTGATGATGCATATATCGTACTTTGCATTGTCAAAGGATTGGTCACAAGCCCCTCATCAAGATTTCATTTTCATTCGAAATTTTTGTGAATATCATGTTCAGCAGGTACTTAATATCCATTGCTATTAATTTGCTCCCACAACATTTACTTTTAATTCCACATATTTACGATTTTCACATTTACAATCTTAATCAGACCAATTTAAAACCAACATGTTTTCATTAACCACCCGTAAATATACAGGGTGCAGCCTTCAAATCCAGACAAATTACAATTTGAATTTCCCGCCATATTGTAGTTCCACTGGAGGTCACCGTTGGCGTTCCTGAAAGCTATAGGCATCTAGTAAACAGTCATAACCTCAAAATGGCCGAGATGTTACACACAAGCGCTGAGTACAATCAAAGAGCTGCTATTTTCGTAAGTGTTCCCATTGGGCATTATATTTCAATATAGTTCGATTCTTCGTGTTGTACCCCAGATCAACTATTTACGATATTGTGGCTAAGCATAATGCTTCGGAGAAGTCTGGGGAAGGTTTCGCTAGCCTGGCGAGGAAATCTCATTCGAGGAAATGCTTGCTTGTCCAGATTTAAGCGCTGCACCCTTTACTACTTAAAAATTTCCAATTATTTCTGCAAAATTGTTATAATCACCTTTTAACGGCACATAGTCTAGGAGGTGCATCATGGCACCACTGACCAGTCTGTGGCATGGGTTAGATTCCAATTGGTTATTAGGGGAGGCAACCAACAGCAGTGGTCATCTGCGCCAGAAGGGATAGGTTGGTAATTTGGTCAGGGTGTGATATAGAGGGAATGGGGTGAAGAGAGAGAGAGGTGGCATCAGCATTAGCCAACTCTCAACAAAAAGGGCCAAGGGGTTAACAATTCAAGCGTCCCATTTGATGGATGGCACACTCCCTGAAGAGCTCTCCACATGGCACACCCAGCAGTAGGGATCAGGATGCCACTGAAAAATACGTCCACCACCAAGATTCGAGCGTGGTCCCTCAGGGCGGAAAGCCATTACATTAGCCAAGGCACTATTCCGATCCCTGTTCAATTCCTTGAGATGCCACTGGGCATCCCCTGCATCAATCAAGCTGGAAGATGTTTCAGGCATGAGATCTTCCTGAGAAACCACTGGCAGCTCAGGGAAATGAACTGGCCTTCCTCTCCTGATGCAAGAGTTTGACACACCATGGGGCTCAAATACTAGGAGAGCTCTACCTTCAACAGTCAAAATGATCTTTGGGTCGAAAACTGAAGTTGGGTCCTACAAATATTCCGTAGACTAAATCTGACAATAAACTCATTGAGACAAGGAATAATGTGGTAATAACTTCTTTATCTCAGACTTTCATATTATCATAAAGGAAAATGCCACGTGCACACACTATCACAGTATTAAACAATAGAAGGAACATTTTTCTCGAGTACTAAGATATTTGAAAATATGGGGAAAATAGGTACAATAACATTGTAAAATGGAAATAAAACTCACATTCTATAGGCTGAATGAATCTTTTTAACAATTATACAATTAAAAACAAACTGGAATGCTTAAGACAATGAATCATAATAAGCTGTGCATTATGTGACATGTGAGTTAAATCGGTAACCTGATGCCCTTAAAAAATTGCTGAGAATTCAATTAGTAAAGAATTTGCAATCAGAAATTATATTTTCATTCACAAGATAATGGTCAGAAAAATTGATCAACTGTTGTATTTTGAGCTAGGAAAAGTTGACATCTCGTTACAAAATAAAATGCTTGTTCAATTACAACTGACAACATGGAAATATATATAATATACCATCATAAGAGTGCCATGAGGCATGAAAATTATCATATAAAAACACTACCTGGGCTTTCATCTTTGGCTGCCCCACATTGTAATCGACATTACAGATACCTTAACTCCTTGCAATGAATCAGCTTCTGCAATCAGTCGTGCACAGAGTTTATACATTTGCATGTTCTTAAAAAAAATTAGCATGTCATAAGGCAATCAAGATGCCCCAGTGGGTACATAAATTTTATATTCACATATCAATAAAAAAAAATTAAAGAACCAAATTTCTAACAAAAATACCATTTTTATTCTAAAATTCCAATAATACTTCAAAAACATTCACACTAATTTATAGATAACAGCCGTTATTAATACATGTATATTAACAAAGCAAAAAATGTTAATAGGTAACCAACTGATAGGATTCCTACGAAAGGAAGTATAAATCATAAATGCAAATACAATGAACATCAGCCTTTCATAGAGCCATTTTATTTTTTATGCAAATCATTGTTTGAACGAATTAAAATTGAAACACTATTTTTTTCATTTCATCATATATTTCTCATGTAGAGGAGTACCTAGTGAAGAAATGCGCCAAAGGAACAAGGAAGAGTGTGAGATTATTAGGGTCTAAGAAGATGGGGAAGAGGAGGAGCCCATTAGAAAAATATTTCCTAGAAGAAAAAGTGATCAGGCATCATTTAGGGGAAAAGTAGATTTCAAATGGTTCAGGAAATATAAAGTGACAATGGGCAAAACAATATGATTGAGAACAGAAATTATTGTAATAGATGTTGTATATTATAATTATATATATATATAAACCAGACATGTTTGACCTTTGTTTTAGTATCACTAATCAATATTTTACTATGTCTTAATAGGTACTCAAGCAGCACTGACAACCTCCACTATGAAGAAAGCACTTTCAGGGATAGGTACATTAGCCAGACATTACATCATGCCATGTTTGTTGTCTTTCATACGAAGCCCATTATAAATGTGAGGAATATAGATTTTTTGTTAAACAATGATCCTAAGATCATTTAATGCCCGTTGTATAGCTACCTATGGAAAAATAAAGACTTGATGCTAATTTAAAATATGTATGTGTAATCAGGTGGAGGTGAATGCTTCATCTAAATGTGGGTACCGGTTATTGAAAATCCCACATTCATACAGTTGTAGTAACCGATTCTGCCACAATTTTCAGATTGAAAAATACATTCTTGCATCTAAGAAACATGCTTAAACCTGCATGGCATCTTACACTTAAAAGAATGCAGGCAATGGAAAAAAAAATTTCTTAGAGCACTTTAACATCAATGATACCACGACTTCAATTGATTAAAAAATTCCTAGTTGCCAAGAAGGCCTTATGCTGGGAATGATTTCCTGCCAGTGTGAAAAACTTCTTTTGTTAAAAATACTCTTGTTTTCAGCAAAAACTCTTAATAAATGTAAGCTTCTATGATTAATTCTGCATATTTATTATGTAAAATGCCATATTTATTTAACTGAATAATAGCATTGCAACAATTCACTTTTTGGTGAGTTAGAATGTTGTTTAAATATATTTCCATCAACTTCCTATGAATATTAATTCTAATGGATCAGGAGCCGCTCATATAAGTTATTTTTTTAACAAACTGCATAACCCTTAACCAGGGAAGACAAATGCATTTCAAAACTATGTATTTATAAACATGCTATTGTTAATTTACTTGGAACAACACTACCTCAATATTAGTCTGCTTCCGCTCCTAACTGAATCATATTTAATGAGAATCACAAATCAACAGCCCAAAATATATTTAAATTTTGTGCCATCACAGAATGAGCGATTTGAATTAAATAACCGGAAATCCCTACATGGAATATGATCAACTATAAACTGCTTAAATGAAATAGTCTTGTCGGCAAACCATCAGGAAAATAAATGAAAATAGTGTGCAGCAAACAAAAACTGAATTTTGCAACTGCAAAATTCAACTTCAGCCCTCAACATTTATTTTCTCTTCAAGCCTGAGATGGTGAATGCGCCGGGAAACAATGGCGCTAACAATTGAGCAAGATTATCCAGGACAACGCCTGCATCATTAAATTAAAAAAAAAACAAATTAAATAATTTGATTGAGATATTCACTTAACTTATTGTATGGTTTCTGTATTTTGAAATGGTATGCATATTTAGTGTAGCTATTAACCACTTCAAAATTACTAATTTGATATGTAAATTTCTGAAAGCAAACTATAAAAACAAATTTTAAACCTGTATTTTAATTTAAATAACTAAAAATTGAACAAATATTATATATATATATATATATATATATATATATATATATATATATATATATATATATACACATATATATACATATAAACCTCATTGGCAAAAGATAATCATTCTGTTTTTAAACAATATTATTATTTACATTCTAAATTATTATTTTCAACTCAGTATAGAGCACATTTTGATGGAGCCATACAGCTAACAAATAACATATTTTAAACAATCTAAAGCAAACATATAACAAGGGGAAACAAAGTAGGAAGTGGGTTTGGAGTTCCGATACAATTTAATATTGAATTCTCAACAAAATGCTTACTTAAGGACTTTCAATTAGTTGGGATTTTCATAGAATTACATGGTTCCTAATGGAATGACAGCAAAGAATATCAAAATGACACACAAAATATGACAGGAGTACACAACATAAAATGAAAATTTACCTTTAAATCAACGAAATATATTATTAAGGTAAATCTGCTTTGTATAACATGAACATTGACAGCAAATTGTCTTTTTGTATCCATATAACTCCATGCTTGTGTCCTCAAATTTTATTGAATTATCTTTACTTAAGATATTACAGGGACCAGATTGACGGAACTACAACATGGAGCTGAACTATTGTTTTCTTTTCAATTAGTGTCACACCTCCATGGCTTATTGCAATACAAAACAATTTATTGTGCCAGAATCATTCGTAAAAATGTTTATCATAAAAATTGGAAGCAAACATGGGACAGCAATGCATCGCACTAATTGCCAAAATATATGCCTCCGTTGGCACATGAAATACTTCTTAATGCGAGAGGACCACAGCAGTGAACAAACGAATTTAAGAGCAATGACTGCAAATTTTAGTCAAGCACTTAATACAATCACTGCCATGCAATGCCTACCTACATGCATTGCCTTTCACACTAAGGAAATAATTTTATCTTCCTCCCTAATTCTCTTCAGTTATCATTGCATAGATTGCTGACATGTTAGTTTTTATCACTGATTTCCCGACCTTGCACATGATTCAGGTTCTAGCTAACATTTATTTAATTAATACTGGCTACTCTTCAACTCACGCTATTCCATTCTGTGGCATTTCTTCAGGCATGATAAATTCGAGGAACTATTTGTTATAAATTCTACTCTATCTGCATTGAGACCGAATGTCATAGATAACCTACACAGTTAATTGTAAGTTTTCAAGAGTAGTAATTCATTGATTGAGGATAGCATAAAAAGGAGGCAGGGGCTCCAAAGGAAAATCAAACGCACCAAAACCAATTTTAAAAGTGCAGAAAACCTTGACCACGGTTGAATAGTGAATATCAAATTAATGGTCCCTTACTCAACTCGCTCATGCCCATTCATAGCCAGGACGGATGATTAAATGTTCATCATTCAAATCAGGAAGGTTTCCTCCTCCCATTCAATGGACCGCAACAATTCATTCTCCTTCGAACATAGGTACCCTGAATGAGTGAATATATCATCCCATCAACACTTACTTTCAAATTGACTCGCATCTCCAGAAATTAAAGACTGATTTTAACAATTAAATCAGTCAGAAAGCACAGAGACAGATTCCATCACTTATTATGGAAAGAAATGGAATGATGAAAATCATTTTCAACACCTGTGCTTTAACAAGAACCTTCATTTGAATAAATAGAGAATTATCATGAAAAAGTTGACACCCCAAAGCGGAACACAATCATTATAAATCGTTAACCTATGACTTGCCCTATTTCAATTAGTTATACTCGGGTGAGCAATATTTTGGAATTCATCTTTTTGCCGTCTTTCCCTTCTGAATGACTTCCCGGCCCCTCAGGAGGAACGAGCATTCTTACGTGCATGTCTACTCGAATGAGTTGAAAGAGAGGGAATGGCAGAGGGGGAAGGCATCCGTCAATGTGACGCTGGCTGGGGGAACATGTATTTTGTTCTTTTGGCCAAAGAGAGAAGTCCGAAGCAGTCTCAAACAGCAACGCTTCCCTCCCCACCACACACACTTCATTCCTTTATTCACTTCATCCCCTTGGAAGCAATCTACAGGTTACTTCCTCTCTCTCGCTTCATTGTGTGGGCCAACCAATTTTTAGCTAGATAAACATCCTCAACAGTGAATGCAATTCCTAGGATTGCACCCCTTGCATTACATAACTTTTCATTTCCTGTTTCCATTCAAGTAATTTTCCTAATGTGAAATTCTGGGAATAGTCCTAAACAGCGTGCATAGAAAAAGTCACCAAAATAGTAAACAATCTTCAAAATGATCAATATGACCCAAAGCACATAATACAAAATAAACCACTGGTTCTCTGATTATATGGTGGGATATAAAATATTTCCCTAATTATAGACAAATAATAAAAAATTATACACTCATTAACAGCTGTCACTAAAATATAGCCTTAGTTGTTTAAATGCCCAATTTATAGATTACACTCGAAAGAAACAAATCTCATTTAAATGATAACCTAATCTCCATTATGAAGTAGGCAAGTGTAAATGCATTAAAAATGGCCTCAAGACGATTCCCCTATTCACGAGTTAACCAGAGGTATTCAATTCAAAGTACGGTGAAGAAGAAGACGACAACCTATTGCTGCATGGCGAAACACAACCTTTGCTGGGAGTTAAGTTTCTTTCGCGTTAAACGAATAGAGAAGAGCTACAGCTGCACACTTGCCCTCTTCCAATTGGACGCATTGTGTTTGAGGAATGGGGTGAGTGGCAGGGGAGGTGGCCACGCATTGAGCACCATTCCCAGGCCCATACACACACGCACACTCCTCACCCAACCCTTCCCCACTCACTCTCCCCACCTGCTTCTCACATTCACACCCCATTACGTGCCATCCGTGGGCGTCGGTGCCTGTCACCGAGAGAGCACCCTGGCTAATGAAGGCACCAGCTCAACCTGAAGGGGACCGTAATCCACCAGTTCACCATCCACAGCCACATGTCCCCTCGTCGGGGAATTGCTATCTTTCGGCTCGAGTCGGAATGCGCGCACCGGGATCATCTCAACCAGGGGACACTTGAGGTGTGTGCCCGAGGACAGGCCGAGGAGGAACTGAGGGAAGAGAAGGGAAGAGCATTGAATGACAATTTAAGATTCACATTTTTGCCTCTTCCATGCATGCACACATATATATATACATATGTACACAACAATCATTAGTGTTAAGTGCAACATACCCAATTCTACCAAAGCAATGAAAATTACAAATACTTATAATACAAGAACCTCTGAAAACCTGCACCAATCATTTGTAAGAACTCAAAATCCAGCACTTAGGCCTGAAGATATGGGCCTCATTCTTTTTAATAAATTACCTGACAATGTGAGGAATATCTCAATAAAATGTCACTATTAAAAAAAACTGCAAATATATGTCAAAGCATCTGTTCTACTCCGTTGATGAATATCTGTGACTATAATTTGCATCTCTAAAATTTTCTTTGAACTGTCCCATATTTGTGCAATAAATCCTTGGGCAAAATTAATTGATCCATGAACTCAAACAGGCATCATGTCAAGCATTAATTGTAACATCAGAGACCTCCCAATGACCCTCATTAATATAGCCATCCTCACTTGGATCAACACCCAAATTTTGGGAACTATTGTTCCGAAGCACCTGCTAAGTAAGAGAGGTCTACCATGCACCCCTCGTTTTCAGGGTATGTTCGAATGATCTGGTCAACTTATATTATCAGAGAATTTTTATAAAGTTCTAAATAACAGAAATTGAATAATCACTAAAACTTCGTTTTTGTAAACAAGTTTATCACAGTTACCTAGCAAGCAGCCTTTCTCAGATTCACTTACAGGAATAATAATGATAAACAGATTGATTTTATCTAATTACTATTTAAGAATTGTCTGAGGATCAGTCAGGAGCTTGCCACTCCTATTTTCAGTTTACATGTACTTATCTTATAGAATGAATAAACCAATCAGTTGCATTGCGCCATACCAAAACTATAATCTTTAACTTTGATTACAAACGGATGATTAAAAGTGAAGCTGCAATTTCCTCTGCTTAAGTTTTCACAACAGACACACAAACGAGTTGCTCACTGCTCATTATCAGTATTTCATTTGAAAGACTCATTTACTGCAGCCCTCTGTTCTTTCCTTCAAATACAAACATCCTTACACCCGTGAGCTGTCTTCCTTCTTTGCCTTCCCTTGATTGCCTTCCCCCCTCCTCACATTTCCATTATATCTCAAGTAGTACCCAACCCATTCGACTCTTTTGTGCTCCATTTTCCTTCTCTCTCCATACTCTCCTGAATACAGGGTCACACCCAAAAGTGGTAGGACTGATTTTTTTACAAGAATTTTATTGACGATATACTTACATCGACTCAATAATCTTCAAAGTATGCTCCTTGAGCTGCTACACACTTAGTATAATGTTGCTCCCATTCCCCGTACGCCCGCTGGAAATTTTCTTTGGGGATGCCGTTGATGACCCTCGTCGAAGCCTCTTGAACGGCCTTTATCGAGTCAAAACGTCGTCCCTTGAGCTGTCTTTTCATCAGGGGGAAGAAGAAGAAGTCCGGTGGTGCCAGATCGGGAGAATAGGGCAGGTGCGGCAACGTGGCAACGCCGTATTTGGCCAGGAGCTGTCTGACGACGAGCGCACCATGGCAGAATTTTCGGCACCATCTTGGCGCACACCTTGCGCATGGCCAAATCCTGTGAAATAATGCGTTGGACGTTGGATGCAGACAGACCCAACTGGTCTGCAATTTCTTCACTGGTTAAGCGTTAGTCTGTGTTCAGCAGTGTCCTCACTCTGTCCACATTCGTGTCGGTTCTTGCCGTCGACGGCCGTCCGGAGCGATGGTCGTCTTCAACGAGCTCCCTACCCTCTTTAAACAACTTGTGCCACTCAAATACTGTGGAACGGCTTAAGGCATTGTCCCCATAAGTCTGCTTGATCATATCGAGGGTCTCAGTTGCCGTCTTCCCGAGTTTCGCACAAAACTTCACGGAATAACGTTGCTCTAAGTTCAGATTCATTTTGTTTTTCCCCGCGAACAAAAAACTTGCTTCACTAAAAACGGTGTCCTCACTCAACGACAGCCCACAGGCGACTGAGGTTGGTGTCGGTCTGTTGCTAAGAGCCCCCTCCACCTTACCCTGCCAGGCAGACCCCCCTCCACTGCTCCGTTCGTGCCAGAGAAAATCAGTCCTACCACTTTTGGGTGCGACCCTGTACACCGTCATTTCTTATTTCAGCTGCCCATTTGATCCCCACTATCCTCCTCCAGCACCAGTTTTTGAATGCTTCCATTCTTCTTTGGTTTGCTTCTCAACTGGTTCGTCTCTGAATAATAAAGGGTGCCACACTCAACACAAATACTTTGGTTCTTTTTTTCTAGGCTGCCTTTGATCATGGTGTATTTTTCTTTTCCGATGTTTTTTTTATCAAAGCAGTTGTCTCTTCCGGTAAACATAATCACAGCTGAACCATATGCAGTCGACATCTTGGGAGCTGAGATTTTGGACACAATGGAAGTACTTTTAGAAATACATCAATTTGGGATTTATAATCTTCCGCTAATTGTATGAATCAACCAAATATGTATTTTTAAAAGTATTTCTCCTTCGCCATTGTCGTCTATGATAACAAGGAGAAGTCTCAGCGGTTCGGTCATGTAGTTGGGGTTGTAAACATTGATTAATATCATTTTATTAAGTATTCACCCCAAATGCCAAATGACACTTTGTTCTATTGCTACAGCAACCAGGTCTTTGCGGTCAAAAAGACAGCATTTTGTTGATTATGAACAGCAAGATCAAAAATCTGGATTTAGCCAACAGCAACATTATGCTATGTAAAAATCTACTGTTAATTTCCATAATCACTCTCACTATGAAGTTATATTTATTCCTATAGCCAGTTTTAGACTAGATTTAGGGATTTTGGTGCTTCAGTGGCCATTATTATTCCTAAAATAATTGTTAGTCATACCTGTAAGAGTTGAGCCCTCGTGATTCCAGCACGAACCACCAAGAGCCAAATGATGCCATCAGCCAGTTTGCAATTGGGTGCAAAAAGTGCATCACTGCCAATATGTGACTGATATGAGGCATGCACCATCACAAAATCTCCTGAAATTGCATTCAAACACTCATTAGAATCTTCAACAGTAAAAATACCGAACATAACTATTGCATGTGCCCTTCCTTATGATATTGCCTTGCTAAAGATGCATAGTCTATGCAAGAAATGCACTATTTGGTGCAATCTGGTAGCCATGGCGCCCACTATAGCCCCACCCATCCACTAGCGGCACCGGTTGCCTAGGACCCAATGCGCTGTCTGTGCTGGGCGGATCGTCGAGCTGGGCGCATGGTGTCAGCTATATTAGTTTTTGTTGTCCTTGTTCTTAGTGTTTGCCAAAAATAGAAATTGACGAAATCACGGAACAACGAATCAACATATCAAGTTTTTGGTGAAATGGGGTGAAAGTTTTCAAGAAATTACTGAAATGTCAACCGCTACTTACAGTGATAGTGCTGTGAAAAAAACTTTAGTTTTCTAGCGGATTAAGTGTTTTGAAGATGCCTGACAAGATGCCTCCAATGATACAAGGCCAGGATGACCTTCATCCACTTGTGTTGACGACAACATTGATCGTGTGCAGTCCCTTGCCCTTACTGATCGTCTCAAAACTGTCCGAATGATAGAAGCTGATGAACTGAATTTGGGAAAATCAACAGTGCACACTATTTTAACCAAATATAAAGGATGGATCCTTCACCGTGACAATGCACCTGCACATTCAGAATTGATTTTTCCCCAGTTTTGGCAAAAAATTAAATCACCTTGATCCCTGATCATCCTCCCTATTCACCAGATCTTGCTCCCAAGACCTTTTCCTATTCCCAAAATGCAAAAATGTGACGAGGGAACATCACTGGGAAGATGTGGACACAATAAAGTAAGAATTGACCAGAAAACTAAAAAGCCTAACTGCCGAGGAGGACTTCCAAGGGGCTTTAAACAGTAGAAAAGAAGTTGGAATAAGTGCATAGCAATGAATGGAGCCCATGCTTGACCATTTTGGCCTAAAACATTGCAAGATACATAAACTGTTCTACCTGCTCTCGCTTTTGCCTTCCTATTTTAGCGTTTAACTAAGCTTTCTTCTTTCTTAAAAGCCTCATACTTTTTTTTTTCATTTAGATTGATTCTTATCCCATACAATCACACTGTTTTCTTGATGAGCTCAACAATGCCTGCAACCCTTTGCTTAGCCATCTAACCAAAGAGGGCTAACTTGAGAAGTATTTTTCATGCGCAGTTACATGAATAATACTTCAAAACCAGATTTCCTTGAATGTGGTGGAGGTAGGTACACAGGTCAGTCCCAAAAATAAGTGGAATGAACTTTTGCCACCAATGCAGATGGCTAACAATAATGGGATGATTTTTGGTGGGAAAGGTAATGGGAGATCCTGGGATAGCAAAGCAACCCACATCAGTCAACTATGGGCACTTACAGCGTGTGGATTACAGCCAGACTGCGGACCCCTGTTCGACGGTCACGTCACGAATTCACGATGCCACTTTCCACGGAGCAATGATATGCCATAAAATTGTGCATTAAGCTTGGAAAATGCATCTGGAAACTATGATCATAGTTAAGGATGCTTATGGATGGATGGAGAAATGTCCCAAGTGATGGTTTTCTGCTTCTGCACAGGATGTTTCGGGAGAGTGGAGAGGAGGTTGACGACAAGGAATAAAGCCATTAACATCCATCATCAAAAACACACTGCGATGTTCAAAAAAAAAAGACATTTGCTGAATTCCAATTGGCCCCCAAGTGTCATGACTTTAACAGAAAGAAGAGTGGAATATTCAGAAAACCACAGAGCGTTGCATTCTTATGGAAGATATAGCCAATGAGAGAGGTACATGCTAAGATGGTCCCCACGGTGCTGTCAGAGGACTGCAGCTGCTTGCATGACAATCTTGCATTGGCCCTCTTGAAGGACGTAGAAAGTGACCTGATATTTTGAGAATATGTGGTAACTGGTGAGGAGACATGGGTCTTTGAGTATGACCCAAGTATAACCCATTCAAGTACCATTTTGGACCCCTGGATTATGTCTGAGTGTATAATGAAAGGAGAAACTTTGTAATTCCACATAGATTACAAAGTTTCTCTTTTCATTATGTTAAGTCGACTCCATGAAGTCACGCCCGAGACAACGAATTATGTCTGAGAGGCCAGGACAAGGTGCTTGAACGAGGGCCTGGTTGATGCCTTGCAGAAAGCATACCACAACTGGCAGCAGAGGCACTGGCATTGGTGTGTCAATACATAAGGATGCTCTTATGAATGATTTTTGCAATTTGTACTTAGATCTGCAGTACATTTTTCCCCAGATCTATTCTACTCATATTTGGGACAGACCTTGCACGCGGGCTATGCAAATCACATTGTTCACAATATGTAAGATTGATTCCATTCATTATCAGGAAAGAATTGATTTGAACGGTGACTGACTTCATGACTTGACCCATGCTCACCTTCAATCACCTTCCAATCAGAAGGCACGGGCTGCGTAAGAGAAGGAAGGCGCGAAGCAGGGCCATACATGCGTGCCGGGGGAAGCATGCCCCCGCCATTACTGCCATCATATTCCAATGAGGAGACGGAGAGGGAGGAGCCCACGGCCGAGAGGTAGCTGGAGGCAGCTGCAGAGTAGAATGTGCTCTTCCGAGATGCCACTGAATAGAAGCTGTCCAAACGGGGTCGTCCTACAACTAGGAGAGATGCAAACGTCAAAAACTGCACACAAAGGAATGCTTTTTTTTCCTTCATGACCCCGAGTTGATCAGAGTGCCTCGTTCAACACTCATGACCTTAATTGACCTCAGCCACATCCACACAGCTGGGGCACACCAAAATTCTTGGTTTAGCTATCGCTGCCCAATCGGATGAACTGGACAGAAAAGAAATGCAAAAGAAACATGCAAAGACATTTACTATGGAAATAATTGCTATCCTACCTAAAATCAACATCAATTGCTCTATTAAAAAGTCTATCAAGCTTTAACTGGTGAAAAGGAATTTCAATCATTTCATTTATATATGCTTGTGAATACCATTTAAACTTTGAAGAAGAAAACTAGCCACAAAATCAATGACAGGTAAAAAGCACATTCATTTCAGAGTCAGCATAACAAAGTGCTTAGACATATTTTTAAAAAATAGTCAAGATGAACCCTTGTTTTTAAAACATCAATTCAATGGAGACAAGTAAAGCTGTTAAAATGAAAGTAAAAATTTTTTAAATTTGAGATTTTGCTAATTTATCATAAAAACTACTTTTTTTTAAGTGCTTCTGCATTTTATAAAAAAGGCTTAACGTCAAAAATTTGAACACCAACTTTTCTTTTAATGTTACATGCGACAAAAAATTCATGCCCCCTACTTCTTGCTTCCTCTTCATTTCAGGGATTTAGCCAAATTCTGTTGGCCTATTCCGAAACCCATCTCTTCCACAGTCTTCCAAAATCCCAATTTCCTTTGGGTTCATATTTATGTTGCGCTACTAGTTTAGCTATGATGCAAAAGAAAACCAACCCCAGCAAACATTTATATTAATTTTTAAAACAAAATGCTGCCATTTGAATGCCAAAAACCCAGTTAGAACAAAAGCAGTTGCAGACAATCACATCCTAAAACAATCTTTATATTCTAATTATCTGTGATGCAATAGCGATGATTATGATACTGACTGGAATATCAAACTATCGAAGCTCGGAACTCATGAGGCACAACCCAAAAAATCCCTAAGGCACAACATTAGAAAAGAAAACTATTGACAATTTTTAATTCTGCATCACATTTTTTTCTCATCTAAGCTGGCATAAGATTCATGCCATTTTTCTAAAATAGTCATCAGTTGTCTAGCCGCACTCTCTTTTATCTTGTCCCCATCAAAAATGTCATTCTACAGTTGCAAAGGAATTGCTCCAAGCCGCAAGTGATGACCCAGATTTTCTAAAAAAAAAGGTCATTACTGGAAATGAGTCATAGGTCTTTGTCTATGACCCTAAAATAAATTCCAAGGCTTCCCAACAGTCAGTTGACAAGATAAAAAAGAATTCAGCGAGGCAGCTGATGGCCATTCTTATAAAAAGGACTTTGCCGATGGTTTCAAAAAGTAGAAGGGGCGCTGCTGGGATAAGTGCGTGTGGTCTCCCAAGGGGAGTGCCACTCCGAAGGGGATGAGTAAGGCCTCTTCATTGTTCTAGGTTGGCCGTTTCTCCCAAAATGATTGCATGGCTGGATATTTTCCGGAAAGACCTTCTACATACCTACTCTTCTATTACTGAAATTTTGAATATTCCACGAGAGTCTATTCAGCCACATTCAAGCATGACCATCCCTCCTCTCCCTCTCTCAAACGGTTGCATCTGTTTGGTGATTCGTGAACTGCCTCTCATCCATTTTCCTAACGTGAGAAAATCAATGCAGAAAATTTTGTTCATACTCTCGAGTCTTCCTCTTCAACAGAATTACTCATATCCATCCCAATCTCAATGAATTTCCTTTCACACACATCTACGTCATGTTATTTGATACCTTATGTCCATTTCCTCAATGTCATTTTCACCAACTGATACTCTTCATTGGTTCAACATTGATACAACATTGGTTCTCTTTCATCATCCATATCACTACCACGCATGTAAATAGGGCAATGGTCGCCCATTCATTTTCCAAGCATCAGATCTTCCTGGGAAACCACACACACTGTACAATTAAAGGAACTGGCTCTCTTACCCTCATGCGTGAGTTTCAATTTCCATTGGGTTGAGTATGAGGAGAGTTTGCCCTCATCTATCGTCGTCATCATTCCAATTTTCAGGTTTATTGCTGTGTGGCTGAACGTATTGGTCCTCAAAGCACTCACTCCAACAGTCTCTACTTATGCATAGTACATCCCAGCCATCCATTCTCAATTCCATTAAATAATCTTTCCTAATTGAAATGCGTGACTAAAATGTTTAAACAACAGAGGTACGTTGGATATCATGCTGATAAGATGGAAACGGACATGTAAATAATAGCTAGTATAAGTAATCTGACCGGTGAGTAATTATCATTCAGCCTTGCTACTCCCGTCTCAGTTCTCTAACAAATAAAGCCTTATTTATTCCCATGATGATATAACACACATTAATCCATTTTTTGCATTTTCCATACATTTTCATTACAATTTAATTAAACTTTAATGGAAATTAAAACTATTCATGCAAACTGGTATTAGTCAATTGGTCACAAAGTGTCATTTACAGTTGAATAGCTTTTTCTTTATTCTATTCTGAAGTACATATATCCTTCTACTTTTGGGACATATTAGTTTATTATACTTTCCTTATAAATAAAAATGCCTACAATTACACTTCAATTGGGGTATACATTGTTAAAATAAAAAGCTTTTTGAGATTTCCAGAAAATCCAGACTACCGAGAGGTTTGCGTGATCAGAACTTGAAGGAGCACTTTCAGGGGATCGCATAAGGGTTTTCAGAGAATGCATTCAGCAAGTATTTAGCGAAATTGCAGGGCCCAGCATGTAGCCACCACTTCAGGAATTTCCTACATATATTGTATCAATTAACTCTTTAATCAACTTTGTGGTTAAGAGACAATTACAAGAGATAAGTGCCCCACATTGTCCATCACAAGAATGTGATCAAATTTATAATTGCAGTGGTTTCTATGCCAGCAGTGATCTTTTGTAGTGAGTATTTATCATCATGATTACTCATTAGGTGAACTATTGAACTCTACGAGCATACCTGAAAACATTTCGGAGAACTTCAAAGGTGAATGATGCAAAGTTTTCTGACAACTTGAATGGGCCAAATTGCGATGACAAATCTGCTGCACAATTTCCACATGAATACAGGCGTTTCAAACCCTGGATATTCAAATATGAATTGGTGCCCCAAGGAAATTTTTTTTTCTCAATGAGGTTGGCACTTGAAAAAATGCAAAGAGACAAGATGATTCAGTTAGGAACTGAAGGAAGGTAGCCCATGACTGATGTTGTTTAATTTGCCGTAGATGCCAATCTGGATCGGCCCGAGTTCATCTCCACATATTAGGATTCTTAAAGAAATGGGACCTGACGAATTCCAAAGAAACTGCGGGAGATGCCACAACAGTAACTTTTAACGGAGTCATCCGCTAATGTGCATTTCAATGCAACAATTTCAGAGTGTAAAAATCATTCGCCTTGACTGGGATCCCAGTCAAGGCGAATGATTTTTACAATCTGAAATTGTTGCATTGAAATGGGACTTGGGTGTGGTCAAGTGACACAAAGTAGCATTTTCATTGAAAGTGGCAGTTTCCTAAAATTGTTTATTGACTTGAATGAACACCTAAATTCAGCACTCAAATGATACGTCTGAAGCCATTCGGATAAAAGGAAAAACCTGCATTTTTTAGAATTGATTGAAAACTTAAAAATCACAATAGTGGGAAAATGCAAGGAGGAACTGGGAATTCTGGGATATAGACCGCATAGTTTCACAGGGAGTGAATGCTTTGGTTTGCTGCTAAGCTTCAGCTTCTCACTTTGATGACATACATACTCAAAAGATTTTATGCGAACCATTGAAAAGTGAAATCGGGGTATTTTAAATTTAGCAGCTGCGGGGGCCGGCCATTTTTTGTGAAACTTTTCACTCAATTCACTCAATAAAATACAACTATTGAAACGGCGGATATTTTTTGATGAAATTTTAAATACATTGAGATTATACACGAGAGTAATCAACTAGAGAGTGGATTTGTTCCAAGCATTCTATGGCGTGGAACTCAACACAATCAGCAAATAAAGCAGGTTTCACTTCTCTTTTTCTTGGCTGAACACACTCTACAAGGTATGCGAGGAGTTGTCTTGATCCGAGCACCAACTATTTTCTCTACTTCATAGTTTTTCATGTCCGTTGAAAGTCTTCCCAGTTGGTCCATCTTAGGCGCACGCCTTGCGGGAAAAATGTGAATGCTTTTCTCTTTGGGTGTTTGAGACGGGCTCTTCTGTACCTCTGTGACTCACCCAGTGTCTTGCAACTTCATGCAAGAATTTTTCATACTTACACAAATAGTTTTCCATTGAGCTCCTAATTCACCCTAGAATAAGTGAATAGGGCACCGTTTGACAAATACAGCACCATCTTCTTCGACCACTTTTCCTGGTCTTTCTCACTTTGGTGCACTGAGTGTCTCTGTAAGAGGATCCAGTGCCCAGCAATCACTTATTCTGTCTCCATGCACCTGCCCCATAAGGACCATCGATCCTACAAATTATTCCATTTCTCCAATGGTTATCTCATGCCACTTCAATCTTTAAGAAGATTCTCTGTATTTATGAACATTTTGCTCAGGATAACGATTTCATTTCTCCACCATCATTGAAAAGAGGTAATCCCCAATAAACAAGCTAACTATGTCACTCACGTTTTTTTGGATCACGTGGACTAATTTTCACACCTAGTGTCCCAGCAAATGTTCCTAAAGTAGGAATAATGTTGCTGTCCAACCAAAACACAGCATCGCCAATCATTGTGCAAGTAAAATCATTACTGTCAACTTCAGAATCCCTGGAATATTACAAAGTTAGAGCACGAACGGTTTTCTTGGTAATTATTACATCATCATCACTGTCTCCAGGGATTTTATTATTGTTTTTGCCAGAACTTTCATCATTCACATCCCTTCACGGCTTGGGACATCAGGCAAACTACTATCAGCAAAAACTTCAATTAAAATATCATTTTTGCTCATTCCAATTCTGTTCTCTGCAGCCATGATTGCGTAAAGGGTAACAAATAAATGTTACAAGTTAAAAAAAATACAATTTCCCTCAGGAAAACCATGAACTTTCACAAAAACAATGTGAAAAGCTTCTAGACTGATGAGGATCAAAGAAATAGCTCTTAATTTTTCCAAATTAATCCAGAGGTGGGCTGAAGCCACAGCCAAAGCCGAAGACTACATGAGCATGTATTGATACACAAGTGGCCACTTGAAAAACATGTAATAATACAAGAGCGAACCACAAAGTGTTAAATATGATACAGGAGGTGCTGAAATGATTTTGTAAAAATAGGTTACTTCAAAAATATAAATAATGATCCCATATTCTATTTTAAAATTTTTCCTCTTCATTTTAATCATATCCTGTCATGCATTGAATCCATTCCCTGCATTTTTCCAACAATTTATGAGTGAGTTGGGGTGTTTTCAAATTATATGAACCCAACTTTTACTGAGACAAAACTGCAAATTTAGTCGTGAACTTCAACAATTTAACTGATTGACAATAGAAAATCATGATAGTGACATACTATGAAGCGCCTAACAGTAATAAAAATAATGTTTGCTGATAGAAGCAGATTCAAAATCTTAACGCTATCCTAATCTAAATAAAATTGCAATTTACACTATCCTTTCACAAGCACTGAAATACATCTCTGATTTTTAAAGCATAAGCATACACCTACCTACCTCCTCACTCACCCGGAAATGGCACTCCTACACCAAAAGGACTTTGAGAAAATATCCGTGTCCTTACCAGGTAAGCACGGAGGGAATTTATTTCGTATGTTCATGCAGACACCTGACTGGTCCACTTTTTACACTCAGTACATATATGTACTTCATTTGTTTGGTAAACTACACCCAGTGATTTGCTCTTATTGCCCGTATTTCACACCATAGTAATCCAGTAAAAGGGTAGAATTTGGCAAAATAATGCATTTTTAGGCAACGATTTATGCTCAGGTAAACATATTAGTTAGCCAATGGCAATATTTAGCCACAATTTTCTGATATGCAATGATTTTATATTTTTTGGAGTGAATTCTTGCAGTATTAGGTTTTGAAAATAAAAAAATTTCTATTTTTTCCAATTGTTAGCCCAAGCCATCGGGTCCCGGGAGTGCAGACCCCCGGAGTTCATCATGGCATTGAGACTCAGGGGTAGATGGAAAAAAGTTAATTAAAAATCATTAGCATAATAAATAACTACATACGCATATTGTATTACTTCTTACATTTTCACATGCAATGGATCAGTTAACATGATCATTTAGCAAAGAAATATATTTTCAATTAAGTTGAGATCACCAATGTCCACTGTTTCATTTTTTAAATATGGCATATTAACATCCAAGACACACTTTGAATTTCACCTAAAACAAATGCTTTGAAAATTTTCATTCAGAACTTTCTCAATCTCAAATCACATTCGCATTTCTTTTTATCATCCTCATAATATTTATAAGTCAAAATTACAAAATGAAGGCTATGATACCCACAGATTAGGGAATATTTAACGCCTTATTAAGGTGAATAGTCCTCCGGTTAATCATTAATGAAAGGGGTGGGTATCCACAGCTCAAGCTCATGGCATGCTATCTCCCATTGTTTGTCCAACTAAGAGTAGACCACGTGGCTGTGTGAAGTGAGCACAAGCACGCATAAAGCTCAAACCTTATCAACAAGCTACGCTTCCCTTTGCCATACCATATGGGACTACTACTCTGGACTCCAAGAAACGCACGGCTACAATTGCAGATGGCCTCTTCTGGGGTGACGAAGAATAATTACAAAACTTGGAACACTGTTCATTGGCACAGTATATAACTAAAAAAACCATTAGTGAACTCAAAATAGCACACCAACCAGTACGAATAATTAATACATGATTTTAAAATAATATCAAGCCACAAACCAAGACCTTAACCAATGCACCATGGCTATAATATTGTTTTAAAGGAAACTCAAATTATTTTTGCCAACATTTTTGATCATTAAGGACATACAATTTTATAAAGATTTTAATTTCAAGTTTATGTATAACAATATTACCCGTTAACTGGCATAATTTTATTTATTTTATTTATAGACTCAATTGGGGTTAGATTGAAATTTTATAGTTCCTTCTTCCACCTTACTCCGACAAATTACAATTAAGACAGTTACAAATATCCATGCCACTGGTGGAGGAAAACCCGTGTTGGCAAGAATTGAACCCATAACCTCTGGGTTAGCAGGCGAGGAAGTTACCTTGCCACCACTGGGGCCGGCATAGAGAGAACTAGATAAAAGTTGAAGAATAATCTTGGCGTACCCATTGTGGATTTTATTAACAAAAGGCATTTGCACATCAGTAAAGTGCACGACAAACTTGAAGATTTAGACTTTAGTTCAGTTTGGATTTTTCCCATGCTACGTGCATGTTGCTTCAGAAATTCGGAAGTTTATGTGATAATGTTTCCCTTCCATTAACATCAGTGATGCTATGAATCTAATTTCAAGGTAATAAATGCCTAAGGATCAAAATTTCAGTTTCTCCATAATATTACCCGTCTCCTTGAAAGTGTTTCTGAATTCACTCGGGCACTTGCCACCAAACTGTGTTTATGCAAAAGATTGTGTTCTTTGCCAGTCAGAAATTGAGGCAGTACTAGCTATTTTATGGTGCACATAAGTGAGAGGCATCTTTGAATGATACCCAGGATCAGAGTATCACTGTCTCATGAAACGGCACGATGATTTTCTATTTGTGTGGTATGACCTTAAATGAAATCTTAATTTTTAAAGGAAGCATTTTTCCTCATAGGACCTAATCAAAGCTCTCTCGTCAAATGACATCATTTGTTTTCTTCAGCCCTTCCCCACCCACATGCAACTCTCCAGCGCGTCAACCCAACTCGGCTCTAAAACCAAAAAAAGAAACCCATGAACTCAAATGTGGATATTCAATTTAAAACAACACATCACATACAAAACCAATGAAACCACAAACCTTTAATTATTTGAGAGCTGCCCAATGAAATCAAAATGAGATACACTTAACGCTTTAAACACAGACACACAAGCAATGGACTGTTATTGTAATATCTGCAACATTATGAGGGTAAAAAGAAACTAAACATTTCAAACACAATAAAAATTTAATATTTCACGACCATGGTTTTGATGACCTCATAATGAAGGAATCCCACAAAGTTAAACCTGAAACTGTTCTGTTTACCTGCAAAAAAAACATTATTTTCCTCAGCCATTCCCAGTATATAAGCACACAATCAACTAAGATACCCAATGAAACTGTCCCTTCAATAAAAGACAATCATGGAGACATATAAAATGAAATGTGATTCTCTAAAATAACACGCCTGACAAACACCAAATATTAAACCAGGACTTTTTTGCAGATTCATAACATTGAACACCAAATGGCTTAATAAATAAATTAGGTACAAACAGGCTCAATTGAAATTGTAAAAGGAAATAGGAAACTAAGTATTTATTAATTTTATAGCAATTTTCTTCAAAAATTAGCAAAAATATGTGCAATATCCGAAGCACCCAGCTCTATTGGCTCAACAAATTCCAACTAACACAATCACTTTAACTTCATGCTCGGCCATTACAAAAACTGAAAAATTTGGTGGCCTCAGGATCAAGAGAAGGGAAAAGGGTCGAGTGCTGGAAAATTAAGAGCCCTGTAGTTGAGTCAACCTGCACATTTCAACTTTGGAGAACCAACTGGATCAGAGTAATGAGAAACAATATTTATATATTCTGTGTACCCTAGCATACATGGAAAACTGTATTCAATTGAGTTAAAGGCATCTTAGTTCTTTAGCCATTGTCACTGAAAAAACTTCAAGTCACAGGTGCAGAGGAGGAGAGTGCTTCGGCCCATAGATAATCAATAACGGGCATTGATTGAAAAGACATTCGAACGAAGATAGAATAACAGTACATCCTTACTGGTTATGCAACCTGGCCCAACTACTGTGCCCCAGTTGGTCACATACAACCAAGGATATGAGTGAATGTGCTTCGCAATTAATTATCACCAAATATGCATTTTGTACGAGGGCTTCTAAAGTAGGAGTGGTGTCAGTGGTACGACTGTCTCGCAACGAAACTGGAAACATTGAGAACAAGAACAAATATATTCACATCAAACAGTCAAACAAGTTACAAATACTGCAGGGACAGATTGACATGCAAACAAGCGCACACGTGGCCCTAGAAGCCCACTTTACTCAAGTACGCTAAATACAGGGTTCGTCCGGAAAATAAGTGTACTGAGCTCAGGAAAAAAAAATTATTACACTTTTACATATCTTAAGCTAATATTCCTCAAAATAGGACCCTTGTGAGTCGATACACTTGTTCCAGCGGCGTTCCCATTCCTGGAACGCTCCCGCGAAGGCATCATCGGGAACCTCTCGAAGACTCGTCGTCGACCTCTTCTCTGCCCTCCACGAACATCTTGTGCCACCGAAAGATCATGTTTCTGGACATGGCTGACTCCCCGTAAGCCTGGTTAATCATACCGACAGTTTCGGTAGACGATTTCCCAAGCTTTACCGCAAATTTGATGGAATAACGCTGCTCCAAAAACTTCGGCATCGCGTTCCGTGACGTGGGTCGAGCGTGGAGGTTCGCGTTAACAGAGCTCCTCACTACACCACAGCTCAGAGCCGACTGCCTTTTTCAGCGTCGCTTGCCAACATACCCCCCTCCAATCGCAGCCCGTCAGAGCGGTGCTGGGCGCGCCTGGAGCGGCGCGCCCAGCCCAGGAGTCAGTACAATTATTTTCCGGACGAACCCTGTATAAAAGTTTTTAAAATCTTTTATCTAGAATATCTCAGCGACGTTTCCTAATTAACTGGGTAAATGAGAGCACAAAATAATAAATAAATAAAATTTGTACCATGGTGGAGATTGTTATTATCCCCAAAAAACTAGAATTGAAAAAATTCGGTTTTATTCTATGAAAAAACAGTAAACATGCTACCATTCATCACGCTCGTCCTAACTTTATGAATGAGTCCAATAGAGGGAAATCAATGCTCTACACAAAAGGTGGGGTACATGGTAGTCCTAGAGTAGTGTTGGACTGCTGACTGGAGGGCCCTCATTCGATACCTCGGCACACCTATGGGCACCCTAAGCTTCACCCGAGTTGTGTGATTTTACGGGTGCCAGATTTTCCTGGGAAACCATAACCGGCACGGGGAAAGGAACAGGCCCAGAGGAGGAACCGTGCACAGAGGAGGAACTGCTGTATGTCATCCAACTCATGGCCCTCAACACCCTGCTACTGCATGAATTTCACGAGCCGTAAAGGGCTTAGAACTAGGTGCACCCTACTATCACCTACCAAACCGACCTTCGGGTTCATTGCTTTGTTCATGGTTTTATTCTTAAAGTTGTAAAAACCATACGGTAGGAATTATTCGGTTGGGGTTGAAAAAGTCCAAACAGACAACTCCAAAGTGTATTATATCCAAAATATTACTAAATAATGTTATTATATACCAATATGAATTTTGCAACCAATTTCACTCAATATTTATTAATTGCCCAGGTAACTGCCGTTTATCTACTGTTTACATTCAAAATTTATTCCTAACCATTATCAATTCAAAGGAATTATTTCGCTTTATTCAAAATTAACATGGCAATGCCAATTCTAGATATTATTATGAAAGGTGCTCAAATATTTGGACATTACACCATTTTTGGTATACTGCACCATACTCAATGTTAAGTATTGGAAATGCCATCGTAAGTGCGGTGCACGTTTGACTACCATAAATGAAGTTCAGAGTGCTCTTGTGCGCAGAGGAGGAACCGCTGCATCTCATCCAACTCATGGCCCCAATCCCGAAGAAGCACGGGTTTTGCGTACAATGAGTGACATGAATGGGGCAAGCACGTGAACATGTGGAGTGTCCACCATCGGCAATCAGTCGGCTCACGACGGACATCCGTACGAGCTCATTCACCAATTGCCAGACTGATTAAAAAAAACTATGGTAGGCGATTACTTCCTTATTTATGATTCTTTCGAAGACCCCGATTATGACTTGACTTGCGGAAGAATAATTGTCTTTTCAACCATCGCAAACCTGAAAATACTTTTAGATTTAAAATCTATTATTATGATACTTGGGAGCCTGTACAATTTCCTTAATGACTTGCCAAAGGAGAAGACTAGCATTGAATATATCTTATGCAAATTAAGTTTGGGATGAAAAGTGAAAAAAGTTTCTGATGGACATCTGCAACGAGTTGAAGACTGTATCGTCAGTCAAGTTCACGACTAAAACGACTAAGTGGACGATGACAATCAACTGCAATGCATTGAAAATATTGGTCATAATTTAAATTTATAAATGTCATAAAATAAAATATGGTGCTCTTATACCTGTCTATTTATTGCCTTTTGGAAAGAATGCATTGTACTTTCCAGGCTTTGGATTTTTCAGACTTTGGACTTCAATCCTTGGATTTACCAGTTTTGACTTTTTCACATACAATCGAAACATTCCCTTTGCAGATATCCTTGTCCTCCCCGTTTTTCACGACTGTCCACCTAACATGCATAAACGCACTTAAGTTTCCTACCTTCCAGCGTATTACAGTAAAATCTTAATAATCCGCAAGTAATTTATCCATTTTGCAGATTAACCGTGCTATTCTCTCTTCCCAGCACCTCAAACTTTTAATGAAATTGCAATCATAAATACAATTAAATGATCTGAAATTTTGACTTTAGTTTTAAAACATAAAAGTTTGCTTAAAAGTTTTGAATTTAACACAATAAAAAGCTGTCAAAAGTGTTTAAGATTTAAATTAAAACATTTTGTAATAAACGTACTTTCTCATTATCATTTCCCTTGCATTCATTAGCCCTTGGAATTCCATATTCTCCTTTAAGGCAAGCAAATACAGGTAGGTACACTGCTTTGCCATGCAGGTAATGAGTCACCAACTGTCTGCATTGCATTATTTTAATCAGCATCATATGATGAATATGAATCTACACGAGCAATCCTTGGTCAATATCTGTCATTTGCCAGCCATTTGTTTTCTCCTGGCTATATGATTGGTTCAGCTTTCTGAGAAAAATATGTTTTGCTAGTCTCTTGATCAGAGAGTACCGTGTCTTTTAAGCCTTAAAATCTTTATTCATGTACTTTTAACAAACCAGAGTTAATTTTAATCCATTTAAAAATAAATGTACAAATGATGGAAAATTCTGAGCGTGTACTATTTGACTTCGATGCATAGCTTTACTTTAAAATTCTTCTAAGACTTTCAAAATTCATTTAGCAGGGTTGGGTTTAAAAAACTAGCTCTTAATAAATGCTTAAATGTTCAAGATCTATCAAGAGCATAAATTGCACATTCACCACTAAACATGCAATTTGTGATTCAAAGAATTGGTGAAAGGACAATTAAAATGTCAACCATTGAAACAGCGGATCGATTCTAAAGCTACCAATCACAGAGATTACACAAAAATAACTAACACAAACAATAATAAACCACTAAGCATTTACAATTTTTGCACAACATTTTTTTCCATTGTCCGACACTCACCACCATCTGGGTCGTCCGCCAGTCCGTCACCCATTGAGCTGCGACTGGACACGCTTCCAAATCGCTCTCTCATGGAGCCACCGTTCCCAAGATCCTCGTTATAGCTGCGACTTCGGAACACGCCTAGTTTCCTATCTTCCGCCTCATCCACGATATCCAAATCCCGATTCCCCCTCGGGGCCGACTGACTGATACTCCTGGGGAGAGGCACCGCGCTTCCCTTGTGGTCTGGAGAAATTATGGGCTGATGGCCAGGCACAGGGAGGTACGACAGGCGCCCAGAATACGTCCGCAATCCTATTGACAAAGCATAACAATGACAGTTATTTCCACAATCTCGTCAATGAAAATCACTGGAAAAACATTGACCCATTGAACTTGCAATTGGAAGGTTATTTCACATTACCTCAACTCTCTTCACAAATGTTCCAACATTTTATTTTTTTATTTAAAGTTCAATTTAAAATTATTATGCAATTTTTAAGCAGTAAAAATAAATCATACAAAACAACAAATTTCATGTGATATCACAACTATGCATGAAGGGATTAATCTTGAAGGGAACAGTCTTGAACCTTGTTCCAGGTCATCAGCAATCTTTCAATTCCATAGAATACCATCTTTGCTGCCCTCATCCTTTCCCCAGTCTCCTTCATTTCACGTTCTCAGCTACTTCCCACCACACCTCGTAAACACTCAAACCTCTCCACCTGTCCAATACCTAACTCATATCTGCTTCATGTCCTTTATCATCCCTTCCCTTCCAATCCACCGGGTTTTAATCTTTCCTTTGTCCATCCTTATCATGCAACTCTTAAACCTTCTGTTAATCTTTTATAGCACTTCCCTGAATATTTGAGGACCTCCCACCATCATACCATTCGCTTATTTAATGCATCCTATTGTCTCTCACCACTTTGCACTTTGTTCTTTCTTTATCTTACAAACTCTTTTCAATTAACTCTTCCAAGGACATCACAAACAGACTGACACAGTGTGTACTTTGAATCTTTTCAAGAGAATATTTGGTGACCTTCTAATATTCTAGAAAAGATTGTACACATTGTACCATCTCCCTGGCAGTAGGCAGTGGAAACTAGGAGGGAATTCACTCCCACAGCAGGATGCTCAAAGGTCATTTCTGTTTTGACAATTATTTCTTCTACAGCTAATTGTAACAAATGACAATTAGCTGTAACATGAACCATACTTCCCAACCCATAACATGAAGTCGTGCACGAGACTGATCATGATTTTTCAGGTTAGAATTTATTGAAAATACTTGGATCACACAGAGAAGACCACAATATTTCGATGCTCACACTTTATACGAAGAAAATTGAATTTTTACACTTAAAAATTAGCAGTCACACTTACATCAAAGTTTACTCAAAGAAGAAACCCAGCAATTCATCATTGAAAATGCTTTTCAGCTGTCTTGTTACAGTACTCGTAGTAAGGAGTAATTTATGACTCAAAGTTTAAAATTCAATACTGCATGACAATCTTTTCTGCATGGATCCCACGAGTGGTTACTTGCATTTCAACTTTTTATGCAATATTTAGTTTCTGATATTATCGAAATTGGTATTAAAAGCAAACATTTTTCTATGCCTTCATGACACTCTCCAACTACTTGAGATTTACGCACGCATTGGCATAGGGGCAACATCACTCACTGTTAGCCCAACACATTTTAAGGTTTGTGGCAGCAGCACATGTGAGATGAAACTAAGTGTGCCACAATTTATATATTTGTGATATACTTGGGAATTTTTGAGAAGTACTGTCGAGGAAATATTGAAACTGAGTACGTCACTACTGAGTCAAAACAATGACAACATTGAAATTTGTCATCAAGGTAACCATTTTCTATGCCTGATGCAGAAAAAAAATACTTTTTAAATATTTCACTGGTGGATCAGCTTGCATTTAAAGGTTGAAGTTATACCCATGCACCCCCACCAGTCCATAAGATGCAGGCTGATTTTTGAGCCCATTTTGGATTTTTTTTTTAAGTGTGTCTGAAGGGCCAGGAAATACAGTAATGAATTTTATGGCTAATTCTACTTTCTGAACTATTTTCCATGAAGAATTTGGATTTGATACTTTCATTATTTCGGACAACAATTTTTTTCCCTATTTTTAACAAAGTATTTGAAAATTTTTTACATTTTTACAATTTCAGAGTTACACTGGATAAAATTAATATTTAAAAATCCTTTACCATGGCATCATAAAACAAGAAAGAAATCCTAGGAGGAGCATTAAAGATTCCAGATTGAATGGGAATAAGATTTCACATTTACTCGTATTTATGACAAAGGAAAACCATTGTTACTTTGTCATAAAATCACTTAAGTGAATTATTAATTATTCAACTTAGAAAGCATTATTAATTTTAAAAAAGTCATTCAAAATTTTTGAGAACATCCACAAAACTCATAGTGGCAGGCACAAAGCTTTTCTCCTTTGAGTGAGGAATTCATCATCAGCAGACATTCCCTTCCCGTCTTCCTTGAGTGTACAGATGCAGATGGTGCACCTGAGGCCAGTCTCTCAATATCTTGGAACACTGCTCAAGCTAAGCATCCATCATGCGAGAGAATATTCATTTGGCAAACTGAAGAACAAGTGGCTAAACTTTTATAACCAAATAATTAAAAACCTATGAGGTCTGTCCAATTAATACGCAAACTGAGGCCATAGAAACTTTATTTTGCAAAATTTGTTCTACATCAATTTTGTCCCCTGTTCAAAGTACTCTCCATTCATATGGCTATGCACTTATTCCATCTTCTTCTTTTCATGCACTGTTTAAAGCACCCTTGGAAGTCCTCCTCGGCAGTTAGGCTTTTTAGTTTTCTCGTCATGTCTTCCTTTATTCTGTCCAAATCTTCCCAGTGATGTTCCCTCAATAAGGAGGATGATCAAGAATGACGATTGAATTTTTTTGCCAGAAACTGGCGAGCAATCAATGCCGAATGTGCAGGTGCATTGTCATGGTGAAGGATCCATCCATCATGTTCGGTTAAAATAGTGTGCACTGTTGATTTTCCTAAATTCAGTTCATCAGCTATCATTTCGGGAAGTTTTTCGACGGTCGGTATGGACAAGGGATCGCTCACGACCAATGTTGTCGTCAACACAGGGGGTCGAAGGTCTTGCCACGGCCTTGCATCTCCCTTGCATTGCATCTTGTAGGCAATCTATAAAATGCTTAATCCACTTGAAAACGGATGTATTCCTCAGAGTATTATCACCGTAAACAGCTGTCAACCTTTCAGTAATTTCTCGATAACTTTTACCACTGCACTTCACCATAAAACCTGATATGTTGATTCGTTGCTCCGTGATTTTGTCAATTTCCATTTTTGACAAACAGTAAAAACAAGGACAACAGAAACTATAACATAACTGGCATCTAAATCACAGCTTGACGATCCACCAAGCACAGACGGCTCATGGACGGGGTCTCGGGCGCTAGTGGGGGGAGGCTATAGTCCACGTCATGGCCACCAGATTGCACCGGTTTGCGTATTTATTGGCCAGACCTCATACACAGATGAATATATCAAATTACAGTTCCATATTACGCTAGAATAACACATTACTGGCTGTAGAAATTCCGAGTTAAAGCTGAAAATTGACTGGAAAAATGCATTCAATTTGACTCTTGATGAATCCACAGATATTCGAGAAAATGTTCAGCTGGCTGTGCTCGCCCATTATGTTTCTTGAGTTGTTACACCCAACGACACTCAAAAAGTTATAATTCATGGCGTTGATATCAATAGTGCTCATGACATGATACTGAAAAAATAACACCCTCCTTTAAGTAAACTTGTTGGGGTCGTAGCACCCCGATGCGGCACCTTCAATGAACAATTACATGAAATGTATAGCCGACTGTCCTTTTGAAAAGAGATCCTAGGATTCCCCAGCCCTCTTTTCCCTCTTCACATTATAATTCACTTTGAAAATCTGAAGCCTAAATACTTCATGCATAAAGATGTTCTTATGACGACCGAGTAAGCTGTGATATTTACATTCAAATAAATGCAAAGAATAATCTTCAGATTTCCTGGAGGAGTTGTCTGATCCAAGATTTTTCAGGTGATATATCATTCTAGTGCAATTATAAAGTGTTGCACAACCAACCAGAGAATAGATAGATTTTTGTGCAACTGCCCCAGACTATCATTAAAATTCTTACCGAAAAGGATAAATCATATACAAAACTCATTAATGATAATTGGCCATAAGATTTGATGTTTTTAACTGATACAAGGGTAATTTGAAAAGTTCTCAGAATGGAATAAAAATAAACAACTTATCTCAGGGAAACTTTTTTTTATTTTTCAATTTAGCCTCCCTGTACACTAATGTGAGGTCCCGTGTCTTAATCCCATCTTGAAAAATAGATTCCTTCAGACCTGCAGATTAACCCTCTACTTCAGCCGTTAGTTCTTTGTCTGAAGAGAATCTTCATCCACCGAGGAAAATTTTGAGCTTGGGGATGAGATGGAATTCTGATGGTCTCAAGTCATAAGGCGGGTGTGGTAACACTTTGTATCTTAGTTCACCTATTCTAGGCATGGCAATGACACTTGAGCGGGGGTTTGCATTGTCTTGATGAGAGATGACTTTTGCCAAACCTGGCCTTTTTTCGTGTATCTTATGCTAATCTCTCGGACCAACTAAAGGTCCAAGGAGGTTAGCGGAGTATTTTGCAGTAATTGTTTGACCAGTGGGAAGATAATCCATCAGCAGAATCCCTTTCGCATCCCAGAAAATCCCTTTCCATCCAACCATATTATAATACCTTCCCTTTCTTTGGAGGGGGTGAATAAACATTCTTTCTCTAGGGTATAGAAGTGGACCCAAGTTTCATCTGTGGTCACCAACTGGCCCAGAAAATCTTGTCGGTTGCTCTTAAAATGCAGCAAACATTCTTTGGAAATTTCTTTGCTGATGCATTTGTGATACTACATCAAGAGTTGCAGCACCCATCTAGCAGACAATTTTCTCATGTTCAATCCCAAAGTTAAAATGCGATATGCCCGTTTAGATGACATCCCTACAGCTTCAGCAATTTTTCGCACTTTCAGTCAGTATTCCTCCATGAACATTTTAAGCACTTTTGCTATCATTCCTGGCATCATAGTGGCACGTTTTGGCTGACCACCACGTGGATCATCATCTAAGCTGTCCCTGCCATCTTTAACTCGTTTGTCCACTTGGCAACACTTGAATCTGAAGGAGCAGAAAGTTTTGAAACACGGCATGTATTATTTCCTTTGCTTTCGTAACTTTCTTTACAAAATATTTAATCACTGCTCGAATCTCAATTTTTTCCATCTTCACAAATCGCTACACGGGGACAACAACAGAGAGGCATCCGCAATGCAGATCTCTTCCAAGAGCATGGACACATTACATGTTTACTCATTAAGGATTACCTATTACTACACCCAAAACTTGTTGCGCTAGTGCTGACATCTGGTGGTGATGCAGAGAACATTTCAAACTACCCTCGTACAATATGTAGAACATTTTCAATTGTTCAACTCAGTGGACCAAGGAAGGGGGGGAAATATATCTGATCTTATTTAAACAACAGCTTTCTAAGAAGCCCAACTTTTTCAGAATGACCTCATCATAAAAAATTCAACCATTTTCCACAAATATAACTCAGATATTTCCTTAAACAGGATGAAAATTTTTAAGAATATCACAAGATACATTAAAAGACCTGGTGGTAGATTTCAATCAATTTCATTCCAATTTAATCCATTGCAATTATTTTGATCAGCGATGGTTTTCCAATTTTTCAGTTGGTGCTTGCTTAAGCAATGAGTGCCAAAATAGAATGAAAAGAGATTGGAGAATATCAGGCCCTGCGAATGCATCAGAAGGTATCCACATCCCCAACTGAATTTTGGAAACTTGCTCCCCAAGTATCCCAGTTCAGGATAAACTGCTGGCCCCCTTATTTCAATTACTGGTCCAACCTATTCCTGTGAGTCCCTCAACCCAGCCATTAAAATTAGTCAAATCAAAGCACTTTCAAAATTCAAATAAACTGTGGAAGGTGCCGCAGAAGTAACTTATAATGGAGTCATCTACTACAACGCAACAATTTCAAAGTGCAACAACTATTCGCCTTGATTGAGATTCAAATCTCAATCCCTACGACCCTGGATCTTCGGCCCAGTGCTTCAGCCCATTGAGCTAACGAGTCATCTTCTAAAACTCCATTATTTATAACTTTGAGGGCTCTTGTTCCTTGAAATTGCACTTACTGGTAAAAAGTCAAAACCCACTCAAAATATAGAGACTGAACAAGTAACTTTGAAAAAATCTACAAGATCAATAAATAATTATTATTCCGTTAAGAAACAAGAAAATTTATGTTTTCAATGGCAATTCATGTATTTTCTTAAAATTACTATATGTAATATGAACATTTCTGAAGTGCTGATTTTTTTAAATAAATTGTCTCCAGATAATTTTGAGCTATAGATACTTGCAACTCACAGTTGCATGAAGTTTAGTCAGTGATCCAAATATTTGCGAATTATTGCAAGAATAAAAGGCCATACATAATATTTGCATTATAATGCAATGCGAAAAACAAACTCAGACTGGCTTCCACTTGCTTTAACCCGCCACTTTTCTCTTACTTCAACTTACCCAACAACTTTGCTGGTACTTACCGATTAGCCTGGCAACACTCCAAATGGTGAAACGCTGCCCACCCATAGCTCTTAATCTCTCACTCTCAATGTCAATGTCAGCAAGGAACCCCCATCCAACAGACAAGAATGAAAACATTATCTGGAATGATATTTACAACGCACACAATTAGGAATTGACTGAACTTAATTACGTTAAACAAAACCTCACTAAAATTTACCACCAACAAGTACTCCACAACTTCTAATAATGAGTATTTCTCTCTCAGAGGTCTCTTAAATCACTAAATCCATAGAATGCAGTTAAACTCAATTTCAATACAACAGAGGTATTAAATACGCAAAAATTCCTGTATCACTTGATTCACATGCAGAACACAATCAGAAATGTAAAACAAGAGTGTCTGAATCAAGATGCCTTTCTTATTTTGTAACACAATTATAAATAATGATAATAATACCTCGTATGTATATTTCCACTGTCCTTTATTTATGTACAACTAGTTTCAATGCTTAGGCGTTATCATCAAGTGTGTTCTTCATTTAATGAACATGAACTTCGACAAAGTTGAGCCAGAAACAATTGAATAATAATACCTCTATACTGGGGAAAGTTTGAGACTAAATAATCCCCCTCTTTCACCTAATCCCTTGTCATTTACATGCATAAATAAATATAAAAGCATTGAAACAAAGAGTCTAGTCAACTTTTACAGTTATTTTATAAAAATGCAAAATTTAACTTAAAAAATAATGATAATAAATAAAATAAATGCTACATTGGGGAAAAATAAAATGGATAGAGTGTAGAATGATATGTACATTGGTGGGAAAAGCGCTGGGATTATTTACTGATGTCTTTTTTGAATAAAACCCACATCAGGAAAAGGAGCACCAGAGGAAGGGCGAGCCTTGGAGAAACCAGCACCAGCTGCCTCACAAGTTCTATCTCATTCCAAACCCTTCATTTTTTTAATCTCATAATTATGCATATTCTCACTTTATTTAAACAGAACAATGAGTAATTTTGTGCACAAGTACATTAAAAATGTATATCCATAAAACTGAAGTGTCATGTGAAACTTCTAATGAAATCTAACATTATTATTTCAAAAAGTGTTCAATTTAAGGTTTTTTAATAATCATAATTTTCACTTTGTGCAAAATTATTTACGGCAAAAAAATTTGTGTACTATCTTTAACAAGAAAATACTATAAAAAGCTGAAATTATGGTGCACATGACTAATATTTTTAGCATTTCTTTGAAATATTTTGATAGACTCACCTGCAAAAAATATGTTCACCAAAACATCAAGTCAAATGGTACTGAACTTATATTTAGAAAAGTATGGACTTATCACTGCTAAGAAGCATCTCAAAGTTCCTGATTCAGAGCAATTTAAAATTCCAAATTAACAAAAAATAAACTAAGCAGACGATGATTTATGTTCCACTTGGTACACTAAAAAGAACATCATGACTACTGCCCACTTCACACACATTTATTACTTGACTTTGAATGGAGTTTCAAAGCACCAAGTTTGTTAAGCGTGTTTTTTAAATATATTTACTCATTTAGCATTAGTCCAAAATCAGCACATTTTGGCCTTTACATTGAGCAATTAACAATGATAAAATGGTCACATTTACAAACACTAAAGCCCTAGGTGGAGGAAAACCCACCCGGGTGGAAATCGAACCCGCGACCTTTGGAATGGCAGACAAGGATGTTACCCCACTGCCACTGGGGTCAGCAAATATGAATCATTAAGAAAATATTAATTGATTTTTTGAAAGTTTTTTTATTAATATGATGCCCAGCAATCAGTATTTTGTGTCGTTATATTTACACCAAGGACTGTTCGCTTAACTGCTAGAGAGCATTTTCCAAAATTCACTGTATATTTATTGGACAATATGGGTTCAAAGGACAGTTTCCATGGCTATCAGAAAAAGAAGTCCAAGGACCATATTTTTCTCTTATTTTGCCTAGCGGTAGGATTTATAATTCTGTGATTTAACCACAACGCCATGAGAGAAGAGTCTCCGGCCCATTTGGGAAAATCCCAAGTTATCAAAATTAGTCAAGTGAATCTACCAAATTATCACAAGCACACATTACTTGATTGACCCAAGTGCAACAACCAAATTCAAATGATGATCAAATATAAACTATGCCACTTGAAGCAATAACAAGAGTACTTGTGTTTTACCATAAATATATAAATAATGAAATATAATATAACCACACAAGACTATGTTGTCGCACAAGAGGTCCCAGCCAGGGCCTTTGCCTGAATGTCTCGGGATACCAAAATAAACGAGATTGAAGATGGGGTGGAGTGACCATAGAATTTTTACAAATTTGCCATCCTCAAATATTTTTGCTTCTTTCAATCCTAAGAAGGGTGAGCCGTGATGAAACAATAAATTGTAAAAATTTCTCCATATCCCTCTTAACTTATGACACACTCCAGATGCAGTGAATCCCTCAGCATTTCTCCCCCCCGGGTAATGAAAATAATACAGAAATTAATTCTAGTTCCTTTCCTAGGGAATATATCTCACAATGTTATTACTTTTATCAAAATCACCCGAAGTAACCAACCCCTTTCCTACCAGCAGACTAACTTCACTTTAATGAAATTTTTATTCACATTTACATAATTTTAATGACTTAGAGAAAGAACTGTGCTTAAACTGTCCGTGCTTTTGTAAACTGTCCGTGCTTTTTAATGACCAAGAGAAAGAACTGTGCTTAAAATGTCCGTCCGTTGTAACCGTGACAGTTTAAGACCATGCTTAAACTGTCACGGTTACAACATTTTTTGACAAGAACACAAGAATTAGGCATCAATTGCCAGTGGTAAGTCATTAGTAGTAAGCTCCAAAATGCCGTAAGAACACACATTTCTGCAGAAAATGTTTTTGAAATTTCAGCACCCACTGCGAAATAAATACATTATTTTTTAATTCAAAAGAAAAATTCCCAAGTCTTCCAAAACCCTCCAATCACGTTAAATATTAAATGGAGAAAAATATATAAACATGTAATATAAAACATAATCGATCACCTGTGACTTAGTCTCAACGCGTGCCAAGTCCATGGGCAACGGCTGTCCTTTGACAATGTTCAGGGAAGACAAGAGAACTGGATTCTGGTCATATGGCTCCCTTAAATACAAAATGTGAGATGTGTGGAGAAAGAGAAAAGTAAAAGATATTTACACAAAAGTTGCATCAGAGTGGAAGAAGTAAGTGGAAATTAGCCAAGAATCGCAATAAATTCATAATATTCATTCAATCGAAGCTTGAACCATCAGCACCAACTCAATATGAGTGTCTGTAAACAAAGAATGTACCTGAGAGCTGTAATGATCAATTATTACCACGCTTGACTTTGTGGAACTGATCCATTATGGAAGGAAAAAATGCAGGTTTGTTAATTCCACTTTATGTTTTCATCTTACAACTTTACCTTTCATCATCAGCCGCTCTTTTGAACTTTACCTTCCATATATGTATGCATGTAAAAACCAATGTATGAGGTACGTCCGAAAAGTATCCAACCTGCGTTTTTAATTATTTTTTTTTATTGTGAGGGTGTTGTACACTTCAAATTTGCACCAAAAGGTCAGACAATCAACAAAGAATATTACGTTGAAGTTATGAAAAGATTGCGTGATGACGTGAGAAGTAAATGTCTCTGGTCAAACGGTGACTGGCTTCTTCACCACGATAACACCCCAGGGCATTCATCGAACCTTGTGCAGCAATTATTGGTGAAACACAGGAGATTGTACGGCTTCGCCAGCCTCCGCACAGTCCCGACATACCTTCTTGTGACTTTTGGGGATGTTCCCAAAATTGAAAATGGCACTCAAAGGAGAGCAGTTCGACAAGATATGTAGTGTAATTCGACGCGCAAGCTGAAGGCCATTCCGAAATCTGCGTTCGAGGACTGCTTTAAGATGTGGAAGCACCAATGCCTGGAGGGTGTGGTTCAATCAAATGGGGACTACTCCAAAGGAAGGATGCCACACGGCCCGGATGACCACGAAGTTTAACACCAATGCGGAGATATGAACGCAGGTCGAATAGTTTTAGGACACACCTCATATTTACCTTTTGGTCATGGGGAAACAGTATAGGGGCAAAATCAGGCATTTAGGGTTTAGACAGGAGTAGGAAGGGATAGGGTTTCAGAGGACAAATGTTTGGCACATCACAGAAAATCAGAAAAGCATGATGACACCATGTATTGAAACATAGGTCATAAGATAAAAAACATTAAGTGGAATTAATAAAGCTGCATTTTTTTCTTTCCGTGTACAAAATAACTTCATAAATATCCCATACAGATCATGAAATTGAAATCATGTCATCTACGAAGGATATCCAGAGTGTAAGTCAATTTTCAAGCATTGCTGCCCAAGCAATGTGATCATATTGGCACAGAGTGAGTGAGTTGATTCATTCACTTGCATGGTAATAAGGCCATTTCAAGAAATTCATTTCACATGAAATGTGGTCTGTGAACCATTTCTTGAATGAAACAAACAGCCACGGTGGAAGATTCTGGTCAGATTTTCTTTAATGTCAAAACTGTTTTTTTTTTAGCACTCATCTTAAGATAGCTCTGAACTGAGTAGACTTGAAGATAAAATTGAGTAGAAGTACGTATATTATTTATCATCTAGCAATCAGAAGAGGAAGTAATTCAGCAAAATGTTAGCACATGCATTAAAAAATGCAGTGGGGTAAATTAATCACATTCAGTTGATAATACTCACCCAGAGTAGTAGCAAATGGATTTGGCAAGACCATTGCCTGAGCCACCCGGGACAACAGCCACTGGAATTGCAATGGCTTTTTCCCAATCAGGACGTTCAAACATTCCATTCAGAACCTAAATTAGAACAGAGAAACGCACATTTATTTAGCAAATATTATTGAAATTTTGATTTTCAACCATATTTTCCAAAGATCAATCATCCCTTCATTAATGAGGAAAACTGTAGTTCAGTGGGTAGAGAGCTGGACTACATGCTGGAGTTTGACTCCTGGGGAAGCCTTTGGGCACCCTCAGCTCCACCCGAGCTGCGTGATTTTTGGATAAAAGAACTTCCCGGGGAAACCATAGTAACTGGGTGAGCCCTACCTTCACCTATCGAATTGACCTTTGGCTTCATTACTGTGGCTGGGGAATTTTAATAAATGGTGATCCACAAAAAGCTTACAGTTTGTCTGGTTTAACATATACTTAAGAGTTTTGAAATTATATGCAAATTAAGTTCAAGGGTCCATTTCTTTAAGTTTCAAGTGAGTAAACAAGGATTCTCAAGACGTAATTAGGCATAAGTAAGACATTAAAGTATGAGAAAATAAACTGGAGCAAGCAGCAGAACACTGCACTTATTTATCAAATATTTTTGATCAAAACGGACATAAATATTAGGCGAGCGAGCGGGATAAGTAGTCCATGAGCTAAACATGTACTTACAAATAAGAGGAAAAAGATCAGAAGGATCCAGAGTAAAGTTAAAAAAGTTGATTTGTACAAATCTTGACATGGATCAATTTCACATAGCTTTATTTACATGTTATATTGATTTTAGTAATTAATTGAGAAGGAGAGAAGAGGGGTAATGAAGGCCTTGAAGTAATATTTATGAAAAAGAATGAAGGAAATGAAATGGACACAAAGCAAGGCAAATTAAGTATTGCAGGGCATTAAATGGGTAGAGAGAAGTTGAAGGGAAAATTGGTAGATGGCAGCATGAAAGATGGCATCAGAGGATTCATTAAGTAGATAAAAAATTATTTTTTGGTAATTAAAGCTTTTATGTACTAAATGGGTAGGGCAAGAAATAAAACAAGAGAGAAGGGTAGCCGTGTGGAGTTCCCAAGAGAATCATGGCATCGGACATAAGTTTTCCTCAGTCAATTGAAAAGTTCTTCTTGTCCAATGACAGACTGTCATAATAATGCAAATTATGCATTTAGCAGTTTTCTGATAACTAATAATTTCACCAGCAACCTGAAGATGTGTTGACCTCGACAAATATTTAATCATTAACTATGAAAAGCCACCTTGGGTACCTGATCGCTACAGAAACAGCATGATAAGATTTTCTTCTAATTCAAAACAGAATTACTTTAGACATGTGCTAGGATGCATCTGCCTCCTCAACAATTCAACTAAGAATGAAACAGAAAATATGATTGAGGTGAAATATTATATGGTAGTCACAAATGAGAATATTTCACTCCTTAAAATAACTTGCTTCCCAGATTCCTTCCAATAATTTAAGAGGATAATCAAAATTTCTCACCTCAAACAACAATCCATCACCGCCGACCACAACAATAGATGACCACTTTGAAAGGTCACGGGAGCGCATTAAATGCCGCGCATCTCCTGCATGTTTAGTCACATGCAGGTCGTAAGGTATTTCAGCCTCTGTCAGGACAGGCACCACTCTCTGCAGATTGAAGTTTCAAAAAATTAAAAAAACGTTACTTCAAATATGAACAGGATTAACTCCTATAACGGTCTACGCCCATGAAAGAGTTCCAGAATAACTTTGTCATGCTCGGGACAATTGATATGGCAAATAAAAGTCGAAATTAACATTAAAATATAATTAGTGCTAGCTTATAATTAAAACAGAATCATTGAAATTCTAAATTAAATCCAAATCTAAAAAGTGATTCCCCAAAATCAATGAATTTTCCGGTAACTCCTCGTGTAAAGCAGAAAGCCATGACCCAGAAAATGAGAACATTTGGATGCCAAAATTATGACTTTTGAAAGGCTCAGTCTATGATATTCCTCATAGCCCATCTCATTTATCATATGGACAAATCCAGACCATACCAGACTTCTTGCAGATCTTCACAGTCATTACATTTTTTCGTGCATTCCTTCATGTCCTTGACGCAACTCACTCGGACAGTCTCTCTGACCACTCATCATGACCATGACTTTCTTGAATGATCCTCTCCTCTCAAACCATTTATTCTTCTCTAAAATATCTATTTTGTGATTTTATTTTTGTCTATTCTCCCCCAACATGACCAAACCAGAATGACCCACTCTTTTCTTTCACATTACCACCAGTACTTGCATTCCACATCATTTCATAACTCATATTCCTCTCACATCACTCTAATTTTTCGTACCGACAATCAATAAGTACTCCACAACCACTGAATTCAGTCAACATTCATGCATTTATCTTGACATACCCAAGTTTTGCCTCCATATACTAATAATAGAAAGAGCAGACCTGCATACACTGCCACTTTGGTACCTTGAGAGATTTTTTTATACAATTCACATACTACCAATAGCTCTCCCAGCATTGGCATCCCTTTGGATTTCTTCATTCTACATACTACCTTTCAAAACCATTCAGTGAGGATGGATCAAATAATCCACTGGTTCAATTATTTACATTTGCTATGCAAACTACAACATAATTTCTCCATTAAGAGAACATCCTGCTCATTACAACTGGGTCGCCACTAAGAGAAATATAATGATATTTATTTTCCAATGAGTGTACTTCTCTATGTTTAGCACATTAGGGTGGCCATTTTAAAACTGTAATTTAACTAGCAAAACCGTGATGAAAGTGAATCTTTTGAAGACATACGTATAAGGAATTTGTGGTCTTCAAATAAAATGCCATCAGCATGAACATTGGTTTTTCAACTATGCCATGAAATTTTTCTTTTGAAATTATCACATATCCTGCTCCAAAGTCATCTGGCTTTACAATGCAACAATTTCAGAGCATAAAAATCGTCTACTTTGACCGGGATTCGAACCTGGATCCCAGTTAAGAGGATGCCACGGTAACTTAACTGGCTAAAGCGCTTGGCCGGACACATTGAGGGATCCGGTTCAAATCCTGGTCAAGGCAAATGATATTTATACTCTAATATTGTTGCATTGCACATTAAGTGGCTGACACAGTTGAAAGTTACTGCCGCTGCACCTTATGCAGTTTCTTGACATTCATCTGGCTTTGGTAAGATTTTGGAGTTTTCTTATAGTATATTCATATACAATATACAATTCACCAATACTGAATAGTACAAATGACTTCATTAGCCATACGTGTGTCATTACATTGATCAGCGAGGTGGGCATTTATTTGCTAACAACTTTAAGGTTTCAATACCAGAGCTCCTCTTCCCTAGTCCTTTTTTTTGCCTGAAGGCTGAAGTATTAGATTTAAATGAGTTTCGGCACATACCATAAATGCATGCCTCAAATGATTTGACTGATAGGTCCCAAAAAAAGAATTAGATTATGGACAGTACAAAATTTCTTCAGAAAGCTGTGTTCCAAAGCCTACAGCCAAATGTATCGATTATTTAAAAAACACAAGTATGTACCTACCAATAGTTTGATTAAGACATCTAGACACCCTGTCCTTGGAAGTCTCTTTTTGTTTATTTGGCATAGCAGAGATAAGTAATCAGATCACATCCAACAAAACAATTTGTTTCACTCTCTGACGAACACTAACCCTCTGGAATATTTCCCGTGCCTTCCCTGGTCCGCTCTTTGGGTTGAGCAGCACCAACAGTCTTCGTCCATCATCCCCTCCATCGACATCCCCTGCTCCCCCAATGCCCTGAGGGCTGCCCCCTTCCGGTGACCCCTCCGGCCCCCATTCAATGCGCCCATCACTCAACCCTGCAAAGGAATAAAAACCCAAACGTCAGCCAACATCACATCACGCACTCGGCTCAAGTATTTATTTGTTGGTCAAACGCAATAAAAAGGGGTTGTGGTAGTTTGCGGGGATAGCATTGGACTACTGACCAGAGGGCCTGGGGGCACAGGGAAAGGTATAGGCCCCCCTTAATACCCTGATGTTACTTGGGCCGTTGGACTTAGTGCTGGGTGAACTCCACCATCACCCACCAAACCGACCTTCATGTTGATTACTGTGATTATGGTTAGTAGTAGTAGTTTTGAGGGGAGGCGACCGACAGCTGAGGTCATTTGCGCCATAGGGGAAGGATAGGAAAGGATGAAGGGTGGAGAGAAACCCGGTGTCGGCATTAGCCTACTCTTTGCGAATGATTATGGTTTTTATACACAAGAAACACTAATAAAAATAATATAAAATACAAATATATTATATAATTGAATATATTTCTTATTGGTGACCAACAAATGCTTAATGACTGCACAAGCAGACTGCCATTCCATCCCAACTCCAAATTAGGCAGGGATCTGAAGCAAGGACATAGTTCACCACAACAGAACATACAAACTTTCCATTACCACAAATAACTTTGGGGCAAACGGTATATTATTGCAATATGATTACCTGCTGCTGCTACAAAACTGTCAAGCCTGCATTATTGCTGTCAACCATGTCCCAACTGCGAAAGCAGTCACTCATGAAATATCATTAAAAAGCTGGCAGAAAAGCAGTGATTAATAGGGAGATTTAACTCACTTCATTTCATGCAAATCAAAGAATAATAATTGCTATTGTATCAAAAGTATTTTTGATGTTTTACACTCAAACCCCTCCCATGGAGTACAACCTTCTGTCCCCGTGGGTGGGTTGAATCTGTATCCACATTCATTCCCAGGCAAGTTATCATGCTGTTCCTAAATCTGTACCTAGCCATCTCTGATCAGTCTCAGTGATATCCTTGTTAAAGCCCCAGGAATGTTTCCCATATAACCTTTTCTATTGTGGTGTTTGAACCAAGCAATCATTACAATGTAACTATTTCTTCTTCGGGTCTCTCTTGCTTTCTCCCCATGGTCAATCCTTGCTACTAAACCGAGAATGCACATTGTGTTGACCCCTAGAGATGTGCCGGCAGGAGCAATTGTTATTGCTCCTGGTAAGGTCAACCATGCCAGACAGGCCAAATGGAAGGAGCAGAATGAAAGCCACTTCTCTGCCATGTCTGTTTCTTAATGAGGCAGCTGCTGAGGCAGTCTCAGGCCCCTCAGGAGCGGCCATTTAGAACGACAAGAACGTTATTTAGGGAGGAAACAGGAATCCACCTCATTAATTATCCCATGAAATCATGAAGATTTGAGTACTCAGCTCAATGATGGGCCGTGAGTCATGCCCAGCAATGGGAGAGGCAAGGCTTCCATGGCCATCATCTCACAAAATCCTAGCAAAGTGAAATCAACAGCAGCTTTACTACTGAAGATACAGAAGAGGAACGAACCAGTTAAAATAGGAACTTGGCATTTTAGGACAATAATGAATACTGGGAAATTAGAAAATATAAAATGGGAGATGGGGTGAAGAAATATAAATATTTTTGGGCTATGCAAGGTGAGATGGCAGGATAGTGGAGAATTGTTGGAGTGATTGGAGGAATATGGAGGAGCAGAGGGGAAAAGAGCCAGTGAGAGGTGGCAATCATGTTCGATAAAAAGGTAGGAAGAAGCATAGTAAACATAGAGCAAGAGACAGATAGAATATTATTAGTAGAAGCAATAAGCTGAACCAAGAACTTAGTCATCATGCGTACAGATTTACATGCCTCCAAGCGATCATAGGGAGGGAGAAATCAATAGGGTATACGATCAGCTAGAGGACATAATTGCGGGTATTCCTCGAGTGATACACTTGATAGAGATGGGGGATTGGAGTGAAATGGTAGGAGCAGAAACAGATGGTAGAGGTTGGGGAATAAGGTTTGGTAACAAGGATTGACCATGGGGAGAAAGCAATAGAGACCCGAAGAAGAAATAGTTACATTGTAATGATTGCTTGGTTCCAACACCACAATAGAAAAGGTTATATGGGAAAAATTCCAGGGGCTTTAACAAGGATATCACTGAGACTGATCAGATATCTCTCTGGCTAGGCACAGATTTAGGAACAGCATGATTACTCACCTGGGAATGAATGTGGATTCAGATCACAATTTAATTCTAAAGAAATATACGAGTAGGTTCAGATTCAAAGAATTAAACAAGGATCATGGATAAGTACATGGAAATCAGAAGCAGTAATCATAACCAAGATAAAGTAATACCATGAAGTAATAAAGAGATACCCTTCCCTTTTATCAATTTGTAATTTCTTCAACCTATTTCTACGTTTACAATAAACTGAGGTGGGAAACGTACGGGGAGAAAGAAGCCAAGTGGAAGATGCAACGCAAGGATATGGGGAGATGGAAAAGTAAGAGTGAATTGATGCACTGAACAACAGAAGGGTAAAAAAAAACCCTTCCTGGAAGTAAGATGGAAAATAAATGTGAACAATAAAAAATATTCATGAGGAACAATATCGATTGAAACAGAAAAGATTCCAGAGAAATGGAAAGAACATATGGAGGAACTATTTGGGGAACCATTCAACCATTCACCTGAAAAATTAAGAGAATACTACGTAGATGAGGATTGCTTAGGCCCAGACATACTTTATGACATGAGATAGAATGGGCATTGAGGGAATTAAAATAAAATAAGGCCATGGGGACAAACAGCACTTCCATGGAACTACATAAGGGTTTAGGTAGGCGAGAAGAAGACCTTTCAAGGAATAATTTGTTACCTTTTTGAGGAATGGATTGGGCTGAAAAATTTCATTAGCCTAGTATTAGTTCCTATTCCAAAATAAAATAAGGGCAGGGAATATGTTAGGACTAAAGAGCAACAATTTGAATTTGCGCACGACAAAGGTAGTACTTATAGAAAGGTCATGATTATTTCGGGGACAATGAGTTCAGTTTCAGCAAGGGGAGAGGTGTGCATGATTCCATAGAAGTAAACAAATCACAAACACTAAGGAACATCAAGTACAGTCAGAATGTAATTGTTTGTTTCATAGATTTTGAGGAAGCATTTGATAGAGTGAATCGGGTACAGTTGATGGTTTTTTTTGCAGAAAATAGACATAGTTTGGAGGGTTGGTAGATTTATTTGCAATCTGTACATGTCACTGACTGTTCAGGTGGGAGTGGCAGATGGAGAATTGGGTTGGACAGTGTCGGGGGTTCTCAATGCCAATGCGGAGGAAATTATAAAAGAGGCATGGGCAGAATTGGAGATGGAAATGAAAGATGGTGCGGAATTCACAAAATCAGGTTTGCGGATGATCAAGTTTAAGTTAGCCAATAAACAATGGGATTACAATTATGGGCTTTGCTAAGTGCAATCGAAAGTCAGTGAGATAGGTATAGGATTAGAATCAATACAATCAAAATAAAAGTTATGACGACATCAAGATAGAGAATGGCTTGGATAAAATTTAACATAAGAGCACGAATATTAGGGCAGATGGAAGAGGTTACCAATTTTTGTAGGGTTCTGTGCCAAAAAAAGAAGAAAAATCGCATCAGTCAAAGAACCAGGTAAATTGATGGCAGGGTCACTGAGTTAGGACGTTAGGAAAGGGCTTGTTTAACTCTGTACAGTGTGGAAACATAGTCGCGGAAGCAAAACGATGGGCGCAGATCGGAGGCTTTTAAAGTGTGGGTGTGGAGAAGGATGGAGAAGGTGAAGTGGGCAAATAGGAAAAGAAATGAGGTGGTGTTGAGAAAGGTGAAAGGGGAGGAGAGCAGGGAGAAGTCCAAAGGAGACAGGATACGGGATGGGTGGGCACAGAGCATTTTGATAGGTGATGGGATGCTGAATACCGCGATAGAGGAGAGGAGATCAGGCAAGAGTGGAAGTGGAAGGGATAGGATAGGCAAGCTGGCCTGTAAGAGGGAAGTATGCACGTTCAATGAAGGATTTATTGCATTGCCAGGCTGTGTTTTGTAAGGAGAGGAAAAGCAAACAATAACGCTGTCCAGTCTGTGTCCATGAAAAACCGTTGAATAAACGATAGTACACCAATAACAATGCTTTAATTCACCGGGGTCCACGTACGAATGACCAGTATCTATTTTTTAATGCGAAATTCGTTTCCCCAGGCGCAAAAAGCATTGCCCGAACGTCTTTCATCACGAGCTCTTACCACAAGAACGTTTCCCTAAATCGCCATTGCTGTGGTTTTCACGGCTAACTGCTCTACTTGGCAATTTCAGCTTTACATTGAGATTCAAGTTCCCTCATTGGCTTGCTTTCGACAGGTGCCCGTGCCTGTAAATAACCGGTAGTTCACAGTTTCGCAGCAGTCAAGGTAAAAATTACAGCAATCCGGATGGCATGCCAAATGAAGGATCCCTGTCGCACAGCGCACGACTCTCCGCATTACCGCGGCCTCCTTGTCCAAGGAAAGCCAACGCATGGCTGAGCCTACCACTCGGAGAGGAGGAGGAGACGACAGTCTGAGACGTCTTCAAACTCAGCGAACAGAGATCGGAATGGAAGAAACATTTTCATGCGACATCAGCCGAATAAAATAACTTCTCTACCCAATGGAACGATTTTGTTTAACGTTTGCTATGGATTAGAAATGAACTCGACAAGGTCCCATTCATCGAGGACGTTTCATTAACGATTTTCATGACATAATAAAGACTACTTCTCGCATTGAAAAAAATAGTTCTTAAACCTATATTGTCGATTTATCCGACTCGACTACTCGCACCCAATAGTAATTCAGATCAAACAGAAAAAGCAGAGAATAAATTTATTAGAAAACGCATTTAAATAATCAAAATATGATCCAGCGCAAACCGAGGTTAATAAAAATAGAAATATTAAACCACAGTTTTAACATCTACTCTTGAAGAAGAGGTTCATCTTTGAAAAAAGGAGATGCTGAATGGGCAAAGGACAAATCGGTTATACGGGAGGGAGGGCGTAGCGAAGAGGATATCCCTCACAGCGATCGGCGGCTGAGTGCCCCCTCGTTTCCGACATCAGTATTTGACCCCGCGGCACAACGAAGACTTTTCCATCCCGCACCCATAACTTCCGTTCCACCCTGAGATTACAACGTCAGAGTATAAATGCGCATCAGAATCCATCGAATTTATTTCACTCTACTCCATCGCACTCTAGTTTTCCCAAGTAAGCCGAGTTAAATGGTTTAGATTACAAAGACCATTTAGGGATTTTTGACCAATGATTGCTCGAGACATTCCAGAAAACACAATATTATTGTATGCATTAACTCTTTTGCATTCCGAAGAATGCGGTCATTCCTCAGTTCCTGTCCACTTGAGGCCATCCACTTGTCCCCCTCTCTCGGTGGCCACCCACCCACCCTCCTCCATTTCTACTGTGCTACCAATCAAAATGCTCTTCATCGGAAGTCCCTGGGGGCGACCCGCATGCCCGTGCGACCCGAGTCGATTCTAAAGAGTCACGGAACACTTGGAAATATGCTCGAATAAAATCCCCACACCTAAAATACCCATGAGCCATGCCGCCTTCTGACAGACCCATGCTTTCCTTTAAGACCAACATCCCCTCCCATCCTCTCCTCTCTGGCGGCCAGCGAGTCGACTTCACACTTCGCAGGGAAAGGCCTGATAACCAATACGTATTTAAAATCAAGCAAGCAAATCCAATTAGCCATCTTTCATCCAATTTGTCACCAACTCTCTTCATATTAATCGTATTTTTTTCCTCTCTAGAATTGCGCTGCGTGCCAACAATTCCATACCAACACTTCGCATAACTCAAGTTGAGGAGGATTATAAAAATTACCCCAATATTACCCCCCCAATATTATTCATGTGAATCTCATCAGTAAACTGCGGGGGAAACGGGAAATGTTTCGCAAGAATTCAAAACAAAACCCACATTTCATTCAAATAGATATCACAGACAATTCTTAGTGAGGTGATCTCACGTAAATACTATACGCTTTGAAAATTCTTCATGTGAAATGTTCAACGACCTCATACTTTCCAAAAGGTGCTTCACGATGCAAACTTCTCGCGAAAGTGTTCTCTCAGGGCAATCATCGGGGCGAGTCATTTTGGACTGCGGTCGATTGATTTTCATTTCCCTCGCGGCCCAAGAGTGCCTCCGCACGAATCGAATCGGTCTTGGGTGAAAGAAAGTAAGTCTGTCATGACTCGTAGAGAGAGTCAACAATGTCAACAAGAGTGCGTGCGGCTGGACGAGCGGCGAGGGAAGATGGCGGTGCCGTCAATCAAGTAAGCTTCATCCCTCATTCCATCGCCGTTTCAGCCATGGCCATTGTGCGCTTGTTCGAGTTTCCACAGTCGATTGAAGGAACAAACTTTTGTTTATTTAGGAAAATGAAAAAAATGAGTCTCGTGCAACGATTACAAACCCTTCTTTTCAGAAGGCTTCACCCAAAAGAGATAGAAGTCGAGTTGGATGAAGTTCATGGCACATGTGATCCTAGGTTTCCAATTGTTGGAACAATTGGGCATAAAAGTTAAAACAAGGCCGTGAATCCTCAAATGATGGACATCGTTCGGGCCGTCCAATGGAAGTGACTTCCTCTGAAGAGAATGACAAAATTCAAGATGTGGTTTTGAGTGATCCACTAATCTAAAATATTCGCGAAATAGTTGAGGTCACAGGCATGGCACAAGGTACAGAGTTTTCGATTTTGCTCGAAAAAATGAGTGTGAAAAAATCTCGGCAAGATGGGTTGCAGGTTTGCTCTGAGTGGAGAGAATAAAAGTAAACGTGTGGTCCATTCGGAGGCTGGTTCGGCACTTTTATGCCGTGATTCCGACGAGTTTATGCGTCGACACTTAACTGCGAACGAAGCATGCTACTCTGCACTCGAGAGACAAAGGAACAGTTGAAACAGTGGGTTTCGGAAGGCGAACCAGTTCCGAAGAAGGCGAAGACGGTGAAATCGGCCGACGAAAACGTCATGGCCACAGTTTTTTTTTTGGAATGCACGCGGCGTCATCGATTACTCGCAAAAAGGATAAACGACAAATGGAGATTATTATGCGTCGTTTCTGCACCAGTGGAGCGAAGAAATCATGAAAAAACAATCTCATTTGGGAAAGAAATGAGGCATGTTTTGCCGCGCCCGTGCATTGTCTTTCATCAAAGCAATGCACGGATGCACACCTGTGCAGTTTCGATGGCGATAATTATGTAATTAAAGTTCAAATCATTACAGCATCCACCGCATTTGCCACGTTTGCCCCGCCAGTGACTATTTTTGTATTCCTAAACTTAAAAAAAACGACTCGGCGGCACACGATTCGCGTAGAACGAGGAGGTCATCATCGACACTTGTCTCGAGGATCTCCCGCGATTCTTCTTTTTGACGTCTCAAAAAAAAAGTCGGAGGAACGCTGTGTAAAAGTGGGATTATCTTGAAAGGCTATCATCTTGAAAAATAAAAAACAAAAATCTACCCCAAAATAATTTGTTTTCTTCTTTCTTTAAGGACTTATTGAACGACCATCGTAACTTGGGATAGGTTTGGAAGCGTAAGGTGGCGTGAAAGGGGGGGGGGCGAGCAGGGTGAGGCGACCGACAGCCAGGACCACTCCCTCCTCGCCACCCCCTTCCTCGAGATTAAACATTCAGGCAATGGGCGGGTACGCGTGACCGGGGAGGGCCGCGCAGCCTCGCCCGAGATGAGACGGAGGCAGTGAACCAGCCCGGCTCGGCGCCCACTCCATATGGCGCCAATAAATCCTAGCCCGCCGAAGTTTAAGACTTGATCCTCGCAACCAGCCATGAAATAAAGGCTCCCAGGGGGAAGGAGGGAAGAAGGAGGGAAGAAGGATGGGTGGGTACGCTGCCAGGGAAAGATGAAGAAGATATCTCCCTCGCCTGGATCGAATTCCGACCTTGAAACTTCCCGCCGCAGATAAAAAACAGTGCCTACTATGCTGGAGAATCATCGTTGTTTACATTCCTCGATCACTTACTCTTCAGTTAATAAATACGCGCGTGCAGCGAAGTCTTGATAATAACTAACAAAAATCAAGTTTCCATCACAATCACTTTTAGTGATAATTAAAGGTTTACGATGCCCAATCGTAAGGAGCGCTTTCGTTCGGAAATTGGCATTTATTTGTATGCATTAATGGCGTAAACGTGCTCCTTTTCAGAAAATATCATGCATGCAACTGGGCGCATGGTATTTCATTAAATGGGCGCGTTCTTCTCGGCTGTGACCAAGACAAGCCACGAGTAAAGGCAAGTTTTCTCCCAGTACCCTGATAGCCACCGCTAGGGTGTGTGGCAGGAGGTGATTACCCATCAGACTAATTTTGATCCGAGTATGACCCTACCGCGGTCGGACAATGTTATTCTGATCCCTTATCGTCCGTGAAAATCATGACATCTTTAATCTATCTGTTCTAAAGTTGATGTATCTCTAATTTCATAGACACGATCTCTCCTATACATTTTGTGTTATAGTTATTAATTCACTAGCCAACTAATGTATTGTTCAGCTGTATGTTAGTCCTAAGATATTATATGTATTAATTTCATTGCTATATATGTGCAATTTGTGTAATTTTCAATTTAGTTAAATATTGTAAATGTGTAACGAGGGTGGTAGAAGAGACTCCAAACTCTCAATCTCGCCCCAAAATAAAAACGACTATCTACCTATCCATCTGTCGACGTAAGATGGGTGTAATAAAAAATGTCAACATCATTCCTAAGGAGACATCCTTCCAATATATGCCAGAGATTCAAACAACGCTCAACTCATGATTCTATTCCGGAGTATTTACAGAATCGGAATTTCTAAATGAAAAACTAAACACTTTTTGAGAGGTTGCTTTGATTTCTCTTCGAATGAATGATGTTATGTCTCCTCGCGCAGTGCAACTATGAAGGGCTTACTTGATACACATTTCGCCTTTTGAACACGACCGGACCTCCCGTGTTCAAGTCGAACGAGTACGCGTTTGTTGACATGCCCACATTCATCTTCACTCTCTATCACCGTTTCAAGTAGTAGTCGTCCGCCACATTGACCATGCCAGTGACTTTTAAGACACCGGAAGACCTTCACCCAGGTCAGTAGATCCCACAGTACCGGTTTTCCATTCAAGTGCCTCACCTCCTTTGAAATCCCTCTCCTTTAATGCCGGTGAGCAGCCGTTTGTCACCCCGACACGTGTTACGACATTGAAAAACAGCCGCGTCGCACTCAAGGCAGCCCGACGCAGAGCGAGATCTATCTGAGATGCTTCATGGAGAAATCTTAAAATTGGACCGTATAAAGATAGGAGTAGGCCTCTCCGTTGCTCTGCAATGAAGCTAGTTCAACGGTTTCGATAATATCATAATAATTCGTTTCAATCACATCTTAAGGCACTATAGTGCAATTATTTCATTTGCTTATTTATAAACAATTGGACAAGGAAATATGATAGATACACGACTCTTCGGAGTACTCTGCTATAAAATCTCATGGCTGACTAACTATAGCGATCAGCAATTGATCAATTTCGTTTCTTAGTAATAATAATAGATAGAGAAATGAAGAAAACTATTTTATTATATTCTGAAGATATCGTTCGTCTATTGGAAACCAATCACTGCTGTCTGGACCAGTAATTAATTCAGTCCAACTACCTGTTAGTGATTAACAATATTAAATCTCAGTCCATTAGGTCGGTAAAACCATGAGGTGAGTTTTTTTGTCATTTTACTTTAAGAAATTTAATCTTGCTTTCAATGAGAAGCTTTCTCGAGATTGTAAGCACTTTATTCGGCGAATTACATTCTTTCTTGGAGACCAATGAATGGAAATGAGGGAACAGAAACTGACCGCGAGAATAATGAATGTCTAAAGCAATTTATAATGCCAGAAATAAATGTTCACTCTGCCATGTATGCGAATCTTTTGATCAAAATGCTCCAAAATTTACAGTCAACCTCCAAGTTTTTGGAACCCATGAATCTTTCTTTTCAGCCTCCCAGCGGAGGTGGGTTCCATGAAGGATATCAGAGACTAGAACCATTTTCCCTTTTTCCGAAGACACTGCTCTTCCCATTCCCTCTCTTTCGCCTTTCTTTCTCTACCCCTTTATTTCCACTCCCAAACACTGATTTTACACTATCCAGCGAAACATTTCCCTCTCGCTGCAGATTTCCCGTCCAGCCAAATCGGACAGGGAGACTGTGACGCTTGATTTCCAGAATTACCGCCACACCTTTCGAGGACTTGTCCTCGGTGATCGGGAGTTACTTCCGATAGTTCTTTTGAGTAACTCCAAGAGTGAACGCTTCAGGGGTTGTTCTTAGGTGATAGTTTTTAACTATATCATGAATGAAATCTGAAATTGTGAATAGGACATCAACTGGTTTTAGTAACAGACGTAACAAATAGCATTTTGGTATTATTACATTTCGCCGATGACTGCTAATGCACGCCTTAATTTTTCGCGTGCTTTCCTCATACTCTTGCAGCAAATACCGCAATATTTCAAATTCTTCACGATCTTCCACAATAACATCTCTTTCTCACAATAAGTGGAGTATCAATGATTGTTTGAATTAATGCCTCATCAATCAATCAACCAAGAATTGGTTTGTTGCAAGTCTCTCCAAGCCACTCTGTCAATCTCTTCACTTCTTCATATCCCTCGCCCTCCCTTGTCGTCCTCTCTCCCTATTGTTTTCTTCATTACGATGCTCAGTTTGAATCTCTCGTCCCTCAGAAACTTACTCTCCACTTCTCCTCTTTCGTGTGCCGCAGAGACTTGTCACTCAATCCAATCCTTGACGTCCCTCTTCATTTATCACCCGGTCTACTTCCACTTTCTTCTCATCGTCCTTCCCATTGCTTTGAATCTTCTTTTCTCCGGTGATGCTCTTTTCACGTCTCACCTTCTTCCTCCCTTCATCCCGTCCAACATCCCTATCCTGTTCCTTCCCTTTCCTCTTTTGCCCAACATTCTTCCCTCCATCACAGTCTTCAACATCCCACTGCCGGCCAATACCCCCTTCAGCCACTTTTCCCGCCTCCATAGGATTTCTCCCAACAAACCCCTCTCCTCGCCCACCATACAAAGTACTTCCTCATTTTTTTTCCTCTCGGTCCATTTCACCTTCTCCATTCTTCTCCACACCCACATTTCAAAAGCCACCAATCTAGGTCTATCCTGCTGCTTCAATGACCACGTTTCCGCACCGTACATAGCTACGCTCCATATCAAAGTTTTTACGAGTCTTTTCTTAATATCCTTACTCAACGTCCCTCTCATCAACTCCCGCCTCCTTGTGAAAGCCTCTTTGCCTAGCGCAATGCTGACCGGAAGGTCCCGGGTTCAATTCCCGGGCAAGGGCAGCTGCAGCTCAAACACAAAATTCAAACACTAAATCCCGCCAAAGGGCGAATAAATACTCATTTATATAGAAACAGATATAAGGAAAAGGGATAGGAACACACATAAAGGACGAACACAATAGAGGTGGGGAAGGCGGAATCGAACGGATCACAAGGGCAAAAATATTTCCTTGACCGGGAGGATTTCCTTCTATTGCTTTCAGTTTGAGTGGAGGGTCGGAGGATGAGAGGGATGCTAAAATGGGTACACTGTAACATTTATCAAGGTGAGTGTTGTGTTCGGCAAAGTGTTTTGGGATTGGGAGCATCCCAATCACGGAGGAATTCTTGAATGAGGCCCGGTGGTTATTGATTCTAATATCCCAACACCTTCGACATTATTCCCACACTTCTAAAAATTCCCCTCCCAACTCTTCCCCTCGCAAACCTTTCCCTACCTCCCCCTTCCATCCAGCGTCTCCGGCTCCTATTATCACCTTCTCCTCAGTTCCTGATAACATGTAAGTCTGACCTGAAGAAGGCTTCCGAGAAGGTCGAAAGCTCAAACAATCTATAATGTGAGTGTCCTCTTACGTGTCATCTATTTAATGTTGGTGCCGTCCAAATGTTATATTGCTCTCGTGAGTGCTTCTACATCCTATACACGACATATACGCACCGACCACGCAAGCTTACATGATCTGTTCGTTCCATACCTCATTCAATACTCGGTTGCATCTTAAACGCTGTGTTATACACAGCTTCATTTGGAATACTGTATCTTTACACTGATAAAGGCTCCCATTAAAGCATTTGAATAAATACAACTTGAAGGTGCTTTGTACTAATTTGACTATGTTCCTCTTCATTGAAAATAACTTTAACTAGGTTAATCAAATTAATGATTTCGACTGCCTCAAAATTCAATTCTTAAGTTCATATTATATTAAAGGAAAATAGTGACAATTCGGGCGAATGGCTGTTCGTACACATTCAGAAGATAGGAAATAAGTGAGTTTGATAGTTTGCCCAGGTTTCAATGAAGGAAGAATGTATTCCGCCACAACCTTGAAAATATACTGGCATTGAATAGAAGGCATTCCAACATTATCTCACGTTCGAGAAATGCTCTCAAGCAGATTAGCCCGGGAAAACGGAAGGTTATCTTGGACAAAGAAGGTGGGGAAAAAAACACATAAAAAATGCAACTGGCGCGTTCAAAAAGGGCTACAAAAACCAAAATAACGGTAGAAAAGAGTCGAAAGAATCTCTCGGTGAGCACGCGCCAATGCATTCATGCATTGAGTCTCACTTTGCTGGCGTGATAGCGTGCGCGGAGGAAATCACGGCGAGGAAAAGACGAAAGGAGAGGAGGAGGAGGAGCCGAGGGGAAATGACGCACCCAGGCGCTTTCGCCGGGGCGATACACACTTCGCAAGGGCGATACATTCACCTTCCCCCGAAGCAGCCGGCGGCGGTCAAAGCGAGAGCCTTCCAGAACGCCATCACAATATTTCCCAGCCGACTCAGGACCTGGATCTTCAGACTCGATATAAATTACCTCCCTAATATTTTCCAGAAGCATTAAAAACTAATTTTCAACAAGCAGAGATTTTAAAGGAATTTGAGATATCTCGGCGTAGGTTGCTTTTGCTCCCAAAATTTGTCCGACGTTATTGATTAAGCGGCAGGCGGCTTGGCCGGCTCGGGCAGAGTGCCTCGCATCTAACCCGACGACCGCTGGTTCGACCAATTCTTCGGGATGCTGTTCAATGTGTCCTTGTGCGTAACATATCAATGTCCTCTGGGCATCAAAATGTAGTCCATCGCGCAGTATTTCAAAAAGAAAAACAAATTCGACCAGGCATCAATTCACACTCGTGGGTTTTCCCGAGGGTGTCTAGTATGCTCCGATATGAATGCGTCACCAAATCCGCCGACTGCAAAATGTACAACTGTTCGGTCTTTTATTCCTATTTTTCAGCTCGTTAGATCCCTTTCCCACACAAAAGGAGGAAACATTTAAACACTTCCCATTTAAAAGTAAAATAAAAGCATATTTTCTCTTTTACAAAGTTGGAAAATGGAGATGTATTCCATTACTTAATTTCTCGATAAACTATATGAAAAAGTTTGCATTGAATTTTCACATGGAAAGTTCGGAAAATAAAAATATTGACACATTTACTAGAAAAATGTTTATTCGGTTAAGTATTTTCATTCGTGGACACGTTAAATACGTTTTAGACTGATTACACATTACCAATCCTAAACATAATTTGCCATCATACGGATAATCGAATTGAATACCATCAAAAGTGCAAACTGCATTCCGCAAGGATGCTTCATTGCTATGGTTTCATCATATTTACCATTGGGTCGCTCAAATAGGATATTAAATATATTATTATCATTACGGAATCTACCGGTTAAGGTAGGTTTTTGGATGGACAAGGCTACTAAATAAATATTTTGTGACTCCTAACAAAACTCAAAATCCAGCATCCTACTCTACATCAGGTCCCTCTTCATCTCCGAGTATTTTCTTCCTCCCTTCATCCCGTCCAACATCCCTATCCTGTTCCTTCCCTTTCCTCGTTTGCCCAACATTCTCCCCTCTATTACAGTCTTCAACATCCCACTGCCGGCCAACACCCCCTTCAGCCACCTTTCCCGCCTCCATAGGATTTCTCCCAACAAACCCCTCTCTTCGCCCACCATACCAAGTACTTCCTCATTTGTTTTCTTCTCTGTCCATTTCACCTTCTCCATTCTTCTCCACACCCACATTTCAAAAGCCTCCAATCTACGTCTATCCTCCTGCTTCAATGACCAAGTTTCCGCGCTGAACATAGCTACGCTCAACATCAACATTTTTACGTTGATATGGAGCGTAGCTTAGGTCCAGGCATACTAAACTTTTCTTAATATCTTTACTCAACGTCCCTCTCATCAACTCCCTCCTCCTTGTGAAAGCCTCTTTGCCTAGCGCAATTCTTCTCCTCACGTCCCTAATACTTTCACCGTGTTGGTCCTTAACAGTTCCGAGATACATAAACTGTTCTACCTGCTCTAGTTTTCGCCCTCCTATTTTAATGTTTAGCTTAGCCTTTTTCTTTCTAGAAAATCGCATAACCTTTGTTTTATTAATATTGATTTTCATCCCATACCTGTCGCACTGAATTTCCAATTCACTCAGCAATGCTTGCAACCCCTTGGCTGACTGGCAAACTAAAGCTTGGCCATCAGCGAACCTAACTGATTTTACTAATTCCCCGCCCACTTTCATTCCTACCTCCAGTTCTTACCATGCCTCTTTAATCATTTCCTCTGCATACAGGTTGAACAGCAACGGTGATAATGGGCAACCCTGCCTTACACCCCTTCCTAACACTGCCCATCCTGACTCCCCGTTTCCCACCCGCACCTGAGCAGTCTGAGACATGCACAGGTTGCGGATTAGCCTCCTTTTCCTCCAATCTATTCCTATTTTCTTCAATATACTCATTAGTTTTTCCTAATGCACTCTATCAAACGCTTTTTCAAAATCTATGAAACAGGCAGATACTTCCTGGTTGTATTCTATATTCCTCTCGATTAATAATCTCATTACTGCAATGGCATTACGCGTACCTCTCCCCTTCCTAAACCCAAACTGATCATCCCCTAAGTAATCATTTGTCCTGCTCTCTATCCTTTTATTGATGACCCTAAGAACAACTTTAGCTGCGTGGGATATCAAACTTATTGTCCTGTAGTCCTCACATGATGTAGCCTTTACCTTTTTCGGAATAGGAACTAAAACTGATCTCACAAAGTCTTCCGGCCAGATTCCCTCCTCATAGATACTGCGAATCAGCCCATATAGCCACTTCCTCCCACATTTGCCTAAACATTTCAGTAGTTCCACGGGAATGTTATCCACCCCCACGGCCTTATTTAGTTTCATCTCCCTTAATGCCCTTTCTGTCTCATCGTCGAGTATGCCTGGACCTAAGCTTTCTTCCTGTACGTCATGTTCTTTTTCTATGTCTAACTTTGTTGGTCTAAGTTATTTACTATACAGTTCTTCTATATATTCCTTCCATCTCTCTTGAATCTTTCCTGCGTCAGCTATTACCTTACCCGCCTTATCTCTAACTGCTATCATAGATCTTATTTTCTTACTTCCCGCTAAAGATTTTACTTTGCTGTACAGCGCACCAATTTCACCCTTTCTCTGCAAACTTTCCTAATCCTCACACTGCGTCTTCCACCATGCTTCTTTTGCTTTATTTGTTGCCCGCCTCAATTTATTGTTTAATTCTTTGTACTTCATTTTGCCTAACTCCGTGTGTATATTCTTCCATTTTCTCCTCTAATCTATCTTTGTAATCATCTCATCCGTGATCCATGGTTTCCTAGTCCTTTTCGCGTTAACGGTTCCAATAGTGTCTTTTGCGGCTTCCGATAACCCTTTCTTGATAATTTCCGATTTTTCTTCGATAGAACTTAGCTCTTTACCGTCCTTCATGATTTCCTCTACCGCCTGTTTGTATTCCTTCCTTTTCAAACCATTGAATGCTTCTACATTCCATTTTCTAAGCCGCCGCCCCTGCCTTATCTTTTTGAAATGGACGTTACTTTTCATAGCAAGTAAATAGTTGTCAGAGTCCGCATTCGCTCCCGGAAGCTGTGCGAAATTATCACACTCTTCCTTAACCTGTTGTTAACCAGAATATAATCTAGCTGATACCTTTCTGAGTCACCTGAGGCATTTCCCATGTACGGTTCAATAAGTAGTATTAGTATTTAGAGGAGGCGACCGAGAGCTCAGGTCATTTGCGCCATAGGGGATGGACAGGTTGGAGAGAAACCCGGCATCGGCCTACTCTTAACGAAAGGCGCCAAGGGGTCCGCAGCTTAACACCCCATCCGACGGACGGCGTACTCACTCAAAGTGCCCTCCACAAAGCACCTCAAGCAGGGATCGAGATACCTCTGAAAAATATTCAACACCGCCGGGATTTGAACCCGGGCCTTCTGGGTGTAAAGACAGTACGATAGCCCCCGCACCATCTCGATCCCCGGTTCAATAAGTACCCGTGTTTGACGACGAAGGGCGTTCCTGAGGGAAGTTTATGTTATCATCGTGTGCTGCCATCTATCAAACGACGGTGAAACAAATTTCAGACTGATTTAAAGGTTAGTTTGGATTTGGCAGCCATTCGAGTAAGACGTGTTTCGTGATTTTCGCTAAGATGGAAAAAGAGCAGTATCGTTCGGTAATTCGCTTTCTGTTTTTGGATGGGAAGAAATGCGAGGAGATAAAAGCAAAGTTGGACGCTGTTTATGGGGACACTTGCTATGTCTATGAGCACAGTTAGATATTGGTTCAACGAATTTAAACGTGGGGGAACATCTATTTTTGATGAGGAGCGACCAGGACGCCCGGCAGACGTGGTTATCGAGGAAATCATTCCAAAAGTCCACGCCATGATTCTTGCTGATCGACGAACGAAAGTGCGCGAAGTAGCAGAGGCCGTGGGTGTGTCGACCGGAACGGCAATTAATATTTTACATGATACGTTGGCGATGAAAAAATTGTCGGTCCGATGGGCGCCGCGATTGCTCACGATGGACAACAAGCTGATCCGGCTGTCAACTTCAAAGCAGTGTTTGCAGCAATTTAAGTGAGATCCGAAAGTATTTTGCGTCGAGTTATCACTGTTGATGAAACCTGGATTCATCATTACACACCATAAACAAAGCAACAATCAAAACAATGGATTTCTCCCAGTGAATCTGCTCAAAAGAAGGCGAAGATGGTCCGATCGGCCGGAAAGGTCATGGCGATTGGGATTGGGATTTTTGGGATGAAAATGGCGTCATCCTCAAAGATTTTTTATAAAAAGGAAGAACCATCACTGGGAAATACTACAGTGAGTTATTGGACCGCTTCGACAAAATATTGAAGGAGACACGGCCGCATTTGGCGATAAAGAAGTTGCACCCCCCGTATTCACCCGATCTGACTCCCTCCGACTTTTTCTTATTCCCTAACATGAAGAAATGGCTCGCGGGATAATAATTAAGCTCAAACGAGGAAGTTATCACCGAGACAGAGGTGTATTTTGGAGAGTTCGACAAATCCTATTTTTTGAAGGGGTTAAAAAAATGGCCGGAACGTTGGGAGAAGTGTATCTTTCTAAAACAGGACTATGTTGAAAAATAAAAAAATATTTTTGAAAAAATGGTTTCTTCATTTCTAACACGGGTACTTATTGAACCGCCCTCGTATACCTGCGTCTTCTGTGGTGTCTAAACCAAGTGTTGGTGATGACTAACCCCCGCCTCCTGCAGAACTCAACTGCGTTCTCCCCGCGGTCATTCCTCATGCCTAAACCGTAGTCCCCGACCTCGTCACCATCTCTTCGTTCGCCTACCGTCGCATTCCTATCCCCCATCACTATCAAATGTTTCCCTGCGGGAACACATGCGTTTATGTCCTCTAATTGACCGTATATCCTATCGACCTCTTCCTCTGTATGGTTGCTCGGTGGCTTGTATACCTGAATAATAACCAAGTTCGTCGGTTCTGCTTTTATCTCTACTGGTAATAATCTATCCGTTACCTGCTCTATGTTGACTACGCTTCTTCCTACCTCTTCATTTAATACTATGTCAACCCCTCGTTGGCTCTCGTCCCCGCCGCTGTGTATTATTCTATAATTATCACTGCAGTATTCCCCGCTTTCCTTCCATCTCACCTCGCATAGACCTAAAATATCTATACTTCCCCTTTCCATCTCTCGCTTAACATTCTCCAGTTTCCCTGTCCTCATTTTTGTCCTAACATTCCACATTCCTATTTTAACTAATTTGGTCTTCTTCTCCTGCGTCTTCTGTCCTGCTGCTGCCGGTTTTCCCCTGCAAGGGTCTCGTGGGATGACGACCGCGGAAGCCTTGCCTCCCTCGCTGCCGGGCACGACACACGGCCGATTGGGCAGAGCCCCGTATTTGCCAGGACTCAAAATCTCTGTATAGTCCATCATATTTAACTTGGGAATGATAATTGAGGTGGTTTCCCGTTGCCTTCCTCAATAGTGTTTTTAACGTGACACCATCACTTACTGGCCGCCCCACTGGGGTCAGATGCCATTGCAGCCGCCTCACTGAGGAACAGACGCTGCGTGGACTAACTTTCGTCTGGCTCCTAACCTTCGACCTATCTGGAATGGGTGAACCTACCAGAAGCAATTATTTATTACTCCCGCCAGCACAGCATCGGGTCATCGGAATGTACAAGCCCTTCCACCACGTCAAGGTTGTAGTCCAGGGGAGGGATATATGTATATATATAATCTGCATACATATATAAATCATTAGCGTTTGCACAGTGAAGTTAAGTTCTAAACAAAACAATCAACTCATTAAGAGTTTTATTTCCTCCGCCAAGATAAGGCAACAATCGATACATGTATCAACACAATTTTGCAGAAGAATTTTCGCAAAATCCTAACTTTCATCCACCATTTATTTTAAAGAGCTATTCGGTTTAGAATATTTTGAATCTCAATACAACCTTCATGTATAGAAAGTGAAAAAAGTAATTTTGGGGCCACGATTACAGAATTCGTAGAGACGAATCATTCTTCAAGATTGAAGTCATCAATCAAATAGGAAAGCTGTCGTCGTCATTGTTCCGTCAACCCGATGATCCATATCCCTGACCGACGCCAACGCTCACACGCCATTATGCCTCTTTCCTCGTACGCTCCTCTTAATCATTGGCCCTTGTCTCCCTCCGGTGACCTTCATATCATGCATTTTTCTTAATCGTACGTTCCCAGGAAACCCATTGTATCTCAAGGCGAGCACAGTCCAATTACTCTTCATTTCCACGTTGCACAATCACATTACTTGTTTCTTCTCTTCCACTTTTCAACCCTCTCTTAGTTCCTCTCTCTCTTCAGATTCCACGTTTTGCCCATTGGATCTTCCGTATCCGCTCCGGCACTTACGAAGAACGTACTCTTGCGTGACTCGGTGTGTTGAAGCGTGAGTATAATCGCCGATCCACCGTATGAACATGATACACACATATAAGTACCGCACTCTTTAAGTTTTCACGCATGCTCTCCTTATTTGTTAATATAATTTCCTAGGGCTTTTTTGCCACCTCTTCATCACGAACACCTCAATAGAGCAGTTTGAGGCACTCGCCATTTTAAGTGCCACCCACGATTCTTCAATTCCCTTGCTACTTCATGGAGAGATAATAGGCTTTAATTGTTCTTACTTATCTCCCTAGAGCAAAAACCATTCATGATTCCGTGAGGTATAACTATAATAAATAACAATTTGAATAAGCAGCGATGTGACCGCCATGCCTCCGGGATTTATATTCTGAACATATAATTCTAGAGCTTGTCATAAACAGAAAATATGAACTCAGAAGCACAATAATATGCCCAATTGCTCCAATTCTTACCATCGGTATGCATGCGTTTCATTATAATCCTCCTTTCGACTCCGATTTCTGCCGTTTCGTAAGAAAAAGAACGTGCAGTCTACATACAATATGAAATGAACTGCAGGAGATGCCGTGACAGTAACTTCAACGGAGTTATCCACTAATGTACACCAAAATAAAACATTTCGATGTGTAAAAATCATTCGCCTTGATCGGGATCCCGGTCAATGCGAATGGTTTTTACACATCGAAATCGTAGCAATTTCAATTATTTATTGCCATGACGATATATGTGGAGGCAAATGCTATGCCCTGGACTTCTCAAAAACAGAAACAATACGTATTATTGATTATGTTCTTCCTTAATACTGGAGAGTGTTCCCTTGGCCACTCGTGGATTTTTATTGCTGACAAAAAAATACTAATTATTATTCAATTGTGTTTCGGACGAACAATTTATGGAGGGCCTATTTGTGTCGTCATAGTTTTCTGAACATTATTAAGGCTTAAATTAGAAATTAAATACTCCAGAGATTAGACCACGATTCATGTTATTTCTTATTACCGACATCGGGATAAGGGGGGTTCCCACTTTCATGACTCAACCTCCTCCGCGTTGGGAAACCACATGACCTCTTCTTAAGGATTTGAAAGCGCCCTGGATCAATGGCGAGGGCACCAACTGCCCTTTCCTACGTGAGGAGGACATGATAAATGGCAGGAAGTTTAATTAAGTTCGGCAATATTTTCTCATAGAACAAAGGCCTCCGAAATTAATGAGGTGTTGCTATTTTTAAGAAATCAGAAACTCCAAGCGGTAATCAAGCGCAGATTCCTCCTTTCCGATGTTCAGTAATTCAACAATGCATAAAAATGAAGGTCTTAGAGCGGCTGAATAGAACACACTCGCGGAGTAAAATTTCCCTAAAACGACAATTGCCTAGTCCTCGTCCGAGAAATAAGAAAATATTTTCCAGGGAGTTTTATTGCAGAAAACAATGAAGTTTGAAAATTTATGAAAACGACCTTAGTGGCGACACCAAATATGAGATAATTTAATGATGATTTACTGGGCATTGCCAAATATCCGAACGACTACCCTCCAAAATGCCCCTAAGTCATGGTAAGGAGTAACGGGGTATGGCACGAACATTACTGAATTTGCCACAGATTTCCATGTGATAAAAAAATAACATATGATAGGCGTTACAGCTTGTGAAGGCAGGATTTTTTTAAAGCCAATGCACGTGCTAAAGAGGCTATCAAAGAAAATGTATACGCCTCCACACGCCTGCATTTTTCGGCTCTTAAGAGATAACCTTGGTCCACCACCGTTCGTGTGACCTAATATTCTATTATTATTCTGTTCCTCCGGACATTCTTCCGTCCAGTGCATCCTTCAAAAGACAACTACTTCTCAATACGGTGTCAAGCCAAGTTTCCTGTTTTTTGCCTCCATCGAAGGGACTCATTCTCTCTCCCACACCCTCCCATGCACCGTCAGATAGAACAGCACTTCATTCCTTTCCATCCATCCCGCTGCCGCCGACATCATCAAAGCTCAAAGGCCTTCCTCACCCACGCCCACCTTCTCTCCCTTGACCGACAAAACTACGGACTTTGTTTTCATTCACAATCAATACTCCGATAATCCTTTATGCACAGTGCTTCCGATGGTTAGGCAATGCTTCTCCTTACGTTGAATTTACCAGCATCAATTAATCTTTTTCGTGTTCATCAATAATTTAATTAATAATCTTCATTTTTTGGAGGTGCATCTTCCTCTCTCGGATTTCTGCTCGAAGGTAAAGATGGCGCAGGCAACCGACTAATCTCTTGTCTGAATAACTAACACCATAATTGCTGCGATTGCCTCAAAGTTGTCTTCTCGTGTATCTTTCAACAAATGACTTGGCGTTTCTGTATTAAAATGTTTAGCAACACTCTACAGATTTAAAGACAGTTCCAACAGATTTTCTGTTTAATGGTAGTAAACGGAAGACCTTGCATACATCTCTCATTTACCGGCCACCATACAAAACCATACCATACAAAACTAAGATTACATCAGTTTAAAGCAGCGTTTCTGAAGAATACGCCCAATATTCCACTTCCCTCTCCATCCTCTCACCTTTGCGCTACATTTGTAGATTCCACGCCGCCGGAAGCCTTATCCAAGAATGTAAAATGAAAGAAAATCCACCCCATTAAATTATGGCTATGTATTTCTCAGTGTTCCCTAAAATACAATTTTATCCAACTCTTTTGAAAAACGCACGTGGTTTTAGAAAGGACTCTTGCACCTGTGCTCATCTGCCTCATCTATTATCCCATTAAGGATTACCACTGCTTTTGCCTCCGGTGCAATCATATCAGAGAGCAATCACAAACCATAGAACACACAAAACGAAAGCGGATGTTCAAATAATCCACAGCAGCAGCAGCAGAGGTGAACTGTGTGATAGGCAAGGGCGGTATTCACTTGGCATTGAGCTCTGAAGAGGAGGCGCCTCCACACCTAAAAGGGTGATTGATTTCCCACGCCGCCACTCATTACAGCCCGATTCAGATCGAAAGGTTATCGACCCTTGGACACAAAATTAATGACAGCAGGGCGCGTGTGTATTGGGTACGATCGTGCGTGCCGTTCATGCATAATATGTCCGACTCCGGGAAAATAAAAATCCCCAGGCGCACACTCCTTCTGCGCTAGTATTGCAACAACTTCGTCCTCGCGTATTTCAAAAGATCGAGTCGCCGACAGGTATATTTAGTAGGGGAGGGGGGGGGGCAGAAGCACGAAAAAGGACATAGTGTGCATAAAAATACCCGCAGTGCAAGCATTATTGATCACACGAGGACGTGAGGAGAGATTCTACAGCATTTGTCATCCCGATCGAATCGCCTAAGACACAAAGGGCGGCTTTCATTCCCACCGCAACGACACGTACATTCTACTTCGTAAAGCCCCGAACCTACAGCAGATTCGCCTTTACCCTACGAGCCTCTATCCCCGTCTTTAAGCATATAGATATTTGCCAGAGATTTTGCTCAGCCAAAGTCTGGCCGAAGGGATGTAGCCAATACTGATTTGACGCCCTTCTCTGAGTAAGTTCATTCTTTAATTTGTTACGGAGAATTCAACTTTGCAGCGAAAAACATGGAGGCTGTAGAAATAATATCAACATTACGGTTTCCGACGATTAACATGTCGTCCTACGAATCCCGGCGCACCAAAGTAGGATGGTCATGGTTGCAATTGGTAAATGATGATATGCAGGGTGATTAGACAGGGTCGCTTGCTAATGAAAATATTTGTTGGCACAGGAGGAGAAAATGGTTAGCAAAGCATTGGGAGGACTTGTGGCGGGTATTAAAGTGGCCATCAATTAGATTAAGTTAGCCATCTAGATAGTGCAGTTCTTGATGAGCAATTTCCAGGATCTTGTAAGTGCAGGATGAAGATAGGACATGATAAAACAAAAAGACTTGCAAAAGAATCATTCATAATGATGATAAAGTAGTGGCGAGTTCTCAAAGCAAAAAGTACACACGGAAGTGGAAGGGGGGGGGAAGATAAATAATGAAAAAGGCATCCTGGACGAAACGATTGAAGAAGCGATGAAGCAGAGTAAGTAGAGCCATGGAGGGCGTAGTTACTCATTTCGATGTACGTAAGTTTCCAAAAATAGTCGCAGGCCGATGATACTACTAGGTAGGGCCGCCTGTTATGATAATTACTGAGAGGGAACTATACCTTTGTCGATTTCAAGACTGAAAATCTCAATCATGCGAGTATTTCCTCCGACTGCTATGAATGGGAATACCAATCGATCTCAATAAAATCCGCGTAGAAACCTCAACGACCAAGCAACTACAGATCACACAAAATAGTGCAGTGAATAATGCGTGGATAGAAAACACCTTTAGGCGATAACTCTCGAGAAAGAAAAACGAGAAATGGTGAATGAAATCAACGTGCAGTGTCGCAATGGACCAGGAATTTTCAAGTTCCATTGCAGATAACTTAGGGCTCAATCTCATCCACTGTTGGCAACATGATGAGAGTTCATCTCATGATGAGAAAGCTTCATCCGAAGAAGTACACTTCCCGTCGAATGTACCGTGGGAACCGCGTGACCCGTGGGCGACTCGCGACGAGGTCATCATGCCATTGCCGAAGGCTCCCATCTTCTGCACTGCGACGCCCTCGCGGTAACTGCGCACTCACGCCTTCCGAGAAAGTACGCCTAGCCCCTTCTCTCATTTATAAATCAGTAAAATGGCCCCAACGAAGAACCATAAATGCGTTACATGTCTCGGTATACGAACTGGGTCCGAAAGCTGTCCGACCTGTGTTCATATCTCCGCATTGGTGCTCAACTTCGATCTCATCCGGGCGGTGGCATCCTTCCTTCGGAATAGTCCCTATTTGATTGAACCACACGCTCGCGGCGTTGGTGCTTCCACATCTGAAAGCAGTCCTCGTACGCAGATTTCGGAATGGCCTTCAGCTCGCTCGTCGCATTACTCTACATATGTCGTCGAACCGCTCTCCTTTGAGCGCCATTTTAAATTTTGGAAACATCCCCTAAAGTCGCAGGGAGCTATCGTCGGGACTGTACGGAGATTGGCAAAGCTGTACAATCACCTGTGTTTCATCAAAAAATGCTGCAAAAGGTTCGATGAATACGCTGGCGCGTTATTATGGTGAAGAACCCAGTCACCTGGCTTGACCAGAGACGCGGTCGTTTTCTTCTCACGGCATCACGCAATCTTATCATAACTTCAACGTAATATTCTTTGTTGATCGTCTTACCTCTTGTAGCACATTCGCAGTGCACAACATGAAAAAAACAATTAAGAACGCAGGTCGGATACTTTACTTAATTAACAATTGAGCTGAGCATCGAATATTATGGGGGATTCATTAAGCGATCAAAGAAGTTCCTCAAATAAAAAAAAGTGCCGGGCATGCTTCGAGCTTCTTACCACGTTTCCTCTGCCTTCAAGAATTGGGTGACCTACAATTAGAAATTAAATACTACACACCTTGCGGTTGGACCTCGCGGATCCGCGGAACCAGACCCCTCCCCCCCTCCCCCTCCGGTTTTAACTACCTTAATTGACATTTTGGCTCAAAGGTCGAAAGCGGCGGCGTGATGTCTTTCTTTTAATACATTTCCGCGGAAATTCCTCCGTTCCTTCCTTAAAAACGCCTAACTCGATGCCAAAACGCTCCAAATAGCCCGCTAACAATAAATATGAAGGAAAATTGAGAGCGAGAGACGGGGGGGGGGGAGGTAACTGTCCGTTGCGCTCGTACACAGCACGTGAATCCTGGAGTGTCCTCTCCCTCGGACACCCCCCGGCGACTCCAAGGTCGAAAGGGTCGAACACACACCACACCCCCTTCCCAAAGGACGGCGGCAAGATGACGCAAGCTTCAGGTGACGGACGAAACCCGAAATGAAGATGAGTGGCAATTACGGGCCTTAGCCATGCTAAAGACCCTCACGATCTGAAATGCCCTGCTTTTCCAATTAATTGCCGAGAAAATGTGCATCGGGAGTTTAAGAAGTATTACGAAGCACCACTGACGACCATCCCTAACAATATTAAATTCATCGACCGTATGACCCTGGTCGAGTGATTGTGCCTCGCTCATGCATATTAGTTTGGCACGGTAATGTACCAACGCGACTGCGGACAATTAATAATGCATTCGGTGACCCGGTATATAGATCCTCAACGTTCATCAACTCAGTGACACTAAATTCATTCCTCGGAGGTGGCGCATCGGAATCACAAAACATACAGCAAGCGGATTTTTCGTATCCTTGGACAACTGAAGTAATCTCAGACCACACACAAAACATTTCAGGTCGTCACAATACGGATTTATGCTTTCGTATTGACTTGAACCCAGGGCCCACTGATTGGCAAGCGGGTGCGTCATCAGGCCCTCCAGTTTCGGGCCCTAGATTACTCTTTCGGTCTACGGAGTGGACTCAATGGCCACCCAGCAAGCAATCGCACTTAGACTTCATGCTTTCGGTCACAAACAAGCAAAATAAGCAGAGGCATTCGTTCCCTTGTCATCCATCCTTTCGCTGTTCCCGTCCTGGACATAATTCACTCTTTTCTGAAGAATGAATCTCCATCCTAAGAGCTAAAACTCCTCCAAGAATTCAACAAACACCTTTGCTCACAAGACCGGAACTTTTATCCTGTTCCGCTGCGGGCGCAACGAATTCGAATCGGTCGGTCCGTTCGTCTCGAAATCGTCTCGAAGTCGCCGAAGGCACAGGGGTTGCAGCAAAAATACTCTGCGTCGTGGAGACTGCTTGGGAGGAGAGGGTGGGGGCAGAGGGGGGGAGGGGGGTCCGAATCGGGCAACGCCGTAATACCCACCCACTCATATCAACGGCGTAATACTCACTCACGCTGTTTCACCTGCTATCTGAGTCTACGACCAAATACTTCTCGTAAAATTTAAAATGATGAAGGAAAAAAATGGTCGTGAATAAAAACACTGGACCGCCAATGAGAGAGGAACCATTCAAAAGTTTTTTTAAAAAAAATCAGCGGTGCTTCGTGAACTTTCAAAAAATGAGATGTGAAGGAATTTTTTTAGGAAATAAGTTCACCTCGAAAAAAATGACTCTGAAAGCACCCGTGTGCGGCATTTGGACAAGAAATAGGTTTGAATTCGTTGCAATTAATGCGAGGGTTTAATTCGCTAAATGTCACCAAAAAATCACACGTCTACTTTGCGAGATTGACATCGATGTCATGACTGAAACGGTGGCGGCACAATAATATTTACTGTACACGCTCAACAAGCGCCGAGAGCTGTCAGTTTAATAAATGTGACGATCCAAAGTGGTTAACATGTGGAAGGAATAAAAGAGTTATCTTCGCACGACACTTTGGTTGGAGCAAGGCATTGAAAGATGACCGGGAATAATGTCGGGAAGACTGCGCCGATTACTGGCCAGAGTACGTACCACATGTACTCCGCCCATAATTAAAATTATCAAATATTGGTAAGGACTGAGAAGCTGGGAATAAAATGTACGAAAGGTCAAAGAATAAATAATCCCCTTTACCATTTTATAGCAGATGCTATTGACAAATATCCAAAAAGAATCCATTGGCCTCTTTAAATTTCTGACATCCCTCTCCCTGACTAACTTGAGGGAATTGAGGTTGGTAAACACTCGTGCGCACGATCAAGAATGTCGGCCCGCCACTCTAGTGCAGCAGAGGTCTCCCCCCCCCCCTACACCGTCCGCTGCGTTCAGCCACGCGCACATTCCCCACCCCTGACTTGAGGTAAATAGGTCTTCCGCCAGCAAGCGGATCTGCACGCCTTTTGTGGGGATCTTAATGAATTTGTTTGCCCTTTTCTTCACCCCTTCACAAACCCTTCCTCTCCCTTATACCTTACCCATTCCATTTGATGCTCGTTCCTCCTGCCACACACCTTTTTGGTGGATCGCGAGGTATTTACGAGGTCTATCCATTAAATACGCGAACTGGTGCAATCTGGCGGCGATGACGCGGACTATAGCCCCGCCCACTAGCGGCGCTAGTTGCCTGAGACCCAATGAGCCATCTGTGCTTGGCGGATCGTCGAGCTGTGCGCATGGTGCCAGTTGTGTTATAGTGTCTGCTGCCCTCATTTTTACTGTTTGTCTAAAATGGAAACTGACGAAATCACGGAGCAACGAATCAACATTAAGTTTTTGGTGAAGTGCGGTAAAATTATCAAGAAATTACTGATATGTAGACAGCTATACGGTGATAATGCTATGAAGAAAACGTCCGTTTTCAAGTGGATTGAATCAAAACAAAAATCAAGAAAAAGCCGATCGAAAATCATAGTCATGCTCCTGGTTTTCTTTGATGTCGAAGGTGTTGTTCATCGTGAATTTCTTCCTGAAGGGCAAACAGTAAATGCTGAGTTCTAACTTACAGTTCTCAAGCGTTTGAGACATCGCGTGCGACCAAACTTGACTCAAGGAAATGGATGGATCCTCCACCATGGCAATGCACCTGCACATTCAGCATTGATTGTTTACCATTTTCTGGCAAAAAAATCAATCACCATCCTTGATCATCCTCCGTATTCGCCAGATCTCACCCCCTGCGACTTTTTTCCTATTCCCAAAATGCAAAAATATGATTGGGGGACATATCACTGGGAAGATGTGGAAGACACACTAAAGCAAGAAACGACGTGAAAACTAAAACGCCGAACTGCCGAGGAGGACTTCGAGTGCATAGCCCACGAATGGAGAGTACTTTGAATGGGAAAAATCGATGTAAACTAAATTTTGCAAAATAAAGTTTTTATGACCCCAGTTCCCGTATTTATTGGACAGACCTCATAGGTTTGAAGGCCCGATATGTAGATGCAAAGGTATGGTCGCATGCCCTCGCATTGTTCGGATGGGGAAAGAGAAAAGACGAGGAGGAAGGAGAAGAGAAAGAGAAACGTAAAGGAATCCAACGACTGCAGAAAAAGACAGGTGACCCAAGCGGAGGTGAAGAGGAGGGTCAAGCACCACGCGTAGGCGCTGATGAATGCACGAAATCGTTACGGATGCATTCTTTTGGCGCAAAAGCGAACGAGCCTTCGGTGACCCTGGATTCTCCAGATCACGTCTCTTGCCTCCACGAAGACGCAACTACATAAAGGGGACACGAGCGCCGAAAGGTTGTCAACCACTGCGGTGGACCTCCTGGGGTCACCGGTGAAGCAAACGCGGTCTCAATTTCGGCCCAAACAGGAAGTCCCATCACCTATCCTCCCCCGTCTCATACCCACCACCCTATCAGTCCGCCCAATGTTTAGCCACACGGCGAAACCCATCGGCGCTCGCGTGCGATAATTGATGTCACTGTCTCCCCCCCCCCCCTCCACCCAACACAACGCCTCGCGCCGACGTTAGAGATCACGGACGCGAGGAATGAACACCGACATCGGATCCGCGGGCGTTCGAAAGCAATTTTCGACGCAATAACCGAAAAAGTCAACTTCTCCCCATCAACGCAAACATTGTACGGTCGTATGTAGAGGTCTGTCTCTGCTGACGTTTCGAACTCGAGGCTCGTGGGTAACATGCCTCTCTCTGGTTCGCCGTATGCGTACTAGATTGCGTACGCCGGATGCGACGCATACTATTTCGCCGCCCGAGGCCATCAATTTCGATTCGTACGTCACGTCATTAAATCAAAAAATACGTCGCAAGAATTATGACGAAATCACAGTGAGCACATGACGCAATTCTTCCATTAAGCACGGAAGGGAGTTGATTTTATTCATCTACGCGATTCAAAGGGGTGCGATTTTCGACGCAACCACACGAAAGTGAAAAAAAGTTGCTTCACTGTGGAGGCAAAAGAATAATAGCAAATGAGAATAATTCCGATCCAAACACGGCGCGCCAACACCTCGTCAGCCTCCGTGGCGCTAACTCGACGGGGGCGAGAGCTGTGGATTGGATCGCGGCATCCGGGCAAGTTCCCCGTCAAATTTTCCGACGCCACTTCAAGTTAATGATGAAAACCTTGCAGCGGAAACGATTACACTAACCTTCCTGAGCACGGATCAAGGTCAAGGGTATACTTGTAAAGAAAACTATATAGCCGAGAAGGTAAACTTGATTGCCATTAGGTTTGTTAAGGGGGGGAAGGTAAAACAAAGCTGCAAGTAAGGCGAAAGATAGAGAACACACACACTAGGTCAGTCGTTGTGTGTTTGGGAAACAGTGACCCACGCATGCCTCAATCACACACGTGTGATTGGGGCATGCGTGGGGCACTGTCTTGTCACTTTGTTTTACCTTTCCTCCCCCCCCCCCCCTTACAAACCCAGTGCCAATCAAGTTTACGCTCTCGGCTATCTAGTATTCATTGCTTCAAGACCGTAGATACGTGCATCTTATGTGTACAGTATACTTTAAGCAATAAAGGTTTTCGAATATTATTTATTAAAACTAAACGCATGAAAAATATTCCCGCTAAGAGCGCAGATTAAAATAAAATATAATTTCACGACAAAAAATGAACACGTTTAATTTCGAGGCATAAATCGTTTAAAAAATTGATTTCGCGTCATCAGAAGTTCATAATTCCACGCGAGTGTGCGTATAACAATGAAGGACACAAATTGGAGTGAATCTCTCGTCTTTTCAACCACAACCCAGGCACACGTCCAAGCCAAAATCATTCGCCCACAACTCATACAATTATTATCGCTCCGCCGGTCCACGTGGTGGCAAATATCCAACTTGATGAATCCCCGATATGTATATTATCTCCGTCGCGGTCACACGAATAAAAGTGAGAAACGTTTCACTCTGCGGATGGCCCTCAACAATGCCCGGAAGGCACAACTCTCCCGCTTCGAAGGGACAACAAAACAAGTGATCAGCACTGGTGACGGGGCAACAACTCGAGGGGCAAGGATCGATGCGGATTTTTGAAAGCGGGGCGCTTAAGGGGGGTGGGGGAGAGGATGGCGCTTGAAAACGCCACCGGCGCCGAAAGAAAGAGAATCGGCGATTGAACGGCACACATCAATGCGCCCGGACGTCGTCACCTTCGGGCCCCCCCTCCCGCTCCCGCCCAGAAAAGTGGGACACATAAACACAGCACGCGGACCCGAGGCCGTGACTGCGGACCGACGGAGGCGGTTCCCGGTGGCAACCTTGAGAACTACGCGCCTGCAGAAGGCGGGGCGAAGGTCGATCATTTCGCGGAGTGGGTCTCTCTCTCGGACAGCAGCGACGGGGGCGGGCGCCAAGTGCCCCCGGGGTCAGAGGGGAGGGGAGATGGGGAGGAAGGGGGTAGGGCTCAAACGTGTGCCTTTGTTTGCGCATGCATGGGAGAGTTGATATATTTCACTTCCGGGGGGGGGGATGCAGACAGACGTGTCTGCGGCACACGCAATCGTCCGTCCCGCCGGGGAATGGGGTGCCGGGAGGGGCGGGGGTCAGTGTCACGAGTGCGGAGGTATCCCCGCAGAAGCCCCACCCCCAAATTCCTCTCCCCCGCAAACACTCTTCCGAGCACGCCCACTCCCCCACCCCACTCCGCGAAGCAAACGACAAATTAGAACGCCGACACTTGAGGAGAGCAGGGACCACTGTCGCTGGCCTGGGAGCGTCCAGTCAATTCACATTGCCGTTTCGGCTTCTCTCGTAAAACTGACTTCATCAGATGTTAAAACTTTCGATTTGATATCCTTAAAAACGAGATACCAGCGGGATGGAGAAATGGTGAAACAATGTATATCTCGTTTCGAAGAAAAATCAAATCCTTCGATCTTCCCTACCATCAGTGGAAACAGTTAACTCTCAACTAAATTTCTCCTCTTTTGCATTTCTGGCTAGGGCTCCTCCCAAATCTCTAGTGCCAGAATGAACTGTTTACTATTCTTTCGGCTTCTTCTGAACTTTCCTCTATGCATTCACAACATTTTATCCCAGTTCACTCCATTTCAACAATTTCAGAGTGTAAAAATCATTTGCCTTGACCGGGATTCGAACCCGGATCTCTCGATGTCCGGCCGAGTGCTTTAGCCAGTTAAGCAATCGAGGCGTCCACTCAAGATTTGAAATATTAGCTGGCCAAAGCACTCGGTCGGACATCGAGAGATCCGGGTTCAAATCCCGGTCAAGGCGAATGATTTTTACACCCTCAAATTGTTGCATTGAAATGCAAATTAGCGGATGACTCCATTAAAAGATACTGTCGCGGCATCTCCCGCAGTTTCTTTGGAATCCCAGTTCACATAAAATATAAAGATAAATTATGACAAAATGTGATAGTTTATTTCTTTTCTATCCGTTTGGTAAATTATTTTCCATGTGCCTTTTCAAGATCCAATTCATGCGGGAGTGAACTATCTAACACGGCGGCAGCACCACCCCACATAACGCTCGCGTGTTTGCACCTGGACTGAGATGCAGGGTAGTACGTATTAGGCTATGCGTATTTATGCACAGATTAGAGCAAAAAAGCATAATGATCGTACGTGGTGTACGCATGTGACCTGAAATGTCATTTGAAACACATTTAAGAGGGAGACTACAGAGGTCTGGGAAGATATCCGAGCGCATTCTCCAAACTTCTCCGATTACGGAATTCAGAGAAGTGCTACGCAACATAATGTTTCTTAAAACCAATGAACAGAGTACCCAGCAGTGGACGGCGGAAAACAAGTATCGGCCGTTACTCCATGAATTAAATACTTAGCATTGGGTCAACTCTACCGACACCTAACAAACCGATCTTACAGTGTTTATGCTGCGTGTGTTTGTACGTACACTAGTGCGTATGTACCGTTTATAGCCCCCGTAACATGTACTTATCACAAATAGATAAACAAAATAAGAGAAATGATTCACTTTTAAAATACAGGGTATGTCCCAAAAAGTAAGTAAAACGATTTTTCCTGGCAAAGCGGACGACTGAAGTAGAACGATTTGTATCAGGAATTAATGGTGAGAGGTCTTGGGGAAAGCACCGCGACCCGCGTCATTTGTCTGCGGGCCGTTACAATCTGCGGTTCGCTGCTAGACTGGACTCCTATTCGAGGGTCACGTCACAAATTCACGATATCACTTTACTTGGAGCAATTATGTGCAATAAGATTTTGTGTTGCACTGAGGAAATCGGATTGGAAGACCATGACCGTGGTTAAGGATGCTTATGGAAATGGAGAAATGTCCAAAGTGATGGTTTACTGCTTCTGCACGGGATGTCCCGGGAGGGCAGAGAGGAGGTTGAGGATGAGGAATAATGCTCTGGACATCCATCGATCAACAACAACACGGTGTGATGAAAATGGGCAAAAAGTGAGACACATCCCCAATTTTGATTGACCCCCAGAGTGTCAGGATGTTAGCAAAAGAGTTAAATATTCAGAAAACCACAGGGCATTGCAATCTTACAGATGGATTTAGCCAATGGGAAAAGCGTGCCAAGATGGTCCCAAGGTGCTGTCGGAAGACTGCAGCTTGTGTGACAATCTTGCCTTGGACCACGGTGAAAGTGACCCGAATTGTTAAGAATAGGTGGTTACTGGTGACGAGACATGGGTCTTTGAGTACAGCCCAAGTAGAACCCCTTTGAAGACTATTTTAGACCACTGGATTATGCCAAAGAGGCCGTGACGAGGTGCCTGAACGAGGGTCCTGTTGATACCACACCAGGAAGCGTACCACAACTGGCGGCGGAGGCACTGGCATTGGCGGGTCCATACATTAGGGTGCTCTAAATGAAGAATTTCAGCAATTTGTACTTCGATCTGCAACACATTTTTTCCCCAGATTTATTCCACCTATTTTTGGGGACAGACCATGGATATCACGGTGGTCCTTGCCACATTCATCGGTGTGAAGAGGGGTGAGCGGCCCTCAAAAATGTGAGCAACGGAAGTTGGATGATGCATGGCCACCCTGAAATACAAAATTCCATCATCTCTATGCTATCACTTATTCTTAGAGAGTCGAAAAAATCACTGCGGTAAAAGATAAACTACATCTACATTTGTGATGCCCCTCTTCTGCGAGAGAATCCCACACACTTGTTCCAGCTCCAATCCAACCCTGTTCACTTCCACTGTTCCACTAATATTCTACATATTCAATGGAATACTATTGTTTTCCTATTTTATTTGTCGTTAAAATAAGTTTAATGAAAAAGGTTATGCACGCGTCCCGGTTTGCTTCCTAAAACCACGAAAATCACTTTTGGTTGGTTAATAACACAATCTAGCGCTTTTTTATTGAAGAAAATTTTTTTGAATGTGGATCCTCTTGGATAGCAGAGGTGCGGAGCCAATGTGGGGGGGAGGGGGAACCTATCCCCTCGCTTTTATCTGTGGACCAAGAATGCGGGATTTGCCTTTCCGAATCCCAAGGAGGCGTATTCCCCGTTGACTCTGGGACAAATTGCTCGGGACATTGTTCTTTCCGTGGCTGCGATCGAGTTTCTGCTTGGGGCCGCAAGAAAAAGATTTGAAGACCTCGTACTTGAAAGTCGTATTGGGAATTATGTGCCGATCTTGCTTCTCTTTGCGGTATTTTTCAAATTTATCGACGAATTAACAATCGCATTCATCTCCGCATTATCTTTTCCCCGTGCATGCGGTCGTCGAAAATAACGTGAAATTTATTTCGGCAATACGAATTGAGCAGTATCTACAGCCATGTTAATATGCCTTATGTTAATGCTTGCATGTCCTTCGCCGTCAAAGGAAAGTGTACCAAAATAAGGCGTAGATACCATGGAGGCGATAGAAATTGCCACACCCAAAATGCTAGTAGCTATAACCTTGACATTGAAATTGAAGTAACTTGGAATGCAGCTTGTAGTATTTTGCTTCCTTTCTTACTTCACTTTTCTCTCTCACTTTGGTATTGCACCGTTCTAAGCCTCCGTGTCATGGAATATGGTAACAGCAGAGAGAAAGGGTCAAGGCAAGGGTGAATATAGGACGCTACGGAAGAATAACAAAATAGACCGGACTTCGTGAGAAAATAATGAAGTCCTTCGAAGAGAGGATCAAAGGAGAAGAGTGAAGCAGGAAGCGAGAACTGCGAGGCACGTTACAGAAGATTGTACTGGAAGAAGATATTATGCGAGGGATTAACTATGCAAGTCACGAGTGGCAAACAATCGAGTATTACAGCATGGTACCATCGTATGTATTGGTAAGTGACAGTCAATCTTGAAGAGCTGCCACAACTCTACCGCCGTATTAAATACAGTCCATGGTGAGCATACAGGGTTCGTCCGGAAAATAAGTGTACTGATTTTTTACAGCCGCTCCAGGCGCGCCCAGCACCGCTCTGACGGGCTGCGATTGGAGGGGGGTATGTTGGCAAGCGACGCTGAAAAAGGCAGTCGGCTCTGAGCTGTGGTGTAGTGAGGAGCTCTGTTAACGCGAACCTCCACGCTCGACCCACGTCACGGAACGCGATGCCGAAGTTTTTGGAGCAGCGTTATTCCATCAAATTTGCGGTAAAGCTTGGGAAATCGTCTACCGAAACTGTCGGTATGATTAACCAGGCTTACGGGGAGTCAGCCATGTCCAGAAACATGATCTTTCGGTGGCACAAGATGTTCGTGGAGGGCAGAGAAGAGGTCGACGACGAGTCTTCGAGAGGTTCCCGATGATGCCTTCGCGGGAGCGTTCCAGGAATGGGAACGCCGCTGGAACAAGTGTATCGACTCACAAGGGTCCTATTTTGAGGAATATTAGCTTAAGATATGTAAAAGTGTAATACATTTTTTTTCCTGAGCTTAGTACACTTATTTTCCGGACGAACCCTGTATGCCGCGGTATTTATCCTTGGATGCTGAGATGGCTGCGATTTTATTTAACGGCCACGGCATTCAAAGAAAGGCCCGAATTTCACTCCCCAGCGAGGGATTACGAGCACTGATCAAAGGCTGTTGACGTAAAAAGGTACTCGAATAACGGGTACGGGTTTATTCAAATAACTTATGGAGATGACGCGACTGCTATCCTTAGAAGGGAGTCATCCACTGATGAGTACCGAAATGCTGTAACGTCTCAGGGTAAAATAAAAACATTCGCCTTGATCGGGACTCGGACCCGATTCCTACGATTTCCGGCATCGGGCGCTTCAAACAAACGTAAATCGCGAAATACCCGGTTCGAGCCCCGATCAAGGCGAATGTTTTGATTTTACGCTGAGACATTTTAGCATTTCACCGTGTCTTCAAGCACCTCGATCTCACCAATCAGGACGCTACAACGGCATCGGAGAAATAAAGTACTTAATGGTTAAAAACATGCATTGGTTTCAGCAGCCAGCCTAGAAAATCTCTTAGAGAGTGTTCATTTACTCCAGCCCTGGCCCTCGCACCTGCGTGCGGAGGGCATTGGTGCGCGCAGGTCTCTCGGGCAGGGCTCCGCCCGGTGAGAAAAACCACCGCGGTGGAACCTCGTTTCTTTTTCGAGAGATTCGCCGCCGTCGAAAACGAACAAAACGTTGCTGTGATTACCCGTCTCGCTCAAATGGCCGCCATTAACTTGACTCTCGCCTTAAACGAAGAACACGGTTCCCTACTTTGTTATCGAAAACACACGAGTAAACTGTTATATGTGGAGAATAATCTATTATCTTGGACACGGGCACCGACACCGGAAAAAATTCAAGAGGTGCCAAAGAGCCAGTCGATTGCATGTTCACAGAGATAAGATAATGATTTGGCTTCTCTTTTGGATTGGCTGAGCGTAGCACACCACGAATGGCATTTGGCCTGGAAGATAAGGATCTTACAGACCCGTGGTCAGCAATGACGTCACAAAAATGACGGCAGACACAATGACCCGAGAAGGTGAATTCTTCTCGGGTCTTCCACCGGGTCATAGCTGCCGACGTTTCGATTCCCGACTCGGTCATCGTCATCAGGGCTTCTGATGTTCAATCAGAGGCCCTGATGACGATGACCGAGTCGGCAGCTATGGAGACATTGACCCGGTGGAAGACCCGAGAAGAATTCACCCAACTCATACGCCGGGAAAGCACCAGATCTTTCATTACAATGATTTTCGATGAAGAAACGACGGAAAATCTCATCCGTCCAGCTATTTTTCGGGATGTTGAAAGAACAGTAGCATGGCCGTCGAAATTTTAAGTTTAATATCAATGAGATAAGGGAATTAAATGTTTAAAATTTCACCCGAATTTAAGTTGTCATGTGAATCGAAAAATGATGCGAGATAGCATACTTGTAAAAATTCATAGCCTGTCTAATGAAATACAGTTCTCGTGTTTTCAATCCGAAGACATTCTGGCTGCAATCCTTATTTCTTCCGTGGGATATGATCATGCTTTTGCCCTCAAAATCTCCATTTTCTAGACCGTCTTGAGCCGTTTTTCATCGGTATTCCAAAAAATCACCTTACGGTAATTACATTTTCCCCGTTCATTCTTCGATATTTCTGAAGAAATGAATTCAGTGTGTAATTTATGAAAGAGTGATCTTTTTCGTAATAATTACATTTTCAACAGATGAAAAAACATGGATTCTAGCGTTCTTTTCCCGAGTCCTTAAACTTTTGCACATGTTCGTGCAGAGAGGTCATAATGACCTTGAAGAAGGATCACTTCGGATAGAGAAACAGGACATCCGGGTGCATCATAAATGCATGGTAAATGCAATGCACAACGGCGTATTATTCAACCTACAGCAAAGTGGTCACGGAAAATATCAAGGAAGAAAGTTTGAGGGACGCCCCAAATTCATGCTTTGTCTCCACGACAAAACCGTAATCTCACAAACTACTACATGCGGAGGCTATTTCAGGGGTCCACAAACTAATAAAATAATTATAGCCAATCGTTTACTTCACTGGCTGGAATACTAGTGGTGTAAAAAGCATGGAAGATTTTTAGTAATCGTGTAACATGACATTCTCCCCCCCCCCCTTCGACGTGGCGATCAAATTTTCTCCAGTTTCCCAAAATGCTCTCCGTTTCCTGTTGCGCTTCCGCGAGATTCTTCCTTCGAAATAAAAACATGCTCGATTCTATGGACCTACAATGTAAACAAATTATCCCGATGGCAGTGAAAAAGATCGAGAGAGTTGATAGGTGGTCAATCACAGGAAACAATGTCGAGTGAATATTTTACCAATAGTAATTGTTTAAGGTAAACAATGACGAAGGTTGTTTTGGAAACGTGGCCAATGAAGTGACGGCTGACCGAAACACAGCGCGCTGCCTCGGCAAGGCAAAACGTCGTTATTTTGTGCCCGGGCTCTTGACGGCCAAAGGTACGCAACACCAACCAACCGCCGTTCGACATCCCCCGGGAAACTTGACAACCTATGAAGTACGAACCAGTGGGCACACGCATCACAATTACATGAATAATATGCGGGGGCAACACGACGAGGCGGTTTCATCACGCAGAGCGAACACTCGCTAACTTCAGGGCGACAAGTTTAGGCGTTCGGGCGATCCTGATATAAAAATACGTCGAACGAAATAGCGATGAAAAAGTTTGGGGTGATTTCAATGAAGTGAGGGAGGTGAAATTGGAAAAGCAGCCTCTGAAGCGGCTCCGTCCATAGCCCTGCCCTTGGCACACTCGCTTGTTGTTTGGGGAGAGGTTGTCAAGTCTCTTGACAGGAGAAAAATATTCCATCATGTGATAACATTATGTTTGCATAGGCGTGAAAACATTCCAACGATTTCGTAAGAAGCAATTTGAGGTCTGTTACTAATTTGCAGCGGCGCACACGGAAGAGAGATTTCACGGTGGACATATGCCAGCGATTGCGAAACAGACCACCTGCATCGGAATGGGGCAGTTTTGGTCGATCCATGGCAGTGAATGGAATGATTGAGAGTGAAAGGAGTGAATTATGACACATGCCACACACGCCATACGTAATTTCCCCAGTTCTAGTACCCTTCCGCGTTAGCGACGCTGAATCGCCCAAGTTTAGCTGTTGCTTACCTAAACGCATCGTGTCGAACGCATGCCATTCCCAAGTTTGTTCTTAATTTCATTATAGGTGGTTGATATGACATTGAATGTACGAATTCAATATTATTGGACGCTTTCCTACGGAATGGCGAAAGGGTCAAAGAGAGAAATGCTATCTGTCGTTGGTTAGGCCTCATTTATAGAATATGCTGCGAGTATATGGGATCCTCACGAGGTTGGATTAATTGCCGAATTGGATAGCGGGCAGCGTAGACGAGCAAGATTTGTAATACGTTTTTATATTAAACTTAGCAGCGTATCCAAAATGTTAGAGCAGCTAGGCTGGGAATCACTCATTGGAGGGAAGGTTAAAATACACATGGCAGATCTCATGCATAAGTTGGAATGATACGTCTCTTCAGCAGTGGTGATGTTGAAAATGTATCACTACCCCCACCGTACTAAGGTAGGAGAGATCATTTCAATGAAATTAGAGGAATTAAGTGTAGAACAGATAGACTTAAGATGTCATTTTTTTCCACGAACGATAAGGGATCATTATTCGACCGCGGTATAGTCATGTTTGGGTATAATTATTCTGGTGCGTATTCACCCCCTGCCACACACCCTAGCGGTGGCTTGTGGGGTTAAATAAATAAAAAGCAGACAAAGATATGAATAGAATGCTCAAATTCCTTTCCACAGCTTTGGCAAAATGGAGACAAAATAAATGTGAAGAAAACCAAAGTTATGATGGTTTTTAGAAACATGACAGATGCCCCTTTGAATTCAATGATAGGGGACCAATGACAAGCCAAGTGGAGGAATTCTGCCGCCTTGGGAGCGTAATGACTAAAGATGCACTTCTGAATTGAAATCAAGGATAGCCTTGGCAAAGAAGGCACATGAAAATAAAAAATATCTTTCAGAAAACAAACGCATGATATTGGTATTATTATACGAAAGCGTTTAGTTGGAGTAGATTGTTTCACGAATGTGAAACCCGGGCATTGAGGAAAGATGGAGAAGTCTCGTTTGGAAAGAAAGGGAAATGTGGATTGGGCGAAGGATGACAAGAGCGGGATGAATAGACAAGGGAAGCAACATAGAAGGACTGAGTGGAATTAAAGAGGAAAAGAATGAAACGAAAGAGACGTAGAAAAGGTGTACTATATTAAATGTGTGGGGCATCTTCGGCGGCTTCTGCTTCCTGGGAAATGTGATGGAGAGAGAAGTTTGGGGGGGGGGGAAGGTAGACGAAGGCCAAGAGAGAATGGATGGCATCAAAAGTTTCTGGGCGACAAAAAAGTACTGTGAGAGCCACAAAATAAGTATTTGAAAAGGACAGTAATGGACAAAAATAATACTATATGGCTGCACCGACAAGGCTTCGCCTTTAGAAGATGATGATGATGGGATTACGAGAATGGACTTCATTTTTATTTAAGATCAGCCAACACGTCGGTTAACTCAAGTTGGTTACACTTCAACGGCCCAGATTGGACAGCTCTTTTGTAGAATGCCAGACGGATCCCAAATAAGCACGCGACGGGAACATCGGCAGATCGAAACTTACTCCGAGTGCTTTCGACCGACGCTCTTGAAACATCAAGTACTCTCCGGAGAATTAAGCTAATTTTGAGAAGACACGCTATTCAAAAAGACGTGGATCAGCAGCTATTTGATTGTTCTGAATTAAGTAAAATGAAATCGGTAAGAATATAAGGAGACACAAAAGAGAGTAAGGCGTTAATAAACACACATCAGGATCAAATTTGGTGATATTCAACCGAAGCATCAAAGTCACAAAAATCACAGCGAAAAAAATGCAGGGGTAATTTTTTTAAATGTCTTCTATGCGTGCTGACGAGGTTTTTCGAGGCTGGACGACACTGTACGGAATCGCATGACGAATATGCTTAATTACTAATAAGGGTATTCATCTGATAAGTTATTTTCGTTTCGTAAATCGAAATCGGGAGAGAAAATTCCCATCACGGATCGGTACACTCCGATCGTATTTCCCGAGGGCCTCATTCGATTCATCAAAATAAGCGCTATTCGAGATCTCGCGTCGATTCGACCTCCCGCTCGCAATCGACGCACACCATGGGGTGCGGCAATGCACGGCTCGAGGGCCGCGCATTACCGATTCACGCCGAGGAGTTCTCTCCACGCAAACACCTCCGTCACTGGACGTTTCTCATCCGCGGAAGGCCAGATACCAGTGAAGAGCGCTGATGCCACAGCATGAGTGAGTCGGAAGTTATAACTGCGAGCATGAGAAATAATAATTATAATTTCCCGTGCGTGGTTCGAAATCATTCGGCACACTTGGCAAAGGAGCACCAAAAAAGGCAACGCCAGCGACAGATTGCGCATAGAAATCAGCTTAGATCATCAGCCGTCTCTAACGTCCGGCTTATTTCTCCAGAAAATCAGGTTAAACCATAATCCGTCCTGCACAAGAGGAATTTGCAAGCCAGCAACCGTGACGACACTGGGATGGCTCCAGTGAGTCAAGAGTGCACTCCGAGTTATTTATCACTATGACAAAGCAAACGGGAATGTGCATCGCGGACATATAGGTACGTTTAAGGAAGGCGGAAGCATCGCTTATCAGTTGGAATACTTTTTCCAATTCATCCATGCTCGACGTAAGTAAAACACCGAAACAAAAATCTTACTTGCTTCGTAACTGCTTTTAATCACGTAGTGAATAGGTCAGTACACTTAGGAGGGAGTTAATTTGTCAACGCTTATCGTCAAAAGGTCGCAGCGTTTAATGGGAGACCTTAAGATTGGTAGGAAGACAAGGGAGTCGTAAGCGAAGCAAATGAAACGCCGGTAGACACCGACCCCCTTATGATGGGATGGGGAAAGTAGGAAGTGAGTGCGCCGGATGAAAGTGGCAATTGCGCTGCCGTCCACTTCTTCAATAATCCCCCTTATCTCCCGCTAAGTTTTACGTAAGAAAAGATACCACCGGGGAGCAAGAATAAAGGCTACCTGCACTGATACTCGACAATACTCAAAGAGGACTCTTCCGAGATAAATAGTTTTTTGTACGAAAAACGATATGTCGCCCTTGATTTCGAAACTCTGATGAAAGTTTTCAAAAGATCGATCTGAACTGCAGGATCAAGTGAAAACAGATGTGTTTCGAGGCAAAACAACGCCACCTCTTCGAAGAATACGCTGCATCAAGCAGCAGGTACATGAAGTCTAAACATGAAAGTGAATGAAGCAAGAAAATGAAATGTATAATCCTGAAAAATAGTTTAAGAGTCCAAAGTCATTTCTTGAGAACGCATGAAAATATTAACGTGGAAAGTACTGCGTGAGTCGAAGTAAGAGAGAACAATCAACCGTACGCGGCCATAGGTGCGATCACCAATTATTACGTACTTCGGTGCGCGAGGTACGCCGTCATCACGTGGTGAGAGAGTTAACATTATTATTGCAATGTGAATTCAATGCAGCTGGATTGATAAATAATTGGCTTCACACGATAAAAGCCGCAAATTCTTCAGTTAATCCTATATACTGGTCCAGTCAAGTATTCATTAGTTAATCCAATCAAAACTAAGAAAGGTAATCGTAATAAAAAGTAAAATCGAAATGTTTAACGCCACACGGCGATTCAAATGCATTAAAGAAAGGAGCTCACCTTAAGTCTTTGATACAATCAAAACAAATACCGCAAAATACCTCAGTTCAATCGTAAACAATTTCGGGATGCATAAAAATAAATTTGAATACTTGATGAAATATTACGTCAAATGGATGAGTGTCAAATAAATTACCAAAGACTTAAATTCGCAGGCCCTCCTAGAAGCTGTTGGCTGTTATGTCCACACGCTGCATATCCACAACCTCCCACTCTCGCATTTACCGGACTGTTATTCACCCCCGCCCCCCCCCCCCTCGAAACCACTCTTGCGTTACATTATTTCGAATGAATTAAGCTAAATTGAAACGGTGCGGCCTGACAAACAAGGAAGCACCAGATTCCTTTGAAAATAAAACACACAGTTTTCTCGGCGCTCGATACACGAAAGGGTGGCGAGAAGTCTTCCGAACCGCTGATGACACCGCCATTGTTTTTTTAACGAGATCACAGGCGCGTAAACAGCGGCACACCAAATCCAGCCGGGCCACAAACAAATGGCGCTGTATCCGACGCGAAACGCGAGGAATAAAACGCCGCGGGGGGGAAGAGGGGGGAGGGTCATAGACGGAGACGCTTTGCGTGAAAAATTCCCGGGCTGCTGCTCCGGCAGAGTGCTTCTCAATTTCGGAGATGGCTGGGGTGGATAGCTACACGCAGCAGACTTGAATCCTGGCAACTGCGAGCAATCTTTCTCGATTAAAAACCACATTTTACTATCACGGTCACCATTATATAATAACTATTGTTTGTATATAATAACTATTATGTGTATATGATAACTATTTGCAAGTACACAATGACTATGGACAAAGATATGGGGCATTACTTATAAGAAAGTGAACACATACAATTTTCCATTTCCCCGAAATTACCTGGGATGGTAATTATTTTCATGGCGTTCCCTTGCTGCTTTTTATATACGAGACATACACTCGTACACCGGACAAAATCGTATTGCGGCAAAAGAGCTAAGGAAAAGAATTTGATAGCACGCGAGGGACGCATTTCGGCTGAGGGATAAAGCAATTTGCCGCACACGATATGCCCGCTCCAATACGATTGAAAAGTAAATCGTAGAAGGAAAGCTATCAGAACAGCAAAGTTATAGAGAATATTACTTCTTAAACGGCAAGGAAAAATCTCTCATGAATTCACACTCAAGGTGTAAGAGATTACAAAAAAATTAATCGGTGTTTTACTTCGATAAACAAGTACAGCGTAACTTCACCCATCCCCGTTCTCTTACTAACACGGGCATACGTATTAAAACACACTAATCCGGCACACTCGCCCCTGAACTAACTGTTATAATATAAGAGGAATATATACCCCTACTTCCGATTGTCGTTCAATTTTCGCGATGATAACTACTGAAATAATGATGAGATTTAAATTTAGCATCAATTTTTAAAAAAGTACCAAATCGTACGACTTGGGATTGACTTTGGAATGACAAGAGCATGTGAACATAAGATGCAAGGGCCGGGGGATCCTTTCATCGCATCAACGAAACACCATCGCAGTGGCGAGGAAGATTTTTGCCATCGATACGGAAAAGTCAGCCAAGATTAGCCCAACCGAATCAGTTGATTGCGAGTTTGGTGTCTTCCATCAAAAGGCGAAGAAGCGAACCTTGAGGGACCCAGGCCACATCCGCGCAATCGTATTATCACTCCCATCGGTTTTATCTCCCGGCGATTGCGTCTGACACAAGCGAAGACTTTCGAACGCCAGACGTACTGCACTGGAGATAATACAGAAATACATTTAGCGAGAACAAATGAGTCCCGAGAGAGCTTGTTCACTACTTTTTTTTAATGGTTTGTGGGCTACTCAAAGCACTAGGAAATAAATGCACACGAAACTTCCGTATTCATCTCACGATTGTCGAGCAATAAGATGGCATTTTTAAGAACTTACAAAATGAACTTAAGTTATGTCCTCAAATGGGTGTGATGACAAAAAAAACAATTCCGGCGCACATCTTGTGACAGTGATTTCCCAGGATTTCAGCTCATTAAACCCGAAGCGCAAGAGTTGAGGGCGGGAACGAAAACTGACAACTCGGTCGGGATTCCAATTATTTTCTCCAGCAAAGGACTTGCGCAATCAACTGGGCCTGAAACGTAAAAATATGGTACCGTTTGACTTTACCGCTAGTTCAATTCTAATTGGCAACACACCTTACTACATTGAATGCAATTCAACTACTCAAATGAATACAAACGCACCAATGGTGTTTAATCTATAAAACAGAACAGAGATACCAAGCACCCGAAACCATTTCCGTGAAGAATAAAGAGCTAAGCCTAAACACACGACTAAATGTACATGCATTACCTCACCGCAACTTACTCATTACCTCTCATCAAAAACAATACTTGCCAACGAAAAATTTTCCAAGGAATAAGTTTGAATCATCTCAGCAAAAGGACTTCGTCCATATTTTCCAATTGAGAACTTTATAAACAACTCTTATATAATTATTAAGAGATTCAAGTCTGCGATCGAGATTTAGGATAATTGAAAATTGCAATTTCCCCTAACATCGCTCTGAACTGTCTATGTTTGCAAAAGGTAATCCACTAAAATCCGCACTAACAGCACGCTTTTTCACGACAACATCTCCACAAATCAACAAACAGGTTTCAATCACCTTCACTAAAATGTTAAAACATCGTGTCCAATTCTTCTGGTGTCTACTTTAGGCTAACGGATGAACAAATAGTTTTACAAAACCCAAGCAAATGGCACGCCTTCGCCTTACGAAGCGAGAGAAAATTCTTACCAAAGAAAATCATCAAGTGAGTTTACTTCATTTTAACCTTCGATCATATCCGAAGTTGGATGCGAAACTAACAATTAATTTGTTTTTTAATCCCTCAAAAGGCAAGCAGAACGGATGGAGTGCCTCTATGGTTGTCGGGAGGGCGGTGACGGGGTGGGAGGGGGGGTTGCGGAGGAGATTGGGAGTAGACGAGAGAGAGAGGGCGGAGGGAGATTCGCTCATACGCGACATCCGCTTTGGAGTGAGAGGAGGGGAGGATGGGATGGAGGGAGGGAAGGAGGGGAGGGAGGAAGGGGTGACAGTGGATCGAGAGGATATTTTTATCAAGCAGAAAAGATCAGAGTGATGGAGGAGATGGAAAACAACACTGAGGTACGCAGATACAGCTAGACTACTTCCCTCCCTCCGTGGGCAATGCGCTTGCCATGCCCCTGACGCACTTTAGTAAATGCACATTAAGAGTTTAACGAATATTAATTTCAAGGTGGAAGATCATAGCATGGGCGGTACATCACGCTTGCTGCACTCATGAGTGGATGCGAGCTACAGAGGATGCATATTTTTTTTCGACACCAATAATTCCACATCTTATTCCTCAACTCAAGAACACTCGAAACAAAGTTTTGTGCTCGAAAGTAACGAAATTAATCAAAATTAACGTTGCTAGATTTGAATAATAACACGTGGAAAATCGCTTGCTTCATTTCTAGCAATAAATTTCGAGTGTGATAAAGTTATTTCGTGGGTCGCGGTAGTCCATGGGGTAAAACGTTGGACTGCTGACCGACGGGTCCTCGGTTCGATTCCCGGGCAAGGCACTCTGGGCACCTGCAGCTCGGCTCAACCTATGTGATTTTTCGGGTACCAGATCTTCATGCGAAACTATAACCGGCACAGGGAAAGGAACTGGCCCCCCTACCCTGATGTGTGAATTTCACACGCCGTATAGGGCTTAGTACTGGGTGAACTCTTCCATCACCCATTCTTAAACCGACCTTCGGGTTGATTACTGTGTTGATATATATATATATATATATATATATATATATATATATATATATATATATATATATATATATATATATATATATATATATATATATATATATATATACAAACACACACATATATATGTATAGATATTTTTATTATATTTTATTATTCCGTGGCACGCACAAAACATTGAAATTGAAAACTCAATAAAATATCCCAATATATGGACAACCAAACATCCCAGTTTTATAAAAATGACTCAAGCAAAATGAAAGAAACTTTGGCAGTCAGAAAAATTTATCCCATGGTACATTATAGCATCATGTTATTCGTTAAGAACGTCCATGTCACATAAATGTACGTAAAGTACTCCTCCAAATACTTCTACCAATATTTAAAAGTGAAATCTTGGATTGGATATTTCCGTTATGGCAATACATAAAATCTCAAATGCACCTTGACGGGTAGATATTGAGAAGCTGGTAACAATTTACCATGTTTCTTGAAACGCTATGGATATAACTTATTAGATAAGTGTACTGCTTCAACGACTTTCACTTAATTCCAATGGTCCATAGCTTTATCTTAAAACTTGGGTGCAATCCGAGGCCGAGGGTTGGGTGCTCATCGACTCAACTCAATTGCAAAAGGACATGAGAACGGTGGGGCGATAAGGAATGTCCATCATCGCGCAAATCATCTCAAGATTACGAAATGGAGAAAGGAGATAACACAATGTTTACAGCACTGTTATCGCAAACCTTGAGCGACAACGTGAAGACATTCTTTAGTGATTGACAAGTCGCGAGCGCGTCTCGGGCACCACGCAAGTTTTCTCGAGTAGGTTAACTTATATTTGAATGGAACCAAAATGATTTGTCACCAAACATTTCCTGACAGTTAAGAATTTCGAAAGAATTTAATCGTGGAATCTCATCCAAGATCGGATAGAAAGGCATTGAATGAAAATATCTCAAGTTAAATGTTTTATGTCGGAACAATATTCATTGGCACGATCGGAATGTCCACCAATACCTTAGAGTGTGTCCTTCTACATACAAGTGACCGTTATGATGTGTGGCAGGGGGAGATTCAACGCCAGGCATGCAACTTCTAAACTTTATTTCATTTAAATTTTTAGCTACAATATGTTTAAAATGATTCAGACGCAGTAGATCAAGATAACTACGGGCACATGCACTGCGGTATCTTAGCAAGATATAATTATCTACGCATTAGAGAGGATCTCTTGGTAACAAGAAGGACAACAACCACGATAAATAGAAATAACAACAACATACAAGGATACTTGAAATGGAAAAAAGTAAAGTACTTTTATCCCCTAGAGCAGTCACTAACAGTTATTTTATTTCCTTCTTGTTCGTGGATATAATGACATCTTAAATCTCGTCGGTTCCACACTTGATCTTTCTAATTTTATTGACAAGATCTCTCCTACCGTCGTAGTATTACCACGGGGCTAATAATACATTTTCAACATCACCTCAGAGGAGACCTGCTTCCAATTTATGCAAGAGATTTCATCTATTATTCAAACTTCATTGCGCAGGGAATCATAGCACATACATAGGTCCCTCTAATTTGCTTTTGTCCCTAGTTATAGTATGGCGCGAAAAATCCTTACCCATTTCCTTACGAAAACCGCTTTGGGAAATGTGTTAGAGAGGAGTAGTTTGGCGTCATTTATGGTCACTTCCCCTTTACTTTTACCCAGGTGGGTATAAAAAAAAATATATATACATATATATACTCGTATATATATATATACATATATATATATATATATATATATATATATATATGTATATATATATACCCACCTGGGTAAAAGTAAAGGGGAAGTAACCATAAATGACGCCAAACTACTCTCTAACACATTTCCCAAAAATCCCACGGTTATATATTTCATATATATATATATATATATATATATATATATATATATATATATATATGAAATGCGGATTTCGGACAACAGATGGTGCACCAATGCAGTTTGTGGTATAAAGATTTGACGCTTGTGCCATCAACAAGAAGTGTCAGCCGCGTGCACGAGTGATATATTGAAAAAGTGTTAGCATCGCGTTGTGTGTTGCTGGGTTAATTATGTCGCAATTTATACCAAACAAAGAGCATTCGCGGAAATTTTTTGTTTTCATTTGAAGAAAACTGCAGCTGAATCATAGCAATTACTTCGATAAGCTTATGGTGAACAAGTTCCATCGCACGATACGTGTGAACGATGGTTTCGGCTTTTCAAAAAAAGGTTACTTCGATGTTGCAAACAAGGAAAACCCCCAAAAAGATGTGGAAAAATGGCTCGATAGATGGTTAGCTGCAAAAGGGGGAAAGATTTTTACCGGCACGGTATCCACAAATTGCCCGAAAGACGGGAGAAATGTCTAACCAGCAATACTTTGAATAAAGCTCTTTTTTATCATTCTTCCGATTTTTCATTTTTTTTGTGATCCGCATTTCGTGCTTGTACAATTGGTAAACATTATATCCGCTTCACTACAAAAGTCAACCAGAAAGATGGATTCGCAGAAAAAAGGGCTATCTCGAGCTCATATCATATTTCCCTCACCAAATGCCTCCCACCCAGAGGCCTCAAGTGTTCCGCAGTGGTATATCTGCTGAGGTGGGGCATGCTTCATGTCTAATTCTACATTTGATCACACTTTAATCGTTTAGACCCGTCCTCTTATGTCCACAGGGTGTTACTGCCGGCACCGGGTTTCTTCCCCCCCCCCTTCCGCCCGAGAATAGCATGATCCCCCGCCTACGGCATCGTTGGACGACCTCAGTCGACGAGCTCGCCCCGTCAAATCACTAATACTATTCCAATGCCATAGTTCACAAAAGGCCTATGCTAAACACAGACTGGGTCACCCAAGGTCTACTGCGCAAGTGCAGTTTCTCCATAATCACGCGACCTCCGTTTGCACATCTTATCAGAAGACGTCTGTCAACTCAACGGGCAAATACTCGAGAAAACATTCACATACCTGCAGATTCTATCGATTTCTGAAGAGGCTATTTTATGACTGTGAATTAATAATAACAAACATTACAAACGGCCGAGATAAAATACACTCAAACTGTAAATGAAGGAAAAGATCCCGTCTCAAGACGCATTACTTTTATCCAAGAAAAATTACTTTCGACGAAATCAAACGTTCCATATAACCAAATATTCAAAAGTAAGCACAGGTGTTAGGATCACTCGAAAAAAGGCCTCATTTTAAGAATTTATAGCAAATGCAAGTGGATGATAATAAAAATGCTTTGCTGTCTATTTAAAAAAAATATTGTTTCACAGGAATACTCGAGTGGGAAAATATTGCTTTTCGATGCGAATAAAAACACAAAAATTTCGAAAATAAATTGCGAAGTTTAAAGCAAAGCAATGTATATATTTTTATTGTCATTGTGTTCAAATATGTATTTGACATGAATGCATTCTATTCAGTTAGGTTATCAATACGAGGACTGGTGTAAGCTTAAGATTAGAACGACCACCAAAGGTCGTTCTAATCATCCAGTACAACGCTTCACTAATAGATTAAATATGTGAAATCTAATAACATTTCTTTCGCGAGTAAAATAAAATATTAATTTAAAATAAATGCTTCAGTCAAAAAAAAACTATCGCCTTTACAAGAGTCGGAAAAAACTAATAAAAAGCGCCATTGGAAGTTGGTCAAATTCGTCGGCAAATGATTCGAATTAACCTAAAAGATTCTTTTTCAAGAATCTAGAGTAATTCCAAAGACATTAAGTTTAGTCCCGATGTGGATCAAAAGGTTTATTTGCAGTTTCATTTTGATGTGGAGAACAATCGGAACGCAGTTCCCCTTCCGCGAGGGGAATACGGAAACCGGAGGGGGATGAAGAAGGAAGGGAGGAAGGAAGAATGTCGACGAAGAGATAGGGAGGAAGAATCAAGAATCCCGCCCGAGTGGAGGCCACCCAAAGGGGGGTGGGGAGTGCAGGTGGAGGGGTGCAACGTCCGGGCCGGCGGGATGCGACGCGGCCGCCGGCCGATGCGGATGATGAAGGCGGGAAAGGAGTGAATGCAATTTGGCGGATCATTGTCGAAGGATTAGAGGCGAGCGGAGCGCCTCTGACCCCTCCCCCCCCCCCGCTTCCTCCCGCGACTCCCACCATCGCTCTGTCCCCGGGGGCGACTGACAATTGAATAGGAACATGCGAGGGAGGCGAAGTTGTAGCTGCGCGCAGGGAGAGAGGTGAGGGAGGCGGCGGAAGAGGAGTCGATCTGATCCGAGATCGACCCGAAGAGAAGAGACACGGGAGATCGATCAAACGGAGAAAATCGAGCGATCGCCACTTTGCGTCGATCTGAATCGCGATCGGAGTGGCGAGTTGCGTGTCCACGTTCATTTGCGACACGAATTAAATCCACTCGTCGGCCGTGGGAGGGAACCTGAGGCATCCGAGGGTTTATCGGGCATATCAATGCATTTTTAAAACGACTTCTCGTTGCCTCGGGCGCACCTTTTCAAGCCGAATAGTTTTGCTCACGTTTCAAACTCTTTTAATTAAAAATTACCACAATTGCAGTCTTTGAATTTAAAAAATTGACGGCTGCGGCGCGCGATGAATCCTGGCCTTGGCATTCCTACAAAAACAATAGCTCCTTTGTGAGTTAGCTTCGGTGACGACTGAGCCGGGTTATGCTATCGGTCAAACAATTGTCTCCAGTAATAGATTCCTTAAAAAATGCGAGCTTCCTACAAAAATGAAAAGCTATTTCTAAAGCAAAAATTGCCCTAATTAACGACTAACCTCATACGAATTAAATTACCCTCAAGTCAGCAATATATCCCCAAAGAGCTATTCAAAGGTAAATTCCCGAATGAACGGGATAACTATTTCATTCCATATTTAACAAAACCGCTACAATAAAATGCTACTATTGAATGACTATGGGCTTCACCATATTAAAATAAGATATCCGCCAATGATAATTCAACTTGTACACTGCGTCATTCATGGAACCTTGAACGGGGCTGGAAAGAGTTAAAAAAAACAATGGAAGATTTCGAGACGCTCCACCTGTTCTCGTTACGCCACTTGGCGCATAGCCAATAGTACTCGTGATTGCTTAGGGGCTAACTTTCGCTGAAAACTAAACTAGAAGAGATTTATTTACTTATATCACATTAATCCGAAATCAACACTCCGGCCCTTACATCGGAATTTCAACAACTATATAACAAAGGCAGTCACACCTACCCAAGCCCTAGGTGGAGAAAAACACACCTAGGCGGGAATCGAACCCCGCGACCTCTGGGCTGGCAGGCGAGGACGTTACCCCGCTGCCACATAGGCCGGCAAATCCTCGCTTCCACCATCAGTGATTCACACTCCATCCAGCGCATTTGAAATCTCCGACACTCGAGAGGGGAAAAATGCATGGAGAGTAAATGGTGAATCTGACGAAAATGTCACGAGGCTTGCAACTACCGTCTATGCCCTCAACACCCTGCGGCCAACTCGAGAGAGATGCTCGCTTTCTCCGGCGCTCGTCAACATCGGGACGACTTCCCTGACCTCTCAAAGTCATTTTGCGGCCATTGAACGGATATACACATAAAAGTGTGCAAGATGAAAGCAAAATCCTCGTGGGGTGCAAAAATAGAAAAATTTATACTTAACTTGAAAATGAATTACAGCATGAAATATAAACGCAGAAGACTTAAAATCCCGAGATTATAAAAAATATGGGGAACACGACGCGATGCGGGATTCGAGAAATCATCAACGAGCACTTTTCAACGACTTCATTAATGATCGTCAAGACAATTACGTATGTGAGAGATAGTCTTGACGATCTATGAGAACCATTATAGTAATATTACGCACATAAAACAATTGCCAGTCTTCCCAAATGCATTGACGTAACCCTCAAAACAGAGCTTTCACCAAATCCAACCCGGAACTTCAGCATATTATCAGCATCTTTGAAAATTCCACGCGCAAACCGGACCTCGTCGGAATTTCTTCCCTTGATGCAAATTAAATTCCACGATTTAAAGGATCTTTTTCTCATGCGGCAACTCTCTCAAGGGTGTGTGTCTACCAATATTCTCCGAATCGTAAGTGAACGGGGTCAGCTCGAAATAATAGTTAACACGCTTCGAAATATTACAGGAAATACAAATGCTGTATGAACAGAAAAAAAGCGTTCACTATTAAAAAGGGAAGTGGGAAGAAAGGGAAAAAATATCGATGCGTAAACATCGGGGGTGCGCATCGACATCTTGACGTGTTCGCATCGGAAACGGTCGTCTTCATTCGGAGTAGCCGGCGGACGGGTTGGAGGGAGAATGGGATGTGTAGGCGAAACGGGAAGGGAGAGAGAGAGGGATAGGGAGAGAGGGATAGGGAGGGCGAGAGAGAGAGGGATAAGGAGAGAGAGGGATAGGGAGAGAGGGAGATAGGGAGAGAGAGAGAGAGAGAGAGAGAGAGAGAGAGGGAGAGAGAGAGAGAGGGAGAGAGAGGGAGAGAGAGGGAGAGAGAGGGAGAGAGAGGGAGAGAGAGGGAGAGAGAGGGAGAGAGAGGGAGAGAGAGGGAGAGAGAGGGAGAGAGAGGGAGAGAGAGGGAGAGAGAGGGGGAGAGAGGGAGATAGGGAGAGAGAGAGAGATAGGGAGAGAGAGAGAGAGATAGGGAGAGAGAGAGAGAGATAGGGAGAGAGAGAGAGGGAGATAGGGAGAGAGAGAGAGAGAGGGAGATAGGGAGAGAGAGATAGGGAGAGAGAGAGAGAGAGGGAGATAGGGAGAGGGAGAGAGAGAGAGAGGGAGATAGGGAGAGAGAGAGAGGGAGATAGGGAGAGAGAGAGAGGGAGATAGGGAGAGAGAGAGAGAGGGAGATAGGGAGAGAGAGAGAGAGGGGGATAGGGAGAGAGAGAGAGGGGGATAGGGAGAGAGAGAGAGAGGGGGATAGGGAGAGAGAGAGGGGGATAGGGAGAGAGAGAGGGGGATAGGGAGAGATAGGGGGGGATAGGGAGATGAGGAAAGCAGGCGAGGAGTTGGCGAGCGAGGCAGGGAGAAGAGCGGCGACGCGATCGTTAAATTCGCACATGATTGAGAGAGGGCGTGAAAGAGGTGAGGGAGGGAGGGAGGGAGGGAGGGAGGGAGGGAGGAGCGTAGTGGAGTGGACTGGGGTAGGTGTGAATCAATGGGCCTCCCCTCCACTCGATGCAATTCCTCAGCCTCCTCCACTCCCCCCCCCCACACTACTACGCAATCCCAACCAAAGAAACAGGACATACGAGGCAATTCCCTACCGAGAGAAAACGGACCACCCCACGGACACTTGAACTAGGCGAATGAGATAGATGGATAGGTAGCAGTCCTTATTTTGGGGCGAGATGGAGACCATCGAGTCTCTTCTACCACCAAACCCCTCCTCACACATTTACAATACTAAACTTATAAATAAATTACACAAATTGTAAATGAAGAGCAATGAAAGTAATGCATATAATATCTTAGGACTGACGTAGAGGAAAACAATACATTAGTTGCCTATTTAATTGATAACTATAACACAATATATGAAACATACAATACATACAAATACTATACATACACATACCAAACATGCGAGCAATACTTGTAAAACAATATTCCTGGTTATATATTTACAATCGCCAATGCAAAGTATGATGATGCTCATGCTAAAGCAAATGGAAGGATCTCAAAGTCTGTTTAGAGCTCTATTTTCCCTCTGGTTTTGGTTTGCTGGGAAATAAGTGATTTATGAATTAGGGTATAATAAAGCGAGCCAATGCGACCTAAATTCAATACCCTCGAAGACGTCGCCCGCCAATCCCTCTGCGCTGAAGATGAGTTGTTTTTTTTCAATGGGAACTCTTCCTAACAGAAAGGTTTATTTTTTCCTGAGGTTCAATACAATCTCTCCTTATAATGATTACGGTATGAATCCGTCCCTGAAGAAAAATTATTGCTCGATCCACAAATTGCAAAATAAAACTTCCATTTTCTAAGTCCACTAACACAATTAGAGCTGTACGATACCAGGATCCACATGTACAACTCCACATACTCACTGCCTCCCTCTATTCCGTTCGGTTAGGTTAGGGGTTTAGTTGGGGAGGATATAGCACATTCCCATTCAAACCTAAGTAGAATTATTTACTATTTACCAAACGATAATTACTATGGGTTGCCAGGAACCAAAAGTGATATTCAATGCAGGCAATAATGGGGACCAAAGGAGACGAAAATCAAGACGATAGGTGCTCTCAGTTCCCATTCAGTAAAGCTCATCTCTTATGCATCCGCTTCCGTCTTCCATGGCACCTTTATTATAAATAGAGGCGGAAGACTAACAAATTGATACGGTATCCAAGAAATTATGCAAGAGGGCTTTTCCACGAAGAGGAGGAAATTTCTCGCCTTGGAGAACATTCAAGAGGTATTCTCGTGGATTTCCTCATAAAACTGGGATATGAAACAATAAATGTTTTTCGTGAAGAAAACATCATGGGATTTCCTCACTGAAAGGCAAATTGTTTTGACTGTAAATGAGGAAAGCTTTGGACATAAAAACATCGTATGTTCTCTAATTATATACTAAATTGACTAAGCATTGATTTAATCCTACGAATACACCAAAATACAACTCACTTAAAAGTCAAGTGGAACATTAGGAGAATTTGTTCATCCCATAAAATGTCATAAGTAAATTTGAATCCCACCAAGACTCTTCCCTGGTGCCAAAAATAAGCCTCACAATTTATATTGTATCTCTCATATCCAATGACCCTCAATCATTTTTCTGAGTACCTTTAATGCTTTCTTCTGTAATGCCTTCACTAGCTACTGGGATGTACGCCTTCCAGTTGCCGTTAACCACATCTTTCTGAGAGCACACCGATGGCACGCGGGCAAGAAGCACCGCGCCTCGTTCCCATCATCAATAAGCGCTGCATGCCACGGGCCGAGCACGATGGGCACTCATCGAAACAGCCTTCGAATCAACCATCGATGGGGCAGATAATTACAACAGCCCGGTTTAAAATGTCCAATCGGAGAGACCATAACTCCAGCATTTCCACGGGTCAACTTCCCGCTCGACCGGCTACACCAGAAGGGCCCTCCACGAAGGAACCCTGATGACGCAGAAGGAAGACGACGGAGGGCGGTGGAGGAGGAGGGGGGAGGGAGAGACCGCGGTCAGCGCACCAAGGTGACTCGTTTATTGTTTTGCATAGCGGCGCGCTGTTTGCCTAGTCGCCCTCGTCAGTCAACGACTCATAACATCGCTCGTTCCAAACCCACCCCTATCCTTCCTCCCACCCACCCATTCCTTCCCCTCCTGCACCCCACGGAGGGATGCGAGACGTTTCCCCCTCCAGGCGATTCTTCGCCGCGCGCGGTCATCCTTGGCTCTATTTCCTCCTTCCCTTATCCCCAAGGGGTTGCTGCTCGCACTCCCAAAGATGGCTTGTTATAACACATTACCAGCTAGAAGTGTGAGTGATCTGGGGCAATGGTAAGAGTTGGATGCAGTACATACATTTATATCAAATCGACCCGAGTTAGGATGAAAGCCAATTCATATCTGCAATCATAACCCCGATCCGAACAATAAGCATTAAGAAAATGACAATAAAAGCATAAAAGAGGACTAGTCATCTTCACTTGCCCTGATAATGCGTACGTGGCGGTACATGTGGAGCAACACCATTTCGAATGTGACGACGACCTGAACAAAGCAGATGGGATTACACCCACAAGACAAACCATGCTTCAATGAGTGTAATGGTTGCTCAACTTTCTATGCGTTGAAATAAATTAATAATTAAACATAGATATTGACCTTGCTTTAATTAACTAACATAAGATACCACAATCTCCCTGGCGTTAGAATGAATCCGGCAATATCCACTCTTTATTTCGACGGAGCCCAAGACGGCAGGCAAAGTCTGTGACGCATGTAGTATTGACTGTATGCAAATGATGTTTTTTCCTCTCTTACACATAAAATTTCACTAACTTCCCGAACGCCTATCATTACTACCATACCTTCTTGTATGTCCAAGATTGTCGTAGTATTTAAACAGGCAGAGACAAGATTCAATGAATTCTGGCACAATCTTGGGATTTTTTTTCTAAATGAAATTAAAATGCTCTCACGCTGAGATGAGACGTTAAACTGAGGAGAACCAAGGGCTCATTTTAATTAACATAATTACCGGATAAGAAATCACTACGCGCCTCTCCAATTGCAGTCAAGGCCTAAATATTGAATGAATGGGTCAAAGGTGAGGAAGCAGAAAGTCGCCGAGCACTCGACTCCGACCAGGAAAAGGTATCGACCTTCGTGCAGCGAAAAATACATTCACGCATCCCTGAAAGTAATGATTCCTGCCGTGCCAAACGGCTCTCCGCTTGTCAACTATTCACGACAACCGTGCGACCCCACAACAGGAGTCCAAGCAATTCTCGCTCATTTAAGAATTTCATCAAACCTCTGGAAGTCACGATCGTAGTATGGATATTACGAAAATGTCTAAATGTGAGGAATTTCGGAATATTTTAAGAATTTCGCACGAAAATGATCCATATATTTTGAAATCACCGATGATGCTTTGGCCCGATCTCCTCCATTTTTCAATAAGCCTCCCTCTTCGTAAACGTAGTAGACGGGCATCGGAAACCGGGCGTGGGGAGGGGGGAAGCGGGCAGTAAGAAGCGCCTCTTCGCCGATCGACGGGCAGGAGCGGAACTATGAGGGCTCTCCGACACTGCCGAATGATTTTCAAGTCCAATACATACTTCGGCTCGGTCCATTTCCGATGATTTGCCAGTCAATGAATTACGGGGACGCTCCAGGTCACAATCAGCGCATGTATCTTCAAGGAGGAGAGGTGCAAAATCGGATGGGAGTCGTTAGACGACGGCGAAGTCGAACCCTCGGCGGTGAGAGAGAGAGGATTAGCAAGGGATTTCCGGAGCGAGCGCCCCCACTCCGGGAAGGCGGTTCCACGGGCCCCAGCGCATCCCGGAGCCCCCGAACCCGCAGGTATTGCGCAAGAACCCGTTCCCTCGTCGTGACTTGGAGTGTCCCAACGGCAAACAGAAGAGCGACATTGAAAACACAAACGACTCACATGGAAGTGTTTATTCGACGATCGTCATATACTTGATAAGAAAAAAAACCATCTGTGCATAGTTAAGTAGTTATGCATGCAAGGAACGCACTCGCCCAAGATCACCTCCTCTCAATAGATACTACACACTCCATGCACTCAAGCCATTCCCTTCGCTTGTGTTTATCCTTCCAGGGAAATCTTCCCGCTTCCTCCCTTCGTCTCTAACTAAGGCTCTTCAGCCAGATGACATTTCCGCAATCCAAAATGACACTAATGTGCCTTTGAAACTTTAGCCAAAGCAACATCGGCGGGAAGTAGAACACAAACGAAAACTTTCAACTTACAGCAGCAGTAACACAAACACCCGAAGTCATTTGGGCTGTTATTTACGGGCTGGAAACTAATATCTACGGACTAAATTCCAGGTTTTCCACAGCAAAATTTTCAATATTTTCATGTTGTTTTTCCGCAAATGATAACACGAATAAGCTCATGAATTAATAACAAAAATACCTTGGATAAAATGTAGTCTGGACTCCAGTAAGAACCTATTCCATCACAAAAGCAAGGGTGTTAATTTATAATTTCGAAAATTTTCCCTTTATTATGAGAAAACCTTTTACGGCGGAAAAAAATAATTTATAACAATAAGAATTAATGATAAGTTAAGGCTTTGAATATTGCCGATGGATTGTTTAAACACGGATGACGTGGATGGGAGGGAAGCGTGCTACGGGATAACACTGCAATCACAGAACAAGAAAGCAATCTCAGACGCTTATTATTATTAAAAATACACATGTGCTGATAGACAGTGTCAGGTGGCACACAAGTCCCAAGTAATCGCAAAAGATAATACATAAAATCAGAAAAAAACACAAATCTCTTTAACAAAACAAGCGAATCCCCATCCCATTTACAACCATTAATCAGCTAGAAAAAAAAGATAAATTAAAAAAAAATTAAGCTATTACATATAATACCATACACCACACATCAAACAAATTATTACATATATACCTTACGCCTATTCTTAAAAGTATACACTCTGTTAGGAAAGGGCTCGAATATTTTTGCAGGTAAGATGTTCCACTCAACAATTGTTCTATTTAGAAAAGAAAATTTTTTTTTATTTGTTCTCTGTGCCCGGCATTTTACCTTAAATTTGTGATAATTTCGGCCTATAAAATTTGGGTTCCCCGCCTCTTTCCTAAGATCTGCCCAAGCTTTCTCCCCCTTCAGAATTCGGAACATTCCACAAAGTCTGCTTACTTTCCTTCTAGTTTCTAGAGGTTCCCAGCCCAGCGCATCTAGCATGTCAGACACACTCTCCATCCTCCTATGCTTCCCCAGTACATATCGGGCAGCCTTTCTTTGCACCTTTTCCAATTTTTTAATATGACCTTCTTCATGAGGGTCCCATAAAAGAGAAGCGTACTCTAAAATTGGTCTTACTTTGGTCTGATAAGCCTTCTCCTTGGTTGCTCTAACGCTCCCTTTGAGGTTTCTCATCACCCAATGAAGAGTTTTGAAAGCTTTCTTAAAAATGTACTCCACATTTAGCCCCCACCCTAAATCCTTAGTTAAATATACACCTAAGTATTTGCAAGTATCACTTCTAGGAATGACATTTTCCAAGAATTTATATTCCCTATTGTTTCCATTTACCTTGTTGCTAAAAGTGATGGATTTGCATTTGCTAACATTAATATCCATCCCATTTTTTGTCACCCAATCCGCCATTTTTATTAATGTCCCTCTGAAGTTTGTCCCGGTCTCTGTCATTTTCGACTTTCCTGTAGATAATACAGTCGTCTGCAAAAAGTCTTGTCTGAGAATTAATATTTACTGGGAGATCATTTATGTAGATTAAAAACAAGAGCGGGCCAAGTACGCTTCCTCGTGGGACTCCCGATGTTACCCTTGTTTTTTCAGAATACACTTATCCTAATTTGACCCTTTGTGTTCGACCTTCTATGAAATTTTTGACCCAAGAGATTACTCTTCCATCTGTGTGTAGTGGCAATTGGCCCATCTTAAGCATTAAGCGATCGTGGTCAACTTTGTCATATTGTGACGGCTACTGAGCACTCCTATTTTACAATAACATAACAAACGGATAAGACTTGAAATACTGACGATACACTTGATGATTTAACGAAATGATATCGCTTCTATTGCCATAATTAAATCACAATTGAAGCCAATTGGGCCCATTCTCCACAATCCACCAAATAACGGTATTACATCTATCCCATCATCTATCCGTTACAGACGTAACGAATGACTACTTTAAAATGTCGCTATAAGGTAGACTACTGGCAAGACTGGAAGTACAAAAAACAAGAAGGCCAGAACAGCCACCTATGACTTTAAATCTTTTCGCGTATGCTTAACGAAGAAAAAAATAGCAACTAGATTCTAAAAAAATCATCAGGATAAATAATATTTCGCGCTCCTTCCTGAAAGTGTTTAGCCATTGCTCAAGCGTCAAATGTATCACTCCGTTTCGGAGTATTTCCTCTTCGATTGAAACCTAGTTAAATGGTGCTTATTCCGAAATTTTATTACACCTACAGGTGTGTATTATAATAGGCCAACCAAAAAATTTTACTTTTTTAATCTTTAAAAAGTATTATTAAACAGAATTGTTCTTTATTATCAAATATAAACTATTTTTCACCAATAAATGTGGTTTTTTTGAAAGGAAAATCTTTCAGTACATGGAATCCCATAGCTGCAATAAAAGTTGGCTTCGCGCAATGACTATCGATACCTAATGTCAATGATCTTAAAGAAAATTCATGAGTACAGTGCGCTGTGGGATTCTTTGGATTAAAAGATAGCACCTTGAGGTGTGCCATTTTGGGAACAGGAAATTTGCTTTCTGTGCTGTATGTTAATGACCTCATATTGAGTATCATAATTAACTTTACATGCATTCAGATAACACTGACTACCCAGTGCACATTATCAGTCGGATGTTTCCACCGTCCTCCGGCTTGATAAGAGACAACGCGGTCAACCGGTGCAGAAGCAACGTGCCTCTCACAATCAAAGCAATGAATGTCGAGCTAACTCTTAACACGCAAAAAATAAATATTCCGACCGGTTTGATGAATCTGTGCGGCACTTTCAGATGCGTTTTGTTGTCGTTAATCCAATGCGCAAACGTAATATTCCACATTAACGCATCACAGTGCTGAATACAATTTTTTCAACTAGCGGAATACCTGCTACTTTGCTCAGTGAGAGCAAAATATACATTCCAACGGCAAATATACATTCCTCACGGTGGCAAGATTTTCCGCGTGGTAAGTAAAAAAAGGGGCCAACTTTTATCCTACATACACATTTACATCTATATAATACCCGACAAGCCGCCGCAAGGGCGTGCGGCGGGGAGTGTTAGGCCACCAAACGCAAAAAGGAACAAAACCACATGCCAAATCAACACATGCATGCAACACTATGCCCACAGTGGCGTATTCATTCATGCAAAAATCCTTTCGCTCTACACGCATTCAAATACATATACTATCATCTAACAAATAATGGCACCTTAGGATGCAGTATGAATTTACCACGTAATACTCGAAACACTTTTAGTGAAACAATCTCAATTGCGGGGCATTCACAGTACAAACAACTTCTTCCCATTCCCACGTCTTGAACGTTCCGTGTTTTGATGCATTTCACGGAAGTAATCACACCTGAGCGGAAAATATTTTTCGAGAAAACATCCTTTTCACACGGATCTGCCGCCACATTCCTTGAAATCCACTGAAACCCCACTCAAAACAAAGCAAAGCCTCACGGCGACAACACGAGAGGCGACAACAACGATGGGACAACCCCGATGAGGAAACGGGTCGAGGTGCAAACCCGCTCGGAGGCGAACACCAACCAAAACGCTCGCCGAATGGCGAGACCTGAACAAGAAGAGAGATATGGTAGTTTATCGCCAATGACGACATGGGCCAGATCCTGAAAAGGAGCCGTGATAAACTGACGACTTGGCTCCGTCACCACGTAAGAGAAAACTACATGGACTGGTCACTGATCAGATTGGATTTTAGGTTGGCAAAGTGGTCACTTAAGCAAATGCTTGGAGCGGTATGGATTAACGCGAGGAGCCGAATATACAGGTATATGTATGTATGTATATATGTCCCTCTCTCTCTGGGAAAGGTTGCCACTGGAACTTGCAAGCATCGCCTCCTTTCCTTACGCCCGCCCCTGAAAGATATATTTAGTTCCCGCCTTTTATCTTATCATTTTCGGAAATGGAAGGCGGATAATTGGTCCCATGGATGCATATGTATATATTCCAAATTATATCAACCTTAGTCTTTGCGTCAAATAGCGCTGTTATTTTCACGCGGAGAGGAAGTTACCCGTTCATTGAACATGAGGCATATTTCAACTAGTTTTCACAAGGGAGACATTTCCAGCATACCACGCCTCTTCGACACACTGCCGCTGCTCCATCAAGAGACTGTATCTCTCTAGACTCATGCGGGGATATGTCAATGTCACCCCCACTGACGTGACATACTAAACAAAAAAACAGCCACGGATAATTCAAAATGCAAAACACTTCCGTCTTTTCCAGCCTCGGTCAATTTTAGTGAAGAGAGATCTGTAAACCGAGACTATTAGGTCGTATATCCGGGCAGGCGTGTGGGCGGGGGGGGGGCTCTCCCCCGACCCCACCCCTAAACAGGAAGAGTTCTTCGCGACGGCCGACGACACGGCAGAGAGAGAGAGACAGAACGCCGCGCGACTGTTGCGACACGCGGCCGCGGAGGCAACGAAGACGTGCCGAGGGAGGAACGCCCCCCTCCCGCCCCAGCAAAACAGGAGCGTTAAAGAGCGTGTTAAATGCTCCTTTTACACTCCCCCCCTTTCGCATTCCCCCTCCAACACCCTGCTTCGAAATATTCCGTGCACGCGAGGCGATTAGGGCTCTTACGACGATGATTCACCACCGCACTCCGGTGGCCCACAGAGACCTCCGGAGGGAAAGAGTGCCGAGAACACCGACGAGATCTTCGACGCGACCTCGACGATTCGGACGCGGGCTCGATTTTCCACGACCGCTTTCGATAAATTCAGTCTCGCTCGATCGACTTCAGCGTGGTGTCACTTCGCCATAATCGAACTAAAAGCGATCAATCGTGTTAATTTTTCGCTGGTCTTAGACAGAAGGTTTTCAAATCAAGCAGTTCATTCTTAGCCATTTCAGGCCGATTCCTCGTCCACCTCCTCGCGAACCTTTCACAAAAATTTCTTAATTTTATCTCATAGGCACTGAACGTGATATATAGTATATGTAGGCACGTAAGCAAATATTTGTCTTGGATGAACTTGTCATGACGCGGTTAAGATGAAGGATTTGACGGAAAAACGACAATTCAACAGCTAAACGAATCATATTTCACGGAGTCAAACGAGGAAACTCTGCGTAAGTACGGAGTCCCGGTGTGGCGTGCCGAATTGTATGAGAACGAGTGGCCCCCCTTATCATTAGATGTATCGAGGGACAGGCTTCCACTGTTTACCACCACCACACCCATGGATGATGACGGCCTTTTTTCATCCGAGAGTGTATCTAGTAGTGTTATCTAGATCTGAAATATCAAACAAGGACGAACAAAAATTAAGGGGAGAACAACTCTATACACACATCTAAGTGCAATCTAATCTCAGATTTATTACGTTTTGTTTCTCTAGAAGAGAACATCAATAGTTTTATTTTTATTCTTCCGCTGGTCTCTGCTCCGAGGCGACGCTTCGAGGACTCATCGATATGCTAAGCAACCGCAGGAAGAATACCCGGCATCGAAAAGTAAACACCAATACTTTTTTCGGCACAGTTCGAAAGCTATTCCACTTTTACTCCAAAATTACCGAATTCAAGAAAGTTTTTCCCAACAATTATTTCTGAATGTTTTTATAAACATCTTATCGGTCCTTTCATAATCATTTAAATAGATACGGCATAACTTCATTGCAGCTACATGGAAAAAGATCTGATTTACGAAATATTGATTTGATTCACTGAGCCTACCAACTATTCATCCGAAAATTAGTATTACGCTGCGAGATTAGAGAGAGATTTTACGGAATTTCAAGGCAGCCATGAGTTCGCGTTCATACCACCCCATTAGAGGCGACATTCTCCGCGCGATGCCCACGAATGAAGGCACGACCCGCGATTTACTTTTATATCCAATAAACCATGCGCAAATTAGTAGTAACATTGGGCAATAGCGTCCATATAATTCGTTCTCTCCCCCGGTCGGCCGCATGCGTTTGGCGCGCGAGGATAGCAGCGGAAAAAGCATTTATCATTGAAAAAAAAGAACTATTTCATCGAATATTTGATGGGGACAAGCTTCTTACATACGAAGCTGGATTCCATATTCCAAAAAACAGTTGACGTAGTGTCAAACGCGACATCCTTTGTACAAACATAATGCCTCAGAGTATAACATATTGGAGACCTTCCTAAAAGCGACCAACAACAACTAGAAAATCTAAACAAGAATGGCACGGTTGCACTGGAAAGATTAATTCTGAAAATGAACGATAGCACTTGAACGACTGACGTTGGGCTCAGTAATATTAATCTCGAGACCATTCTTGTTAATTGATATTCAATAGATATAAATATTTCGATGTGACTTATTTGCTATCACGGATCATGTATATCGCAATCAACGCTTTTAGCGAGTACATCAGCTAAGACGGTTACAGAGTTCCCTCTTCAACACTCCCACCTCCCAATATGTACTCGGAGGAGACTATCGAACACCCGCTCAATATTAATTTCAATTTACTCCAGGATAACAGCGCTTGGCCATTAAGTTGCCCGCGGAAAAAAAAACGGCTATATTGTTTCCGTTGACACACGCTAACGCACAGAGTTTTACGCCCAGCTGCTGCTGACAATACAAGCAGTCTCTTCAACTGATGTCATGCGCTCGAAGCACCGTGGTATCCCCTCGCGGGGAGGGATGACGGAACGAACGGGAGGGAGAGGGGACACTAACTGGCGAAATAAGTGCTTCCAGAACATCCGTGGTAAACTCAATTTAAAGACGCTCACATCATCTACTCTTCGTTACCACGCATGATTCATCTCATCTACTAAATGTCATGTTACTTTTTAATTGTTACGTTCAAGGTGGTATTACGTACTTCCTTCGCCACAAGATATCCGATAAAAACCAGCAACATGCTTCGTGCCGCAGCACGAACAGCGGGATGCCTCGTAAACCCTTGCGGCAGTAATTATCTCTGGCAGGAAGTCCGAAAAAGGCAACAATATTTCAGAATAAACACCCTACTCTGTCCCCCGAAGAAAGTGGCACCTCGCTGGAACGGACAAGGACGAATCAGAACAGCTTTCACTCTCGCTGAAAAGCTGAAAGAATTAATTTCATCAAGCCTCCCATTCAATGCTGCTTCCCATTAAATTAGCCTCCGTGGCTCCGAGAAAAGACAGCATTATCAAAGCACAAGAGCAAACAGAGGGCAATCAATGCGAGCAAGAATAATAAAAGGTGATCGTTTCATCCATGAATCCCTACACAAATCATGTAATTACGGTTGTTCGTCAAATTATTTACATCTTTCATTCAAGTTCATTTTTTTGGGGTTCAGGGGTTCGATTTTGCTATCGGTGTGTATCGATCGAGGGAATAACGAGTAGTTTAATCTTTCTGTGGCGGTATCCATCCATCCCTCTCCTTTTATCCAATAACCTCTCTTATCATATCTAATGGTCGAATATACCAACAGGAATCGGTGCCATAATAATTCCCTCGATGCAAGGAAGCTTGTGTGTTCTGTACCTTAATAAAAGTCTCGAGTCTTCTCTAAAGTCGTGGTGTTACACGGCATAAAAGGTCTACAATCACTGGAGTCTTCCCCATCGGCGCCTTTACATAATATCATAATAATAAATATAATATAATATAATTTGTCACAATGCAAGGGGCATGTGTTTCGGCTTCGATCGTATCCCATGAGCTCCCGTTTCTGAGTATAGAGAGAACCGATGACAAATTACGCATACACGCAGTAAAGCGTACAACCAATCGGACGACTTTTGATCTTAATCACGAGTAGGCGAAAACCCACCAATTCCTTTGTTTTGTCACAAACCAAAGGGATCAGTGGGTTTTCGAATGGCCTTCGAATTCAGCTAGAATTTTACCTCACATCAAAATATGCCTTCATCTATTCAAAGCGGGCTTGTCATCAGATTACGATATTAGTAGCTTATCAGAGGGAAACTACCAAATAAAAAAATGCGATAAAAACTACCACGGCGCATTCCTTAAACGCGTAATTAAATCCCGAATCTTTAACCTTTCCTCATCGCGATGAACTTCGCGGACGACTCACGCGAGACGGGCCAGAGAATAGCACATGCATCAAGCGACACTAACCACTCGAAAACAGGAAACGCAGGACAACTACTTCGGAATAAGGATTCGCATCCACGCCTGCCGCGAGCCGACGAAGGCGCAAGGGCGCGCATCGACCGAAGGGCAATCGGCGAACGGGACGGGACAGGGAGGATGTCGAGGAAGGGCATTTGGGAAAGGAATCCGAAGAGTAAAGATTGGCACCTTTTTTATAAACCGCGGCGCCAAACCGGAGGTGCGAGTAAAAACGTCGAGACCGGAAGTGACGCGGGATGAAAGGGGGGAGCCAATTAGGAGAGCGAGTGGATTGGATGGAGGGGTATGGGGGGGGCTCGACTGACTGATTACCTCTCGTGCACCCCCTGCCCCGGCCACTTAAAAAGCACGACCCCGGCGCCGCGTGGAATCCCCGCGCGCACGCCACCGCCAAAGAGCGCCGACGCACACACACGACGAGCATTGACGGGGAGGGCCGGCATTTATTCCTGCCGATTCCATCCCCCTACACCAGCCAAAAACAAACAACCCGTGCGCGCCTCATGATTTCGCGTGAGAATGCGTCGAGCAGTTGGCAAAGGTCTCAAGGGAGAGGAGGAGCTGGAAAGTGAAATGGTCAAACTGGACATGAGTGATGCGGAATGAAATATCGATTTATAATTCACTTGCAATTTCAAAGGACATCGTCACTCCGGATATTCATCCATCGGCATCAGAGTACAACGTACAGCATCTACATCAATACCCTGCGAGCCACCAAAAACGTGTGTGGGAAGGGATGAAGTACCAGGAAGAAAGGGTAAGGAACGAGGGGGTAGGGGTTTTTCAAACGGGTGGGGGGAACCGAAAAAAAAAAATATATATATATATATATATATACACATATATATACATACATACATACGAGGGTCATCCGGAAAGTAGTACCCGTTCGTGAAATAAAGACACAAAAGTAAATATTAACAAACATAAAAAATTTTATTTGAAAGAGGATACTTTAAACTACTTCTCAACATAATCTCCAAGCAAATTAAGGCATTTGTCATAACGTGTGACAAGTTTCTGTATTCCTGCTGCATAGTCCTTCGCCGCCAGCTCATTGAGATACGCGAGGGACCCATCTTGCACAAATTTTTGCATAATGCAGATGGTGTTTAACAATTTCATGAACAATTGTTCGAGAAACATTGGGAAAATGCTCACAGATGTCATCAATTGTGACGCGCCGATCGTTCCTCACGAATTCGTCAACTGAGCTCACCAGTTGGTCTGTAATGACAGACGGTCTCCCCGAACGCTCATCGTCGTGTGTGTTCCCCCTCCCCATGTTGAAGTTGCGACACCACCGCCGAACAGACGACTCGTCCATTACATTGTCTCCATACACCTCCTTTAATTGGCGATGAATATCACATGGGCGAACGTTTCTTGCGTTGAGGAATTTAATCACTGCCCTCACTTCACAACTGGCGGCGTTCTCAATTTTTGTAAACATTGTAAACAATCACAGAAACAACACAGGCAATGCTAGCGTCACGCAACTTGGCTCAGAGAAGGCAGACAAGCCACTGAAGCTATCTGACCTCGTCCAGCGGCTACTCGCGTCGTCAGCACTTCATGCGGCACGAACGGGTACTACTTTCCGGATGACCCTCGTGTGTGTGTGTGTATATATACATATGTATATATATATATACATATACATATACATATACATATATATATATATATATATATTTATATATATATATATATATATATATATATATATATATATATATATATATATGTATGTATATTTGTATGATTTTGTCGAAGTAACACGGAAGTGTTGAATAACAAACTTTGACAGCAAAAAACAATATAAGAACACATGAAAAGATCACTCACACGTTATTTCTTGATCATTTCGACGGAATTCAGTTCCGTCTTCATCGGGAGTAATAGAAGTCACTTCCATTTGCTATTCCACAAAGTTCATGAATGTGTTTACCCAAGGACACATCCGCGGTTATCGTTAAATCTATGTATTTTACGTGTGTCATGCTGGCTCCCTGTATAGTGGCAGCTTTTGGGTGAAGTACTTTTCCTCCAAAAATGTATCGAAACATTCCCAAGAGGTATCGGTTATGATCCGGTATTGTCGAGATGAACTAATGTGATCCATAGAAAGTTGAGTGTAATCCAGATTTAGGAATATATGTATCAAGACACGAACTCCCTTTTAAAACAGTTGAAGGAAGAAAACTGTAATCAAAGAAACATTGAGTGAAAGCCTCTTGTGACACCAAGATCGCAATAATTCACCAAGTGAAAACATACGAGTCGTCGTGGGTAATGGTTCTGATTCCATCGAGAGGAGAGATCACAATAAGACTTTCGGAATGACGTCACTGAACTAATTGACGCTAGGATTCCTATTTCCCCTCGCACAATTCACAGTCACAGCAGTAGGAAACCGAAGTATGTAATACTCACGGGTATTACAGTCTGAAGGATCACGAATATAAGATTAGAGAGATAGACTGCAAGACTGACATGTTTAAAATGTCATTTTTTCCAAGAAAAATAAGAGACCAAAATGCTTGTAATCGAAATCCCCCAGGAGTCAGCTCGACATAATAAATATATGGCGCATGGCTATATATATATATATATATATATATATATATATATATATATATATATACATATACATATATATATACATATACATATATATATATATATATATAATATTATTATATATATATTATTTATACATATATATAATATATATATATATTATTTGCATGTATAACACGTTTGGATTCATGAAAAGAATGCTAGGGAATTGCAATGAAAGGGTCGAGGAGCTTCGTCTTTTCACGTCAGTTAGTCAGTTACCTCGAGTACGCTGCAAGTGTATGGGATCCTCATGAAGCAGGCTAAATTTTGGAACTACTTGATCGAGTGCAACGAAGAGAAAATAGGTTTTTGAAAATTTGTTATGAACAAAGTAGCAGTGTCACGACACTTTTGGAAGAATTAGGATGGGGGGCACTAGCTGACCGTACGCTTAAATACAGGTTAAATCTACCGCGAATAAATTTGAGGCAGGATACATGCCTGAGGATGTTGTATTTCCTCGTACCATCAGAGATCACGATAGATATGACATCAATCGCGTTGAAGATAATTACAATTGGGAGTGTATATATTTGTCTATTTCCTACATGTTAATTGAATCTAATAGACCCATATTTTAACAGTTCCACGGTATGGTTTGAATATAAGTATCCTTTTATTGAATAGTGTTGCATGAAAGTACTTTCTTTCGTGCGATTAAAATTTTCCGAGAGCATGATCAAACTAATATGAGCGTGGAGGTGGTGACATGATTGCGAATACGCATGCATGGCTGGTGACCTGACACCCCCCGCCACACGCCCTTGAGGTGGCTTGCGGGGTATTGTGTGGACGTAGATGAGTCTCGCTCACGTGGCACAAGAAATACCTGAAGAAATGATAGCATAAAGATCGACAAACATCAAAATAGACATACACAAACAAACGTCCTCGCCAAGCCACCTGGAACTTTAATTCGGGTTTGGTGGAACACGGAAATTCATAAGGAAATCAAGATTATCAAACGGGGTGAAAACATGGAGGGGTGTTTGAACCGATACCACTCTTAGAATAAATTCAAATTGGCACAACGTAATGAACGTGGATAATATCTGAAAGATGCGCATGAGATTCGATATCCAAACGTTAGAATCAATATGCGTTTGTAATTTATTTTTTACTGCAATAGTATCGCATGAAAATGAAAAAATGAGAAATATTTAGGAATAGAATTAATGAAATAGAAACGAAACTAACTTCTTCAACTCCTTTTCTCATCCCGAGTTCGAAAACCTACCCTTTGAACCATTTGAAAACGTCCAATCGTCACATTCTCACCACTCTTCCGAATGCCACAAATAAATTATACGGTGCATACGCCAAGTTTGCCTGAATGTCCGAACGCTCGATTTCAAGTGCTCGCACCTTTCCGGTCGCTTCGCGTCGATAGAACGTTTGTCCGCTAACCCAAAACCGACGAGTTTGAACCCATCCACGGGCATGGAGGGCATACCGTTGCGTGACGCAACTTAACTTACAGGAATTTGCCAATTTTGCCTAATAACGTCAGCTGTTAAAAGAGGAGAGAACGCGATTAATAAGTCTATCACTCTGTCTTGTTTATGAAATATTCGACAATCATTCGTATTCTTAAGTGAGTATTCATACCAATAATACTCCACCTACAGGTCATCCATTGTCTTAACTCTACCGTTATCTGATCCTCGGCGCCTCTCTCCCTCTTTCTCTCTTCATTCTTTCAACAGCTAACTTTTATGCACCTAGAGTACCTGAGCTCGGCCGCAATAGATACTCGATACCACCCTATCAATTTATTTATTCAAATACGTCAAAATGTTTAAGTGCTGTGCCTCAATCAATACGTTAAGACACAAAAAGAAAAACCTACATTGCAGCACTGAAGAATGACCAGGAGCCCGACAGATTCAGAGGCGCCGGGGAATCTCCCAGAATCGCCGACTGGACAGCACGATTGCCAATCTCTTTGCCCCTCACGATACTTAAGGTACGTACGCATTGCGAAAGCCGGCACTTGGGTTGTCGGTAGACAATCCCCAACTCCGCCATCAAACCAGAAATGAAAATGTTCTTACGCGGCCATATTCTTTGATCTTCGTCACAAGGCCGATCTCTTGGTCAACACGTTTGCAACATTTACCCCTTATGCAACCTTTCGTAATCGTTTCGGGGCGCGTCACCTCGCCAAGTCATTGAGCCGCTGAGTCACAGTCATTACAGCTCAATAATGATATTTCCCACTGTCACAGGTTGTTTATCAAGCCAGCAAAACAGGTGACAGTTAATGTCACAACACAAGGTGAGGAAAACACGCGAGTTTACAATTCGTCTCGCTCGTGGCAGATGAACTGAACCATCCAAAAGTGCACATGGATTCGAAAATTTCCAACAGCAAACACTAATCCTGGTGGCGAATGCGTATGCCACGCTTCGGGAATTTATACTGTTTTTTCACTGCTACTCATTATATCCGATTACTCGGTATAATCTTAAACGCAGGAACCATTCCATTCCATTATAAACATCAAATTCAACGAGAGTGTTTCCAACAAAATAACCGTCAACAAAGCAATCTTATACTCAATGACATTTCATATTCATTATTTTGCCTCCATTATGTCCCCTGACATTCCCATTAAACCGTTAAATTTCGTCACGTGAATCTTGTTTTAAAAAAACAAAAAAATTGCTTAATCGCGCATTTTATGACTTATTTATTCCACGGTCTGAAACATGAAATACGACCTTTAAATACTCTGTAACAGTTGCGAAAAGGAAAAAATATCCTTATATAAACAAATAACCGACAGTTACATAAACATGAGCGGCAGAATCACAACAAAAGCTATGTAAAAAATACGAAAAATACACCAAGTAACATAACATGGAACACACAATCTTAAAATATAAAAAACCGACAGTGAGTAATTTTTTTACGGAAATCTAACGAGTGTTTTTCAGAACTGAAAGATCGTTCAAGGAAATGAGATTCGAGTGTTTTTTTTTATTTTCCCCCACCAAGAAAGCACTTCGGGTGCCATCAATGTCGAAATATCTCCCAATAATATTGCTGTTGAAACGTTCTAAGCAGTAACAATCATGATCAGGTATATCAATCCGTTTGAATCTAAGTCGATTTAATAAATTGTAATTGAGGAAATCACAAACTGGCATCTCACACAAAAGTTTACAAACACCGCTTTCATGAACGGCCATCAAATTGTAGGGAGACAATAAACGTGACATAGTAAATAACTTCAAGGCATTTTACTCTTTACAGAGTATGTTTAAAATACGGCTAACATTCAATACGAATAATCTTTCGATTATTTCCACGCTGCAACAATAACTGCGACTAAGTTCAACAGATTCAGGATTGAGGTCGTGGAAGTCCATCATAATGAAATAAGGACAATTTGCACTTTTCCACAGTTTATTTAACGTACAAGTCTTGTACCTGATGATGACTCTGTGAGTTGAAACGCGTCGTGCGTTAAATAAACTGTGGAAAAGTGCAAATTGTCCTTATTTCATTTCATTAATAACTGTGTAAAAATTATCGAAAGTCTTTAAGCCAAGAAATGGATTCATCAATGCGCAATTACCGGAATTACTCTTTAAGCAGTTGTCGTCGGTCAATCTCTCAAAAACTAGCCGTTTAGAGCTGGGTATTTTTCACATTAGCCCAGCAACCTCATTCTCATTTATAATCTTCGGCCATGAAATATTTGCTAGAAAAATACCTTCCTAACAGTTCCTTGCCAGGGAAATCCAGCACAACCATTTAGTCTGGCTTCGCATGAGGATAACAGCGACAGGTTCACAAACAAACACACACACACACCACAATAGCCGCTGGTTGATACCCGTTTAGAAAATGCCAATGCACGCCAAGGAAGGACAAACTAAAGAGTTATAAAATGTGCGGAGGTGCTTCCTTTCCTTTCCTATGACCGTTGTTGACAAATGATGGCCAAATGCTATCCTTTAATGCTTAAGGTACACATGTATGCCAGCCAGGTATCGCATGACATTTAATCGCGACTCGGAGAAGAGAAAGGGCCCCAGCCAACCTCTCAATCTATCCAACGATATATTTATTCGCCAACCACCGATGCGCTACCTCTTTCGCGCCCTTCAACACAACCACCAGCGAGTTAAATCTAACGAAAAGGCAGATCACATACCCGCATTTAAGGCGAGATTCGCATCAACGCTTTCCTTATGTTTCCGAAGCACGGGCCACTTCTGAATTTCCCCTAAAGAACGCTTCTAGCTCCCCATATCCTCCCTCTTTTCCTCCAAGGAGAATTAAACAATCACGGAGAGAAAAATACCCGGGCGAAGATTAACACAAACACTTGTATAGAGTGATGAAATATTCTTATGGATACAACCAGAAATGACAATTTGAAGTACGCGAACTTAATTGAGGAAAAGCATACATTATTATCATTATCATTGGTAGTCAACAGGTTAAGCTAGATTTTAGATGGGCACACATTATTAATAGACACAACGATACATTCCCTCGCCTCTCCTGACAAAACAGCACCTGACATCCGACACTAAACTAAGTTACTTTTCAATTCCGCACATTTCCTTCCTCCCTCCATTCTATCCAATATGCCCATCCTACGAGATATGTCCCAAAAATAAGTAGAATAAATCTGGGGCGGGGGAATTTATCGCATATCAGAGTACAAATTACTACAACTCTTCAAAACAGCACCCTTGTGTATCAACACACCGATGCCAGCCCCTCTGCCACGCTTAAGGTGCGCTTCCTGGAAGGCGTCGACGGGAACCTCGTGCCTACTACCTTTTTGACATAATCCAATGGTTCAAATTGGTACTCAAAGGGGTTGTACTTGGATCTTACCCAAAGGCCCAAATGTCGTCACCAGTAACCATATATTCTAAACAAACAGGGGTCACTATCACAGTGTTCCTAGAGGTCAAAGGCAAGATTGTCACACAAGCTGCAGTCTTCCAGCACCTTGGGGACCATCTTGGCACGCCTATCTCGTTGATATATCATCTTAGAGAATGCAATGCACTGTGGTTTTCTGAATATTGCACTCTTCTGCTAATATCCTGACACTTGGGGGTCAATCGGAATTGAGCATGTATCTCAATTTTCGTACATTTTCAACAAACTGTTGATGAATGGATGTCCAAGGCTTTATTCCTCATCCTCAACCTCCTCTCCACCCCCTCCCGGGACATCCTGTGCAGAAGCAGAATACCATTCCTCGGGACGTTTCTGCATCTCCCGAACACGGTTTCCCGAGCTCACCACAAAATTTTATCGCGTGTCATTGCTCAATGGAACGTGGCGTCGAGAACCCTCGAACAGGGGCCCGGTTTTGCAGAGAACAGCACCCAGTAACGCCCCACGGACTGACTGGCGCGGGTCGCGTTGCTTTCCCAACACTTCCCACCACCTATCTTACCACAAATCGTCACACTCCAGCCATGGACAAAGCAGGTATTTCTACCCCTCCCTCGCTTGCCTAACGTTCTGCCCTTTAATACTGTCCTCAATATCCCATGGTCAATCAAAACGCCTTGCACCCACTCCTGCCTCTTCCGGATTTCTCCCACGCATTCCCTCCCCCCCCCCTCCATACCCGGCACTTCCTCGTTTGTTTTCATTGCGGTCCATTTCTCCTTCTCCACACCCAGATTTAAAATTCCGACAATCTACGCCTATCGTTCTGATTCAACGACCATGTTTCCGCGTCGTACAAAACCGCGCTTCATATCAAAGTTTCGAAGACGAAAATTCTCTTAAAATCCACACCCAACGTACCTGTCTTCAATTCCCTCCTCATTTCGACAGCTTCTTCTCATGAAGCATTTCCTCTCATTGTGTCCCTACAACTTGGACCATTTTGGTTCAAAACACCCACGAGATATGTTTAACGCTCCACCAGCTCTACTGATTGAACTCATATTTTAATACTTAACTTAGCTTTCTTATTTCTCGAAAACCGCATAATCTTTGTTTTACTTAAATGTAGATCACACCTTTTGCACTGATTTTCAAATGCTCTTAGCAATACTTGTACGTAACCCCTCGGCTGACGGGCAAACTAAAGCTTGATCATCAGCAAACCTGATTTTATGGCGCACGGTATATTTATTCAATGTAGGGAATATGAAAGTCGGGAGAAATCAAAATACGTAATGCAGTCATTCAGTTTAGAAACTCAAAAGCACTGGCCGATAACACACTCGAGAAATGTTATACGTGACGAGAGAGAGAGAGAAGTTTATTCTACAAACAATACAAGCATCGTAAAGACTAACCAAGATCGTACGTACAACGGCGAAGTTACTGCAGCGTTAAGAAGTAAAGGAAGAAATTAAAATTTAAAAAAATACTTATAATGAATGACTGAATTATGACGATGTCCTCACAAGGGAAACTCATTGAATGTCGAGTAAAAACGAAAATGTGCATGCGAAATGTCCTGCGTATCTTTAAAAGCAAATTTTGATATGGATATTAAGAGGATAACCCGAAATAATTTCGGTCATGTTTGAGGGAAATACAAGGGAACATTCTTTAACGGTGGAAACGGGCGATATTGTTACAGATAGCATACACAAGGTCAATATCTTAAATAATGTAGGTCAGAACTTCCGCAACAAAAATCATTAAGGGATTTCTTAATCTGAACGTAAACGAAAAATAGCTGTGGGTGGGTTAAGTTCATTTGAGGCAGGCGTAATGTCAGGATTACAGCAGGTGAGTTTTTTACGGGAGCATTGCAAGGAATGACGGTCAGAATTAAGTATTTTAAAGTCTCCAGCACTGAAGTTGTGGAATACAAGAAAAAATGAACAAGACTTAGATTACAAAATAGATAGGATCGATTTGAGGATCTCATACATACATTGTAAAAGTACTTAATTGGTACACTGACACCAAACCTTTCATGGGGCGCGAATATGAGAAGAAATTCGCATCAGCCTTAAAGAGTTGACGTTTGATGAGACGGTTTAAATGCAAAATGGAAAGAGAAGATGAGAGAGAGGTGGCGTTACTGCGCTTTGGTCAGGCCGCGTTGGAAAACGACAATTACGGAATTTAACTTGTATATGGGAGGAGTCAGGATGGGAGGCCCTCCATTCGCGAAGCAGACAAGGCTCAGACTTTTAGAAAGGTACAAGGCACAATTGAGTTCGCTTACGACACCGGAGGAGTCGCCATGGCCCGAAATTATATTGGTACATTAGGCCACCGGGATAAAATTCGAGAGTTACAGACACCGCCACAGACAGATTCAAGTACTCGCTTTTCCCTCTCAAGATACGCAATCATATCAAACCCAATCACCCGAATACCTTTATTCAAAATTTAACTATTCAGTCAAGCATAACAATTATCGCATGATTTACATATCAGCAGAAATATGAGTTCGCGTGTTTGTGCATACGAGGAATTCGAATGGATTAGAATGGATGTAATAACTAATATTTATGTGCGGAAGTGGCGGATGACCTAACACCCCCTGCCCCACCCCCCGCCACATGGGGTCGTTCGCTATGCACTGCTTGAATGCAGACGAACAAAAGGTTTTCAACTCTACCCAAAACCAAATTAAAACGTAATTAAGAGAGTCAATTGAACGGGGAAGAATCCAATGAACAAAGTCGCCTACACCGAACGGAATGTTGCCCTTATCGAAACTCTCAAGGCTAATGACGTCACGCGGCGTCACCCCCTCTCTTAGAAAAGAAATTGGATCCACCTCAAAATTAATGCAGAACAATGTACTTTTACAATCTCACGATAATATGTTCGGCCGAGCGAAAGCCGTAAAAGTGGTCTCGGATGCCTGCGCATTTAATACACGTCCATTCATGTCTCACGCTTGAAGTAAACGCGCGCGCGTATTCTATCATGCCTTTATTACGCGACTCGCGATACTCCTACGGTAATGCGTCCAACGGAATCGCGAAAAAAAACAAGGCCAGCTAAGCACGCTTGTAACGAGCAGTCAGGCAGCCCCCCTCCCAACCACCACCCAAACACACAGCTGACCTTCAACCCCCCCCCCTCCGCGCGCCCGGTGCACTGTTGGGTCCGCTTTTTTATTCTTCTTCTTTCACCGCGCGTGTCGCTTTTTTGTCCAATGGCGCCGACGCATTCCCCGGATGCTCATCGCCGATCACATTTGAAATGTAATCGCTCTCTCCTGAAATTAATCTCGCCCCACTCATCTCGGACGACCTTCTGAACTTATCATTAACGCTCCACACTGGACACTTACCTTCGCCACAAAGTCAGCCACATAATGAATCCATTCGAAATGCAATCCAAAGTAAGTTAGATAATCCACACTCTCTAAGATTCCCAGGTTTTTAATTGCGGCACGAGGGAGACCGCAGTGCGCCCATTTTGCGGTTGAATTTAGAGTAATCCAGATAATGGCATAAGAAGTAGATGAGTGGAAATAAACGAGTTCAAACACCAGCAACGCCACAGTAATACGAGTGCCAATTTCAAATCAAGCGAAAAAAATACAGAAATTTTAGCCTCATTGAAATATTAAATGAATGGCTTCGGCACACTTGAAACCAATCGAGTCCCTCTGCATGGAGCCATTGAGCGAAGTAGGCAAGACGCCATTTGAATTTCTGGAGGAATCTATGTACCCATTCCCATGTCTTTTGTGTTCATTCGCCGCCAGTCACAGTTATGGATGAGAACAAAGTTTCCATCCAAGCCTCGGATCACTTCAGTGTACATGTATTTCAAGGGCTTATCGAAGCCGATGTGGTTTGTCTATCGCCCAATGAGAAACCATGGTCTAGTCATGGCATATCGAGAGGAGACGTTGAAGGGAGGATGAATTCGGGGGGCGAGAGGGGATACTACTACGAACCCATTTCCCTCATTCCGCTGAAAGAACAGCGCAGATACGAATAAATGGCATCCGGCCGGCGACAGTCGAAATCGGCCACCAGGCATTGGCATATTTTGCGAAACTCTTCGATCAAGTGAAAGGGATCTCATTGTCAAGTTTCGCACGCCACAGCCTCCGGCTCGAAGAGTAGGTTATAGCATCCGGTAGATAAGCAAGAACAATGGATACCATTTCACTCGTGGAACACCAAACGGACGAAAAATTTCCGTAATGAACATCGTTTATAAACATTTTCATTTTGCCCAATATTATCAGTGATTCCATTGGTATTTAAAATTGTGTCGGGAAAATTGATTCACAGTTTGCCATCGGCGAAAGGTGAGGAAATAGCGGACTATAACAAAATGAGGGTAAAAAAGAAACTTTAAACTTCCACAATAAAGCAAGAGAAGTGTAACGTTTCTTTTTTTCCCAAATGATGAAGGAATTCCACATAGTTAAACCTGAAACTGTTATGTTTATTGACTGTAATGAAATTCATTCTATATTTAGTTCACGGTAATTCCTATTATCTGTACTTCCTGATGCTCTGTTCTTCATAGTCTTCATCATTCTGAAGTACCAACTATTAACGATTTCCGTGAAAAACCTGCCATTCGCCCGTCATGGGAAAGAGATACTCTGCCACAGATATGAGAATACGAATTAACAAGGCGATTACTACAGTAGTACAGATTCCTGGTCACAACAATTTTCTTTCCTTAAGCAACTCTTTCCCCTCCTCGGACTACAACCTTGACGTGGTGGAAGTGCTTGTGCGTTCCGATAACCCCTAGAGCTGTGCTGGCGGGAGTAATAATAATTGCTCCTAGTAGGCTCACCCATAGGTCGAAGGTTAGGAGTCAGACGAAAGGTAGTCCACGCAGCGTTTGTTCCTCAGTGAGGCGGATGCAATGGCGTCTGACCCAAGTGGGGCGGCCAGTAAGTGATGGTGTCACGTTAAAAACACTATAGAGGAAGGCAACGCGAAACCACATCAATTATCATTCCCAAGATTAAAATGATGGACTATGCAGAGATTTTGAGTCCTGCTAACTACGGGGCTCGGCCCAATCCGCCGTGTGTCGTGCCCGGCAGCGGGGGAGGCAAGGCTTCCGCGGTCGTCATCCCACGAAACCCTTGCAAGGGAAAACCAGCAGCAGCAGGACAGGAGACACAGAAGAAGAAGACCAAATTAATCAGAATAGGAACGTGGAATGTTAGGACAATGATGAGGACAGGGAAATTGGAGAATTTTAAGCGAGGGATGGAAAGGGGAAATATAGATATTTTAGGTCTATGCGAGGTGAGATGGAAGGATAGCGGGGAATACTGCAGTGATAATTATAGAATAATACACGGCGGCGGGGACGAGAGCCAACGAGGGGTTGCCACAGTATTAAATGAAGAGGTAGGAAGAAGCGTAGTCAGCATAGAGCAGGTAACGGATAGATTATTACTAGTAGAGATAAAAGCAGAACCGACGAACTTGGTTATTATTCAGGTATATATGCCACCGAGCAACCATACAGAGGAAGAGGTCGATAGGATATACGGTCAATTAGAGGACATAATCGTGTGTGTTCCTACAGGGAAACATTTGATAGTGATGGGGGATTGGAATGCGACGATAGGCGAAGGAGAGATGCTGATGAGGTGGGGGACTACGGTTTAGGCACGAAGAATGACCGCGGGGAGAAAGCAGTTGAGTTCTACAGGAGACAGGGGATAGTCATCACTAACACTTGGTTTGGACACCACAAAAGACGCAGGTATACATGGAAAATACCAGGTGACTCAGAAAGATATCAGCTAGATTATATCCTGGTTAGACACAGGTTTAGGAACAGTGTGATCAATTCGCACAGCTTCCCGGGAGCGGATGCGGACTCTGACCACAATTTAGTTGTCATGAAATGTAGCGTCCGTTTCAAAAAGATAAGGCAGGGGCGGCGAGTTAGAAAATGGAACGTAGAAGCATTAAATGGTTTGAAAAGGAAAGAGAACAAACAGGCGGTAGAGGAAATCATGGAGGATGGTAAAGAGCTAAGTACTATCGAAGAAAAATGGGATAGGATCAAGAAAGGGTTATCGAAAGCCGCAAAAGACACTATTGGAACCGTTAACGCTAAAAGGACTAGGAAACCATGGATCACGGATGAGATAATTTCAAAGATGGATGAGCGGCGAAAATGGAAGAATGTAAATACAGAGATAGGCAAAATAAAGTACGAAGAGTTAAACAATAAATTGAGGCGGGGAACAAATAGGGTAAAGGAAGCATGGCGGAAGACGCAGTGCGAGGATATGGAAAGTTTGCAGAGGAAGGGTGAAATTGGTGCGCTGTACAGCAAAGTTAAATCTTTATCGAGAAGTAAGAAAGGAAGATCTATGCTAATTATTAGATATAAGGCGGGTAAGATAATAGTTGACACAGAAAAGATCCAAGAGGGATGGGAGGAACATATAGAAGAACTGTATAGTAAAGTACTTCGACCAACCAAGTTAGACATTGAAAAAGAATATGACGTAGAGGAAGATAGCTTGAGGTAAAGGCTATATCATGTGAGGACTACAGGACGATACGTTTGATATCCCACGCAGCTTAAGTTGTTCTCAGGGTCATAAACAAAAGGATAGAGAGTAGGGCAAATGATTACTCAGAGGATGATCAGTTTGGGTTTAGGAAGGGGAGAGGTAAATGTGATGCCATTGCAGTAATGAGATTATTAATTGACAGTAATATAGAACACAACCAGGAGGTATTTGCCTGTTTCGTAGATTTCGAAAAAGCGTTTGATAGAGTGAATTGGGAAAAACTAATGATCATATTGCAAAAATAGGAATAGATTGGAGGGAAAGGAGGCTAATCCGCAACCTGTACATGTCTCAGACTGCTCAGGTGCGGGTGGAGAACGGGGAGTCAGGATGGGCAGTGTTAGGAAGAGCTGTAAGGCAGGGTTGCCCATTATCACCGTTGCTGTTCAACGTGTATGCAGAGGAAATGATTAAGGAGGCATGAGAAGAATTGGATGTAGGAATGAAGTGGGCGGGGACTTTGTGAAATCAGTTAGGTTTGCTGATGACCAAGCTTTAGTTTGTCAGTCAGCCCAGGGGTTGCAAGCATTGCTGAGTGAATTGGAAATTCAGTGCGACGGGTATGGGATGAGAATCAATATTAATAAAACAAAGGTTATGCGATTTCCTAGAAAGAAAAAGGCTAAGCTTAACATTAAAATAGGAGGGCAAATACTAGAGCAGGTAGAACAGTTTACGCATCTCGGAAGTGTTTTGGACCAACACGGTCAAAGTAGTTGGGACGTAAGGAGATGAATTGCGCTAGGCAAAGAGGCTTTCACAAGGAGGAGGGAGTTGATGACAGGGACTTTGAGTAAGGATGTTAAGAAAAGACTCGTAAAAACTTTGATATGGAGCGTAGCTATGTACGGCGCGGAAACGTGGTCATTGAAGCAGGAGGATAGACGTAGACTGGAGGCTTTTGAAATGTGGGTGTGGAGAAGAATGGAGAAGGTGAAATGGACCGAGAAGAAAGCAAATGAGGAAGTACTTGGTATGGTGGGCGAAGAGAGGGGTTTGTCGGGAGAAATCCTATGGAGGCAGGAAAAGTCGATGAAGGGGGTATTGACCAGCAGTGGGATGTTGAAGACTGTGATAGAGGGGAGACTGTTAGGCAAACGAGGAAAGGGAAGGAACAGGATAGGGATGTTGGACGGGATGAAGGGAGGAAGAAAGTACTCAGAGATGAAGAGGGACCTGATGTAGAGTAGGATGCCGGGTTTTGAGTTTTGTTAGGAGTCACCAAATATTTATTTAGTAGCTGTGTCCATCCAAAAACCTACCTTAACCGTTAGATTACCTAATAAATACAATAATAAATAAGCAACTCTTTAAACATGAAAGCTAGCACTGGACCCGTATTGTTCAGCATAGCCACAAAACATGGCGTGGAAGGGATTCTGCAGTCCCACTGACCAGTTCACAGCAGCATTGGGCATCGCATCAACTCGTGAAAAGAGATTCAGTAGCCCTAAAGATTTGCTGCCACTGCTACGGGTCCCATTCTCAATAGCCACGTTGACTACTTCATCAGCGGAGAATTTATTTGGTCACCTGGTATTTGGACGCACAGGAAGTTGAAGAAATTAAGGGCAAGCTTCTATTTAAAAATATTGAACAGAATTAGCGAATGCATGACGGAGTGTAACAAAATCCTGATTTCAAGTAGTCCCTGTTAAAATCATCCGGGTTAAATACCACTGCTGAATGGCAACTAGTTTCCACCTTAGATCTCGGGATACCCATATCACAAACTCAGCATATAATGAATCCTTGATTTTGCATGCCTCACGATTAAAACATGTATATATATATATATATATATATATATATATATATATATATATATATATATATATATATATATATATATATATATATATATATATATATATAATATATATGATAAAGGAAGAGAAACCCGTGAAATTTCATAGTAAATTTGAAAGTAAATAAAGCCAGAAAGTAATATACTACCTTGATCAAAAATTTCCCGGAATTTATTCAGAAAATTAAAAATACAAGTTTATTCATCTAAATCTATATTGTCCCCTTCAAAGTAATCCCCATCGACTGCAACACACTTATGCCAGCGCTTGATCCAATCCTCGAAACATTTTTTATATTCGGTTTTCGGTATGTCCATCAGTGCTTCCTGCGATTTTTCCATTACTTCCTCTCGGCTGCTAAAACGCGTTCCCCGTAATGGTTTTTTAACTCGATTGAACAGAAAGAAGTCACAGGGAGCCAAATCAGGTGAATTCGGTGGCTGTTGGATGGTATTTGTTGCATTTTTCGTCAAAAAATTACGAATAATGATAGCACTGTGCGACGGTGCGTTATCATGGTGCAAAATCCACGAGTTTTCTGCCCACATTTCTGGTCTCTTTCGGCGAATTGCTTCACGCAAACGTCTCATAACGCCCAAATAATACTCTTTGTTTACTGTCTGGCCTTCTGGCAAAAATTCATGATGCACTAAACCGTTGTAATCCATGAAAACCGTCAGCATTGCCTTCTTTTTTGACTGAAAACGACGTGGTTTTTTTGGTCTCGGCTCATTTGGTGAACGCCATTCACTTGCCTGATGTCTGGATTGCGTGTCGTACTCATAAACCCACGTCTCGTCTCCAGTAATGATCCTTTTGATGAATGTGGGATCGGATTCAGCCTCGCAAATCATGTCTTTTGCGACGTCAACACGGTCTCTTTTTTGCATGATATTGAGGTACTTTGCTGCTACACGACGGAAACCCAAATCATTAACCACAATGTCTTGGGCGGATCCATAGGCAATGTTCAAGTCCTCCGCTATTTCTCTGATGGTTAATTTGCGGTTATTGACCAACATTTCTTTTACTTTATCAATTTTTTCACCGACTTTCGATGTCGATGGTCTGCCACTGCGTTCATCATCTTCGATTGACTCACGACCACTTCTGAACCGCTCGTGCCACTGGTAAACGACCGTTTTTTTTAGAGAATCGTTGCCGAAACACTTTTCCAACATTTCCAACGTCCGTGCGCCACTAAATCCGTTTTTTACGCAAAATTTAATACAAGTTCGTTGTTGCAAATTTAAATCCATTTCTGCAATTGTAAAAAATCGCCAACACACACAGAGATAGATGTACTCTTGGCTACGTAACTTTTGCAAATTTCAAGTTATGACACTAAGATTTAAAGGGAATATCAACAACAGATGTACCAATTTAACAAAAAAAACAGAACTCAAATCGGAACGATGGGAGCGCCACACGGTGGTTATTCCGGGAACTTTTTGATCAAGGTAGTATACCCTTGGCGACATTATAAACCTACAACCTTGGGCTAATTCCGAAAGTGCACTTCCTGGCCTTCGGGACGATTGGATAGGATTTTGCATTGCATGCAGAATATACTTTTTCTATCGTTTTTCCAGGGAGTAAAAAAACTCCAACTATAGATATAATATCATGAGCTTCGATAACTTTCACTTACCCTCTGAAGGTGCGGACTCGGCGCGTGAATTCTACCAAAACAGTAACAATGTATGTGGGGCGGTATCGATAGTGTTTTTTACTCAGTTAATCCACTGTTAACACTTGCCCTCCCACCCACCATAGCATCGCTACCCCTGCCCTAATATTGCATCTCATATCGACGCTCCCAATCAAACTAAAAATCTGAAGATGTTAAAATTGAAACAAAAAGTCAAATAAGTGAATCATAAGAATAGCTTTACCGAAGAACAAACAACATACCGTTTTAACCACTCCGGGATTTCGACGTAGGCAATCGAAGTTCAGCGACGAACACAATTCGCATAGAGATCGACAAAGCATCCAGCCTCCGACCAATCCTACATACACTTGTAGTATGCCATTGCCTTGGATCCTCAGCGAAAATCCGACCATTCGTCTCTACGAGGCAGAGATTATTTCCAACATTTCACTAAATCCTAAGGGATGAAGACATTGATCACGTCGATACAATTTTCATCCACTCAAATCCCAGGATTGAAAATAAAAATGCTCAGGCAATAAATACGCAGTCACCCATCCCTAAAAGTGAATACACTCGAGAGATTAAGGTTTGGCCTATCTTTTGAACGAGGACAAAAATTAAGAAAGTCATCAATGTTCAAATTAGGGTTAATTATGTCCGCAAGGTCGCGAGGCATTCGAAATGTATCAGGTGATCTGCTATTGCATAAACCTTGGATATGTTGACCATGAATTACGAAAGAGGTCGCCGTCGAGGTATGCAACACTCGAAACAAAAGCGTCTTGAAGAAACGAACGACATGTGGGACGAAACGAAACTTTCACTTATTTCGTGTCCGCGTGGCTGGGAGAAAACATGAACAAACCGGATGGTTTTCACTTGAGAAGCCTATAACCAAGGTCCGCATGAAAGTCGTGATAAAGTTCATCTCGAAACTCTTTCGAGTCGCGACGGCTGGCCCAGCTTCTTCCCCTCAGAATGTTCTCGTTCCCGGGGAAAATCACACGCCGTGAACAAAGCTGGAGGAATACGGAAAGGGCACCCAGTTCTTATAACCAGAGATCTTCCGGCAAGATTATCCCTGCTCAGTACCCGACCCAAAGCTGTCCGATTTTCGCTAACAATGAGATATATTACTTTTAAAGAAAAAAGGGTTTCCGTTCCTCTGAACACCTCCCGAGCGAAGCGAATGCCATCCAGCACACGTCATCGCGCCACACTAATCATTTCCATGTTCTAAAATATTATGCATAAAAAGATATTACAATATCAGGAAAAACAGCGGTTTGAGATAGAGATTAAAATATCGTGCCTGTCCCATGCGGGTTAACGCGCTCGACCTGGTCCCCGCCCACTTCCATGATTGCAATTTCCCTCTCATCCGCCCCGGTTGATTTCTAATGCCGTGCCCCAATATGAAGGGGGGAGGGGGAGAGAGAGGCAACCACAGTCTCTCTGGGGTCACATTCGCTGCATTCACCCCACAGCGAATGATCTTCCCGAAATGGCATTCATTCGAAGAGGAAAAAGAACCCCGACACTCGACCGTTTCACCCGGATCCGTCGGAGGCACAGTTGGGGGCAGCCATCACAGACAGGTGTCCTCCAATTCCCATCAAACTGAAATTTCATTTGGTGCGTTTGCACATTTCAAGATGCGGCAGCTAAACGAGAACTATTCTGAATGCCGTAATGATTAACCCACGACAAACGCTGCATCCAAGGTGACAGATAATATGCCGACAGCTTTCCAATCATTTTTACCACAGTTGCAACGAACGAAGAGCGAAATCTACGAGATCTAATCTACATCTAAGCAATAGTCCGCAAGCCGCTGCACGGGCGCGTGACGAGCGAGGTTTAAGGCATATAGTAAGCCATGCATGAGCTAATTAGTCCATACATGCACTCGAATATAATTGCTCTAATGTACACGCGCACACTCGTGTCACCATACATGCAATACTTGTTATTTGATTGAATCATCACATTTTTGGGAACTTTGAATGAACGTACCCACGGTCGTGAAACAATGGAAGGATGACGCACACGAGGGTCACTGCTTCCCAAACACACCCAAAGTCACCGAGTGCGTTTGTTTTTCATTTCCCTCTCACTTGTCACCTTGTTTCCACCCACCCACCCACCCCCCTTGAACAAAACCAGTGCAAATCAGGCCAGTGCCAGTCTTGAATTTTTCGTTTTCCATTACATTTTTGGTTTTTGAATAAAGATATTCGCGTGCTTGGGTTGGATGATGCGTATTATGAGATGGATTATGATTGGGCATCTTACGAGTAAGAGGGAAGGAGGAGCACTTGAATCCGTCAGCTGTCAATAACTCTCCAATTCAATATAATTTCGTGTCATAACAATTCCTCCGGTGTCGCAAGCGAACTCAATTGTGTCCTACACTTCTCTAAAATCCTGTATCGATATCTAAATGAGCCAGATCGAGGGAAAGGCATGTTGAATATTTTACTGCTGTAGCAATGAAATAATCAATTGAAAATTGGCAATTTTCCACAATATAAAATTTAATACGACCGGTTTCAATGTAACTACACCATCATCAGGTAACAGGCATCACTAAATTGAAACTAAATTGAATAATCACATTGAAACCGGTCTCATTAAATTTTATGTTGTGGAAAATTGCCAATTTTCAATTAATCATAATATTCCACCATATCACGCCTGAAAAGTCTCTTTTTATTCAATGGAAATAACGCAATCTCAATTTCTTCAACATACTCCTTCGTACACAAATCGTCAATTAAGGCAACCGGTGGCATATAATACAGTATTGGAGGCGCGCAGTAAAAAACCATTGTCGTAGGAAATTCTCAAATAATGAGAAGTTTCGAGAGAAATATTTATGCCGCTCAAATTCAGGATCAGGAGAAAAACATCTCACTGGGGGTCAAAAAAAAAAACACAAGTCTCGATCTTTCGGGGAAATTTCTATTCGCACGTTGTACATATGTTTCATTCTTCAAACATGAACTATGAATAATTTTAAAACGTCATGCGATGAGCAAATGGTAAAAGAGGCATGGCAGTATTTGGAATTTAGGAATGAAAGTCAGTGGGGAATTCATTAAAAATTAGTCAGGTTTTCGGTTGATCCAACTTTATTCATATCCGGTCGGCCAATGGATTCTATAGTTATTGCCGAGGACATCAGAAAATCCGTGGAATAGGCATGGGATGAGAAACATTTTGTACGCAAAACAAAGGCTATGAAGTGTTCGAGAAAGATGAAAGCACATTTAAAAATCAAAACAGGAGAGAACAAACTAGAGCCGGTGAAACAGTTCACCTCTCCCGGAAGTGTGTTGGACCGAATGGCCAAAGTATTAAGAACATTAGAAGAAGAATTGTTTAAGGTATGGCGGCTTTCTCAAGGGGGAGAGCGTCGATGACAGGCACGTTGAGTAAGGATGTTAAGGAAAGGAAAACCGGGAAGAAGTGCTAGGAATGGTGAGGGAAAAGAAGAGAGGATATTAGAGAGGAATCCAAAGAAGGCAGGAAAGATGGAGGCAAAGCGTTTTCTTCGGCAAGAGTGGTATGCCGAAGACGGCGACTAATGAGAGAGCGTTTAGCAACAGATGTCGGGGAAAAGAACACGCTGGATAGAATGAATGCAGATGAAAAACATTCCGAATTGACGATCAGTTTGACGAAGTGTTAAGTGTCAACCTGGCTTCATTTAGACGGAGATGAGAAATGTAGCGATGACCAGTCCGTGTCCGTCCATTTCAAATGCAAACGGTTATTGAGGAGCGCGCACTTCCGCCGCCCCATCGCACAACGCCCTGGACGGAGAGAAAGACTCGCACATCTAGGGAGTCCGTGAGAAGCCGTGCAGGGGCCAATAAGACCTTTTCCAATCATCCAACTGGAAAAGATTGGAGAGCGAATGATGATTACAGCTTCCAACTCATCAAATATCATTAAATTTCTTCGCTGGTACTAAGTCAAAATCAAAATAGTACCTAGTGTACAACAAGAAAGTAACAGCCTAAAGAGGTTATAAGGGGCATCGGGATATAGCGGTGGCTAAAGCACTGGCTTCCGAACCCCGATGACCCAGGTTCGAATACCGGAGGTGGCGGGATTTTACGACGATAACCCGATTTCAACGTGCATCACTATGCGGGGAGCACTTCAAGTGAGTACACCGTTCGTCACATTTTACGTTACCCCGTGGATCCTTCTTAACTTATCGTTAAGAGTAGGCTAATGCCGACGCCGGGTTTCTTTCCACCCTTCCTTCTCCGATTTATTGATTTCTCTTACCCCTACGGAATTACCCGCCTATATCCATTATGGCGCAAATTACCTCAGCTGTCGGTGGCCTCCCCTAATTACTAATACTAAGGAGGTTATAAGCGCCACTTAGGGTATCCAGGAAATTACGGCTGAGTGCTTTGGAATTAAGTAAAGTTGACCTTTGGCGGGACACTCGACCTAATGTTTACGAAAGAACTGGGAGGATGCAAAGGCTCCCATTCCAACCCCTCATCTTACGCCCAGACCTCCATCTGATGCCTACTTTGCGACCGGAAAAAACATTGAAAATCCGACATTCCGGAGCTCGAACTGGGACTCTTGAACAGAAAGATGGATTGCGATTACGGAAGGCAATTTTACGGCCGAACCATAAGGATTAGGCCACGCTGTGGACGAGCGGCAAACAGTTTTGGTAATCGATTTTATTCTATGAATATTTTGCGCCCATGAATATTCACCACTCCCATTTCTCCACGGAACCCGTGCGGTTAAAGAAAGAGAGCTGGCGGAAAAGAAGACACTTGCATGAAGAATAATAAAGCAGCCCCACGAAATCACCTTCGATTGCATGGTCGAATGTTCCACGCGAAAACATTTCAGTTTTCTGAAAATATGTAATGCTCGTGAATCTGACACTGATGACAGAGAAATTTCAATTTTTTTTCGGAAGAAACCTATTTTCTCTCTTTAAATGGTTTTATGTATTCTATTGAAAGTATTATCTCTGCATCAAAACTGTTTCATTTCTGTAATTTCTTATTACAATTCAAAGGGCCTTAACATACCAATTCTCCTCCTCGGGTTTCCTTCTTGAGTAAACAACAATCTCTATATTGCATTGCTCCTTTAAGCAACACCGCACCATCAATATCTTCCCAGAGTATTGCCTACAGGACCGTCCGTCTTAAAAATAAGTAGAACGATGTTTTTGCCACCAATTGTTATATGGTTGGAGTGGGGTGATTTGTGGTGGGGAAGGTGAGGGGAGATTTTGGGAAAGCAACTCGACCACGTCAGTTAACTGTGGGCAATGACAGTGTGCGGATCGTTGACAGAGTAGACACCTGTTCGACGGTCACGTCACGAATTCACGACATTAATTCATACGGAGCAATAATATGCGATGAAATCGTGCATTGAACTTGGAAATTGAGGTTCGAAGGCAATGACCACGTTTAAGGATGCTTATGGAGATGGAGGAATGCCCCAAGCGATGGTTTTCTGCTTCTGCACAGGATGCCCCGGGAGGGTACAGAGGAGATTGACGATGAGGAATAAAGCCCTGGACATCCATCAAGAACGCTGTGTGACGAAAACGTGCAAAAAGTGAGACACATGCTCAATTCTGAATGGCCCCTTAGTGTCAGGACGTTAGCAGAAGAGTGCAATATTCAGAAACCCACAGTGCATCGCATTCCTATAGAAGACTTAGCAATGAGAAAGGTGTGCCCAGATGGTCCCCAAGGTGTTGTTGGAAGACTGCTTGTGTGACAATCTTGCCTTGGACCTCTAGGAACACTGTGAAAGTGACCCGAATCGTTTAGAATAGGTGGTTACTAGTGACGAGGCATGGGCCTTTGAGTACGACCCAGGTACAACCCCTTTGAAGACCATTTTAGACCACTGGATAATGCCAAAGAGGTCATGACGAGGTGCCTGAACGAGGGTCCTGTCGATGCCTTTTACAGGAAGCGTGCCACAACTGGCGGAGGCACTGGCATTGGTGTATCGACACACAAGGGTGCTCTAAATGAAGAATTTTAGCAATTTGAACTTTGATGTGCGATACATTTTTTCCCCAGATTTATTCTACTTATTTTTGGGTCAGACCTTGCACGGCACCCACTTTATCCAGTCGTCTTCCCGACTCGGAGAGGAGTTCACGAGATTACATCCCTAACTACCTCCACGGGCCGGACCTGCCTTAGGAGGCGACGACTCGTTATTTTCAGAATTGGAATTGATATCAGTTTCGTCTATATTTTTGGTCAGAGTCCGCGTTTTCAAAATGACACCATTACATTGAACGAGAGCCCCTTTGGACCCGGACTCACTCCGCGGGTCACCCGGCGTCGCAACCTACCCCATGGACTCAATCACCCAGCATGGAAAAATATCACGCGGAGTAATTATTTCTCAATCAAATGCCGCTCTAAGGAACACGCAAGCCAAGTGTAAACATATATTTTGCGTTCATTTAGGAACAAAATAATGCGCACGAAGGATAAGAGAAAAAAGTTAAAAAAAAAACTTTCATGTCCGTGTTTTACCCCCGTGTGCGTCTAAACACTGAGACAATTGCACGTGAAATTCCGACTAACGAACAAAATACCGCGCCAGAACGATCATTAAAATACGTCGCTCGCGAGGCGCCTCTTACCCCTGCGCAAACCGGCATTCCGCCTGAAGATTCTGGAACACGGGAAAGAAATCTCACGATTCATTAATGCAAAATTTTACTAAGGCAAAATCACAATCCACACAAACTCATAGACAATAATGAGGTATAAAACATCAATAAAATGATAATTAATACTGAAATATAATGATGAATAACGGAGCATCGTAGGGAAACGAAAAAATATCACCCCGAACAGATGCCTCCATCTGGGCGCCAAACTTTGTTATAATATACCGATTAATTTATTGTTTTACAAGCGATTGAGAATGCTCTTAATTATGCAAATGAGCCATTGGCGAGAGCTCCAAAATTTAAGAGTTAAAATTGATGAAGAAACCCTATTGACACGCAATTAACTCATATTTTTCCTTTTCTTAAGTCATTTACTTCGTAAAATAACTTTATTATCAATTAAGATTGGCAATGAATGTTGGCACGTAATTTCTTATGCCAAATGACCATTCTTCAGGCGGAGTGAACGCAACCTGACCAACTGGCATTCCATTTCAAAGTTCTCCCAAAGAGGGAAGGTCTCAGACAAACTCTTCTCGTGACCAAATAAAGTAAACACATTCAACTCTACTCTAGCTACAAATGTCATGGACATGAGATGTTGCGATAGCCCGCTGGGACTTTCAAGTTACTCATTCGGACACTTGAAGATAAAAGGATGGAGATCAGTGATGTAACTGATCCAAGAAAGGAGTACTCGAGAAAAATATGACGAAATTAAAGAAAACACGAACGGAAGGGAGCCTAAAGAGAGGAAAATAATAATAATAAAAGAAATTTAACATCGGAGGAAACATCCTCGCCACAAATATCCAGGTAGGCAGGGGCTTATTACATTTATTACTTAGGGGGTTATTACATTTTGGATAGAACATCAACTAATATGACCAAGTGCTGATAGGATATAGCTATGATACCGAGTTAAAATTACACACACATGAATGCACCGTTTCCGTGACGTTCATTCGTCTGACTGAATTCTCTTACAGAAAAACTGATATAATTGTTCAGGGCAGAACACAAATTATCATTGTACTTGATAAAATGGTGCTAAAATATAAACACAAAGGACTGCATTACGACATGACGTATTGGGTACATAACAGGCAGCATAAGTTGATTCACACTGAAAATTAGGAATGTGGAAAATGTAAATAGAAGCACTTGACAGAATATTCCTCGAGAGAGGTAATGAACATTTTTGTCATTAAAACGGCAGTAAAGAGGCCATAGACAGAAGCAACAAGGAGTCGTCGCATAGCTCTCCGCCAACCAGCTCTGGGAATTCCTTCCGAAAGCGCTGGTGTGGAGGACAATTTGAAGAGATTTTTTCCGAGACGAAGACACCATCTTTCGCTCTCCACCGAGGTACCAATAAACGCGATTGCTCCAGCCGCTTTGGCTCGTGGCACGGAAATGAAAGGAGCAGAGGCATAGTTCTCTGCCGTGCCTTTTTTCCGCAAGTGCCCTTGAGGCGAAGAATAGGGATTGCGTGGTGCGGAGGGCGACATGAGAGAGGGGGTGGAGGGGGGATGCTCCCAACTCTGCGGCTGCAACGGTGGCGAGATGAGCGCGGAGGCGCAGAGGAGCGGTGGGGGTGTGGGGTGAAGGGGGGGGATCCGACCGCACCCCTTCCACGCTCTCCCCGAGTCCTGGGGCCCCACCTCCCAGAAAAGTGGCCTCGACGAGGGGGAGGGGGGTGGGGATGGAAACTGCGTTGGGAAGGGGACCGAAGTCAAGGTCACCCATGACGCATTCCATGAGATACATTGGCGCACTCCTCCCGCCCCTTTCCGGAAGGGCCCGCCCGCCCATTGATTCCAGAGGAGCCGAGTTCGTCGCTCACACTCTCTTCCTCTGATGAGGCCCCATCTTCGCCTTCCTACGGGCCTCATCCCGAAGAAACAACCACTCTTTCCGGAGGCCGAAAGTTGTTGTGACTCCGGCAAGGGAGAGCGCATCGGGGGGTGGCAGGGCTGGGAGCGGTGAAACGCTCCCCCCACGGTCCCACACACACACAAAAGAGAGCCACTTTCCCCGGGAACGCCTTTCCACTTTCCCCTTCAATTGAATACGAAAATGACACGGACCGGTTCTATTTCCGAGTGTCGGGCGAGGCACTTTCGGCCGGCCGACCGAGCGACCAAGGAACCGCAGCGGTCTCCAATCCACCCGGCCGCGAGAGAAGGGACGATGCGTCAACACTTCGGCGTGTTCACAGTCGTCGTTCCCGGTGACGATCGGGCGTCAAATCATCAACGATTGGGAAGCACCCGTAAAAACTCCCGACTCCCCGATCAATCGGATCGCCATCCTGAGAAGAACTCTCTTGGGGTCGAGGCGTTCCTGCGCTCTTCGGATGCGAGCTTCCGTTTATTAAGACCGACGTCGGATCTTGAGTCCGCTTCGGCTGCAGTGAACGCCGCGGTAGTAATTTCGATCAGTACCCCCCCCCCCCGCAGCAAACGGTTGGTCGGTTTCGAGAGGCAACTCGAGTGTGCTTACTGACGCTTGCGCAACAGTGTGCAATGAACACAGATGAGCCAGACGGCAGGGCCAGAAGTAGAAGTATGGTGCAAAATAATTTTCCATTTCTTTTCATTCGCCACGAACTGCAGCCCACAAATCCCGCTTAATCATTCCGAATGCGACGCCCTTCGATGCATAAAACCTAAAGCAATATCGATATGGAAACATAAAACTCCTGCCGAATAATGCAGTAACATAATTTGAGTAATTCCCAGCGTACTATAGAAATATTGTCTCATTTTGTTATTTTTAAAAGTATAATATTTCTAAGAAGATTTCTATATGCTAGATAGAATTGGAAACTTGAAATATTTTTCATGGGATTTTTTGCCGAACACAAACTGAAATTTGGCGAAACAAACTTTGTATACTTTATGGAAAATATTATCTATTAAATCTTTCCATCTTCTGACACAAACATAAATACGAGGGTCATCCGGAAAGTAGTACCCGTTCGTGAAATAAAGACACAAAAGTAAATATTAACAAACATAAAAAATTTTATTTGAAAGAGGATACTTTAAACTACTTCTCAACATAATCTCCAAGCAAATTAAGGCATTTGTCATAACGTGTGACAAGTTTCTGTATTCCTGCTGCATAGTCCTTCGCCGCCAGCTCATTGAGATACGCGAGGGACCCATCTTGCACAAATTTTTGCATAATGCAGATGGTGTTTAACAATTTCATGAACAATTGTTCGAGAAACATTGGGAAAATGCTCACAGATGTCATCAATTGTGACGCGCCGATCGTTCCTCACGAATTCGTCAACTGAGCTCACCAGTTGGTCTGTAATGACAGACGGTCTCCCCGAACGCTCATCGTCGTGTGTGTTCCCCCTCCCCATGTTGAAGTTGCGACACCACCGCCGAACAGACGACTCGTCCATTACATTGTCTCCATACACCTCCTTTAATTGGCGATGAATATCACATGGGCGAACGTTTCTTGCATTGAGGAATTTAATCACTGCCCTCACTTCACAACTGGCGGCGTTCTCAATTTTTTTAAACATTGTAAACAATCACAGAAACAACACAGGCAATGCTAGCGTCACGCAACTTGGCTCAGAGAAGGCAGACAAGCCACTGAAGCTATCTGACCTCGTCCAGCGGCTACTCGCGTCGTCAGCACTTCATGCGGCACGAACGGGTACTACTTTCCGGATGACCCTCGTATATCAGATAACACGCCTTGGTATTACATTATTTCAACAGAGAAAGAAAAAAATATATAAAATAACTAGTAAACAAACAATACAAGATTAATTTAAACCATACCGCATTGTGCCACATTTCGTGCGGAGCTCAATTTTAAATCCCGCACTCACGCCGCATATTTGGTCCGAAGGAAAATCTAGAAATCCCCCTCGTACAAAGTTGCAAGGTTCGTCCAATTGAAATTCAGGGTTCAAGGGTCATCTCGTTCCCGAGGTCCACCAGAAAAAAATCACCAAACAGACATTTAACTAATTTGAACTTTGAACCATCCGTCCGGGCCCCGAACGCTCTGCCCACAATCCTACAACGTCGCTACTTGGATTGCCCACGCGACAAAAGTCCCGCAATATCAGAGGAGCGTTGATGGCGTCGTTCTGCAATGTCAAAAAAAGTAAAAAATGTACCCATTATCTCAGTTCTGATTTGTGGGTCATACCCAAACCCTGATGCATTCAGATATTGGCGAAGACTTAAAAAATCTACATCATTTGTTACATGAATAACAAGCGCAATTACGCAATTCCACCTGGACAGAGTAGATAAAATCTTTACGATTAAATGGTAGTTATAATTGTAAGTAACATCATATTTGACTAAGTTTAAGAATTTTGGGAAGCCTACGACCGCAAAGAAAACGATAGGGAATAGTTGAGCAATGGAAAGATGGTCGTGGATTTCGATGGGCGTGGAGAGCATGGGACAAGTAGATGCATCTACGTCATTCTTAATACCTCCGTCTAATTTTAGAATTTTTCGACCCACACACACTTTTCCAAGCCTCCACTTGACCCCTCGTCCGCCCCACTTTCCCACGTCCGCCGCGACACGCCAACGGCGCCTCCTCCCAGACACGCCTTCCAGTGGCGCCTCCGGGAGACACTCGCGGGTCCCCCTCGTGGGTCTCGAGACATTTTTTCGCCACGATGGACGATAACTAATCGGGATGGAGGATCAATAAGGGGCTGCGAGGCCGTTTCAGTCAGCCGTGGGTATCGGCGAGGGCGGGATGAATAAACCGGCGGCGCAAAGAAGATTTTGCCCACGAACAGAACATTTCAATGTTCGCGTGCGCCCCCCCCCCCCCCACACGCACGAACACAATGGGCCCACACCTCGCACGACGACTCCTCAATGAATAGCTAACCTCAGAGTCGAGCGGTCTCTGCGACAAAAACCATTTTATTGATATTCCCCGCACTCTCGCCTTGCTCCATCGACCCTCAATCTACGAACATGTTTCGTGAATCGGACTCCTGAACGAAATCTCCGAGATGGACGGCTACATTTAACGTTGAGCGACCTAGCAGACGCTTCCAAGGATTCAGATTGACAAATTTATAAATAATACACTAGTATTCTTTTCTTAAAGATAACCAGTTAATTATATGAAGCGCGAACTTGTTGGGGGGTCCAACATTGTCGGTCTAACCACACTTATCTAATGCATGCCAAAAAATCAAATGAATACCCAATTATGGTAAAAAATCGGGCCAAATCTTGCTCTCGGATCTCTCATCAACTCATGACAGTACAATGACAGCAAATACGCTCACATATCGTAAGTTTCGCTTCTTGTGAGGATAAAAAATCATTTGAACCAACCAACCTCGGGTTTGAGCAAGAGCTTATCAGCATGTACTTATTCCCGATGTTTAGACTTCTCCTCACCACGGTGACAGGTCAGTTTCTCCCCCAAACAGCAGCGGCCGCAGGAAATCACGAGCTATTTATGAGCGCGGCTGTCATTCTTCGTCCCTGCCATACTAGAAGCGCCTCGTGGGATCTCAGTCGAGCTCTTCACATATCCGGGAAAAGATGCGTTCACATAAAGATGGATCGGGTCCGAGAAAAATTTCACCGGGACGATCCCCTGGGATCTTAAGTAACGAGGGGAAACTTGCTCATTAAATAAGGTTCTTATGTGACATTGATGTTGCTTTGCTCCATGGTGACGACCCACCGCCGAGCGCGGCGCATAGCTCAACCGAGGCAAGAAGGGAACTCGATCACCCCTCCAATTTCGAGACTTGATCTTTCGCCAAGCGATTAGCGTCCGTCTCCCTTCTGAAGAAATGTCTAACTCATCACCACGTGGACGAAAAGATGTCTAGATCAAAGAAATCGTGGAGTTTGCCGGAAAATGTTTTCCTAAGACATGAAAAAATCGACTCTCGAATATAATTTTTAATTCGACGATTATTTAAATGTTTATTGCAGGACGTGAATCGAATAAGACGAGTTGAATTATAAGGAATTGCAAATATTTTTTGTTGAAAACATAAGGACGATGAGGTTCTTGGTTCCTGCGACGGGTAATTCAGCCGAGATGTGGCTGGGGCGTGGAGAATCAAACCCAACTCGCTTCCGAGTCGGAATCGTCGATTAACCGAAGTGCTGGAAGTCATTCGCACGCACACCCGAGCAACAGCCACCCAACGCCGCCGAGACCAGAAGTCATCGCGGCTGATGATGATGACGATGATGAAAAAAATCAAACCACCATAAACATCCGAGGTCGAATCTAACATGGCACCGCAGTGTTTTTTTAAGTAGCAATATCGTGGCCTCGAATGCATATTTCATTTTAATCTACAGCATGACTGTTTGAATTTTTCCACGAGCAATGCAGGGAGAGAGACACCTTTTATTATTCAGCCGTCCAACTATTACAATCGATCATCCCCTTTATGCCTTTCATGCATTTTTCCTTAATTCCTACAAAACCTCCGACACCACTCACACTCCTTCCACTAGGACGCCGATGAAAAAACAAAAGACACAAGAGGATTCCCCGCGGATACCCGGTGAGGGTCACGTGAGCAGCTCTCGAGAGTTGGAGGATCGTCGGGCTGTGCGGAGCCGATGCGGCGAGGCAGGGCGAGGGAAGGAGCTCCCCTCGAACATCCCCCTTCCCTCCGGAGGGCAAAAAGAGCCCCCGGCGCTTTTTATCAATATCATGGAGACCCATGCCCAGAGGTGCCCACTCGGTCACGTCGGGGCGCACGGGAGACAATCCCATCATCGGTCAAAATAACGCTAGTCCGACGACCGCTTCCTAGGAAGGAAAGTTGTTTTGGGTCAAGGGTTGCCTGGTGACCCCCTGCCACACACCCTGGCTGTGGCTCGCAGGGTACTAAACAAAACCAAACCTGTGGGTAAGAAACCAACAGAATAAGATGGGGAACAGACCCTACAAATTCAGGTGAGCAATGAATTAACTAACTGCTAGAAGAAATATCATTTCGGTCTTTTTGAGAGTTTCTTGACTGAGTCACCCGACGTAATACACTGCCGTCTAGAACACACGCCCACCGCATACATGTCCATCAGGATGAGCAACACATTGATCTAGGTACGCACCTAAAGTTAGAAAGAAAGAAAAGTCCCCAGAAGGTTCGGCATAAAACAACTGAAAAGACGGTCATACTCTCAACAGTGTGAATTTCCTTTCAACCACTGTACACGTGGCGTTATTCCATATTTATTGAAATCACATCGTGTGATTTCATATTTGCTGACCGCGGATTGATTAAGATGCAGGGAGTTGTGATTCAACGGATAATTTATCAACTAATCAATCTACGAAGTAGAAATAAATGGCACCATATACAACAAGTTGGCTGCATCAATTTAGTGAAGTTGTTGAAACGTTATACATAATATGGAAGAGAAATCTTCTGATAGGAATCATAAGCAATTTGTTTGCATAAAAGTCATGCACCCAATGATTAATCAAATCCTCACACCCTATCGCCCTATCGGGTGTGAATGTAGAATTCATTGCCAATTTCAGCTCGCGCAATTGTCCACTAGAACACAAATGTGAATTAATATGTATACATATTATTTTGATAACTGCGGTAGAATTGTGCTTAAGACTTCAACTGTCTCTTTCTCTCTCTCTTACGCGTTTCCTTCCAAGAAAATTAACTCCAAACAAACCAAGCTCTACTGTTCACAAAAAAGTACCTGAACCTTGACAACCTTCAGAGAAGTCCGGAACTTCGTCCGATGGAAGTTGCGAAGGAGTACCATGAACGCTTCAAGACAAGCCGGAAAACGCAATTGACACGCAATTCCATTACTTGACCTTTTCTTCAAGTTAGATCTTCAAGGAGAAGGTCACGGATGAAGGAAATTCGAAAGGCCATTCGCCACAATTGAAAGAAGTTTCTTCCGATTCTGACACACTGACCAAATACACCGTCCCGGAAATTGAGAGACAAGAATGTTTTATTTTAAGTTTAATTTAGTACCTTGCGAGTAAACAAATAGCCGAGAAACATGACACATCATCAGGTAAAAAAACACTGGAAGTGATTCTGTTGTTGAAGAGACTAGATACATATATACTTGTTGATGAAATTGAAACTTCGGACACAATCAACAACTATCAATGAATAACACCGCTCTTACGAAACAAAAATGTTCACTGTCCAGAAAAAGGGATTCGGTGGGTTTATCACTCTTCAATATCGAGTAATTTAATCATATAACCGATTTCTACGACGCTACCTAATATCAAAAACTGTACAGATGACCTCTGATGATATCATTCAGGCCGGTCAGGCGCGATTGCCCCGCCGCTTTCCTCAACTTTTCTCCTGGCCCTCCCTCCCCCCCCCCCACCCCACCCCCCTTCCTTTCGCCACACTCACTCTCTCTCTCTCTCAACCCCTCGAATGACGGGCGCGACCTCTGTTGCGGCGCACGGATTACAGAAAGGGAGAAAAAAACAAGTATCCCGAGGGCCGCATGTTGTCAGTAGTCGAGCAGCGGGGCGCGCACGTCAGTTTCCACGCCAGGGCGCCCGCCCTTCCACACACCGCTTTTCCCTCTCTCCGCCTTCCCATAAGAAAAGGAGGAGAACCGGCCCCGGCCTCCTTAGGCGAACTGGAAGTAACCCCGAGTTGAAAATGGGGCTGAGACCACCTTATTTCCCTCACGAGCGAGCCTTTAACTCCCGCTTCCGCAACGAGCGCGCCCATCGATTGCCTCCCCACCCCACCCCCGGCTACATTCTCCCTTTCGATGCCGCACTCCCGAGAGGGCGAAGGGAGGGCGAGTCAGTGGGGCAGCGTGAACGAGGACATCCACGCCCCGAGGCGGACGAGACGATCTTCAGATATTATATCGCCTTCCCTCGTGCCGTTCACCCCCTGCGGCCGCATGGGTGTTTAAATTTAAAACGCCTCCCCCCAAACCTCCGCATAAGCTCCTTGCGACCTTGCGTATTATATCATCACCATACGGGAAACCTCGTCGCCGCGAGTTTACACGCGGTGAACGAATCAACCGGAAGCTGGGGACATGCGGCAAATACGCCTCGCATGGACCGCGAGACGAAGAGATGCGCATCCGCGAGCGGCGTCATCATCGATTGCCCACATCCCGGAAATTCTCGTGTGCCGTGATTTCAATGCTGACAATCCCCGGCGCTATTTCGTTATCCATAAGATGTGCAATTGCGACTTTTAGAAAATGTGGAGTAATTACAAAACATTTCGAGATGCAACCTGCAGGGATTAACGTAGCCCATGAAATAATGTATCTGCGACCCATCGAGGACTGATGACCCAGGAGTTCAGGGTTCAACGTGAAAGATTTATTTTTCCAATTCTCCCTCTGACAATGACGAGAAATAAGTCGAACCAGGGTGAAGTTTCACACTTTAACTCGATCATCATTTAATTCTGAATCACTCTTTCCAATTTCCTCATCTTATGCTATCATTAATTAACACGTCATAACAGATTGTTTTCTGTTCATAAAATATTCGCAGAATGCAAACACCCATTCAAAAAAGGGTTAAGAAACTGTCTCCAGGAAATGAATTCCACGTTCCCGTGCTGATTCAACCGTTATCGCCTTGGAATGAAGTTCAAGTACATCAATGAATAATATCTATTCTTACACATTGGAGGAGCGGGACAGATGCATTTTAAGCGCGCACTTGACTGTGGCCGAAAGGTAAACAAGAAAAGACGGACGTATAACGGAGAACAGGAAGTTCGTTGAGGACGGAAATTTCCATCCGATAGATATCGAACGAAACAATGTCCATTATTTTCTCGATTTTTTTTAACCAAGAGCGGCCCTCTTAAGGAACGTGGCGAACGCGAGCATATTCCACACATCTGCTCCTCGAATTCAAGGTCACGGGGCAAGTCTACCAGAAATGGGACGTTTCTTCACTTAAAACGTGGAGGTCAAAAAGTTATCGGGCGTCGCATTAACGCCCTTTTAGGACTCCCGAAGGCACGCTCACTACACGCAGTCATTTTGAAATGTCTCTTCAAAAATGAAGAGGCGCCACTGGTTCTCCTTCAGCACGTTTGCCTTCACTTCTTCACACTCGCGTGTTGAATGACTCAACCGTTCGCCATGGAGCGACGGAAAATTCAGCGGGTAGCTCCGAGGGATTTATCGAACATCACTCGGTTACGTAAGACAACATAATTCTTTAACAATTCCCTCTTTCACATGTCAGTCCACTCACGGTCATTCGCCTTCGGAATGGATGCACCTCCCCAAATAGTTTCCCCTTCGACTGCGCCCAATCCTTACACAGACTGGTTAAGTGGTTGCCAAAGATGCTGGGAAGTGTTTTCCACTCATTGCCACCAAACAAAAAGTCTAGTCGGTCGCTGCATGGATAAGTCTACTCTATTTACTCAGAAACTGCCTGATAACTTTCTTCAGAGAGACCGAGGAGCTTAAAAAAATGGAACGATGCTCCAGGAGTTAATCGCGGAGAGGGAAATGAAAAAACCAACTTTGGTCAAACCGTGCGGAAAATGGCGACGGAAAATAAATCGGAAGTGGATTAATTTACGCACAATTGGCTGAAGAGACGGGAGAGGGTCAATCAATTAAATCTCTCTGAATTTTTAAAAACGACAGATTATGACTGCAAATAAAAGAAACTAATACTGCTTATCAGAAACTAGAAATATAAACATCACAAACAACAAATGGGAAAAATTTACCTGATATTTTCCAGAGATGAATCGGTCGGACTGGGACTTGACAGTGCTAGCTGCAGAAGAAGAACAACACCGCGCAGTGGCATAAAAAGATACAATTTTGATGACCCCGGAAAGAGCCCTTCGTTGGTGCACAACTATCAATCAATTATTCACCTAAAAGCGCGATTTAACAGGATGATGACGACACCGCCAACGCAAATAAAGTATGATGCTGGAAAAAAATCTAAATAGATACACACAGAGAAAGGATCTGGTCCCCGTGCCCTGCTAAAGTGTGAATTCCACTCGCGGTTGGGCTTAGTATCGGGTGAAATCAACCATCACCCACTCAAACGACCATCGGGTTGACATTACTGCGTTCATGGTAATATATATATATATATATATATATATATATATATATATATATATATATATATATACATACACACACACTCATTTATATAGAAACAGATATAAGGAAAAGGGATAGGAACACACATAAAGGACGAACACAGGAGAGGTGGGGAAGACGGAATCCAGCAGATTACGAATGTAAAAATATTTCCTAGACTGGGATTTGAACTCTGGATCTTTCCACTTGCCGGGCGGAGGCTCTTAACCACTTGAACTATCCAGGAAACGTAATTTACACTGAGATCTACGATGCTTTATGCAACCAAGCGCCCCGATTCTTTGGCCAAGAGATGGCGTAAGGGAGCTGTTTCACCCACCAAAGGAGAAATAGACAAGACACACAGAGGAAAGGAGAGTAGAAAAGGAATCATACAACATCATAAAGGATAAGAACAGTGCGTTTCGTGGCACGCATAGCCAGAAGAAGAGACGAGCCACATTGGCCTAATACACATTCAAACGCCAAAACCCACCAAACGGCGAACCAATATTCATTTACATAGAAACAGATATAAGGAAAAGGGATAAGAACACACACAAAGGACGAACACAGGAGAGGTGGGGAAGGCGGAATCCAGCAGATCACGAATGTAAAAATATTTCCTAGACCGGGATTTGAACTTTGGATCTTTCCACTTGCCGGGCGGATATATATATATATATATATATATATATATATATATATATATATATATATATATATATATATATATATAGATATATAGATATATATATACATACACACACACACACACACATATATATATATACATATATTACCATAAACAATGGTAATGCTATACAATATATACTCGTGTGTGTACATATATATATATATACTCATCATATTAAATCCACGTTCAGAATAAATCACAGGCCACCATCTTCCCATAAAACTTAAATAAACAATGGCTTTGCGTGAACGATTACCCATTTCAATAATAAGCCGAGTTTGAGAATATCGAAAAGTTCTTATGAAGTTCTTCGGAGAAATTCCGATACAAGTAAATCGGGGAAAAAACAACTTACGAAAAATCAGTTTTTACCATCCATTTGGGTAAGCCCTCGGGGTGGGAAGCCAGCACTAAAGCCATCGCTCCAATCAACACACAATGCCCGAAGAATTAACGTATTTCAATGGACGATGGACTGTCTATCGCCGACTCATTCTGTTCGCATACTTAAGTTTATCGCACAAGATATTCCACACTTCCACTTACACCGCCAGCACCAAGGAAAAGCTTGAACAGGCTCCTCCCTCCTTGGCGGAGTGGGAATCGATACTAAATTGAACGGCCCCTCACGAGGAGGTTTGCTACGTAGTCTATGGGAAGCAAAAAAGAGTTCAACTCTCGGGCGATGCCCTTAGCACACACTAATCCGCGAAGAATCCCACGCGGTGCGTTTTCCTGAATGATGACTCTTCGTGGGAAACAGCAGGCGGCCGAGGGGGAAAGGGAAGGATTCCCGCGTTCCCCACACCTTGGAGCTATTCTCACCTTCAACCTGTCAAAATCAAGACCTTCGGGGAGACGGCTGCGAAGTTACATGAGTCCGCGGCCTAAAACAAAAACAGGTGAATAATTCATTTGCAATAACCCTCTCGCGTTGGGGCATAAATCGATGGCAAGATTGAATAATAGAGGTCAATCCGCACAGACTATTGTTACTCAGCAAGGTGCTCAGGGCATGTTTCCATCCCGCTCGCGAAATGCTCAAGGGTGGAACTTTTCAATGAAGGGCAGATGGAAAATATTTTTTGTTGAGATTGCGGAAGGGAGAGTATCGCACCGTACGTCACGAATCGCACAAAGGCGAGACACCCAGCAAATCGTCTTGAAAGCAGATTTCAAGCACCTGCTTTCAAACAAATGGCAAGGCGTCCTCATCAGAATGATTTTTACTATTTGAAATGGTTGCATTGTAATGCACTTTTAGCTTATGACTCCGTCAAAAGTCACTATTGCGGAATCCCACCTGGTCTCATTGACTTTGTCAAAACGTAACCACTTAATTTACTAAAATGTTTTGCCTCAGGCCTAACTATATGGAATTAGCATAACATATTGAAATGAAATAATTTACTTTGTAATTCCACCCACACAAAAGTGTGTGGAATTACAAGGTAATTATTTCATTTAATCTTTGCTATAATAATTTACACTTAATTTACGCCAAAATTTGAAGTTTTCAATGAAGTTCCACCATCCAATTCAAACGATGTCTCAAACTACGAGACAAAATGAAATCAGTAGCCATGTTTCAAATCAAGTTAAATGACGTAAAGGTAGCACAAGATTTATCACCTACGATCCCAGTTCACGTGCCTTCCAGTCATTCCTCATTAAGTACCTCATCTAACACTAGATCGTTAACTTCATTTGCACACAGTAAAACGAAGGCTAGATCTTGACATGCAGATGGACTCCCGGGTCTGTATAACGAGGCTTCGGGAAATCTCTTCTTCTCGCACGCAGCCGGGCGTTATGGGTTTTAACTTTCGGTAAAGTAGCATAAACATTTTGAGACGCCTAAGACCCTTGAATCGGGAATAAATACAAGTTTTTTTCCTGCGTTAAATGAGGTGCGAATCGCAAATGAGCCGTGGATTGCCACAAAAACGAAATCGACCCCGATCGGAGGTCGATCTGGAGCTAGGTCACCAGCCTCAAGTGCAAGAGGCCGCATTTCCTTCACATGTGAGCCACCAATGCATAGAACAGCGCTCCTGCAGTTTCCAGCACATCCATCGCATACACTCACAAATCAGTAACCCAGTTTGTGTAAAATTTAAGTCGGCTTTTAACTTTTACAAAACGTTTTGCGAATTCCTTTAAATGCACACGTAAGAACTTACAAATAATGTCAATAATATAAGATCTTTTTATTAACATTCCAAATCACTACCCTAAATTTATATACATATATTACCCTAAAAATAAAATTCAACCGTAATGAAATAATTAGAAGTTTGATAAGAACGAATAGACTAGCATTTTAAATAATATAGATAGTTGGTCATTTCTCTATCAACATGAAAATGCACATAAAAAATAAACGACTGACCTAATTAAATATTTATGCAAGCAGGCGTCAAAGTCTTCGTCTTTCTCCAAGGAGACGATGGTTAATTTCAATATTTTAGCGTTATTTTTATTCTAACGAAACGTCATATTGGCAAAATGATTCAGATTGGAAATCCTTTGCAACATTTCTACGGAGATCGGAGTTGCGAATGAGATATCCATTTCCATATTCACCCAAGTGAATTAATTCTAGTTCCCACTCAAGACTTTACTTAACGATACGGTCGTCTCGTTGGGCCAGATTTATTTCCCTCATGTCACCGATGACATTTGGTGACCAAAAGCTCGCGGATTGAAGCCCTCATGGAGTAATGACTCTTGTGAAAATGAAACAATAATAATTATTCCAATTCGATTTTTCCGTAGCGTTGTCTAAATATCCAGTGAACACGAGGCGCTCTCCAATCAATTCAAAATCTATTAAATGCACAAAAATGTTCAGTTTGTCAGTTTCGAGATTTCTATCGATGAAAAGTCTCAAATAGCATCGATAAAAGTACACTTGAAATAATAAATCCTTCCAACGCAACCAAAGAAGACTTGGGAGAGAGGCACTGGAGCGGAAATTCTTCAAGTGGAATACCCCAAGATTGCATGGATAGACTCAAATAATGTATTCGACGCCATTAACCACCCTCTTCAACAGAACTTGGCGCGTTTATTCCAGAAACATCCGCGAAATCTTCAGTCTCGGGGCCTTTAAATCCACACTGCGACGAGGAACGCCTCCGAGCCAGGCCCCTGGAGACCCCTCTAGCTTATCGCCCCCGTTTGGATATGCAAAGTCCGTCCACCACACCCCCGACACCTTTGGTGGGGGCGAGAGCACTCCCATGCGGTCAGGGGGGGGGGAGGAATTCAGGAAAAGGATTTGAGAGGAGGCCGCATTTGACGGGCGAGGGCCAACAGTTTCGGCACTCGAGGCAGCAGCAGCAGCGAGTGAGTAGACGCCGCCCTTCCCCCCATTTTCCCAAACCCAGGAGGATGTCACAAAAGCAAACGTCCCGGGTGGCTGCTTGTCATTAACCACTCCCACATTCAACTTTTGCTGAATGGAAACAGCTGCCTCGGGAGGTTTGTTTGAGCCATTTCCATCCAATTTCAGGAGTTTTAAGAATAAGTGTGAAGCAGCCACTGAGGGATTAACTTCATAGATCATTGATTATTGTAGTATTTTACTTATTAAAATATTGTTCCGTAAGTGATGTGCGCGGTGTGAAAAATTGCATGGCAAAACTGATTGATGTGTTAACGGTGCGTGATTTTGAGCGGTATTTGAAATTGAAGAGTGCGTGATTATGGACGGAGTGCGGCGATGGACGGAGCGTCGTGGGTATGGTGTGAAACTAGCCGTTGTGTGATGATGGTAGAAGTGCGGTTGGTAATCTCCAGGTGTCATTGTGAATAATAGCACTTAGTCTCATGTCTGTTCTTCTTGTGTATGTATGCATGTATGTATGTGCATTGTAAGAGTGACCGATGACCAGACTTGACCGTTGCCACCAGGATAACGAGATTTATATTGTAATAATAATAATAAACGTCACGACGGCATTTTAGCCAAGTGAGCATGGTCGTAGTATAGTATTTATGGGGGCTGATTGGAGGGCCAAAGGTTCAAAATCCGAGTGGTGCCGCAGAGAGAGAGAGAGAGAAAGGAAGTGCAACCCCACCTTGAGAGCACGACCAGCCCCTTGGTGCCAATTGAGCCCTACACGTTCGCCCATCAAACTGACGGAGGGCTGAAAAAGTTCCCCGCGTTACTGCGGCGAGTCACGTGGAATGATCCTCAATCGCGAACAAATTAACCCGAATTAAAAACGAATGCAGTTTGGTCAGCGCCACGTTCGCATCGTTTAAGAGAAAACTACTCGCTCCACACCGATCATCAACAAGCGACGAAAGCCTAGCGTTATAACAGGCACCCTTGGTGAAAAACCCTTGGCGGCATCCTAAGGGGCCTCCGAGAGCGGACGGCTACGGATCCCACCAGATGCGCTAAGGGCATTCAAGATACTAAAAATGTCTTACCGCCATTAAGTCAGCAACCCTAACCAAACAAAACCACGCTTTAATTGACACAATTCAACTGGGAAATGAAAGTACACCCCAGATATTTAAAGCTACTACAGAGCTGATGCTATACCGTGAAGGCATATACCCAAAATTCAAAAGAGAAATGCCGCATTCAAAACCTTGAACGAAAGGGTGAGCGTGCCATGCATGCCGATTCAAACATTCCGCATGGTACGCGTAAATTGGGAAGACAAAGAATTGGCGGATAATCTTTTTTCGGAATCCGTGACTCAAATGTAAATGTCCGATTATCGTTCGACGCCCAAATATCAACATTCTGCTCAAAGCGTAGCGAGAGCACCATTATATTCGCTGCTTACAACAATCTTCCCGGAATGATTTCGAAAAAGTCATCATAATAACGTTCTCCGAACGCACCAGGCGGAAAAACTATTTCGGGTCGAAATTAGACTCGTGCGCAATCACCCCCTGCCACACATCCGAGCGGCGGCTCGCAGGGCGCTGAAAACATCAGCAACAATGCGTATAAACTGTGAATCACGCGCCTTAGTGCACCAACTCGACAAGCATTCGCCAGAACAAGTAGTTAAAGTGGCAACACTTTGAAAGCACAACACAAAAAACAGCACCATGGCATTTCACATTGGTTTATATAATAACACCAATAACAACCAGAAGTAACAAAAAACCGAAATAAAAAAGCAAAGCATTAGCAGACCCAGTTTACACCACGGAGGCGGCGAATGAGAGATTTGCGGAGAAAGGCAAAGGGGGGATTTTTTTCCTGCGTGGGAAATAGAGAAAGAGGGGACTTTCTGTGAAAGAGGGGACGACGTTGGGACATGGTATCGAGGAGCGGAAAGCGGGACATGCGCAGGGTTGGTTTCGCGAGTGAGACGAGGGGGGGGGGGAATGGAAAGAATGATTAAGGTCGTTATATTTCGAGAAGAACCACCGAAAATACCGTGTTAAGTTCAAGTCAACTATCGCACACGGCGATGAATCACGAATGCCTACTGTAGAGAGGACTTGTTCCGGGGGTGAATTCATTTTCGGGAAGTCCGACGGTCGCGGACAAACGGCAAGAGAGAACCTAATGGGGCCGGGGTTGAGGAGATTCAACGCCGTCGGGGCAAGCCTTGGACCAAAAGGGAGAGAGCATTTTCCTAGAACGGTAACGCTATTTTTTCACCCTATCCAGTGAACAATTTTTAAAAATTCACCCCCATTATGACTGTGAGAGTCCTATGGGGGCTCATTTTTTTCGTTTTTTAATGTAGACTCACGTAACAGATTTTTTTTTCAAATTTTATCGGATGAGAGAAAAATGTTTTCGTTTGGCGCGAGATTTCAACCGCTCTGGGATGTTTTTTCACACCCGTTACAACTAGGAAGGGAAGGGCCTACAATCGAAAATGACTCCTAGGTCGGATCGGGGAGTCTTTCCAAGACGGGAATTGGGCATTAAACTTCGTGGAATAAAGTACGATCTATTGTACAAATAAACTTCTTATACATGGGCGGTCTGAACAGTTTCCGACCTAACAAAGATACGAGGGTCATCCGGAAAGTAGTACCCGTTCGTGAAATAAAGACACAAAAGTAAATATTAACAAACATAAAAAATTTTATTTGAAAGAGGATACTTTAAACTACTTCTCAACATAATCTCCAAGCAAATTAAGGCATTTGTCATAACGTGTGACAAGTTTCTGTATTCCTGCTGCATAGTCCTTCGCCGCCAGCTCATTGAGATACGCGAGGGACCCATCTTGCACAAATTTTTGCATAATGCAGATGGTGTTTAACAATTTCATGAACAATTGTTCGAGAAACATTGGGAAAATGCTCACAGATGGCATCAATTGTGACGCGCCGATCGTTCCTCACGAATTCGTCAACTGAGCTCACCAGTTGGTCTGTAATGACAGACGGTCTCTCCGAACGCTCATCGTCGTGTGTGTTCCCCCTCCCCATGTTGAAGTTGCGACACCACCGCCGAACAGACGACTCGTCCATTACATTGTCTCCATACACCTCCTTTAATTGGCGATGAATATCACATGGGCGAACGTTTCTTGCATTGAGGAATTTAATCACTGCCCTCACTTCACAACTGGCGGCGTTCTCAATTTTTTTAAACATTGTAAACAATCACAGAAACAACACAGGCAATGCTAGCGTCACGCAACTTGGCTCAGAGAAGGCAGACAAGCCACTGAAGCTATCTGACCTCGTCCAGCGGCTACTCGCGTCGTCAGCACTTCATGCGGCACGAACGGGTACTACTTTCCGGATGACCCTCGTACAATGCATTTTTCTGAAATTTTCGAGGTCGGAAACTTTCCAGACCACCCTCGTATTTTTCAATGGACTTCGATTCACAATGGACAGTCAATCGATTTCAACGTCAAGGCATCATTCCCAAGGTGATTCACCTTGGTAATGGCATTTCGATGTCGCCGGTATGAAATGCACCGAGCGCTAAAGACAAAGAATCTAATTGGAACAATGGAAAGGACAACTGCGAGCAAAAAAATGATGCAGAAATAAATGACAAATTTATGATCATGAGCAATAAGAGCTTATTGTAATCATCATTAAGAGATTCGTGCATACAAATTATGATACGCCAGAAAATAATTCTTAGACGCCACAAGTGATGACAATTAGATGAAGTATACGACATAAGGAAAACAACCGGAGAGTAAAATGCTGACTGGGTCCGAGGGAAGAGTAAGAACGGCGTTGTGGAGGCGAGGAATAACACCGAGGCAGGTATGCAGGGAACTCGGGAGTCACTAATTGCCCCACCTCGATGAATTGAGGGAAAATGGCCAGCTGTAGAACATTTAATGAGGAAAAGGACAAAATTGTACATCTGAACAGCGTAAATAATACGATAGAACTATGCTTAACAAGAATCGTTATAAGCGATATCGGCTGTAGCAGCAGTTACAACGTAATGAAAAACGCACCAAACAACGCGCGCTGAACATACCCGATGCAAATCGACCTCCCGATTGACGACTACACCAGGTTCACTACTCTCAATGCAATTACGACAAATATTAATGAAAATCAGCACGAAAAAATTCCACGCACAACCAGCATGCACGACAACCAGTCCAACCGTTTGGCACCCATGAGCATAACGCTCCAATGGACCACGCAAAATATCATTTAGAGATCGAGTCAGTAATTCCACCTGCATTCTGTCTTGGGGTGTGGTGTTCCTCCATCGGGTAAATCGATGACTCTCCCACCAGGTGGCCCAGATTCGATTCCGAGGAGTGGTGCCTCCGGACACCATCAGCTTCATTTAAGCTCACCGTGACTTTTCGAACAGCAGATATTCACGAGTGACACAGAGAAAGGAATTCCTCCCCAGCCCTTATTCTGCTGTGTGCAATTCACGAGCCGTTCGGCTTGTAAGAGAGTTGCCCTATCCGCGAGAATGTAAACCATCTTCTGTGCTGATTAATCTAGGGTACTTCGTATGTATGTATGTATGCGAGGCTTAGACTTTTAGAAAGGTTCAGAACAAACGAATTCAACTATGACACTGAAGGAATTATAATGGCCCCACACTACTTGGGTAGATCAGACCACAAAGATAAACTAAGGGAGATAGATTCCAGGACAGATCGGTACAAATACTCATTCTTTCCCCGAACAATCAGAAATCATAATAGTAAGAAACCGAAGTCACTTTAGAAATATTGAAAACATTGAATTTACAAGTCGGAGCAAAGTTAAACACTGCAAAACTGTTAGGTATACTTTCAGGTGCATGTGTATGTAAGATGTAGTTTGAGTGTTTGCATGTGTGTGGGGTGTAAGTGTTCATGCATGAATGTATGCCATGTTTTTATTTAGTGGATGTATGATTTTGTGGTTATTGCATGCGGTTTTTTTTTGTTTCCTAAATTACGGGTGGTGTCCTAACACCCCCCGCCACACGCCCTTGCGGCGGCTTGCGGGGTATTAAGTAGATGTGGATGTAGATGTATCTTACATTCAAAAAATATACACGGTGACCTCTCGTCACTTTTCGGTGCATTTCAAAAGCCGAAAAACCTCAATCCCTCCATACTGAATGGAGCATAGTCAACACATACGATCCAGGGGAAAAAAGGAGGAAATAAATAATTTTCTGTCTGCGACCGCGAATGCACACAATTAATGTATGTCATTCACCTAAAAACACAGTGCATCAAATAAAGAAGGCCTCGTTCCAAAAGCTGCGAGCAAATGAAAGAACCCGACACTCCCAACGCGTAATGTCTCACGTAATTAACGCACGCGCTCAGACAGCCGGGATGGCACTTTAAAAAATGGGACCCCGGCAAACAGCCAAGCTCATCAGCAGATGATTCACTTGGACACGCATTTCCATCGACGCAAAATGGAGACGTCCATAAAAGAGCACGCCCCCCCCTCGCTAATAAGACAATTTCCTTTTCATCGCTTCGCGCCGCTAATTCCTCCTGCAAATTAACATTTCTCCATTTCTCCCACACAGCGATGAAAGACACCCGAAACCCGTCTCGCGCAGACACGTCCCCTAGCCTGCGTACCACTCACGCACTTTTCTCGTTCGGCTTTCCTGGCCTCTCCTATCCAAAAACACATCCAATCAATGCCTGCTTTGCGAATACCTTGCGGATACCATTTGCTCCCTTAGTGCGCCGCTCGCCGATGTTTACACTCAAACGTCAAGACAAGAAATACCATGGAATGACCCGCGCGCCCATTCACGAAATGTATCGGTGAGCACGGGCAAATAAATATTTAATACATAGCTAGTAATGACATCTCATTCCATTTCAAGTTTCCTTCTCGAAAACCCTTGAATGATTACTGCGACTACTCTTGCACTCAAGATATTACTTTTCAATCAATCGTAAAATCTTACTCGGAAAGATTAGACTCCATACAAGACGGACCGAATCAAAAAAAAAATCACAGCACTCACGGTAACACAAAACAGGTGCGTAGGTAATTAACACACCTGAATGGCGTTTGGAGCAACCGAATTAATTTCTCCGTCGAGTTCAATCATTTTTCTCGTGAAAATCTTACCCACCCACCACGAAGTAAAAGATGACCACAGTGAAATTTCATTCCTTAGAAACACTTACAAATGCAATCGGAAACGGACGGTGTCGTTCTACGAATAGGAAACAAGGAATGTTGATGAGAAGAATTTGATAGCAGCGGTAGCGAACGAGAAAAAAGGTTTGAAAACGAATGTGTTCAGATAATAGTGGGGCTCATCTCCGCCGCATGTTACATGGTTGGTGATTGATCGGGGCACAATTTAATCCAAGGAAATCGTCGCACTGGGATAGACAAATGGGAAAGACATATAAAACTTATCCTACTCGAAAAATCCGAGTGGTGAAGGCATCTTCTCCCTGATGCCCATATGCCAATAACAGTCATCTGCAGATGGAGGAGATTACGTCGATGGAGCTGCAAGGAAGGATCTTCAGGATCCACGTACGGCGCAGGTACTCAAAGAGCACTTTTAACGGGAAAAACACGAGTACGAGTGGAACTATAATGCAGATATTCGCATGCACAACCAAGAGGGGGAGAGGGGATGAGGGGGGTGAAGGAAGCGTAGAAAGAAAATAATGAACGGGAGAATTATTCAGAGCGATAACCGATATTAACGAAAAGAAAACGAGCCTGGAGCCCGCCATGAATGTCAAATGGCTCAGGATTCCCTCTGGAAGATGATGGATCGTAGGAAATACGTATAGGAAATAACAGGGACATTTTAAAAGACGCGATGGATGGTTTTACGATCACCAGCAGGTGGGGAAAGCACACGGGTGTCGCTCAATTCAAATGAATCGTTCAAAGTTGACACGACTTTGAGATTACCGGACCTAGATCGCGTGGACACGAGATGAATGACAGAGGCATAGAAAACAAAGTAGGAGGATTAATTCAAAATCAATCCGACACACATTTGACCTTGGCGGCCAAGAGCACTAAACTGAAGTGCCCGCCAGCCGGCTAAACAGTACACAAGCGAGGGGAGATCGTTGTGGCCGAGTTATTAGCTTAGGAATGTTGCGCAAATCGTGATCAAAGAACAGGGATGCTGACAGAGGGTGAAGGAAATCTATTTCCTCGACAGGGATAAGCGAACCCGAATTTACACTCAGCGCTGACTGTTCATAAGTTATACGTATTACACCACGGACGACAAAAACATTCGATGAATTCCTAACACAACTCTCTACCGGGAATCCACCACATACAAAAGGGTCTCCACTAGAAACCCTCGACGCATAAACCTCACCCCCCCAGCGAGCATTGCAGTCAAGGGCACATCCCTGAAACCTAAGGGTCACTTTAAGTTTTCAGGGTAAAATTTTTCTCAAACACTTCACAAATAGAATGAGTACACAGCTACACTATACCTATTGGAACGCTTATTATCAGTTCTCGAGGCCACGCACTCTATTTATGTAAGTATTCTGCAAGCCATCGCTAGGGTGTGTGGCAGGGGGTGAATACATAACGTGACCCATTTTGACCCGAATATGACCGGTTGGACAATGTCATTCTGATCCCTTATCGTTCGTGACAAAAATGACATCTTAAATTTATATCTGTTCTCCACTTAATCCCTCTACTTTTATTAGCATGATCTCTCCTACCGTAGTACGATGGGGGTAATAATGCATATTCAATATTACTGCTAAAGAGACGCCCTTCCAATTAACGTAGCCACTACCGAGACGTTACGTAAATATGGATGAGCGAAAATAAACTCAAACAGTTTAATAAGCAATTATAGAGACGGAAAAATACACAGTAAAAATATGAAATGTTATCATTGAACAACAACTAAAGCATAATTTCATTCACCAGGTCAGTTGAAAGTAATTACATTGAACTTTGAGGCAGGGAAGGTCATAATATTTACGAAAATACCTTTACTGGGTTCGAATGTATAGAGTTGAATACCGTTCTGCTACAAAAGAAGACCACATCGAAGTTTACCTGGGGAAAGAACAGGACAATAACTCACAAAACCCTGATTTGGTGCTCATAACCAACGGCGAAGAGGAATCAATTCAGAAAACATTTAACGCTTGCATAATGCGGTTCAACGCCGGAAATGCCTCGAACAATAGCCATGCTTGGAAAAGGGCGTAGGACACCGTTTTACGATGCGTCTTACATTAATATGAATGGCCTGACTGAACTCGATCAAAAATGTCCACAACGCCCTCCCCTCTACATCAGTTTCCGCCATTCCATCAACAATCAAAAAGTCCCGCATCCATCCATCCATTTTAATTTCTCCCTCCTCCCCCAAAATATTCTTCGCTTGTTTTCCTTTCTGTCCATTCCACCTTTCCCATCCTTCTCCACACCCACATTTCAAAACACGCCCGTCTCCAATTACCTAGGCTCCGCGACCTACAAAACCACGATTCACATCAAAGTTTTCAATAATTATTTCTTACCATTCTAACTCAACGTTCCCGACAAATTCCCTCCTTGCAAAAGCTTCCTTTCCTAGCACCATTCTCTTGCGACCACGCGTATCTTGATCTAAAACACTGGCCAGATACGTAAAATGCTCTACAACCTGCTTTAGTTTTATATAAACTTTTAACTCATCCTTCCTCTATCCAGAAAACCTCTTAGTCTTCGTCATATGATTACAGTGATTCTGATCCCATACCTAACACGCCAAAAAATGATTGTAACCTCTTCGCCGACTATGGAAGAAAAAAATGAGCCCAATTGTTATCAACCATGATTTAAACCCTAGTGAAATGATTATCTCATTCCTGCTACTCTTCTTTTACTGCTTTCCCCCCTTTCCACCGCCATATTTTTCCTCCTCACCCGATTCCAGCGTGCTAAAACTGTGAGGGCTGACCTAAATGATAAAGCGAACAGTTATATCAATTTTGACATCGATTTTTCCATCCAATCTATGTCAACAGATAACCCTGCTCGCGTTTAAAGGATACTGACGCGTCGAAGTCGGCGACTGCAACTCAGCCTGCAGTCTGTGCGAGAGAGGTTTCACGGGTCACTATTTCGGAACGACATTCAATCATGAAATCTACAACTTTACTTCGTATCGGACGAACAAAAAACAACCTAGTTTCACTTTGAATGTTAAACCACGTCAAACTGATGTTTCTAATATGTAACCTAGAGCCCAAACATTCCACAAAAGACAAGGCAGTTTCACGTTTCAAATTTATAAGTTACAGAAGAACTTCACGCTACAAGAGTAATCAACCCGATGGTTGCAATAGTTTAGTGGAGTTAGGGTTAACTGGAGCCACCACCATGAAGGGCATATGGCTAGGGGACTTACGGAACCCAATTTGTGCACGAAGAGCAACGACGTACGAATTTACATTTTAATCTAACCTCTGGCTGCGCATTTTTTCTTTTCAATTCCCAATGCCACATGGGAATTCGATTAAAACATTAGTCACTGTATTACTAACATCAGGCGTTCACAAATACTTTTGATTAATACGCACCAACCTGATATACATATTCATGCAACTCCACACACTATCGCCTGGGAACATTGCTACGGCAACCAAAACTTTGGCATATCAGTTACGAATCATGTAAATGGAAGAATTCAAATATGAGCACATATATTTCAGAATTATTGGCAGTAGTGAATAGGTTCATTATAAATGTCTAAAGTCACAATAGTTTAATTCATTGACTTGAGTGAATTATTCAAAGGAGGACGACAGTCATTAAAATCAAAGAATTTAAGATAAAAGATGTTCTTTTCCTTTGCTTTATCCTAATGCAATTTTTGTTTTGTTGAGAGGCGAAACAACGATCAGTCGCTGGTTGGGCCACATTTAGAATATGCTGCTAGCATGAATGGGATCCTCACGAAGTAGAATTAATAGCCGAATTGGATCGCGGGCAGCTTAAGAGGAGCTAGATTTGTGAAACATTGTTAATGGTACAATTAGTAGCATATACAAAATATTAGAAGAGCTAGGCTGGGAATCACTCACGGAGCGAAGGTGAAATTACAGATTGAAGCTCTTGGATTGATTGGAAGGTCTCTTTAACAGTGATGTTGAGAACATATTATTACCCCCATCAAACAACGGTATGAGAGACAATGTGAATAAAATTAGAGGGATTAAGTGTAGAATAGATAGATTTAAGATGTCATTTTTTCCACGAACGATAGGGGATCATAATAACATTCTTCGACCGCGGTCGGGTCGCGGTCGGGTAAAAATTATCCTGGTGTGTACTCAGCCCTTGCCACACACCCTAGCGGTGGCTTACAGGGTACATAAATAAATAAAAATAAATTGTTTGGTGGCTTTTGTCCATCCAAAACCTACCTTAATCGCTAGATTACCTGCAAGAATAATTTAATTATTTCACGTCTCCTGGCTTGACTTATTTATTTATTTTTATTCAGTATAAGTCCGAAAACAGCGCATTCTGGCCTTTACATCGAACTATTAACAACGATAACAATGATCACATTTACAAACACCCAAGCCCTAGGTGGAGGAAAACTCACCCAGGCGGGAATCGAACCCGCGACCCTTGGAATGGCAGATGAGGACGTTACCCCGCCGCCACCGGGGTCGGCACCTTCGCCTCTCTCTCGTTAAACTTTAATAAGGAACGGAGAGGCACAAAAAATAATGAACGGAGTGGCTTTTCCTACAGTAGTGAGAGACGCGCCGGTATAATTTCCTTGCGTAATCATAATTCAACAAATTTGAATGAGGCAATATAGTTTAGATTTATTTCAAACATACGCATTCCTCTAGTATAACATATGAAGCTTGACAAATGAAATTGTTTTTTCAGCTACAGTTATTGTCATCAAAAAGATGTTGACACGCGCCCTTAGCATGAATAATATTATCGCGAGTTTAAAACGTTTTTCAATTAATTTATGCAAAAGATTTTTAAAATAAAAAATACACAACCTGAAAAACACAAACTAATAGTATTTACCCCGCGTCCCAACGAATCTGCGGACGCACGCAATTCATATTACTCTAAAAAATGTAATCTAAAAGAGTAAACCCTCCGGTCATTCACAGCCCTTGAGCTGCTCAATCAGGGTTGCCATTTACCCGAAAATATTTAGGGATAGGCAGGATTACAATGGGTGTATAGTGTGATAGAATCGAAGCTTTCGTATCAAGAGCTCACCTAAATATATCATCACTTCTACCGCCCTGGATACATTTATCAGAGCTCAAAGTCAGTTTACAAATGCCCTGTGACAAACATAAATGATATAGCACCTAGTACAGGCCTACAGCACACGACATGAGAATGTGAAAGTTTTACATCGCATATGAGACCGTTTTCAGAAAATGACTCGCAAATACGAAGACACCACTCACGATATCTAGCTCCATCATAAATAGAAGAGGACATTGCCAGACATAAGGAGAATTTTCAAACCAGCAACATGACAAATTCAAAGAGAACAGGAAATCAACAAGAATGGCCGCGAAGGTTAAGCGCGAGAATAAACCAGTTAAATCCCGCGCTAAATCACCAATTCTTGTATAAGACAAATGAAGCCTAGAGCCGGAAAAGGAACACAGAATAGTATTAAAGAGAAATTAACAATGATCGACGATGAGAAGTAACTCCTGATTCATCAGTGAAACTTCAAGAAAAGTACTCAACAAGAAAAATAGTCTCTGCGGGTATGCCGAGTCTCTTTTATGTTAAGCACACGGTTCAGTCGATACATGTACTGTACAATTAGTATTTCTTCTATCGATTCGGTGCCGAAGAACAACTGAAAGCTTTATTTACAGTTTAAAATGAGTGTCACCAAACCCACACATTTTTGCTCTTCCGCCGCCCCAATTTACTAACCCATTCGCCCAACAGTCAGTCGCCACAGTTAAAAACGTCCTGGTGTCACACCTCGAAATGATACGGTAACATACTATGGTAGAAGGTTACAACTGTCGTGAAACGATTAGTACAAAATCCCTAGGCCATAATCTTTGGCCAGAAGAGTATGATCTAGGGTCTTCCATAACCTTCGTTGATGCTGTAAGTTTGAGTACATGCATCATCTTAAATTCTTTATGCAAAATTACACAATTACCACACACACGGTAAATAATTACGATTAATTTTGTTCGTGATTACACATTACACAATTTTCTGAGAAACTACCCCAATTGAAACTGCTAAAGAATGGGTCAACAGCTCAGCGATAACAAATTAGTAAACTAAGCCGGAGTAAAGAGAAAGGTGAAAACGTGTGCGGGCAGAGAAAATGAGTGATTTTAGAATCACTATTCTTTCAATATTTCAAGTAGTTATCCACACAACAAGAAAAAAGAAACTAAAAATTAAGACGGCATTGGTAAAAGGACTTACCGGGATCGTATGCATCTCCATTACAAAGTACACTTTTCGGCACTGGTTTGTTTCTCATGAGGCATTTTATGGCCACTCTCCAACGCTGTGCTTCTCTTAAGTTATCTTCATAGCGATCGAAAGACCGGAAACGCAATGTGATTGTCGTACGTTCCCGCTTACCATTGGGATGTTGTGGATCAGATTTGACACGACCCCGCCTCTTCTTCATAACATACGCATATATGTGCAGATAAGCACTGAGGTCATTTTCGTCCTGTTCACTTGAATTATCATCGACGTAACTAGGAGCTACATCGCTTTTCCCAGACGCACTCTTGCGATTCCCACTACTTCCACCACCACTTCCAACACTCGGTCTGCAAACACAAGACTCCGATTTACGCCTGCTTCTGACACACCGGCAACCAACAATATCTGACAGTAAGATGGCTTCCGTTTTCGTACTGCCATTACTTTCCTTCTGCAAGTTAAGGCCTTTCTCTGTTAACCGGACACGATAAACCGTCTTCTTCTTCGAGAATATATAGAAGGTTTCCTCGAGTACGGCTCCAGAAGATGCCTGACTAACCGCCATCATACACGCTCAACGCCGACAACTCGTCTGCTTCGAGATTTGAAAGCGAGCTTGGTTTTGTTTTGTAGTAGTTCAATACAGCGCCAGCAGATGTCACACCTTGTCCACATTTAATCAATGAATATTGTAAATATCTACTACATGATGGCTCACCTAGGTTAGCGAATAAACACAAAAACGAACAACGTCGAAATATTGTACGCGTGTATTATAATTGGTGATCTGGGAAGACATAATTCGCCGGTTCTTTCCCTTCATTTTTCAAATCGCGACTCGGGCGGAAGCGCCATCTCGTCAACACCTACTACGCCACTTCACCTTTCAAACTATTACTAATTTTAGAATCATTAATATTTTTCCTGCAATTCATAAATATGTCCCAAATTTTTGGTGGACATTATATCAATTTTTTCTCGTGAAAACGCTAAAATTGACTTATATAAACTATGGAATCAACTCCTTTGATCTTTCCCGCACTAATGGGTAATGGCGTCTTTGGAGTGAAGACCCTATTCGGCCGTTGCTTCCTCTGAGTGTTGTTAGTCGGTGATATTTCTATTGTGTAGGGCAGTTCTCCAGTTGTGGAGGGTCCCTCCCAGTGTAATTATATCAATTGAAGAAGTAAACTTATCGCTTAGCACGTAATCATGAAAAAGAAACAGAACAAGGAAGATTCTGAACACGACTCGTCGGTTGATGATCCGGATGAGGTTGCTACATCTGAATCGGAAGAGGAAAAGGTGAGAGACTGGATTTCATCTCAGATTTACGTGATGCACTGGCTCATTTATATGATGATGGTGGGCCTGTGCTAAATAGAACTCCGATGGCGATACTTCTCCCAAGCCGGCTTTGCATCATCGATACCACGTGACTTGAAGCATAACATGGATACTTATGTTTTTCTAGGATTCCGAAGAGGAAGAGGAGGAAGAAGAAGAGGAAGACGATGAAAACTCTCCGCCCCGATCCAAAAGGAAAAGACAGAAGAAAGATGAGTCCGAAGATGAAACTTTTAAGGTTAGTCTGAATATCATTTGCTAAACAAAAGTGTCTAACCGCACGAATTGCACTCCTTGGTGTATACATTTGGTATATGAGATGCTTATGAGTGGAGTTGTGGTTAGGGTTAACTAGAAGTAATTGTTTAATGTGCACTAAATACATCTGTGTCTTCCAGGAGGGAACTTTCGTGGTTCTGAAGTCCGAACTAAAGAAAAACGAGGCAAAATCGATTATATGGAAGCTGGATACGCATTTATTAATGCAGAAATTCCTGCCGTCCGAAAAGGATGGTAAAATAATTCATGTATCAACAAATTTGGTAAGTAGTTGGTGCTGTTTTAACCGTGAAATTCTATCATTTTAGTACAAGCGATTTTCGTTTATTAGTTGGGTGCAAAGGCTATCGTCTGGTTGTAATTGGTGAAGTGGGTGTTGGCTTGATACTGGAATTGAAGGAATATGTTTAGCTATTGTCATAAGTGCTAACATCCCTAAGATACTTCTGTTTTAAGATTTTTTATTACTTTATATGCCCACAAGGTAATCATCCGTAGTAATTTTTTGCAAATTATTAGTATTGTGTGCTGTATTGATGTTTTTTTTCTGAATTTTAGTATGCGGGATGGGCAAAAGCAGAGAGAGACACTTATTTAGTGGCACCTGTAACTCGGCTGGAGAAGACGAACCACCGTGAAGAAGCTGTTGAATTTCATGTGGATCAAGTGAAGGAGTTGCCCAACGAAGGGTAGGTTTTGGATTAAAATATTTTGATAAATACAGTGGTTATCCCCTGTGGTATTGGAGAAAACGGATTATTTGTTGCACTAGTGGTTTTCCTAATGCTCTCAGGAGGTTTTCTCGTACACGTAGTGAACAGGCTACCCCATCACTTGAAAGTAACCATGTGCAATTTTAGCAATGCTGTTGTGTAGGAAGGTCATCAAAGGTGAATTTAAATTCATATAAGTTTTCATCTGAATGTGATTTATTTGCGTCTTAGAATTGAGGTAGCCATATCAAGTAATATTTTAGCAACGCATACAGTGACGGAATAATTCAAGTTTTATTTGGTTTTATACCTGTATGTGCATGCCACAGTGCAATCGACACACATGATTCTTGATTAAATGCCCACATGTATGGATAATGCTTGATTTGAGCTTGGAGAGGCATTTTTGTAACCTTAACCACGTCTTATTTGCTGCTAGATAGCATATTTTTGTCGATGATCATGAAACTGTCACGATGGTTGAAATTTTAATTGAAACATTATTATTAAAATAGATTTCTGAAAGCTAGTGTATCGGAATGGTTAATCCTGTCATAATTTTAATTAGTTTTTTCCGTTGGAAGAAGTTAATATGGGAACTAAACTCTGTCAATATCAATTTCTCATTTTGATGCTGCAATTTGGTGTTTTACTGAAGCACAAACTACTGAGCCCTTTTGTTATTTTCCTTTTGAAATCCAATGAGTGAAAGTGTTGCCATCTTTATTGCTTACTTCCAATTGATGGCAAATAGAGTCGCCGACCACTGTATGAATGATCGTCACGAGCCCATTGTTATCTTTTGGAGAGGTCATATTTTCTGGCTGTTTGTTCCAGGGGAGAGTCAGAATGAGATGAGGAGGCGGCCGAGACGCCGGACGAGGGGGTGGAGGGCGACAAAGGTGAAGAGAGGGAGGTCGTCGCTCCAGCCTCGGAGTCGACAGTGGCACCAGCAGCTTCCAAGGGCGGGGAGGGAAATGCAGCCACTGGGGGTCTCGGTCGTGAAGCAGTCTCACGCAAGAGGGCGAGGGGAAAAGGGGGTGACAACAAGGAGTGTCGGGTGTAGTGGGAGAGGAGGAGAGAGAGAGAAGGGGGGGCGTGGGCAGGCAGATGAACATTCAGAGGGTGGAGGAACCCCTCTCAAAGGACCCTTCTGGAGGAACATGTTCCCAGAAGCCCTGTCGGCCTGTTGCTTTCCTTGAAGTCCACGGCATGCCACTACTACACGTTGGGGCAAGGAGAAATGGGGTTGGGGGGGGCCTTGCTCTGGAAAGAAAGAAAAAGGAGTTTCCGATCAACATTCAAAAGACGTGTAACTGCAATGAGGTGGTGCAATGGGGGGGCCATTGAGTGGAGAGCCATTGTCCCATCGCATGCATCTGTCAACCCTCTCAAAAGCTCCGACGACCCCTATCTGCTGACAGTCTCTTGATGGGTGTGTTCCTTCCAATCAGTTTTTTAGACACTGGGTATCTGTCAGCGTGGAGTTGGTTAACTACTGAGGTTGCCAATGGTTCTCCAACGGCATACTGGTGTGTGTTTGGCACTCCATTCTGTCTTGTACAACTGAGGGAGATGCACGAGGACTTGATTTTGTGCTTTTTTTGTGTTTCACAGTTGACTCTTGAATAATCAATCAGTTTTTCTTTTGTTTACGTTGCTTACGAGGGCATCCTTAAGTGGTTGAGGCAAATTTCAATAGTTGGCTAAGTTCGGTCCGACCGTTTAGTTGTGATTGATCAGTAAAACTGTTGCATCGATATCCGTTAAATTTCAAAAAGAGAACATTAAAAGAATTAATATTATTATTACCATCTGGATTGGGAAAAGTGTGAAGTTTCCCTCATGTGTGTGTGTGTGTGGTACCCTCCTCACTTTTTGAATTCTATTTTTAGGTGACTAGTATTGACTGTGTTGTTGGTTTAGTTTTCGGCTCCTGTATTGGGATTTTAGAGTTCTTTTTTTGTAAAATTACAATCATTTATGAATTTTCCTCCTGTTATCTTGTATGTTTTAAAATGGCAAATATATCCCAAGTGACAGACATGCAGGACCAAAAGGAAAGCATATTTTTGCTGTAACTGATCATTTAATTGTGCCCATTTCTTAAATTTTGTGTATTCTACAATTCATTAAAGGTAATTATACGATAGTTGTGCATTTAGTTCCTTTTTTAAATTGTTCGGTTTTATGTATCCTGTGTACGTTCAATATCTATAATTGTCACTTCCGCAATGAGATATTCTCTGGTGACAAAGAACACTTTGTAAGTTCAATTAGTGATTAATCTCAAATCAATTTGCAACCACATGATTTTACTGACCTTAACGTTTGGTTGTACAATATACTAAATTAGATTTTATTCCATGAGAAAATATAAGTTGTTGATGTTTAGCCATCTGCATTTTCTTTTCGTGACGAATAACTATATCTATGTTTGAAATCATAACGGAATTCTTAATAATAAGTGAACAGCTCATGCCTGTCATTTGAATGTGAAGAAAGTTGGGGAAAGGTGCAACACACCACAGAAGAGCATTCTCAAGTACTTCAGCGACACTCTTCAGCTGTACTGTAACTTTAAGTACTTCAAGCCTAAAGGAACATCTCAACTAAATGCAATCCCCGACCACATCATATTTATGATGAGTAAATGTTGTACCATTTAGCTGGAAATAAAAATTCTTTCCTTTGCAATGGCTTGTTGTGCATAGGTCATATTATGTACAAGACTGCGAGTCGGCTCTGTCTTTGCAACAATTGTCCTCTTGCCTAAGCTGCGTGTCGAGGGTGGGTTTTGACAGTCCTTGACAGCTACTTGGTGTTTCACATGGAATTTCTCCTGCCAATTGCAAATTCAATCCTCTTCATCTCCCATGTGTCACCCAGAAAGATTCTTCCCACCTTGCCTTACATTTCCCCATCTGACTTGGTCTTTTTCAACATTTCAGAACCTCCCTCACCCATGTTTTTGCCACCTACCAACTTCCTCTCTACTCCTACCATGTATTTACCTTTCTCATTCGTATCTATCTTAACCTTATTTTCTTTGTCCCACATACTCTTGTCTCAACACTCGGGCTTTTATATTCATGCGATGATCCTTATTAAAGTCATTGCTAAATTTTTTTAGAGTCAAAAGTGACGTTGGTGGAGCGAGATAGAAAGGACTGCTCCATCAGGGTCATCGAGGCTGTATTCCCTGAAGGAAGTAAAAAATGTTTTTATTTGCCTAGCATCATCAATTCCCTTCATCAAAATGTTCTCACAACTGTAATTTTTCTTCAACTATGCGAACCAATTCATCCATTTTCCTCTAAAATATTATATTTTGACTTAATTCCCTAGAAACCTCAATAAAGACTGAGTTCGTATGGTATAGTTGGCGGAGTGAGTGTTTCGTGACCGCATGTACGATTGTAAAGCATGGGAACCTTCATGTAGAGGATGCAGCAAGGTGCACATTTATATGAAGCAGTTTGAAATACCTCTTTATTTTATTACCCCAACTGTTATTTTATGAATGTCTCACTTATTGGCATTTATTCATTTGAGGTATCTGGGCAGATATTCTGAAGGAAATTACAACCATACGGCGATTATTGTCATTGCAGTTGTTGTTTTGATTAATATATTGGAGGGAATTGGTGGTTTGTCATTTGCCATTACAGCACAATGAGAAAAGCCTTGTCAGAGTGAGTAGTGCGTGTGTTCGGCTACTAATCACGACTGAAAAACTCGGGAAAATGCAAAGTAATTATTTTTCAAAATAAGTATAGAAGTGCACCAAAAACTCCTAAGAACAAGTATTAAAAAATTAACAAAGTATATGAGGCAGAGATGGGATTTTCTTAATAAATACACTACATTTCACAGAAAAAAACTTTTGCGGGATTTACCTTTCAATCCAACACAAAAGCCAATGGCTGGGTTACTTTTTATTGTCACTTAGGAAAAATAGCAATATTAATGGAACTATCGTGCAGAAACTGCTATATGTTAAGATAGTTCCAAATATATTCTTTTTGATTGGATGACTTCCTACTCAAAAAATTGGTAGGCCTGATATGTCAATCAATTTTAAGATGTTATCCTACAAGAATAGTACATGTATAAGATAAGTAAATTGTGTTTTAGAAGATCCCTGGAACTATTCTCTAAGCTCTTGTGACACCATTAAGATTTTGTGTGAAGGTAAATTCTTCTGAATGTAATCCAATAGCCATTTGTGGCATTGCTATAGACGTCGCTTCCACTGGATTGACAAAATGTGAATACCTACTTGCAGATGGAGACGTTGAGAATAAACTGAGAGTAATTGATGCCATTTAAGGGTTAATTTGGATTGTTCTTGGGCATGTTAAGAAAATTGGATAAATACCTTTGTGTATTGTTTGAATTAAGAATGAAAATAAAGTACCTGTGGAAGAAAGAGTCTGGGATACCAATAGCAAAGTAACTTAACATTCGACTGGAAAGGGGAATTCTTAATACTGCCACGAAATGGCTGCCGGGTGTGAAGGGAGGAAGGAGAAAAAAATTCAGCCTTGGCTATTAATGACTATCATGAAAAGTAGAGTTTAATTCCTGCGTTATAAAACCCTTTGGATAGTCTAAATTTATGGCTGCATTATTTTACAATCGCTTTTCTCAACCTCAATCATTGCTTAATACATATTAATGCTAAATGGATGTCGATTAAATAGAGTAGTATCTATGTCATGGTGGGTCAGTTCATGTATTAAATATTATTAATGCACTATACTTATTGGCATTTAACATATTATTTTGAAGAAGTTTAAAGATTTTGGCTCTTATTGTTTTATTTAGTTTAAGTAGAAGAGTATTGTAAAAATTGTCAGCCTTAAAATTTGGGAGTGTTCTGTTACATGCCAATAAATATGGTATGTATTTAATAAATTTATTTGGACGTTAGAATGGAATGAATGGATATTTCACCAATTTAATTACAATTCTAATATATTCATTAATTCAAGGAAATTACTTAATTTTTCAATTATTTACACATATTTAGGTACACAATATGAACAGGTGGATAACAGTAAATTAGTTATATTTGGCGGAGTGTTAATGGACAGGAGAGACAATATCAATGTTACATATGTGAACAGACTACGGGAAAATTAATATATCATGCTGAAAATATTAGCTGGTGCATATATTAAATCAATCCCATGTTTTCCACCACATTAAATATTCTTTGTGAACAAGCAAAGATATAAAATAAACAACAGCATCACTCTAGTGGGAATGTTTCAGCACTCGTCATTTATGCAATATAATGCGGGCAGCCACTTGGTCTTAATCCTAAGGGAGAAGTCTTAAGTGAGATGGTGGTTTCAAAGTACTGCCGTTTTAACTTATAATCCAAGCTCCAAAATAATCAATAGCAGAGTGCATCATCCTTTTCAACACAACTTTCAAAAATAAATCATAATTTCACGCTGGCTTGGTCTGATAAGAAACACACCTGCCAATTGACTCGACCTCCAGGCGTTGATGCTGTGGGGAACACTCTTAGCATCTTGGCCCACGGGAAACCAGTGATCAAATGAAAATTTCAATAGATGCCTTAGACATAAAACATATGGCAGGCTAAAGAAACTAGGGACACTCACTCTCACTTAAAATATGTTCACTACGTTAAGATCTTGCAGTCAAACTTACGCTCCAACGATTTATAATTTTTCCTTCCATGCAACATTGAGTGGAAGTGAGAATAATGGATCCATTCACTCCTTCACCATCCTCCTCTTTCCGTGCCACTTCATTAATAAAGAGAGTACAGATGTTTGCATTAGCACACTTCAAATGAAAGTTGCACGCTCAAGTCTACTCTTGGTCTAACCTTTTACCGAATAATGGAAGAGAGCGGGAAAGCCTGAATATTCTTTTCTATTTCCATGACAAATAACTATAATCTCTGACCATGGACTACAACCTTGATGTGGTGGAAGGTCTTGGGCATTCCAATGATCCCTAGAGCTGTGCTGGCGAGAGTAATAATAATTGCTCCTGGTAGGGTCACCCATGCCAGATAGGTCGAAGGTTAGGAGTCAGACGAAAGGTCCACGCAGCGTCTGTTCCCCAGTGAGGAGGCTGCAATGGCGTCTGACCCCAGTGGGGTGGCCAGTAAGTGATGGTGTCATGTTAAAAACACTATTGAGGAAGGCAACGGGAAACCACCTCAATTATCATTCCCAAGTTAAATATGATGGACAATACAGAGATTTTGAGTCCTGGCAACTACGGGGCTCGGCCCAATCGGCCGTGTGTCGTGCCCGGCAGCGGGGGAGGCAAGGCTTCCGCGGTCGTCATCCCACGAAACCCTTGCAAGGGAAAACCAGCAGCAACAGGACAGAAGACGCAGAAGAAGAAGACCAAATTAGTTAGAATAGGAACGTGGAATGTTAGGACAATGATGAGGACAGGGAAATTGGAGAATGTTAAGCGAGAGATGGAAAGGGAAAAAATAGATATTTTAGGTCTATGCGAGGTGAGATGGAAAGATAGCGGGGATTACTGGAGTGATAATTATTGAATGATATACAGCGGTGGGGACGAGAGCCAACGAGGGGTTGCCATAATATAAATGAAGAGGTAGGAAGAAGCGTAGTCAACATAGAACAAGCAATAGGTAGATTATTACTAGAACAGATGGAGAACCAAAAGGAGGAAGAAGTCAATAGGATATACGATTTTAGAGGACATAATCGCGCATGTTCCTACAGGGAAATATTTGATAGCAATGGTAGGCGAAGGGAGAGATGTTGATGGGGTGGGGATTATGGTTTAGGCATGAGGAATGACCACGGGGAGAAAGCAATCGTGTTCTGCAGGAGGCGGGTTAGTCATCACCAACAATTCGTTTAGACACCACAAAAGGCGGAGGTGTACATGGAAAATGCCAGGTGACTCAGAAAGGTATCAGATTATATTCTGGTTAGGAACAGTATGATCAATTTGCACAGCTTCCTGGGAGCGCATGTGGACTCAGAGCACAATTGAGTTGTTATGAAGTGAAGCGTCCGTTTCAAAAAGATGAGGCAGGGGCGGTGGGTTAAGAAATGGAATGTAGAAGCATTAAACAGATTAACAATGAAGGATTATCCACAGGCTGTAGAGAAAATTATGGAGGATCGTAAAGAGCTGAGTATTATTGAGGAAAAATGGGAGTACATCTAAAAAGATCTATTGAAAGCCGCAAAAGAAACTATGAGAACCGTTAATGTGAAAAGGCTAGGAAACCATTGATCTCGAATGAGATGATTAGAAAGATATGTGAGAGATGAAAATGGAAGAATCTAAACACAGAGTTAGGCAAAATGAAGTACAAAGAGTGAAATAATAATTTGAGACGGGCAACAAATAAAGCAAAAGAAGCATGGTGGAAGACAGTGCGAGGATATGGAAAGTTTGCTGAGGAAGGGCAAAATATGGGTGCTATACAACAAGGTTAAATCACTATCGGGAAGTAAGAAGGGAAGATCTATGCTAACAGATAGAGATAAGGTGGGTAAGATAATATTTTAAACAGAAAATATCCAAGAGAGATGGAAGGAATATATAGAAGAACCTTAGACCAACAAAGTTAGACATAGAAAAGGAATATAACTTAGAGAAAGATATCTTAGGTCCAGGTATACTCACTGATGAGACAGAAAGGATGTTAAGGGGGTAAAAAATCGAATGAGGGGAGACAACATTCCTGCGGAACGGCTAAAAGATTTAGGAAAATGTGGCAGGAAGATACAATATATATGGACTGATTCGTAGCATCTATGAGGAAGGAATCCAGCTGGAAGATTTTGTGAGATCAGTCTTAATTGCTAGTCTGAAAAAGGCAAAGCCATGTGAGGACTACAGGACAATAAGTTTGATATCCCACCCAGCTAAAGGTGTTGTCGGGATTATAAACAAAAGGATAGAGAGTAGGGCAAATGATTACTTAGGAGATGATCAGTTTGGGTTTGGGAAGGGGAGAGGTACCCGTGATGCCATTGCAGTAATGAGATCACTAATCAAGAGGTGTATAGAATACAATCAAACAGTATTTGTCTGTTTCGTAGATTTTGAAAAAGGCATTCGATAGAGTGAATTGGGAAAAACTAATGAGTATATTGCAGAAAATAGGAATAGATTGGAGGGACAGGAGACTAATCCGCAACCTTTACATGTCTCAGACTGCTCAGGTGCGGGTGGGAAACGGGGAGTCCGGTTGGGCAGTGCTAGGAAGGGGTGTAAGGCAGGGTTGCCCATTATCACCATTGCTGTTCAACCTGTATGCAGAGGAAATGATCGAAGAGGCATGGGAAGAACTAGAGGTAGGAATGAAAGTGGGCGGGGAATTCGTAAAATCAGTTAGGTTTGCTGATGACCAAGCTTTAGTTTGTCAGTCAGCCAAGGGGCTGCAAGCATTACTGAGTGAATTGGAAATTCAGTGCGACAGGTATGGGATGAGAATCAATATTAATAAAACAAAGGTTATGCGATTTTCTAGAAAGAAAAAGGCCAAGATAAACATTAAAATAGGAGGGCAAAAACTATAGCAGGTAGAACAGTTTACGTATCTCGATAGTGTTTTGGACCAACACGGTCAAAGTAGTGGGGACGTAAGGAGAAGAATCGTGAAAGGCAAAGAGGCTTTCACGAGGAGGGAGTGGATGACAGGGACGTTGAGTGAGGATGTTAAGAAAAGACATGTCAAAACTTTGATATGGAGCTTAGCTATGTACAGCACGGAAACATGGTCACTGAAGCAGGATGATAGAAGTAGATTTGAGGCTTTTGAAACGTGGGTGTGGAGAAGAATGGAAAAAGTGAAATGGACAGAGGAGAAAACAAACGAGGAAGTACTTGGTATGGTGGGCGAGGAGAGGGGTTTGCCGGAAGAAATCCTAAGGAGGCAGGAAAAAGGGATGAAGGGCATATTGATCGGCAGTGGGATGTTGATGAATGTAATGGAGGGGAGTATGTTAGGAAAACAAGGAAAGGGCAGGAATAGGATAGGGATATAGGATGGGATGAAGAAAGTACTCAGAGACGAAGAGGGATCTAATGTGGAGTAGGTAACTGGATTGTGTTTCGTTGGGAGTAACAAAATATTTATTTGGTAGTTGTGTCCATCCAAAACCTGCCTTAACCGGTAGATTACTTGGCAATGCTACCATATTTGACAGTATATAAGATGCATGGGTAAAATAGACATATTCCCATCATTTTATTAGTACTTATTCAGGAAAAAAGGTTTTACAGGCAATCATATATGAGACTCGGGGTGATTTCGGAAAAAGATGCATCTGATATGCTTTACAATAGAATTATGTTCAGACGTATGTAAAACCAGTGAAAATAATTCCTCTTAACAGTAAACTTCTGTCAACTGTTAGTTTTGAAAATGTGCAAATATATTCATAGTAATTACCTATACATGCTTTAGAATTGTTTGGCTGTTCTGGAATACATAATTCTTTTAGGAGTTGGTTCCCCGTGAGTACTCTGGGTGCACAAATGCCAGCCCTAATCCTGACCTTATTTGCTCCACAATTAGACTTTCAATTCCTGCGGTGAACAGCCACAGATTAAATTAGAAATTGCAAATATTTGAAACTGAACGTATCCCATCCTGTTAATATTATTCTTGAAAGCCTAGAAGACAGCAGGGTTAAATGAAAAGGAAAACAATTTTAAAGTCACCAGGCATCTGATCCACCAAATGAAACCAGATCAAGGCTTTTTTTGGAATCATCATAGAAAATAGAACTTTTAATTAACTCTCACAGTATTTTTCTGTTGATTTCCTCTCTAAATAAATTTAACACCGCCGCAAATAGAGATAACTTCAATTAATATTATAGAACATTCATTAATTTTTCTGGTGTTACAGTCAAGGAAAAAAAAACTATGAACTTAGAAATTCTTAGATGGAAACTTCCTTAACTTTGCACATGACAATCATTCGTAAATTAATTCCTATTGATTCAGATCGAGGAAACTGCAATCACATGAGAAAATCAAAACAAGAATAAAATAAAACTTCCGTCCAATCGAGAGCATTGATATGCATGAAACTGAAATTTATAAGTTGCTTCGCATAGAAGGAAAAAATTATAAATACAAAACACTGAATATTTATCCAACTAAGCACAACAAATTAACTGATGCTCATGAAAATGTAATTAATTCAACAAAACATCTCATCCATTAAACACCTTATCAAGTACATAAATGCAAATAGATACTTACCTTAATCAAGGTACCTACCTAGTTAATAACACCACCCGACAGCATAATTAACAATACATACCAACAATGTTAGAAGCCAAAACTATTGGCATTTAATAAGTAGTAAAAATTTGCTTAAAAAGAACAAAGGTATTGTGTTGCAGCTATCACTTGCCCTTCAGATAAAAATATATTTCCAGCATTTATCAAGCCATCCCTGAAAGCACATTGTAATATAGCTTTCACCAACATATAATTATGGTGTAATCTGTAAAAATATGTGAAATAGATTATTGCTTTTACTTGGCTTCAGCTTGAGTAGTTATACATGTGGGAGAGAATAAAATTACAGCGACTTCATTATGTAAATATTTCTTAATGCGGTCAACACACAAATAATACATGGACGAAAAAATGAAATTGATCAGAATAAGTCAACAAACCCCTGCCTCCACTTCTCAACAAATGGGTCTATTTGACTCCATAACTCCTACACAAGAGTAAAAATGAAAGTGATGAATAAAAACATAAAACATTGCCTCTATATTTCAACAATCCATTATCCTCCCTGTACACAGATTGCGATTTTAAACTTACATATTGTCAAACAGGCATATTTGTGGAGAAGCCAATCAAAACCCTGCACACTTACCTAATTGGCATGTTATTTTGCCATGCAGCAGCACTATTCTAGCATATTAGCCAAAATAAAAATGTTATAGACTACTTCAGCCATAACATTGATTTTCAGCGCATGATTTTGGTGACCAAAGTATTTCCATTTGACAATAGGTAACTCATTAGCAAGTAACTATTAACTGAATATACCACCATAACTCACTGATTACCATTTATGACTTATTCTGAAAAAAAATCTCTGTTTACATAATTCACTCCACCGGAGCATCAATTATTTTACTCTATGGAATCATCCATAATCACTAGCATTACCCACTCATAAGCATGCAAATGGCATGCCTGTACAACAGTCATTGGGTCGCATTGGCATAGAAAAAGGGAATGATGTACACAAGACAAAATATCAGCATGATGAATAATTTTATTTTTGGTATGTACAGTTAGCACCTATTCTACCAAAATCTCAATGGCAAAAAATACTTAAAGAATGTAAATTACACGGCCAGCAAGTTGTAAATAATGTCATCACAACAATTAGATAACATAAATGCTACAGCTAGAAGACATTTTATTTCGAATGTGGCCAACAGGCATCAATTAATGCCAACAAATTTGTATAGATATTTTTCCCTTTTGCTTAAAACGCTTCAAGTATCACAGGTAGTTTAGAAAGCAAGTTTCCATTTATATTCCCTCTCAATTCCATTTTTTTAAATTTTTTACATGCACTTTTTGTACGAGATAAAAGTTTTCAAAGCAAATCATTGTTTCGTAGATGCATGCCCACTTTTTGAAATTCCAATTAATTGCATTCACATCATTCATTCCTTACACAAAAGTCTCGGTGGCTAGATGATTTTAAGCTGTTAATGTTTATGGCATTCTCTGTTTTGTGATGCGTTTTAGAAAACAAAGTCCAACTAATTCCAATAAGTTCGACATATCTGAGTGACAATGCAACAACAGAAATGAAAATAAAAGCATGCTCAGGTTAAATGTGATGATAAGTTACAAGAATATTAAAAGTCATGTGGTATTCATGTCATTCACCTGAGGAGGTACACTGAACTACATCCAATCTAAAATGATTAAAGATAACTTTCCAAGTACAGCAGAAATTTGTACTAGAGAGGAAGTTATTTTGAACCATACACAGCAATCTTCATTTGAGCTTTCAAATGAAAATACTGTAAACCCTCTTTAGTCCAATTTGCTAAAGTGGAAAATATATTAACCACCAGGTGTAAAGCATACTGCACAAAGCATACATGCCGTTGATGTTACTTACCCTAAATAAAACATTTGAGCATTTAATTGAAAAATATAAGTATCTAGTTAACGATTCAATGGAAGAGTTGAGAACATCACAAACCTAAATACTAAGAGTTAAAATTTCCCCACACATTGTTACATATAACTGCTGAAATGGATGGCTAACTTGGTCAATTGATAGAGTTCAAATTAAATGAAAAAATTGATAAGAAAAAGCCATTTGGATTAAAAAGGATTTACTGTTTACATGTTGTGCACAGTATTAAAGGATGACAGGTACATTCACGCAGGCTTTCCCCACAAACAATGTCAACTTGGCGTGACCCATCGTAACAAGACAAAAACAGACATTACATCAAACATTCTGGGTGCTTTCAGAAAAGCACTAGACAGATACATATGTAACTCTTTTTATTGGCAAAAGGTTTAGGAATAAAGGAGGGATAAGACCCTTTTGGGAATCCAAAGGACGACTTTCAAAGTAAGGGACAAACCACCACAGCTTTAGTCATGTAACCTTGAATGCACTGTTTCTTGAAACATATTTTGAAAGACTATGCACATGATTTAAGTGAAAGACAAAAATAATATTAAACAAAAATAGAAATATATATGGATAAAAAATATGCAGTAATTACTGGATTAATACAGACATGCAGGGCATCATTTTTTTTTTACTTAATAAAGTTACCACAATGATTATGGTACATTTTTCTCTGCACGAAATTCTTAAAATATAATACACCTAATGTTTGCTGATATAAAGAATGATTCTTATAACTTATTCATTATGTCTAGGTGACCAAATTCTCAGACACATACACTGCCACATTTAATTTTTCCTACCTTTAAACACTTCATTTAACCATCAATAACGATGGTATTCGTATGTATGCAATTCTTTCTAGTGAAATCATAAGACAAACATTAGAATGTGTTTAAGCACAAAAACAATTCAAAACAAGCATAAAAGGTTACAACTCATACTCTAAAAAGGCTTCTTAACTTCATGTTAATATATACAATATGCTATCTCTTCGAAGCTCAAAAGCTTTCGAAATCTATCATTATTTCTGGAAATCTGATTTGTCCAATATTAAAAAAATCGTCTGTATTTTCAGCTTGAGAAAAAGTTAAAATGCCCATCACAAATGAAAATAATAGGCAAAAGAGCTGTGAATGGCAAGCAAATAGGAGAGAGAGAGAGAGAACAATGAGAGAAAATGACAGAATTTGAATAATATTTTTAATTTTAAAATCATGCAAATATTCAACAACATGAAACAGCCACGATGAAGCAACAAATATAAATTTTTGTAGACAGAAATGTGCCACATTTCTATATAAGATCAAATGAAAAAGGAAGTTAAAATGCTCAGAGAAGGATGCGACTTTTGCCAATGGTGTTACGGAATTACATTATTTTCTGACCTTGAACATTTTACAAATGAAATACCAATTTCATTCCACTGAATAACAACCATCATCTAATGATATGAAACCTTATCTATCTAAAGCCAAACAGACTTGCAACTGTCCTGCCTTTTGTTTACAAATGTTATATAAAACATTAATTAACTATTGAATTTAACATCAGGATACACATTTTTTTACCATTCATAGCAGAAATAACTAATAGTCACTCACACTATTTTTTCTTGGATTTTTTTCAAATGTTGTACAATAATGGAGCACAAGTGTACCCTTCATGGACTCTTTTAACAGCATATGTCCATTTGAGAATGATTATTATGCTCTTAATCAACAAGGAAAATATTTAGAACATGATGGACTTCTTTCAAACAATCCTTGAGACACAGAAGATGATTCTTTGGCACAGAGAAGCACTCAAGGCATGGAATTCACTTGGAATTTATAAATAATGGTACATCATGAATCATTATATTTTATGACTAACACTTAACAATCTTCCACAAGAATAGGGATTTCTCGAGTGGAAGACGTACCACGCACTGACTAACCAAGAAGAATCATATTCTCATGGTATCATTGGAAACACTTTCGAGCACAACATTAGTGGAATGAAAGAAGAAATGCTTCAAAATATGAACTTGTTCGTATTATAATACTTGTTACATTGAAAAGGGAGTACAAAGTTTCAATGCTTAAATAAACACTCTGCCAGAAGATAAATACATATGGCACATAACACCTCTGGTCAACAACGAAGGTTTTTTTTCTCCTTTACTTAAATACACTGGCAGGTGCAATACTTTGTGGAAGGGAGATACAAATAGAGGTCTCCACAATAATATAAATTTTTCCTAATTAAACTTCAGATGTCAAATGAATATCAATAGTTTTGGCCCCCTTTGTGAGAAAATCTCAACTACATGACCTAATATGAGAATGAACTTCCACAAAAAAAAACTGCCATGAAATTAACAAAGACTAGATGGATCTTCTACACCATAACAATCTATAATATCAACTACAAGGCTGACTAAAAAAACTAGCGTTCTTCTAGTGCTTTAATACTTCATAATTGTATATTTATGCAAGTGTACTTACATATATGTGTGCATATAAACATGTATACGGGTGTATGCATACACATATATATAGACACACATATTTATATATACAAACATACATACAGTATGTATATACATATATATTTCTTATATATACACACTAGATTTTAATACTCACACATATATGTATACGCATACATATATATATATATGTCACCATAATAACTCCTTTCTATGCGAACCTTAAAAATTATCATTTATTTCGCTGTGAACTCTTCAGGTTACGCAACAACCACAAAATATGAAACAAATAACAATGCACTGGTGTTTCTCTTCAATCAAAAGAGCTAGCATGTTAAACATGCTGCAAAGATAGAAACAAACATAAGAACGTTGATCAATAATCACAAAGATCAGGAAAAAATATGACAACTGCAAATATTGCATGGTAAACATAATTTTTGGTGGCGTAAGCATAATGACTGGAGGAGGAAGGAAACGATCATAGGATATCAAGCACACAATGTTCAATGAGTAACTACTTAAATGCTGCCTTGGCAGAGCCACAGAAAGTACAAAAAGCAGAAGGTACTGCATATGTTTGGGAAAATACTTTCATTCTAGAAATGATTGCATGGAAAATGGAAAAATAAAACAACTAGCATAATTGATATTAATTATGCTGCAATAATAATAATAAGTAACAAAAATATAAGAAATATGCAATATTCTCTTAATCTTTCAGTAACACTAAATGCACAATAAGATCAACAACAACAAATATGTGGCAATATTGAAAGAAAGCTTATTAAGAAGTCTTTTGCCAAGAATGTCTGGTACGACTTCTCATTCACAGAGAAAGAAGATGCATGCCACAGTTGGCATGCCGGTGTGCGTAATGATGCAGAAATGGAAATTAAAAATCATTAAGGAGCCAATGGTAGTTAAAATGTCATCAGAATAAAGTAATAATGTGCGCTAACATTGCAGAATATATGCAATATGAATTATATAAATGTGATGCATCATAAATACATTTTATCATAACCTAGAGAGTCATCTAAACTATTTAAATCAGGATTTATACATTTATTTGCATGTAAATCCAATAAACATAGCAAATTGGAAGTCTCATATTAAAGAAATTATGTTTCCTAATTTTTGGAATAGTTACAAAGATCATAAAATATAACGCTTAATATTGAGTAGCCTAATCAAAAGGAATACATAAATTAAGAATAAGAAAATTTATTTCAATGAGTCGTAAACATTCAGTTCAAAAGAAAAGTGATTTCAGTCTCCCAAATTGTTAAATTCTTAATTTTAAATTCTTTTACACTATTTTTTACTGTCGGAACAACAGACATTCATTGGTGTTCTTCGGATCAAATGGGAGACAAAGAAATATTTCATTATTGCTCTGAGTTACCTGCACAATGTGATAAAAATGTTTCTTAACTGTGTCATTAGAATCTTTGCAAATACCACAATTACCGACTTCCGATAACAATGGTTTCCAGTAAAGGCTAACGACGACGCATTTTGTTCACTACCTTCATTGTACTTTGGGCTAAAATTAAATTCAAATTATAATACTTATACGGTCATCTCCAAGAGTATTTCTTCTATCAAAAAAATCTTGCCCTCCCATTAAACCATGACTACACTTTAACAAGTGAGATTACATTCAATAGGGTTTCTTTGATTATCCCAATCGGTTAAATAGTGTCTAATTATTTTGAATAGCACGTCCATCATTGTCAATTCCAGAAAGAAACTAAAGGAATACATTCAATACCTTTGAATAAAATCTAAATTATAATAAGACTTGAGAGGCAATAATAACAAATGAAAACATATAATTGTTACTTCTTTGAAGTTTTTTGGGTTTTAAAAATGTCAATCAATCTTGATTTTCATTACTTTCATAGACACTCACACTAGATTTTACGAAAAATATAACTGATGGCTCCATCATGAGCATCCAAAAATACCTCACTGTACTCTTAATTGTTCATAACCTCAATAACGAGTATGTACTGAGAGTTTACGCAAGTATATGCTATATATTTCATTGAAATAAACAAACAATTCCGCTAATATGTTAGTCCTTTTCAATAATATTGAAGAGCTCCACAACAACTGTACAACTAACTCATGCTACGAGGTTATTCCACCGGCAAAACAATGGCCTAAGACATTTGCAATGAAAACAACAAAACGACCAAAAGAGAGGAAACTAGGCAACCCTCAAATTGATAAATTAAAAGGAAAACCTTTTTTTCTAACCAACATGCAACTGAGCAGCAGTAATATGTCGCTTAAAAAATAACATATCCAACTGCACTAAATATTATGAGCAAGTAAGGGAAGACTAGCAAGAGAACACAATATCACATCTCTAAAGCGAAAATAAATTGAGAGTAAAATGTGGAAACATCTCCCATCTATGAAGCACTCATAGATTGCACATAGCAATAATATCAAATCACAATAAATAGAAATGATCGGAAGAATGGAAAATCATGAACACACATCAAGAATGGAAGCAGATCTCATCTGGTGGCTATTCGTCACTTGGATTTTTTTTTTTATATTTTGGTGATTAATATCATACTTAATTTTTTAAATAAGTATTTTGCACTTTGGTAACATCATAAAATTGCCATCAAATTGAGTGTAAAAACTTACATGGAAACTTGTTATTAACAACGATTGGTTATATGGTAGTCAAGTGTATCCATATACATTGTTTTTAAATATATATTTCTCATCAACGTTAAAATGCATATAATAAAGTATTCAGTTCTCTGGGTGGCGTGGGGGGAGGGGGGGTAGTAAAAATTAATCTAATATATGATATATACTATAGTCCATAAAATCCCCTGGGCTATTTGAACCACCACAACAATCAACGTTTCACCTATCATCCGGCGGCGGTCAAAACACTCACTCACCCTTCGTCCAATCAAAGTTCACCGCTAACGTCACTTCATGTGCGCAAAGCCCTTCACCGCTCAGAAAGAGTGCCAGTGACCAATCTCAATTGTGAGCCACCTGTCAGTCCAATTGGCCAAAAAAAGAACATAGCTTGATTGATCAATCTTAACATTAATGTTGTATGCAACAAATGAAAGTAAGACTCACCCGCAAAAGGTAACATTCACTTCAAGGAATTTTCATCCCCCTCATAGAAATATAATTCAGAAGAGGCAATTTAAAATAAATATTTGGCATATGAGATAAAATGCCACTAAAAGCTGCATCTACGTCTGTCTGTAAAACAAGTTCAGCAATAAGAAAATATTTCAAGACTGCAATTTTATACATGGCATGAAAGGTCAGCAAAAATTAAAAAATAAAATACAACAATGACCCAAATCATCGCATTGATTCACTGACCACAATGGGACAGGAATTAAAAGGTATATTCTATGAACGGTACAAATTACTGGTGAAAAATAAAATAAATGACTGGCCACGTTTCAAAACTTTGGATTCTAAACCTGACTAGCTTAATAATATAATGTCCAAATTCACCCCCATGGTGGAATAAGCTCACAAACCAAAACTATGGGTAAGGACTGCTGGATAGTAAAATATGAATTACTAATAGCATTATCAACCTAATGTGTTTTGAGGGTGATAATCTTAAAACAATTAACAACAATATAAAATAGAGTAAGGAATAAATTCACTAAAGGAAGTTTTTGCCCTTTCCTTATGCCCTATTTGCCCTACTGAATAATATAATAGTGCATTGAAGACTTTCACATAAGTGATGCTGAAAAAATACAGCCTTAATGCAAAGGACAGAAGGAATATAAGAAATTCTAACATTCTCTCATACAGCCAATTAAGCAACTATTTTTCATTCATTGGTACAATGAAATTTATGAAAAAGGAAATTATATTCCCTTTTTTACCTTAAGACATCAACCAAAACACAACAGCATCCAAAAACTGTTCTGCTGCTGCAAAAACTGCTATGCATGAAGAATGGCTAAAATAAGTAATTAATAGAAACTCTCAAGTCAATGGAACATGATAAAATGATTATATACTTCTGGAGTCCATCATCTTCTCATTGTTGGGCTTTAACCACGTTCTGACACAACAAAAATATAACGAGTCTCAACTCATGAAAGAATGATAGGAGGGATATGAAGCTAAGATAAATACTGATTAAATGCCTAGACATTGCTTGACTGCACTGATTAAAAAGCTATGAGTTGCACAACTTTAGGCATAGAGAGACGGTGTTTCAAACAATCATATGTCTCCTAATCATACAATCAAGACCAAATATGTATATATTTATTAGACAACAAAAAGTCACCCGAAGCTTATTTAATTCTGCTAACATCCCCAAGTTTCAATTATAAAAATCATTCAAGTGCATGCAACAACTAAGGTGTACAAAACCATGAAAATCTCAGTTATGAAAGAAGACATGTTCTTGTGCAAAAGAGCCTAGACCTCACTGTTTCAACATGAAAACAGCTACAGAGGTCCGTACTTTTGAAAAGAGTATGCTACCAAACTCTGACTGATTATCCTAATTGTACCCTATGGCAATTTAAATTGTAAAAAAATAACATATTTAAAGTATAGTTTTTCTTGCTTTGAACAAAAATTGAAACTGGATTGTGCCATAAATAGAGTTAAGAGACAACTGCCCCTTTTTAGGTCAATTGACCAAATAATTGATGAAATACTACATGTATAACAGATCCATTTTTGTCGGTGGAAATCAAAATCAATGTGTATAATATACCACAACCCTCCTCATGCCGCTAAAGCTAAATCCATCAATGAATAGATTCAGCCCGCTAACTTCTAATCAGAATGATACAAATGTTTTCCGACGAGGTCGAATTTAAAAGGGGAGTAAGAGACGCATTAAAAGGGCAATACTTCAATGAATGTCATGATCATCTATGAGAGTTTGTGTTAAATGAAAATGTCGAACGGCAATCCAAAGTAAGATACATCTCAACAAGGGAAGCTACAAAATAAGGTTCCAATTGGGCATGATGGTCTGAAATGAGCGGCGCTGTCTAATAGTACCCGGAATAGTGATGATAGGGAGATGGGGAGGCGGTAGGGGGAGGAGGGGGCATGTGAGGAGCAGTCCTTGCCTGGGGGTGGTAGGGCGAAGGGGGAGGGGATGGCGGGTGCTGGGACAGGCCCTGCCTGTGGTACGAGGGTGGCCCATGCAGGTAGCCCCCCGCCGACTGGTAGGAGCCAGGGGGAGGGGGTGAAAGGCCCCCCCCACTGCCACCCTCTCCCACATCGTCGCCCACCACGCAGCCCCCTATGTTCTCCACTCCGCCCCCATGGGGGGGGTGGTGGTGCACGTGGTGGTGCGGGGACGCGGGGGGAGGGGCGTGGCAGAGGTGCCGATGCATGGGCGAGGGCGGCGACTGCCCTCCCGAGCCCTGCTGCTGCGGACCACCCCCGACCCCCCCATCCGACCCCACCATGGACCTCGGCAGGGAGAGGTCCACGCTGTGCCTCGTCCGCATGGGGGTGAGGTCGAGGCTCTGGGAGTAGGGGGGCAGCGGCGGCGAGGTGTAGGCGAGGCCGGCCCTCCGGAGGTCCACGGAGCGGGCCACGTCGGCCGCCGACCCCGAGCCCTCGTAGAGGGGGAAGCACCTCGCGGCCGCCGAGGGCGGCAGCGCGAACGTGAACGACCCCCGACTCATGTCCAGGCCCCCCGAGGCCTGCTCGAAGCGGCCCTCCACCACCTGCGGACTGCGCAGCACCCGGAAGTCCTGCAGGTCATCGGCGGCGGAGGGGTCCCCGCCCACCCCTTGGTTCCCTTCCTCGTCGTCCTCCAGGTGGTGGGCCATCGCGGCCCGGCCGTAGTGCTTGTAGCTCATGTCGAGGCCCTCCTCCTCCTCCTCCACCCCCTCCCCCTCGTTCCTCTGCTGCATGGCTGCCATGTGCTGCAGTTCCTCCTCCACCTTGACCGCCGCCTTCATCCCTAGCAGCGTCATGTTGCGCGGGGAGGGCAGGCTCCCGGCCGGCGGGAGACGGCCGTGCGGCTCCGGCGCATACGAGTCCGGGTGCAGCAGGTGGTGCATGGCCCTCACGTTCGGGTGCGGCACAACCACCTCGTCTCGACCCTCTCCGTCCTCGTCCTCCGCCAGGCTGGTGTTCACTATCCTCTCGACGATGGTGCCGACGCTGGTGGCCTCCGACCCTGGCCCCAGCCGCTCCTCTTCCTCGTCGTCCTCCGGGTGCAGGCCGGCGGCGGAGTGGTGCGCGGCGGGGTGGTGGTGGTGGTGCGAGGAGGCCGCGGCGTGGTGGTGCGAGTGGTGCGAGTGGTGGGAGTGGTGGAGCATGAGCGCGCCCCCTTGAACGTGGAGGTGTGATGCGGGCGGGGGGAGGTGGACGTGGGGGTGGGCCAGCTGGGAGGGGTGCAGGGACAGGTGGTGGGAGTGGTGCTGGAGGTGGTGATGGGAGGGGTGGTGGGAGTGGTGCTGCTGGATGTGGTGGTGGTGCGAGGGCTGCGGGTGGTGCAGCACCCCTCCCACGCGGTGGTCCCCCCCCTCGTCGCCCAGGTGCCTCTGCTGGTCGGGGCCGTTGGTGCGGGGCGGAGAGGGCGCCAGCTGGTAGCCGTCCGTGTCAGTCGGGTGCTTGGTGTCGTCGTCCGCCACGCCTCCCCCCCCCGTCATGTCCCTCTCCGCCGCGTCCAGCGCCGCCTCCACCAGCAGGCTCGCGTTCGACTCCTCCGGCCTCCGGAAGCCCTCGTCGCCGTCCTCGAAGCGGCTGTCCTCGGGGAAGGCGCCGTACACGTCCGCGACCACTTGTCCGTCTGCGCCGGGAGGAGGGACGACGGGGACCCCCACGTCGTCCCTCTTCCCTTCCTCCTCATCCTCGAGCTCCTCCTCCTCCTCTTCCTCCATCTCATCCTCCTCTTCCTCCATCTCATCCTCCTCCTCCTCCATCTCCACCTCGGTCGCCGCCCGCATTGGGACCGACCCGTCCCCCATCCACTTCTTGCTGCCCTTGCTCACCACCTTTCCGGGGTAGGCGACGCGGGAGTGGTCGGCGTACGAGGCCATGGAGGTAGCGGGGCCGAGGCCCGTCTGGCCGCCGTTGTAGGCCTCGAGGGTCGGCGTCTGCGGGGCCACGTCCGTGGGCAGCGGACCTGGCTGGGGCGTCAGTGGCGGGGGCTGGGAGTCAACCATGCCTCCAAGCATCGCTGGAACGGGATAGCGAGAGCAAAGCGTCAAACCGAACGTCCTCTCTCTGGCCCCGACCTTCAAAACTGGAGAGTAAGGGTACACAGTCAGCGGGTGGTTATCAGGGATCAGGGAATCGACTCGGAGACAATCAGAACCACAGACATCGTGCCATACATTGGCTTGATGGGTGGAAGTCATTTTCAGATGTTATCCATAAATTATTTCACACTCATTGGAGAAGCACGTAGTATTTCTAGTTTGACTGGTTAAATGGCAAACCTGCATACGATGACTAATTTGCAATGAAAATGACGTGATATAATTTATTGATGACCTCTTAACACAAACAAAATTATTCATTACAGTTAACAAAGAGAATTCTATCATTAAATATTAATAACATTTGCTTTATTTTTACTCTGCTTACCCTCTGGTAGGGAACAGTAGGAAAGAAATGAATGCAGAGGTGGACTGGCCTGGTATGAAAATGGGAGTTTCACAGCGGGTTGACGTAAAAGAGGGCTGAAATTCAACATGACCTCATATAAAATAGTTAAAATATTGTACATTCTTGAATAAGTTTCAGGGTTTTAATTGGTACCCAGTCCACCACAGCATCCATTCATTAAGTTTCCCTTTTAATGTGTTATTGATCATTTCCCAAAGACATTATTTCGAGAACAAGAGAAATGAAGTGTTACTTAAATCAATTCAAGTCAACACCTGGTCTTTAGTTCGATAAATGCCAAGAGCCTTATCCAATGGTTGCTCTATCAGTGTTAGACAAAGGCTAGACATGGAACACATGCTTGAGTGAGACACTAAGGCAAAAATGGGTTGAAGAATATTTGGTGGATTAGAATATTGGGAATATTTGCTTGATTCAAATGCTTCCATGATGAATTAGTTCTTATTACTGGAAGCTTTGAATTCTTAAACACCCATTTTGTGCTTCCTTTGTTCCATCTACTAATTATGAGATGCATTGAACATAAATTGAAAAAGCAGGCTTTAGTTCCAATGAATAGAGGCATTCCATAGTTAAACAGGGTCATCTGAAAATACCAGAAATGTACATATATCATCAAACACCATCTCACTTTCTTCCAAAGGCAGATCAATGCTTGATCTTGTCTTTGTCATTTGCCTCTTGCCTCTGGCATGTAAATCAGGCCAAATGCTTGAAAAACACTTAAGCAACAATGCAATGACTAAGTATACAGCCACGATGGGTGGATGAAATTACTCTTTTGTGATTCAATATCAGCAAAATAATGAAGAATGGAAGAGTGACATTTTAGAAGTAGTAACACTTATGGAGCTAATTTCCTGTTGTACTACATCCAATATTGCACACAAAATTAAGTTAATTGAAACCAAAAATATATTATGCACAGAATTAGAAGAGAAATTGAAATATGGTGACCATTCTACAATGGATATAGCACATTTTATTTCAAGTTTCAAGGCTCTATTAAACACTGAACGTGTGCTGTTACCACCGACCAACCACAGCTGCCATTTTACCTGCATGTTAGGTGCACATGAAACTTTTCACTCATACTTTTTGCAATCTACTTTTTTGGCTCACTGACTCCCTTCATCTTCCTATTATTTTTTCATACCCTTCATCTTCTTATTTATTTGGGATAAAATCATTATTTGGATCTATTGCATTGATAAAGCTAAGTTAAATAGACAAAAAGGGAGCATTTAACATGAAGTTGGTGACAATTTTCTCACAGCATTAACTCAGGGAAATAAGAAACATTTTGATTATAATTATTTTTTTAATGATAATAATTTCAATAATTATTGCTAATAAAACATGAATTGATTTTCCTTTGCCTTCTTCACTCAATGTTATTTTTTGTACCAAAAGAACTGCATCGCTTACAAATTGAAGCTGCCTATACACTGAAAGATAACTTGAAGAACACTCCAATGATTCAAGTTAACGCCAGCATTTCAAAAATATTCTGCACCTTTTTTTATAACTTTGATTACAGATAATTGGATCCTCACTCGGAAATACTAATTGTCCAGTGCATGACAACACAAAGCGGCGCCAGAAAAATTAAGTAACAAAGTTAAATAAAAATCTAAGAATTTTCCAGTTTTGATTACTCGGGAGCAATGAATTCCTCCTTTGTTCATTAGACATACCCCTTTGTCACAAGTAAACAAAAGATGGAGAATATCTATCACCACTTGACCTAATGCCAAGCAAGACCATAGAGTTTGCAGTTCCGCTCTCCAGTCCACCCCAAAAATCATGAAGCGGTGTGCCATTAATTTCACGAATGCCATACGCTCACCTTCCTTGCAGTCGGATGAGCCATCAGGGAGGCTCGGAATGACTGGAGGCGGTGGGGGCAGGACATCTGCATCCTGTGGGGGTGGCAGTATTTCCTCCGGCATGATGGAGGATGGCACCATCGAGTCCACCACCACCAGGGCATCCCCTTCCAGGATGCCCTTGACGTGCATGCCGCCCCCATTGCCCTCCTCGGGCAACATGCTCGTGGGGGTAGAGTCGGGGCCAGCAGTATCCGGGGCGACTGGTTGTCCCCCCATCCCCCTGCCAGCCCCGCTGGGCCTGCCGGGCCTCCGTCCCCTTCCCCTGCTGCCTCCCTTCTCCTTCCTCCCCCCTCCCTCTCCCGACTGCTCCTTCCTCACCCGCTGCTGCTGGGGGCTCTCCCCTTCACCTCCACACTCGTCGTCACCCACTTCGGAGTCGATGGCTTGGTTTGATTGGTTGCTATCCATATCCTCCGAATCTTTCCCCATACGATTGCTGGCAAACAGGGGCACCTTGCCCCTGCCGGGATCTTCGACCGTCCCACCCGAGTATGCATCAAAAGTGTATGCCACACAGCGCTCAATGGAGGGCATGTTGTCCTCCCCGTATCCGTGCACTTTCTTGTAGTGGAATTGCAGACACTGCTTGGTAGTAAAAGCCGCAGGGCAACTCCCTTCCCCACATCTAGAATGGTCACAAAAAGAGGGGTTTCATCATGCCAAGTCACAAATGAGGATGGCCATGTCATAGGTCATTTAGTCCAAGAAAAAGGAAGTCTGATTCTCAAGGTATAATTAGGCAAAAAGTAGTTATATACTCAGCAGCTGTAGTCTCTCAGCATTTGAGTATTTTGTGATTCAATGCTTCTCCCTTCTCGCAGTGGGTGTCTTCCCTCCTGCAGACATGTATGTCCATAATCAAGAGAAATGCTCAGCCAGAGCTCACAAAAACGGAAAGGAATATATTGAAATCAATTTTGTGTCCCTCAAGTTTTAGTAATCGCTACAAAAAGCCACTAGCATTTCCATTGTTTGCCAATACATAGTTTTTAATGCATTTGATATAATTTGACAGGGTAGATATATTACTAGGATCAAGAAACATAGTCATACTTCACGGGCAATGACTTATCTTACTAAATATATTTCAAAAGTTTTTAGTCAAACCTACTCGAACAAGTAATACACACTATTTAAACCTTAATAGCCATTAATGTAAGCATCGTAAAAACACGCAAAATGGGTCACAAGCACACTATTGTGCTGGTTACAACAATGAATACATAAAATAACCGTGGTACAATTTTACCGGAAAGGTTTGACTCCTGAATGTGTGAGCATATGAATTTTGAGATTTGATTTGTTCTGGAAGGTCTTCCCGCAGCGGTCACAAGCACATGCTCCAACGACATCCCTGTGATGGACTTCTTTCATGTGGCGCTGCAGTGCGGCACGAGAACCAAGGAGTTTGAGGCAAAGCTTGCATTGAAACTCTCTCAGCACATCCGCCATGTCTGAAGGCGCAAAGGGAAAAGAGACAAGGAGTGTGGTTAGAGACATGTTTGTGTTTCCAATCCACATTAGAATTATTACACCCATGGATTCACATCGCTATTCTGAAACACATGTCGGATTTTCCCACAGAATTCAACACATAACAAGGAAAAAGATATGGGTTTTCAAATATATTTCTACTTTCTACTGGAGGAATAAGAACAATAATTGTATTAAAATACTGATTTAAGACGAGTCAAATTAGGATTGCAAATTGACTATAATGACTCATATTGTATTGTCATGTGAAGTATTCTTAACGCTAGAGCATATGCATGACTATAATTTTTTATTTTGCATTCAATTTTATTATTGACATAAAACTTCATGCTGGTTAAGGTAAATAGAATAAAAAGGTACATTTGTATGGGTTAAAAATAAAAAAAACTCCAAAACACAGAAGTTAACCTTAAGGTGGTAGAGTTCACCCAGTACTAAGCCCTATACGGCATGTGACATTCACACATTAGCAGCGTGGGGGGGGTAGTTCCTTTCCCTGTGTTGGTTATGGTTTCTCAGTAAGATCTGGTACCCGCAAAATCACAAAGCTTGGGCATAGCTGAGGGTGCCCAGAGAGGCTTGCCTGGGAATCGAACCTGGGCCCTTCGGTCAGTAGTTCAACTCTCTACCTGTATGAACTACCACATCACTAAACATTACATACATGCACTCAAAATACATTATTTCAGAGTTCTTTAGGGTAAGACCAACAACAATATCAAATATGGCAGTAATAACGACACTGGCACCCTGTCAATGAGATGACACTGAACAGCAGTAATTTCACTAGGGTGGCCAACAAAACCAAATCACTGAATTTTCTGACGTTTCTGGGGTCAGTAAAAAATTCCTCGGCTTCATATGACACACTCGAGAAATACGTAATAACATTTTAGTTTCCCAGAGCTATTAATTCTGCCCAATGAGTTTCAATGCTTATCCATCATTACTAATGCAGGCCTTTAAACTTGCACTGCACCCGATAATGATGCATAAGCAGTGAAACATACTGCACGGCACAACTGTGGAAAATTACATTTTTATTTTTTCAAAATAAGTTTTGTTTACACAAGTTAGATCTTACCGCCGTTATTTATATGGCATGCTCGGATTACAATATCATGGGCTCAGTATTGCATCCTATGCACTTTGCCAACTCTAAAAGCAAAATGGAAAATTGTTGGAGGAGAAACCAGAGGTATAAAATGGTTGAGAGAAATCAATGATAAATACGAGGGTCATTCGGAAAGTAGTACCCGTTCGTGCCGCATGAAGTGCTGACGACGCGAGTAGCCGCTGGACGAGGTCAGATAGCTTCAGTGGCTTGTCTGCCTTCTCTGAGCCAAGTTGCGTGACGCTAGCATTGCCTGTGTTGTTTCTGTGATTGTTTACAATGTTTAAAAAAATTGAGAACGCCGCCAGTTGTGAAGTGAGGGCAGTGATTAAATTCCTCAATGCAAGAAACGTTCGCCCATGTGATATTCATCGCCAATTAAAGGAGGTGTATGGAGACAATGTAATGGACGAGTCGTCTGTTCGGCGGTGGTGTCGCAACTTCAACATGGGGAGGGGGAACACACACGACGATGAGCGTTCGGGGAGACCGTCTGTCATTACAGACCAACTGGTGAGCTCAGTTGACGAATTCGTGAGGAACGATCGGCGCGTCACAATTGATGACATCTGTGAGCATTTTCCCAATGTTTCTCGAACAATTGTTCATGAAATTGTTAAACACCATCTGCATTATGCAAAAATTTGTGCAAGATGGGTCCCTCGCGTATCTCAATGAGCTGGCGGCGAAGGACTATGCAGCAGGAATACAGAAACTTGTCACACGTTATGACAAATGCCTTAATTTGCTTGGAGATTATGTTGAGAAGTAGTTTAAAGTATCCTCTTTCAAATAAAATTTTTTATGTTTGTTAATATTCACTTTTGTGTCTTTATTTCACGAACGGGTACTACTTTCCGGATGACCCTCGTAGTTCTCTAGTTGGTATATTTCAAAATATTCAGCTCAGCCTTTGCCTTCAAAGGCATGGAAGCTGAAAACCTCAAATATATAAAACAACAATAGCAATGGGCCAATCACATATGGAGTAATGCATAATTCAATCCCATATAAAAGATTGCAGAAGCCTCAGACAAGAATGTAACTCATAATTCATAGTAAAACACTGAATCAAATTCTGAGCAACAGATTGCAGTCATTTTCTTTCAAGCACACACTGCTACTGAGTTGCAAACCATATCATGAGGGAAACTATGCTGTACCAACAAATTTCAAGATTTCAGCCATCACATCTACTAAAAATTATTGTAAAATTTGGATCAAGATTGTTAAGAGCTTTTGCCTCCACTTTTAGGTATCACACGTCAAAGACAGATGGAAACTGAAACTCAGTAAACAAACCCTTCAGGCATAAGGGATGTTTTTGCTGAGGCAGCAGGAGAACAGAATGTTGAGTTCATATGGCTTGTAAAGGCTCTTGTTCTTATGTTTTCAAAAGAAATATTTTGAAGCAATGATTACACATATCTATTATATTTCTGTCTGCAATCCATTTACCTCTCATATTCAAGGGAAATGTATATTTAAAAATGAGAAAACTGGGCAGATTTTTGGATGGGCAAAAGACTTTACACTCCTACATTTCTTAGCCTCTTCTAACAAAACAAAAAAAATCTACGCATATAACCTTACACTACAATAGCCTGTCCTTCAATTCAGCATACATTCTACATGCAATTGAGAGTCAGCTGCACTTATTTTTGAAATTCAGGATATTACTTCATATTCATTCATACACTAAACGTGACAATTTATGGTATTTTATTAATTTATTAAAGTGGCATTATTTCATTACAAGAACTTTTCCCTCAGTGAAATATAATTGCTTCAACTTTTCAACATGTAATTCATTTGATTTTCTGTTTAATTTCTATTTAATTAGAGCTTTGTATGCTGTGAGAGATGGCTTAAGAACTCATGAATTCATCCTCTTAGTGTTACATTAAATGGAGCTTTCTATTTCCCTCGTCTTGTTCTTCCTTTTCTAAACTTTCACTCAGTTAGAAGGCTTGCCTGAGAAAACTGTCGATCAATGATCTTTGGGTTAGTTTCACTGAAAGGAATTCCACATTAAATTATTTCAGCACCAACCCTTACTATTACTACTCCCGACCCCGCCCCACTTCTCCCTCTCAAGGTCCCGCCTTCCTCTTCCCACAGGCAAGGACTTCCCCATCCCATTTCTGCCCCACGGTTGGCATTTGACATTAAACGGAAAGAATTTTAAATCCTGATGCTTAAAATGTTAGAGAGCACCCTTGGGCAGTACACAACTATCGATCATGTGAAACACCACTGATGTCCAGATCGGTGATATTGAGTACATAAAATTATCATAGAAATATTGAGATCACTACATAACTATATCATAGTTATAGAAAGAGAAATTTCATATAAATTTAAATTCTTCCTGTGCTTGCTTATAAGAAACAGATGTTACAATTTACAGTGAAATTTTAGATTTCTTTAGTTAGACCCAGAGATACTCGACTGCGACAGACTAAGAGAAAATAACATTTGTTTTCCATTTTCACCGCCGAAAAATTGCAAACAATGCTTATATGCACTGACAAATCCACATAAGATGTTTCAATGAAACGGATGTTTGCATTTGATACATGAAAATAGCAAAATCATGTTTAATTTCATTTCATAAATTATCAATTGCTCTAGTGATTGAATACTCAAAATCTGATTATTATCATGAAATTCAACAAATGTGTCGTATGTTTCAGTTTAAGGAATAATATTAAACTAGAACAAAACCTCCGTAAAAGTAAGCAATATGGGCTTTACCTATCCCGAGTCACCAACCTTCATGGTGATGACTTTGATTTTCTAAATAAATAGGTTACTATGATGAGTGCATAAATTACCCAAGCAAATACAGTAAGCTTCACAGGTGTTGGAATTATTTCTTAATAAGCTTGCGTAGAATGGAGTGACTGACTGGGAAACCATCAATAATAAAAATACAACAGTGGAAACATGAGAGCAAGTAATCCCAACAACTGATCACAAATGAGGTGACTAATCAATTTCACTGAGTTGTGGTCTTACCACTGTGCATCCGCTTAATGTGAACTTTGAGCTTTTGCGGCTGGCAAAATTTTCGACCGCAGAAGTCACACAGGGGTCTTGTGCGCTGTGGGTTGGCTGCACAACCATACGTGCGGTGCATCTCGAGGTAGTTTAGGCGGAGGAAAAACTGTTGACAAATATTCAAACACTTGGTCAGTTTATTCAGGAGAGATCAATTAGGCGAATTGAAATGGGAAGTGAAGACTAATCTAAATGGTTACAGGAAGCAAAACCAAACTATTTCAGGTACAATAGTGATCATTGACACAAATACTATGAAATGCTATGTAATGGGAAAAGGGCAGTTTCCCATTACATCCATATGGCCAAAGTTTCCATTCCTGTTGATTCATATGAAAAGTTAAATGGACTCGTAATGAATTCATATAAAGCAGCATCACTTGATCATTTATCTTTTATGTTTTTCATCTCAATGAACTCAGAAAAGTGATGTCTCAAACGGCCATTAAGTATTTGCACATGTACACATGATAAGAGCGGATGTGAACTTTGCATTCCACACTATTTTGGGTAAATTTTACCAGAGAACATAATAATATAAATAAATAAACATGCAAATATAAATATATACGAGGGTAAGGTGAAAATTTCTCGGTCTGACAATAAAAGACTGCGATTTTCAGTTATAAAATGATTTTATTTTTCTAGATCATCTCCATTGACTTCAACCCACTTGGTCCAGTGTTTCTCCAGCATGAGTCCTTCCTTCCCAGAAGTGAGAGTCTGGAACGCTGTGGTAATATCAATCTACGACCCTCTCAAATTCTTCATTGGATGAGAAGCACATCCAAGAAACAAATTTCTTCAAGTTTGGGAACAGGTGGAAGTCTGATGGGGCTAAATCATGAGGATAGGGGGGGATGGCCGAGCAAATCGCACCCCTAATCCCGTTATTTTCCCATCGCCAACACACCTTTGAGAGCAGGTGCGTTGTCCTAGTAAAAGATGATTGTTTTTCCTCTTCAAGCCAGGCCTCTTCTCGTGAATTTTGGCATCTAGCTGGTCAAGACGGTTGGAGTAACGTTCGCCTGTGATTGTTCCGTCTTTTTCAGGGTAATCAATTGAAAAGGATCCCTTTCCCATCCCAAAATACATTTGACCTTTTTGGCAGATGCGATCGACTTCGCTTCTTTCATGCTGAAATCACACGGCTTCCACCCACTGCTTCCACTGCTGTTTCTTTTTTGGCGTGTAGTGGTGGATCCATGTCTCATCCATGGTGACAAATCATCGTACAACATTGGTCGGTTCCCTCTTGAAATCGGTCCAAAGATTGCTGTAAAAATTGTTAATGCATTTACTTCTGATCGGCATTCAGCAAATGCAGCACCCACCTTGTGCAGAGCTTTCGTATCCCTAATTCTTTGTGCAAGATGTTCCATGCCCTTTCTTCTGATATCCCCAAGGCCTTAGCTACCACACTCACCTTCACCTGCCTATCGCCCAACAAAATATTGTTCATCTTTTCAACGGTTTCTGGTGTGATTGTGGTTTTTGGCCGTCCTTCATGTGGGTCATCTTCGAGAGATGTGCAACCACGTTTGAAGTCAGCTGCCCACTTTTTCAAGTTCATATTGAAGGTCCCCTTACACTTTTGTCACCTTTGAATGAATTTCCTAAGGGGTTAATTCATTCAATATGAAAAATTTTGCGCAAATGACCTCAGCTGTCGGTTGCCTCCCCTCAAATACTAACTACTACGAAATATTTCATGACCGCATGAAATTTAAGTTTTTACATTTTAACAAAAAACACAAAAGATGTCTACTGCCACAATACGTGTAAACAAACTACTTGAGAGAACAAGTTGAAACATGTCGTGCGAACTAATGACAAGCACACCCAGGCAGGAATCATAAATTTTCGCTGATTGGAACGCCATCTCTGTGTCAGCCCAAGAAATTTTCACTTTAGCCCCTGGTATACGTGAAGAGCCTTAGAAAAGAAAACTTTCTCATTTCTTTAATGTTATTATCAGATGTACTATACTAATATAAGATATTATAAGATATATTATATAAGTTTATGCCATTCTGTTAAACTATGAATAACAGTTTAAATTACTCATCAACATCCTAAAAAGTTTGTCCCTAAAATGTTACATCTCGCAGTTCCATAGAAAATAAACTTTATGATTTCCCAACACCATCACATTTAGAAGGCAAACTAAAAATTTTGTCTTGAATTTATTTCATCCAATTGGGCATTTTTAATCATATGTTTGTGCACAGGCACATATAAAAGAATCATTTTTAGGGGCACAAAAAACATGTTAGCCATTGCACGATGGATTCACGCTCAATGAGACCTAAACCACAAACCTTTTTACAGAACTGGCATTGGTATGCACCCTTGCCATCGTGGTTCTCTGCCGCATGGCGCATAATGTTCTCCTTCCCGAGCACAGCAGCCCCACAGACCTTACAGTGATATTTTCGGATGGTAAGACTGAAATTGGGATCATGGAAGACAGAGCAGTGGAGTCTGTAATACAGTGGGTGTCCAAAGCGAAGGTTACAACCACCGCAATCTAGAGAAGGAATAAAAAGATGAGGTCATTACATATACGGTAGGTAAGAGTGTCAATATACTGTAATATGTAAACATCATAATGCCATAACAGCATGATAAATATTAAGGGATTAAAGTAATTTACATTAATCTAAATTTTAAAAATACAACAATTAAATACACATATGCAAGTAAATCCACTCTAAACAAAAAGTTTCCCAAGACCAGATTTCCCAAATTATTGCTCAGGTGGGTAAACTATTTATATCACCAATACCATATTGATTGAAGACACATTTTCAGTGAGGATGTTCACCAAAAACAATTATTTCTTCCCATCGTTCCCATCATCAGCAAATTAAGTGAATATTTGTTGATAATGGAGAGCCATGAACTTTAATCCGTCCATCTTTTTCACCTTAATTTTACCATTTTCACATAGCATGTTTGACATATGTTATTTTTCTGTAATTGCTACAAAACCACTTTGCAGTGTCACATACACCGGTGTCACAGCTAGTGCACTAAAATCGAGAAAAAATTATTCAGCTGTTTCCAATATCAAACCTGAATTTCTTTTTTCCTGACCAACTGTGTTTGCTTATTACATCTGCAAGCCATCCTCTCTTCATTTTTTGGGTTCAAGTTTATAACTGACCAGCGTAATGGAGTTCATGCAATAGCTTCCTCATTATTTCCTTTGCAATTATTGCTCAATAACTATACCTGCTGTAAATTTTTTGTAAATTTAATTTTGTAATGTAATTTTACATCTTATAAAGTAAGAAATACTGATTTTTTTCTCATATGTGACTCATCTAGAATGGTTTTCCCTGAATATAGAATGTGAACAGTAAGCAAACCACATAGTTTTTACAAACTTGCACTCTGCTCTAAAGAGTGGGATGTAGGATGGATATTTCTTAATTATTCCGTTCCATTTTACACCCTATTATAATCAAATCCTTATAGAAGCCCTTTCAGAGTAATGAGTCACATGACCAACACTGATGGCTCATTCAGTGAACAACTTCAATGGAATAAGGGCCATTTGGAGTTGAAATCAATGGAGAGGAAATAAACATCAAAAATTGGAAAGCTGAAAATTTTATATCTGTTTTCTTATTGAAAGAAGTTCTCACGCATTAACCAAAATCTGGCATCACTGAATTAAATATGCATATGAAACTGAGCTTTAATGTCAGATTAAACAACATAATAAAAAAACAATAAGTTGTACTATTCCCGCAGCCTTCATTCCAAAATCTCCGTCATAGGCAAAAACTAAATATTCTGCAAATTTCACCCTGAGTAAATCCAAAACTCCTAGAACTGATTCACATTGTGATTTTTATTGATTACAAAAAATTTTTCTCTAAGCTTTGCATGTATATCAGAATATTTTTTGTATGATATTACAGAAAATTGAAATTTTCGTTGAATGGAAGCATTTTCTACATTTTAGTTAGCCATTTTTTCAATTAGGCACTCATTCAATGGCACTGAAAAGAAACAATTTTAGAACGTAAAAATCATTTGCCTTGACCAGGAACCCAGCCAATGGGAATGATTTTTAACCTCTGATATTGTTGCATTGTAATGCACATTTAGCATATGGCTCCAAAAAAGGTACTTTCGCCATCTCCTGCAGTTTCTTGAAATTGAATAAAAAGAAAAACTATTTTTGTAGCCAGAGCAAGAATTCATCAACTCAATTCACATTAAATCCCTACTAAGAAAAAACAGCTTTAAGTCAATCACTAATTTTTATGAGAAATAATAATGAAAAGTCACTCTCCTAATGTTTCATATAACTTGATCAATTGAACAGAGATGCTCCCTAGTGCTATTTCTGTAAGAACTCCTCCTAATCCTAAAACAAACTGCATGAAAATAATTTACGAGGAGCAAAATAATAGTTTTTTCTTGTGACTAAGCCAATCACTAACTAAGTGGTCAGACTAAATAAGCATGCATTTAAAAAAACAGAATGTATGGATTTAGGGGTTTAGCAGAAGAGAAAACTAGCAAGAAGATAGTCTCAGTGGTGGTGAAGCTCTCCACAAGGAGGTAACAATAGATGGGTGTGGTTCAGCGCACAACGTGCAATCTCCTTCAGAAAACACCGAGTAACATTCTTCCATGGCTAAGATGTTACTGTGATAATGGGTAGCACAAAAATGCTCTAAAAATCACCCCACTGTTAAGTTACCATCTGTGTGCATCATTGCAAGCATCCAATTACCAACTCCACCCTACAAGTGAATGGCATTATTATTTCCCAGCTATTTATCATATGATACTGATAATCTTCATCTGAAAATAGGAACGGTCTATGTCATGATGAAAGACCTTTGATGAGAGATACCTAAAATTTTTAATGAGTTATCTTATTCATAAATTTGACAATTGAAGTTCCTTAGCTTTACCAGCAAACTGACAACATGGAAACAGTTTCATTGCTCTTTACTGCTTTAGACAATCATCAAATCTTTGATTTCACTCACTTGTTTTCTCCATCTTCTTCTTGGCCCATCCTGTCCCACTCGATGAAGAGCCCGATGAAGACGATGAAGAGGTGGAGGAAGGGTTTGAGGAAGAGTTTGGGGCGGAGGATGCTTGCACTCCAGAAGTTGTGATGGCATTTGCACCGGAAGACTCGTCTGGCCAGTAGAGCAACTCCTCCCCAACTTGCAGAGGAGCCGTCGTGACGAAGTACAATCGGTCCCCTCTCGTCACCGGGGCCACGTTTCGCTGCTCGCGCGTTGGGGCTGGCCTTATAAATCTCAACCAATTGGAAGTAGTAGGGTCCTCTGTACTAATGAGAAACCTTCCACTGGCTCCCATCACCTGGAGAGAATCAGGATGACTATTAGGGACAACCAAAAATATCCATGAATGATTGATATGTAATGCTTTCTTCTTAATATTTATAGTCATTGGGAATGAGGGTTTATACCACTCATGAGTATTAATAACCAAAATTAAGCCCTGAATTTCTTTCACAGACTGTTGCAATTCACCTACAAAATTCTCTGGTTCGTCAATTTGGTTTACATGAGACAATAACCACCCAAATTCTTCGCAGGGCTTAAATTTTGAATTGTCTACGTGCTACTTTCAACATATCCACCATCATCACAAATATTTCATTGCATTGCACCAGGTTTTCATATCCCATTGTAAATATAGGTGATGCATCCAAATTATTTTCTTAATATATCCCCATAACGATGCAAGACTCGATGAACCTCTTGGCTAAGCAGAAAGTGATCGCTACCCTCTCAATTAATTAGACCGGCCCTCCGGTTCCTGAACTAAGTGTAGTGCATCAATGATATGTGCACATTAGACTAATAGTGAATTAAAATTTCATTTTGGTGAAACTGAAATCAAATACTAATATCACCTACTTCCCAAATGTGCCGCATTCCAAAATCATCAGGAATGTCCATTTCTCGAATCTTCTTTCCCAGCAGAGGGCCAAACTGAGTGAACCGTGCAATTGGCCTCTTGGCAGTCACTCCAGGCCCATGGCTGGCTTCCCGGGTCTCAAGTTTCAAAGCCATGGGAAGCGAGGCTTCGGCAAAGGTTTTCCCCAGGTTGCCATTGCTGTTCCCAGCTACTGTTGAGTCAGCCGTAGAGATGGGATCAGGCATTGGGATTGGTGATGGCTGAGATACAAGAGTTTCATTTGCTGACTCCATTTCATTCACATTCTATAAGCGAAGGAAACAAAACAATAAACATAACACACAAGGCAAGACTGACATGAAAAAGTAAAATATTTGTCAAAGTTAATATCTATTAGATTCATAAGGATTCTGGAAGGGGTAATTAAAGACCTCCAATTTCACATTCAATAGCAATGGTGTTCAAAGAGTCAATTAATTATAAGGATTTCTAATGCACTTAAGATAATTATCCTTCAATTACCATGTTTTTAAAGAACTATAGAGATCAAATAAATAAAGAGTTATAAAAAGAAGAATTACAATGAGTACAATATATTTTTTTCTAAGGTGGTGACAGTTGAAAATGATTAAGCCATGATCAACATATGATCTTTACACCACAAAGGCATATTATAAAGAGAAAAGAGTTTACAGTCCATTGCATATTAGACCCATAGAGTCTGCACTGACAACAAAGATTAATATTTCCAATTTATGAGCAAAAGACTATGGACTAATAGCAGCTGTCAAACTTTTTATAATTCTTAAATAATTTATCATAAAAATAGCATCCCAAGAAGATTGCCATACCGTACTGGAAACAATACATACAATAAACAATTTCCTGAACAAGAGATTAGAGCAAGGTTTATATGGAGTTACAATTTTACTCTATACATAGTCATTCATATACCCTAGTGCTGTATTATGTGCGAGTCGCACATTGGAATAGGAATGATCAAGTCCTGAAACAGAAATAGGTAAACGTCCTTATTTGGGCAAAATTGAGACCACAAAGTCCCTTCTTTGATTTAACCCTCAAAGATGGAATATGAACATATTCCATGTTAGAAAGGAGGAAAGGAAAAATAAAAAAACATCCGGGGCAATGCCTGCATTTTTGGAGCAACTCTTTGGTTGTTGCCAAAAACAATGAATTTGGCAAATGGACAATCATTCGGTGGAAAATGGGTGGAAGGAGGGTAAGCGTATTTCTCTGAGAAAGGAAAATGATAACTATTGATAGGTAGACATCTTTTTTTCATGACAGTCAATCAGAATGAAGTTGATATACTAGTAAAACTGACTCAATCATTATGAAGCCGTGAGATGCACGTAAAAGCAGAATTTCCCTCATTTCTTACTTTATCATTATAATTTACTTCTTACTTATTCCAAAATACGAATCATCAATTACAAACTACATACAGTCGACAAAAAAATAGAGAGAGGTAATTAAATCAATCTATTATAATGATTAACTTTAGATGGATTTCATAAGTGTTGAGTGTCAGTTGCTATGATCTTCAATAGAAGGCCTATCGGTGATGATCCCAAAACCATAAAATGTCACGGCCGCTGCAGTGGTTACCCACATTTTGGGATTTGTGTCCAAGTCATTTTCGATCGACCAATTTGAAAAATCACATTCATTACCCTTCATCAATGTGTGAATATAAAACAATTAAGACTGAAACTAAAGCAATTTCATGAATGTGTAAATGTATCTCATTAATGAAAATGCACCTCAATTAAATGTTTCCAAATCAGTCATAGAGAAGAAATTTCAATTACATATGTCTTCCAAGAATATGAGATTATGAGCACAATCAATCAACAACAAAGAAGAGAGGAAAACATTAACGAATGCTCACCAATGGTTTTGGAGTTAACGCAGCTGAGTTTGGAGTGAGGCTGGCATCCCCATTAGCTAAAATATCCTCTTCATGAGAATCCAACTTATTCTCAATCTCCAAACCGGACTCTTCTTTTACAATTTTACTATCAATTATGCATCCATCTAGAAAAAAGGAATTAATAACATTAAAATTTAATTATATAGTCAAAGAAATTATGTAATTGGAAAAAGCATTTCTGCCTTATTTTGTAGTCATCTATCATTCACCCAATGGCTTGGCTAATAACTTATTCTTCCAATGGCTTGGCTCCTCATCAGAGAGTGGAATTATAACTGTCAAGTGCTTTAGGTGGACCAATTAATTTAAATCAGTCACGTAAGGAGTCTCACAACACATTGTCTAATCACGGATCTTTCTTAATAGTTGATTATGTCCCAATGCTAAAATGTGGAATGGTTATCCCGGTTCATGTTTGGACAAATCCTTAGATCATGCATGGGTCTAAAAAAAACTATTTGTCAGTCTGCTTGTCATCTCAAAGATAGAAACTAGAAAAAGTCACATGGTATGACCACATGAGAGATTGTATTTAAATTCAGTGGCAAGATGTGAACTGCAGTCCACGCAAAAGGAGCCAAACAGGATTGATCGCAAGTCACAGTAATAGAGTTTCATAATTACATTCTGTTAGGATGAAAATAGTTTTGAAATTTAGACTGACTGAGGGCAGTGGGGTCTGAAATTCACGAGGGAGAGTTCAAAGGGATAATTAGAGTTCACCTTCCGTTCTGCAGACGTCAAGTACGTGTGATGGTGACCACTGAAGAATGTAGAAGACAGACCAACAGCGGGTCATTAGCAGGCAATGAAGGGAATGTCCGTGGAATGAGTGGAGTATGGAGATGAGTCAATGCAGAGTGACGAGTAATGCAATGAGTAGTGACGTGCCAATGGAGAGTGAATTTGTAGCCAATAGACAGGGAAAGGAGGGAGAGTCTGTAGAAGGAGTTGAGATTATAAAAATACTGCGTGCGGGAAGTGTGACATGAGAAAATATTAATTAATCCAAAATTATGCCATCTGATGCTGAGGTAGTAGGATGTTTGATGTAGGACAATTAAAGCCGCAGAGAGAGATAATAACCCCTCGCATGAGTGACAACTCACGATACAAATAAAGCCATGAGAGTTTGAGAGTGAAAACCATTAACGCAATAAGCTCAAATGCCTGACATGATATTAATTCATATTTTTAACAAAATGTACCCAGGCACAAATAATGAAATCATAAATTACACCGGGGCATAAAACTTGGTAGCTATTGCAATACATACAAGATCAAAGTGAAATTCAGAGACATTCAAGAAACTTACCCCATTAAATTCAGGTATAACTTCAATGGGAATACTAAAATCCTGATAAATGCAACATTTCCGTTGACACAAACGTAATGTGAACATTCAATTATTAAGTGAGCCATGAGCTTCTCCACAGATCACATCAAAAAGTAAAATAATCATATCATGATGTGAACCCATTGTAAAGTAGGGATCCGTTATGTAATACATACGAGGAAGATTAGGAACGACCTCACCATGAACATATGAAAAGGGATCATATAGTCATGTTTGATACTATACACCATATGTACTTTCAATTGTACATGTATGAGTTAATGCAAGATTTCTACAGCTGATCTAAATGTTATTAATTATGAATTAGTAATGTTTTTGCAATAAGCTAAGGTATGGGAACCGTCAACAATATTCTACCATTTCACATTAAGAGCCATAACCACGTAGATCCATTATTCAAGCCATGAATGACTTTCCCATGCCTCTCATACTGACACACATAGTCAATAAATTACTCACTAATAATAAATCAGTTGCCCTGAGAAAGTGTTGTTCGATTCGATCACTTATTCAAATATTGTCCATTTCTTGTAGCCAATGTATCAGAAAAATTACTCCTTTGAACGTCAATAGCTATAGTTAAAGAAAACACTCCCATAATTTTACACCAACAAGCTTTTCCAAAAATCCAACTTATTATGACCGCTTAAAGGCAGTATAATACCATTGGCATCCCTTTAAATTGAAAGCAATGTTGAGCAATGAAAAAACACCCACCACTGTTATCCCCATTGACTTGCTTCACTTCATCATGGGCTGCCATCACCACCAGTTGACCCCTATCACCACCACCCGGCTGATACTTTCCATTGGGGACCGATAGCCGATCTTCCAAACCTTCGGAGAAGCCATTCCGTCGCCGTCTTCTGTCATCCTGTTCCTTCACTCCAGGGGACAGCACAGCTTCCTCTTCATCCCCTGAAGGCTTCTTCTTTTTCTTCTTACACATAATATCTTGAGCACCCTGCCTGTCATCTGCCTCTTCCTCCTCATCCTCCTCCGTGGCAAAGCTCTTAGTTTCATTATCACCCAGAGAAACCCTATCAGCTCCTAAAATCAGAGAAGTAAATTAAATTAATTAAATCAAATGTGCATTCCCACAATTTTCCAAAGAAAATTACTTCACATTTAAGAAGAGATATTTAACCAAAGCATAAACCTAGGAAGACATTCAAGTGTTAAAAGGTTAATAAAATACTGAGATGAACACTTGGGATATCTTCAGGACAGCTAGGCAAAGATGCATTCATAATGAAATATTGTCATATAGTTTTCTACCAAGTCATGAAGTAGAGAATATAACAATATTTTAATCCAACAATTCATGGAGAGTATCCATATAAAAATGAACAATCTAATGAGAACTACCATAATATTCCCATCATAACTCTCAGACAAAATAAGATTCACCAGAATATTAATAAATAATGCTCTAATCAACATGTATAATATGAATCTTGTTTTCAACTTTCTCATTCGCACAACCTTATTCTTCCAACTTTCTTGATAGTTCCCACTGGGGGGAACCTACCCTTTTGTACGTGTTCCTCTGCCTTTTTTACTTACAGACTATGAAATATTTGCCTTGCAATTGCAATCAAGCCATTCTACCTTGCCTCATTCCTACCCCCACCAATTAAATCTACAAAACATATGCAGGTGATACTTCAAAGGCAGGTATTGATTGTAGCTTCTTGTCCTTTTCATCCTCCATTTTGCCTTCACTTCCATTGAATGTCTCACATGATATCATAAATATTTTTTTTAACTAAAGAGTCCAGTAGTCCAAGATGAAAGTGGGAACAAGATACCTATTTGTAATAGGAATATTCCCTACAAATCATTCCCCCTCTTCCTTGAGAGGCTGCCCTATCTGCCCCCATTTCCCTTTGGCAGACAGTAATTGGGACTCTTCACCCTATTGACCTTCAAATCGACTTAGTTTGCAATAGTTTGCTTTAAATAGCAAATCCTTTCACCATAAAAGTTATTTAAATATTTGAAATGTAGCAGCATCTAATCATAATGAAAACAAGTCATGGAAATTATAAATTCTGAGATTATGTTGGCAATTTTACAGAAGTTTTGAGGTCGCAGAGTTTTCCATTTCAACCTCATCAGCTGATCCCCACCATACATGGGGGATCGGGATGGTGCAGTGGATAAAGTACAGGCATCCCACCCAGAGAAGGCAGATGGAGCAATGCTGGAGGAGGCAGATGTTTTTCAGTGGCATCCCGATCCCTAATTGAGGTGCTTTGTGGAGGGCACTTTGAGTGAGTACGCCGTCCGTCAGATGCTACGTTAAGCTGCGGACCCCTTGGTGCCTTTCGTAAAGCGTAGGCTAATGTCGATGCCAGGTTTCTCTCCTGTCCTATCATTTCCTGTCCATCCCTAATGGCACAAATGACCTCAAGTTGTCAGTCGCCTCCTATAAATACTGCTAAACTACCCTCCATACACTCTTATGAATAAAGTCAATTCATCATTCTCAAGGAAAGTGGGCATGGCACAAAAATGTCTAATGCCTAATGCATTTCTTGAATGATTGAAATGCAGCCAACATGTTGATGGGCCGCAGAAACATATCATTGCTTAGAATAGCTTGTAGACGTATTTCAACAAATCTTCGCTAAAAATACACAACATGCTGTAGCAAGAGATCGCTCTAAGAATGTAATGGGTATTATGTCTAGGATATGGACAATTAGCTGGATCAAAGTAACGAGATTTATTCCATAAATCATGCAATTATAATTGTATTTTTTGTAAACATTTGTGACCGCATTAAATGCAAGGCATTAACTAGTTAATAACTCAAGAAGAAAACCATGCCACTTTTGTTTCCATGTTCAATATGCATCCTAATTTTAGGAAAACTTTGTAGGAAAAAAGCACATTAAAGATGAAACACTACAGTATAAATGACTAGTTCCTGGAGAATACTGCCATGAGATTCACTTTTAACTGACCAAAAATCTAAATCTATTTGAGATAACTTTATGGATTTTAATGCTGTCAACGCTGGAATTTTTAATGGGTTTTTCATTGACTGAATGCCTTTTGGAATGGCAGTTTCCTCGGTAGCATGGTCACCATTTTCAGGTCCATAACTGATGATCTTTGCAATCAGCACTTTTTACCATGAGACCTAGGTCATCTCCACACATAAAATATCCCTCATCCTTACTGTATACACTCCCCTCTACAATTTACCCTTGCATTTTTTTCTATTTTGTGAATAACTTATTTGGCTGCTGACAACATTAGTCAAGTCAAAAGTATGAGCAAAATTCAATATTTGTCAGCGGAGTCATGGTTACATCATATAACGGCATTGTGAAAAATGGGATCCTAGCAAGACATGACATGTGCATAAAATGAAAATCAATGCAATAGCAAGAAAAAACACATTTTAAACGAATTAAGACCTGCAAAATACTAGTAAGGCATGCACCAGTGAATCCCACAATCATAATACGTTTTCAATCAGCTGATTTATTTGAGGTGGCACTCATGGCCATCCAATCCTACTCCAATCTCTTCATTCCTTCACAGTTTTCCCTGCAGAACACTTTAATCAGTTGACTACCAGTTTTTTCAGACTCAATTCAGTTTTCTTTCAGTTTTTCTTTAGTTCTTCTTTTCATGGGCACACTCTTTTAGCCTTCATTTAACTGAAGTGCCAGGATTATATAATTAGCTTTCCTCTTCTTTATGTTAATTCTTCAACAGCCCACTCATCACTCACCATTCAAAGTAGTCCCTTACTTACTCTGCTATTTTGTCTCCAAAGTGCTCTCAGAGCTACACATTTCCATCGACTCCAATCTTTCCTCTGCTGCTGCTGTTGTCATCTATACTTCACAGCGATTGAAAACTGACTTATATTCATAGGTTTTCATGAGCTGTTTCCATGAAAGTGCACAATAAAGTCACTTTCCCTAATGAGTTCTCAAGGGCTGTCCGGAAAATATCCAGCCATGCATTATTATTTGAGATAAACAGCCTACCTAGAAGGATGAGGAGGCCTTTGTTTAGTCCCCCCCTTTGAAGTACCACTCCCCATTGGGAGGCCTCACCCACTTATCCCAGCAGCGTCTCCCTTCCACTCATCACAAACAAGCGACCAAGTCTTTTGATGGAATGTTTATCAGCTGCCTCATTGCATTCTCTTTTACCTTGTCAACGGACTCTTGGCAAGCCTGGGCTTTTGTTTCAGGGTCATATACCCATGACCCATCTCCAGTTCACCTATTTTTGGAACCCTGAGTCATTGTTTGCAGCATGAAATTCTTGATGGAGGGCCCAGGTTCGATTCCTGGGCAAGCCTCTCTGGGCACCTTAAGCTATCCTGTCCTGTGTAAATTTCACATGCCATCAGGATTAGTACTGGGTGAACTCTTTCATCACCAACCAAACTGACCTTTGGGTTGATTATGGTGTTTATGGTTTTCTTTATATTATGGAAATACATATTCCTTACGATTTATATGACTGAGGAGTAACGCTGACACAGCAGAAGAGGAGAGAACTCAATTGTCTCGCAAGTCCTCTACAAAGGGAGTACATGGCATCAACACCTCTCTCATTTATCAAAATGCATTTTTGCACATCATATGACTATTTCCCTGCGACTATGAAGTAACACCAGAAAGGAAGAGATGAATTAAGCTATCCCTTAAATATGCAATTGCCTTTTGATATCATTTTGCTGGCTTTATACAGCGAAACAATTATGCAATGAGAAAAATCTCTTTTTTCCTATGTTATACTACTTATGACATTTTTAGCAGAAATATAAAGTAATTAGTACATGGTATGTTTCAGTAAATTTAAATATTGAAAAACTGTCTGGGAGCATTCCTTTAGAGATTTAAAAGAGTCCATTCTTTAACATTCACTTATTAGGCTAATTGTATGACTCTACTTTGAAGAAATTGAGTCACTCAAAGTGATGATTTCCCAATATTCAATTAATAAAAACGAGATTACCGGGTACGTCTTTGCTCTCTTCATCAGCCCCGGGCTCCTGAAGGACAACAGAGTCATGGATGATGGTGAGGGGCCTCTTGAGAGGGCAAGCATCCTGGACGTGCCGAGAGTCACACTCTCCACACAACGTTATGCGGATGGCAACCCTCTGCTTGGTGTCCGCTGGAAGTTTGCCTGTGGCCGCTACCACCACCCCTGCTGCCGCCGCACTCGTTGCTGTGGGGAGGGAAGATTGGGGTTGCGTTGAGGTCGAAGAGGGCAAGTGGGCGGCGGTGTTGGGGAGGGACTCGTGGGGGGGCAAACCTTCAGAAGGCTCCAAAGGCAAGCTGTTCTCCATGCTCTGAGGTGGAGCGCTGCTGGACGGAGGGGTCAGCTCTGGAAGAACACCATCAATGGGAACTTTGCGCACATCATGGTGTTTCCTGGGAGCAAACAATGAAGAAATGCCATGACAGTAACTTTAACAGAGTCATTTGCTAATGTGTATTGCAATGCAGTACTTTCTAACTACAAAAATCATTCATGTTGATTTCATACATATTTCCATCCGAGTGCTTTAGCCATTAAAATTTCCAAGGCATCCTAATGCCCTAAAAATCAAATACAGATTCAGTTTTGCGAGACATTGGATACTATTTGAAAGTTTTTATACATTAAATGAATCCATAGTTAGAGAAGAAATAAGAATAACTGAAGAAAAGCAGCATGTAACATAATAAAAGAGTGCTAAATACCCACTTATGCTTGGATTCACAAATCACTATTCCAAAAAGAATGACTAATCAATGACAAGCAATAATGTCAAGAATAACAAATCAAAGAATGACTGTCATGTTACAAGAGAAATCATGATAATACAACACAAATGGGATTTATTATTCATTCAGCGGATCATAAAAGTTACCGTTGTGTCACAGATTACTTTTAGGAGAAACTACACAGAGATTTTTGAATTTTCCAAACGTGCTACTCAAAGTTATATGACAGCTGAGATACTTCAATAATAATCAGCTTAGAAGATTCTAACTGGTTGGCATTGGCGCAACTTACCAATTCATCAAGATAATTAATAAGTATTATCACTTATAACATCAAATACTTACATTCAGACTTTATGACTTTAATGGCTATCATAAAATAAATTGTTTAGAGCTTATGTTGTAAAAAATATCATTTGATTAGATTTTATTATTCTATGCTAAACTTATCTATTTTACAATATCTTAGGTCTTAACATCGAGTCATAATACACTTTCAATGTTGATTAAGTAGTTAAGGCTTAACCAAGACTTGAACAGAGAGTCATTATATTGGCCCTAAGTAGAATTGAGGATGCTAACTATAACAGTTAACTCACTGAGTTCAGTTATGACCCAATAAAGTTCATTTCAGTTGAGTTAAATCAGCATTAAAACTAAATCAAGTAAATTAAAAAAAACTTTTACCTCAAGTTAATTTAACACAAATATTTTAACTACCATAAACAAGATTCCCTGTCAACATTTTTTTTATTTCTCACAGAAAAAAATGAACCATTACAGAATCTTATGAAAAAATAGATTTTTTTAAAGAGGTAGAAGTTAAAGTAAGAAGTCTTCTCCTTGCCCCTAACTTAACCTCGCGTTCGAATCAACCTAAATTTGCTCTTATGAGGATCCCCTTTCCTCTGTTTAATTAAACGTTAATGCTTCCAGTTTTAAATTGTATTTAATTATAATATAAACGTATTAAATTAAGTAGTCAACAGAGACATGGGCTTATGATTTAAGAGATGCAATATAAAATGTAATTTTTAACTTAATATATTAATACCAAATACTATTCAACCCTGCCGACTGTGAAAATCAGGGAAAATGTACATCTTTTAAAAATAAATTTATTCAGATGATTAAACTTTCCCAACATACACAAGTATTATCAATCACACTTCATTTTTGACAAGACTAGCAAGTCAGCCGATTCCATTCAAGCCCTGGGAGGGTTAGACCATTCTGGCAAGGAGCAAGGCAAGGACCTCACTTGAATCCTCTTCATAAACATGGAGATGACTAATGCTCTATAATATTTACAGGCAAAGCAATACCAACTGTTAAAAGTACAACAACACCAAGCAGAGCATCAAATTTGGAAAAAAAATCAAGAAATATTATAAGTTGTTATTGACAAAAAAGTAAAGAGTAAAAATGAAAATTTGTCAATTAAAACAATAAAACTGTTTTATTCTGGTGATATAAACACAAAAAAGTTTCCGTGATCAAATTTAATCTAAGAATTTTATACAACTTGTTTTGACTGAGTGTTCTGTACTGGATTCTTCATTTCTACTAGTTTTTATGGCAAGCATGGCACAAAACGTTTCCATCAATAAACTGCATTTTAAATCTTTGATATGCAAAATATCTCCCGAGAAACTGTGGGAGATGCCATGATAGTAACTTTTAATCGAGTCATCCGCACGATGAGCATGACTACACAACCAACACCAGAGCGTAAAAACCATTCGACTGGTTCCACTTTTCGTTTAACTCTCTTAGGTTAAACTTTAACCTATACTTTTATTCAGTGACAACCATTTATAGAGGAAACCATGTATATCAAAAGTGTCCATGGAAAAATTTCCTAGTTAAGACGTGGAGTAGGGAAATGCCATGGATTCAAACCTCAAGAGGTAGGACATGCTCAACGTAGAAATAGAATGATTTTTTGTCTCTATTCTGGGAAGTCACCTGAATGTAATGGAACCTTGTTTGCTGGTGGTTTTTAAAACTTTTGCAAAAGTTTAAGGCTACTAACACCATTACGTTTGTCCACTTTCACTATGAGACTCCTTCGGAAGACAAATTAAGACAAGTCCCTGACTCAATACACTATGACGCCCCAAGGTGAGAGGAGTACAGTATATGCACAATAGTTATAAGGTCTTATATATTCAAATTGGTCACCCACTATCCGTTGTTTCGGAAGGAAACTTGAAAAACATAAGACAATCAGTGCCTAAATGTAGAAATAGGAAGAGTAAAATAGATTGATTATATTTAGCCTTCGAAATCTATGTTTAATCTTTCTGTACATGGGTCCAGAAACATTTGATTATTTCTCGGATAACATTGAAAAGATATTTCCCGAAACTTTCTTCCCATGGTAGAATCGTGGCTTTTTATTCAACAAAATGTGAAAATTTTGTTTGTTAATTGTACAAATCAATTTGAGTAAGAACTGTGTAAATTGTATAAGGGTATCTAGTTTGAATTCATTTTTTGTAGCTTGTGTATTTTCTCATGAAGTATTGTAATGTATTCTGATTAGTTTTTATTTGTGATTTATTGCAATTTACACTAAAGTTGTGCTTTTAATTTGAAGATTTTAATTTAACTTGCCCTTGAGGTTTTATTTATTTCAAACATAACCACCACTATGTCTACCAAAAGCATCCATTCTTTCATGGTCTAATTTTTGCGAGTTCACTTTTTTATGGTAGTAAATAAATCTCTCCCAATTAAGTGACGCTGTAAATATCACATAGAGATAGAACATAGCAAATAAAGAAAAAAAAGCTTTGAAAACAATTGACAAATATCAAGAAACTGCGGGAGATACCGCGAAAGTAACTTTTAATGGAGTAATCTGCTAAATGTGGATTACACTCCGAAATTGTTACATTGTTTGAAAACCATGTTGACTTCAAATTGACCTTCTTGTGAGCTTTTCAACTTCATTTCTCAAGTTTGCTGCTGCGTAAAGATTACCAATCCAGTGCCAAGGTCAACTTTCCTAGTCATAAGATGCAGAATGCAGGGCTAATAAATTTGGATTTAGAGAAGCCTTGAGAGAATGGGAAATGTCCGAGGTGGCTCGCGATAAATGTTTACCCTCCACACACACATGAATGCAGTAAGTCTTGTTCACGAGACAGCCGCGTGTATCCTGGGCGGTAGGCCAGAGTGAGCACAAACGGACCTGCCGGAAGTTTGCTTGCCAGGGGCGACAAGTTGGAATGCAGGATTTCGCAAGTTTTTTGCTGGCGTACTTTCAAACAGGAGGATAGACAGAAATTTGCAGAGCCAGAAAAACCTTAACGTTCACAAAAAATAAATCATGTTCTTGGTACAGCCGGAAATAACCAATTCCCACCACACAGCATAAACTTAAAAATTGGAAACAAATCATTGAGACTGGTTAAAAAAGAACACTTCTTTGCAACTGTGAACGATGACCGGTGACATTGAGTAGAGAGAACAAGAAAAATGAGGAGGAGGGACGAAGATGTGATAAGTGTAGAATAATAGAGAGGAAATGGACTAGAGGAGTATCAACAGGGCATGTTCAGAGAACTTTGAGTCAAGAGAAAGGTGTGGTCGCGGAATGTAGACAGATCAGATTAAATACGAGGACTGCTCAATTAAGAGCAATGCATAAAAATTCACAAGCATAACTAACAGTGCAAATATTCACTTTTATTTTATGCCGTTAGGATGAAGTTTCATGCGTACGTGGCTTAAGTTTCACCGATTTGACTTAAGTATTGTGTCAGCGGCAAGCGTTGCAGGTTGGAACTTGTCCAAGAAGTCCATGCTTGCCTCGTGATGATGGAGAATGCTTCGAGCGAAGGTGCTTCCCCACATTTGGGAACAGGGAAAGAGTCACATGGGGCATGAATCTGGACTTCAACGCTGAAGTCAAATCAATGACATTTGTACCGCACAAACATTACCCACCAAGCCAATAATATTATTGCATACGATCTAGTGGTTAAGGTAGGATGTGGACGGACCTAAACTACCAACATAATTCTCTTGTCTCCCCTAACAAAACACAAACCAACATCCTAAATACAATAAACTCCGCATATGTACTTCCTTCCTCCCTCCCTTCATTCCGTCCATCGGCCGACCTCGGTTTCGACGGGTTAACGCTCTCGCCCGCCAATCCAGAGGTCCCGAGTTCGATTCCCGCCCAGGAGGCTTTTCCTCCACCTAGGGCTTGGTGGTATGTAATTGTGTTTAATGTAATATGTAGGGGTTAGTTGGCAGAAGGGACTGTAAAGTCTCAATCTCGCCCCAATAAAGTCATTAAATAAATAAATCATCCCTATCCCATTCCTGCCCCTTCCTCGTTTGCCTAACATTCTCCCCTCTGCATCGCAGTCTTCAACATCCAACTGCCAGCCAATGATGAAACAAAATTAAATTTTTACGCAGTAAGTTATTCGAATAAAAAACTCATCAGAGCTCGCTACCCATTAACAGTTGTACATACATCAGATGAAGGAATCATTATTACCATTAAATAAAAATACCGTCAATATTACAAAAGGCGAATGGCAGGGTTGACTGTGGCAACCCAGCGCCAGGATTTATGACTAAGAAATATTGATCGGCAACATAATGCAAGAGGCAGTTGTTTTCTCCAATTCACGTGTTTGGCAACTAAACAGAAATGTTTCTCTAAAACTTATTTATAACCAAAATGTGTTCCGTCCTTTCATGGCGCCATAATCTTTAGTTGACGCATGTGTCAGTCTCAAAGGGGAATGTCTCCGCCGAGACATGAGGAATAGCCGCGATCGGATCCACTCCGAGGGCGCACTTCTCGTGCAGGCGCTCGAGTGGACGGCACCCGCGCCGAGGCTTCGTTTTCCTATCGGATTTGCACCGCGCCGGAATCCTGGGGGGGGAGGGCGGGGGAAGGGTGGGGGGCGCACCCTACGATGTCGCTGCAAAACCAGCGTGACGTCAGCCAAGAGGGGAGCTCCGGGTTTGGGGATTTTTCCCGGGGATCCGCAACATATTGACAAGGCTTCCAACTCTGCGAAAATCCGAATCCCACGACGGAGGTCAGTTTCCCGCGCTTGACTCCGTTCTCCAACATCGAAGACGAGAGTCGACGAAGAAACCAAGGAAAGTGAATGGGTTTCCATAAATTCTTCCTCTAATCCTAAGGCTTCCGCGAATCCTAGCTGACGAGGGATCGCGTGCTGCTTCCGGGAAATAATTACCGTCGCGTAGGTTCTTTGTCAGACAAAGTGTTTCGCCCCTCAGTCCCGGAGGCAACGTGCATTGCTTTGACGGAGGAGAATTTTTTTCTTCGCCAAATGAAGACTTACTCCTCGATTTCCTCGCTCCACCGGTGCAATAAATACGCATAATACTCTCCATTTATCATTCGCCCTTCAAGTAATCTATGCAGGCGATTCCGCGCGCATCCGAAGAAACCGTGGTCGTCACCTTGTCGGCCGATTTAACCGTCTTCGCCTTCTTCGGAACCGGTTCGCCTTCCGAAACCCACTGTTTCAACTGTTCCTTTGTCTCTCGAGTGTAGAGCAGCATGCTTCGTTCGCAGTTAAGTGTCGACGCATAAACTCGTCGGAATCACGGCATAAAAGTGCCGAACCAGCCTCCGGATGGACCACACTTTTATTCTCTCCACTCAGAGCAAACCTGCAACCCATCTTGCCGAGATTTTTGCACACCCAATTTTTCGAGCAAAATCGAATACTCTGTACCTTGTGCCATGCCTGTGGCCTCAACTATTTCGCGAATTTAGATTCGTGGATCACTCAAAACCACATCGTGAATTTTGTCATTCTATTCAGAGGAAGTCACTTCCATTGGACGTCCCGAACGAGGTCCATCACTTGTAGACATTCGGCCACGTTTAAATTCATTTGCCCAATTGTTCCAACAATCGCAAACACAGGAGCAGATGTGCCATGGACTTTATTCCACTCGGCTTGGATCTATTTCGGAGTTAAGCCTTCTGAAAAGAAGTGTTTAATCACCGCACGTAACTCATTTAATGCCATTAAAAAAAACAAAAGTTTGTTGCATCAATCGACTATGAAAGTGAAACCACCCGATGGATATAGATGCAACTTTAACAGCAGACTAGTGAAAGATGAGGTTTACTAAAACAAATCTTTTCCGCTACTACGAGCGCCATCTCTCGGATTTTCCAAGGAATTATTTAAGAACGTAACTCAATGCCTCGAAAAATCTAAATCCATTGCTACACTGAAATGTACGAAATGACGACATCCTCAAGTGTCGCTAGCAAGAAAGCCCTTTCAAATTCTTGAAAGGACAAACCAACGAAAATGAAAGCCCTCCACAATTACAAAAAAACAGCAGTTAAAGTTTGATATTGTCTTGAATGTGATGGTGAAAAAAAAATCTAAGCCCTTCGCGTTTCAAAATTACAATTTTCCAGTGTGATCCACTACTCAAACAGGTTGACTATCGCAATGACCCGGTGAAATTCCCAGAGTGCTTGGCAATATTCCAGGTTGTTTGGGATTTCCAGCTTGATGAGGTTTCAGCCTATTCCAAGAGAATGGAGTGTTACCCAATTCAATCATGTACGCAGCGCAACTTGATCCCCAAAACGCCGCTGACACCAATGGGTCGTAAGTCATGACGCGTATGAGTCGTGCGGTGAGCTCGCCGGTTCCCCAAAATTCGACAACAGCAATCAAACATATGTATACCAAAATTATCCGCGTTTGGCAACACCCTCGCGTAACTTATTCACCCCAAAATGTTATCATGAATACTGGAAAATATGATTCCATCGCATAATAATTTACTCTCTCTCTCTCGACTTCAGTTCGCAAATGAAACGAGAACTCGACAGGTTGGTGTACATTGTAATCCTGCGCCATTTAACATGGCGTATTCTCGAACTTAACCATTACCAAAGGGGTAATAACTCCAATCCATGCCCTGTTTAAGCGAGTATCTTGCAGCAATCTATATCAATCTATAGTTCTAATTATGGTGAGCCGCGGACCAATTGCCTGCAGCGCAGTGAAGACAGCACGTGGCGTTTTTATTTTACAAATTCAGAGGCAGAGAGGATTGGCGCGATGACTGGCTCCTTAGGAGTGACAAAACGCCATGGACCTTGCGATCAATTCCGAGGCCACCCGTGTCTCCCGACGCTTGTCGTGCTGCCAGCGCCCCCTTGGAATACATTTCAATCCGGGGCTTCGGGAGAACGACGGTTGATTTCAAGTTTGGCTTTGAAGCGATGTATCCCAAAAGTACCCGACCAAACAAAGAAAACACAACATTTTGAGAAAAATGTATCCAATTTTCCCCGTAATCTCCTTTCTACTCTATACACTTTCCCCGGCGATGTTCAATAAGTTCGAGATATCCTTTTTATAATAAGAACTGTCTTGCTCCTCGATATAGCCTTTAACCTGTCGACATCACTTCTTCACGGTTCGACAATGTTTGACCACCGAGCCATTTTTTCAAGTTTGCGAACAGCAAATAATCGGAGGGGGCTGAATCTGGTGAATAGGGTGAGCACGAAATAGCAATTCAAACTTTGATTCGTGAATTTTGGCCGTTGCAATAACTTATTTGTGAGCTGGTGTATTGTCTTGAAGAAACAGCATTTTCTTCTTAGCCATGTGCGGCCGCTTTTGATTGATTTCTTCGCTCAAACATTGCAATAAGTTCACAAAATAATCGACGTTGATAGTTTTTCCCTTTTCATGATAGTCAAATTATCCCACACGCATCCCAAAACACCGGCGCCATGACCTTGCCTGCAGATGAAACAGTCTTCGCCTGCTTTGGAGTCAGTTCTCCCTTTCGAATCCATTGTTTTGATTGTTCTTTCGCCTCGGGTGTGAAGTATTGGACCCATGTCTCATCCATGGACATCTCATGAACAATTCTGCTTACTTGCTGTGAAACTTTGCTAAACACTCAATTTAAACATCTTCACGATGCTGGTTTTGCTCGAGTGTGAGCACCCATCTTACACACAGCTTTCTCATGTCCAAATGTTCAGATAATATGCGATATACTGCATAACTTTTTGAAATGCCTACTATGTCTGCCATCTCGCGCACTTTCAGTCGACGATTACCCAGGATCACTTTGTGGATTTTCTTCACCGTTTCTGGAGTCGTCACCTCATTTGGTCGACCAATGCAATGATCGTCTAGCGACAGCTCGTACGGCCTCGTTTAAACTCTGCTACCCAATGTTTTCCTGTTGTAAACGAAGTAGTAGACTCACCCAGAGTAGATTCCAGTTCAGCTTTTATATTGGTTGGCCTGAGGCCAATCAAATAAAAGTATTGTATCACATAACGATGACCAATTTTCTCCATTTTCACAAATTCTCTGAAAACGTTCACTATTGATGGCTGCCAAACAAATATTAAACAACGTGGCTTCTTCAAACTTGAAACATGCTTTACAGATTGCGTAATATCTAATAGAATGATATTTTTCAAACAACTACCGCCATCTCTAGGTCAGGCCGGGCCTACAACACGGAAGCCAGGACACAACAAGCAAGAAATTGAAACATCACTACCACATGAAAATGCACCACAAAACACTCTACCCCCCCGAGGAGACTGTAAAAGGCAGGGAATGCGACCCAACGTTGCAGGTAGCAGGAATTTCCCCCCGCGGAGAATGACGAGGGATTGAAAGGGAGACTCAAAAACAGATGAACAGAACACGGATGAGGTCATTCGGAAAGAATGGGTTATTATAACAAAACACATAAGGTTAGTGAAAGAGCATGCATTTAAGTAGAACTAATTATTTTTTAGACGCTGAGGGTGGCAAGTGGAATTTTTGCTATATATAACCCTGCAGTTGCTATCCCGTATTGTCCGTGGGAAGAAGGAGTCCTTGAGTCGGCTAGTTCTGGCATCTATTTCCCGAATTTTATATGCATGATCCAAGCGACCAATGTATGTAGGAGTACGAATAATTTGCGAGACCTCGGTTCTGAAACATGCGGATCTGAATTTATTAAATAATTTCAATCTTGCATTGAATCGTCTCTCTTCTAATGATATTGCTGGGATAAAACGTTTATACTTCATTCAATTCGTATCCTATTAAAAAAGAACAGGAACCATCCGAAGGGGTTTTACTATCATATTTCAAAGCAATTCCATCCGTAGAAGTAGTCCAAGGAAGAGCAGGCTGACATGAAGCAAACTATCCTCACCCAACCGTTTAATACGATAAAAGGAAAAGTCACGCGACCAATAGCCAGAATTAGAGAGAAGTCGAAAGCATCCGCCAAACGGATGTACCAAACTAATAAAATGTGTTGTCTCCAGCGTAACTTTATGGAATTCGCATAACATGGTGATTTGAAATTAATGACTTTGTGATTCCACACACTTTTTCCTAGCTTACCTTTGATTTTCCCTCTTTTTTGAAAGGAAATCCAACCAAATTTCTGCCGGACATCATTATCATAATGTAGCCACTCGATCCAGGGAAGTTGAAGAGACAATTCCACGCATGGAATATTTAAGTGGGTGGATGAGCAAAGTCAATAATTTCATTTCAATATATCAACCTCATGTCCTCGGAATACGACACTGCGACTAACGTCGGTCGCCCTAGGAACAAGGAGGGAGTTAAACAGGATAGCTTATTCATGCCGTTCCGATAGGATTATTTATCATTGCACGTTCATCATTTTATTACGATGTTTACAACACAAGGATCTATTTATTGCCACTCGATTTTTCATTCCAACCCAATACACGAAACGCTACGGCGCAATCTTACCACATAATTGCAAACAGAAACAAGGTGATTTCGTCTCACAGAAAGAATATAAACACACCTGTCACGATAGAATCTGTGCAATGCGAGTTCGCATGACACTCATTTATAAATCAAAAGCGTTCTGCAGAGGTGAGGTCCTGACGGGAGTCTTCGACCGATCAAAGAGATGCTCCGCCCTAAAGAACCCCGAGGACTGATTCTTTAATATCATTCAATTTTACTGATCAAGATGTTTCACTTACCCATCAAAACTGTAGAAGATTTATTACAGAGAGGATTAATGGCCAATCAAAACGTCGAGAAATTTAAAGAAGATGATGAAGCAAGGTGTTCACGAGAGCAAATAAATTTTTATGAAATTTAATCTTCACTTTAAAGAGCAGAGAGGTATATGAAATGTTGACCTCGCGTCTTTACAGTACAAACAATTTAATAGCGGAAAAGGCCAATATTAAAATATCACCAGGATCCATAATATGTAATTTTTGGGAAAAAAAGACCACGACTATTGTCTTGAGATCCCAGATTATTGAATACGTATTTATGAAAAGTTTGAGTCTTATAAGAAGTTCTGTTTGGGAGTTACATAAATAATATACCTCGCTCTATTCCATTTGTGAATAACACCTTTTCAAAAATTTAGCGTAGCAAGGATATATCATAAAATGGACGAGAAAACAATTTTGTGGAGTTCAATCCAATTCACTATTAATCGCATTAAAGGAATGTTTAGACAAGTAAAACACAAATCTAGAGTTCCACCCGCGCCCTTGCGTATTCAGAAAGGAAAATTTAAATCACCTTCATTCCCGCATTGGAAAATATTTCACAAAATTATTGCGTGTCAAAACAGAATTAATATTTTTGCCCCAATGAGTCATAATGAACATTAAACTTACGTTAACGTAACAATTCTGTAATAATCTATATACATTGTCAGTTCCCCTTTATTTTAACCGCGTAGCTAATGTTTAAGAATTAAGGTCAAAGGATTTCAAATGCCCCACTTAAATTTGTAGTCCAACTAAAAACTGGTACAATTATCATAAATGCATTCCTCTCGTTTGCTTATTAAAGGCAGAAAAAGGAAGCAACGGCCATGGGAAATAATGGAAGTCTTTAAGGTGAGTGAAAGGAATCCGTTCGTTAACGATATCAAAGCAACGATTACCTTTAAAATGCCGCGATATTCACGCAAACTTCAGGGATACCCCTTGCATGATTCTTTAATATTATAACCACCGATACGCAAAAAGTTGAACACAAGTGTGAAACACAGACAAAACAGATTTTTCATGTTTTTACTCACTGCAGTATTCGTCTAGCTTTCTTCGGGAAATTCAAAATGCTCCTTGAACGATTTATTTCGTCGAAAACACAAAAAAAATTCCACGGCGACTTTTACGGGTGCAGTTGACATTCCTTTAAATGAGAACTTCACTTGGCGCGCCTTTGAAATATCACGCCGTCGTTCCCTTTAGTAGAAAACCGACACGATATACTTTTTGAGGCACTTTCGATCGGACGGGAAAGTGATGACTCCGAGGACTTTACCTTGAACCTTAAGGTCTGAACCAAAGTTTTAACCGCGTCTTCTGTGGCGAAAGATTCGATCTGCGGCAGCGCCGGGAAACGAAATTAATCGGAAGGCCCCGAGGTCATTTTTCGTGTCGGCGCGACAGTGGCGTCTTGCGTGATCCCCGCCGAGTCTGTCCCACGCAGGGGACACCCCCCCGAGGGAAGAAAAATGGGTCGGGGTCCGCCGGGCTCGGAAACGAGCGTTCCGTGCGTGACCCATCCCCGGTCCCACCGCCAAGAGCCCGCCACTAATGGCGCATTAAAGCAAGATCCACTCAAGAGCCGCGGCCAAGTGGACGAGAGCAGCGATCCCTTTAAGCCTTTAAACGCGAGCCAGCCCACAATTCAGAGGCCGTGTTCTTGAAGGTCGTGAATGAAGGAGGGAGACCTGTGGAGAGGAGGGTGAGGTGTGGTTGTTCCACGTTCAACTCCCCCCACTCCCCCTCTCTCTCCCGCCGCCGACTCTGTCACTCCGGAGCCCTCGTCCCAATCAAACATTCGCTCCCTTTTACGCACACACACTTGCGTGTACGTAAAAGGTCGCGTGTGTGCTTGTATCTGATTGTCGAGTGACGGTTTGCCTTCCGGCGACGACGATTCCGCAGTGCTCACGCTTTCCAGGGCGCAAGTTCCCTCCTCCAGAGCAGGGCATCGCCTTTCCACTACTCGGACCATCCCTCGACTTCGGGAGATGACTTGGGGAGGCAATTAAGGACATCATCGCAATCCTTGGACGCAAAATAGTACGTTAACGTATCAGATCATCTATATTTTGTTTTTCATTCTCCAAGATGAATCATCAACTTGAATAAACTTAAAAACGGAGACGAAAACTCTTCCACTTATATTCCAAAACGCTTCCACTCAATAAATATTTATGTTCGACCAGTTAAACGCCATTTTCACCCTTGAAAATTATGTAGTACATCGAAACTACCCTGTACACATGTCGCATGACTAGCTATAGGAACAGGGCGCGGCTACATAACTTCCTTTTTTATCAAGTAAAACCCCTGTGCTCCTAGTATTTGCTTGTTATCCATACGATAGAAGTTTTGAAGAAGATTTAATCATGTATCAATATTGACGTGGGAAAACTACAGAAGATATATTTACCTCTATTAATGATTAAATTACAAATCAAGATATAGCTTGGGAGAAATGTGCCAATACATGTACACAGACGGTGCTCTAGCTGGTAGGAAAGATAAAATGTGTTGTATCTCGTATCCAGGAAGTAGCTTCAAGAGCCACCAGCGGTCATTGTATTTTGCATAGGTAAGCACTAGTGACTAGAAAATAGCCTGTAGATTCATACATTTTCACTGCCAAGTCCAAGGCGGCGAATTGACTCTTTCTCTACGCTGGTAGAAATATTTTTATCGCGTCGTGAAACAGTATTATTTGATAATTGCATTGCATTTATTTTTTCAGCAGCTTGTCGGCTAACAATAATTGTGACACCTGAGTGTCAGTCGCACACGGCTTAGTGAGTGTCTCCCCAATCGTCGGATCATCACCGTCACGTGCAATACGATGGCTCACGCGATCACGTGCTTCTGTTGCATTTTCATTTTCAGTTCTAGCCATAGCAATCATTTGAAGTTTTGATTTTTCTAAAGAGCCCATTGTCTCTTATAAAATTACATGCCTTTTCCCTTACAATCACTGTGTATCGTTTCGAAGTGCCGGCGGAGTTTTGCTGGAGCTAAACAACTGTTTGCGAGTATTTTACGACATTGCATAAGGAGCATCCGCTTTGCCAATATACGTCAATCCCAAGTTAAAATAACTTCCATCTTACTTCCGTTTTGGTCTCTTCATAGATGACACTTGTGCTCTAATATTAGATTTTGAATAAACCACGGGTTTTCGATCATTTTCTTCTTCAATGATAGACGTATTGTACGTATCAGTAGAATTACCTGGCCTTCCTTTTTTTTAAGTTCCACTTTTTTATCAAAAATTCATAAATAGTTTTAAATAATACTTGAATTCCGTTATAAGGACAAAGTCATCAACGAAAAATTTCAGTTAAAAGAGCCAACCAAATTTTTTAAGTTAAGAAACACTTACTTAAGAAATTTCCCATATACCTTTCCCTCCTCCCGAATGTATGCACTACAGCCGAAGACTGTCTTTTGATGAAGGAGAGTTGAGGAGAGCTGTGAATTGCATCTTGAAGACATTTCCAAATATACAAAGATGGAAAGTGCAGCCCAGGGAGAGCAGCACTGAGTTACAAAATCGACTCATAACTCGCGGAAACGAGCGAGTGGTTTATGCGCATGTCCAAGCTGCACTGGTAGGCGCCACTTTGGCTTAAAATATCCACACCTACATAAAGCAGGGTATTTAAAATTAATTTTCATTTATTACTTCGAGTATATAGTAGCGGACCTTAAAATGTACATTACAGTGTATAATGTCTTTCAAAATTTCGCGGAACACCAGTGTTCCGCGGAATATAGCTTTGGAACCCCTGAGTTAGACAATACAATGTATTAGGCACAGATTTAGGAACAACGTGATCAATTACCAGTTTCCCGGGAGCGGATGCGGACTCCGATCGCAATTTAGTAATTATGAACGGTGGCATCCGATTCAAAAAAATAAGATATGGAAGACGGAAGCATTAACCGGGACGTTAAGGAAGAAGTACGATCGTATTTACTCGTATTTACCAGATTAGCCCCCCGCCGGTGACTTTTTTAATTTCCAAAATTAAAATTCTGAAAAATCAAATCCCATGGAATCCTGGTTTCGGGTGCGACCTCGGGTAGGCATATTGTATGCATAGTAATGTAGTTGTGAAAACAAGGAATACGAGTATTGTGAGTTATTTTTATTTTCTGCGATGAATTATCTCGATTACAATTTGAATCATGGGCTGATAATTTATGAGCGTAAATAACGACTTGAGACCTCACTGACCCCGACGCCTATTCTGTGAAGTAATGCTCGACCCTATTATATAGTTCATGGTCAGTTTTCCCACGGGTTGAATTACTTAAGTTAGCTCACCATCCTTTTCCAAGGCGGCCCTTCAACCTTTACAGCATAGCTGAGTTTCTTTGGCTTTCAAACGCGGCCACGAAATTTAATCCTTAGATTAGATAAATCGTTGGGAATTTTGTTGGTACATAAGAAAGATTTTTTTTGTTTCCGATACAAATTTAAGTAGGATTCGACGGGAAAAAAGCCTTCGCGTTATAAGGGTCAATTTTTCAGATGGAACCGTCCGATAGCACTTAGTGTTGTCAAGGCTTAAGGTATAAATAGCAACCCTCGTATCAGCAAGTTGTTGAGAAAATCACGAATGAGGAAATGGCGCTGGGTAAATAGAGGAAAATGGGAATATATCAAAAAAGCGGCATCGAAAGCCACAAAAAGGAATTATAGGTATTGCAAATAGGAAAAGGGCATGGGAACCATGGATTACGGACGATATGATTAGAAAGATAGATGAGAGAAGGAATTGGACAAACATTTTCTTAAGAATTAGGTCGAAGTAAGTGTAAAGAGTTGAATGATTAACTGAGGCGAATAACAAATGGAGCGACAGAAGCGTGGCGGAAGACACTGGGCGAGGATATGGAAATTTAACAAAGAAAGTGTAAAATCGGTGCACTGCCCAGAAATGAAAACGAAGGGAAGTCAGAGAGATGTAAGGAGGGAAAATCGTGACGAACAACCAAATCTAATGCAAAAGAATACACTACGCGTGATGTCATTGCAGTAATGCGGTCACCAATAGAATACGGAATATTGAACACAATCACGATGTATTTTAATGTTTCGTAGATTTCGAAAAACGCGTTTGACACGGTGAATTTGGTAGGATTAATTAATGTAATGCATAAAATAGGAGTCGAAAGGAGAGATAAGACGCTTATCTGAAACATGTGCATGTCTCAGAGGGCCCAGGTGCGAGTGGGGAACGGGGAGTCCGGATGGGCAGTGTTAGGAAGAGGTGTAAGGCAGGGTTGCCCATTATCACCGTCGCTGTTCAATGTATAGTATATGAGGAGGAAATGATTAAAGAGGCATGGGAAGAACTGGAGGTAGGAATGAAAGTGGGCGGGGAATTCGTAAAATCATTTAAGTTTGAGGATGATGAAATTTTAGTTTACTGGTCATCCAAGGGGTGGCAAGCATTGCTGAGTGCATTGAAAAGCCAGAGCGATAGATATGGGATGAGAATCAATATAAATAAAACAAGGGTTATGCCGTTTTCCAGAAAGAGATAGGCTAAGTTAAGCGTTAAAATAAGAGTTCATAAACTAGAGCGGGTCAAACGATTAATCTATGTTGTAAGTAAAATTTTTAATATCAGGCTTAATGTCGTGGATATTGTCCATTACGGAAAGTAGTTTTGTTAATTCCACTTCATGTAACATTAACAAAGCATTAAGTTAAGCACACACTTAACATTAAATGGGGTTAACGAAGCTGACATTGTTTTCTTTCCATATTAGTCTCGCAAGGGTTTTGAGCCAAAATATTCAAAGTAGTTGGGACATAAGGAGAAGAATTGCGTTAGGCAGAGAAGCTTTCACAAGGAGGAGGGAGTTGATGACAGGGACGTTGGGTAAGGATATTAAGAAAAGACTCGTAAAAACTTTGATATGGAGCGTAGCTATGTACGGCGCGGAAACGTGGTCATTGAAGGGGGAGGATAGACGTAGACTGGAGGCTTTGGAAATGCGGGTGCGGAGATGTTGAAGACTGTAATAGAGGGGAGAATGTTAGGCAAACGAGGAAAGGGAAGGAACAGGATAGGGATGTTGGACGGGATGAAGGGAGGAACATACGGAAATGAAGAGGGGCTTACGAGTTTTGTATTGTCGGATGTCAAGTTGTTTTTTTGCTTGGAGAGGCAAGTACATGTTTGCTGGACAATTGTATTGGCCGTTTCCATCCCAAACGAACATTAACCGGTAGAATACCATTAATAATAATACCCACTTCCACACAATCTTTACCTATAATCATCTCAACTCATTTCATAATCAAATGGACCAAATGAAGAAAGTAAAATATTTAATGTTGTTAACAATTCGAATACGGAAAATATTGATGCCCCATGAGAATGAAACAAGCACAAACAATTGGTCTTAAATGAAAAGCATTTTTCCATGTCATTCTACGTTGACTGTTTCGCCGGAGGGTTCTACAATACGGATAAAACGAATATTTTTATTCGAAAATTAAACGTAAATGTCTTGCTACCACATCATTACTCGCCACATGCCCAACAATGTACCGCCAATAGAGCCACTGGTTGGGGCATTGACTGACAGAACGTCATCAATCAAATCTATAATTTCCAAAAGGAAAGAATGTTTCGAGGCAAAAAATATTCATTGACACAAATGGGAATGCAGCAGGAAATAAAAAATCTCAAAAAACACAAGAACTTACATAATAAGTGGTCATACTAGGGCACATATGCATACGACGTCCATTCATTAATGAGTGGCCATACATTTATTAAAATTCATTTTTATGCGGCACAAGGTCCATTGGTTTAAATCTAGTATTGCGCCAATCGCAACCGTAGTAAGTTGAAACAGTCCAGTATAGTAAGTTGAAACAGTCCAGTAAGCCCACGTCTATTTCTGATGATGAAAATTGATCGCCAAAAAGGGGTTTTCTCACTTAGGGGGACACAAGAAAAAGTCACATGGGGCATGGTCTGGACTATTATCGGGGGGGAAGGGGGGGGGGGGGTGCTTCACATCGACTTTTGCGAGACATTCGGCGAGAGAATTTTCGATGTGGGGCCGTGCATTATCCAGCCTGTTGCTTAGAAATGTGACCTATCGCGCGCCTTTGATACGACCTTGGAAAATTTTCAGTACATCCCAAGAGTATGCTCCATTTACAGTTTCGCGTGCTAGCGTGGCACGCCGAAACACCATTCCCTGAATTTAGAAAAATGAAACGACCATATCCTAGCACCCAGCACTTTGAAACATGAAATTTTCATTAAATAAGTACTTCAATATACTCCTTTTCCCCCTTCATCCCGTCCAACATCCCTATCCTGTTCCTGCCCTTTCCTCGTTAGTCTAACATTCCCCCTCTATTACATTCTTCGGCATCCCAATTTCCGATCAATTTACTCCTTTTCCCCCTTCATCCCGTCCAACATCCCTATCCTGTTCCTACCCTTTCCTCGTTAGTCTAACATTCTCCCCTCTATTACAGTCTTCAACATCCCACTGCTGGTTAATACCTCCTTCATCCACTTTCCCTGCCTCCATAGGATTGCTCCCAACAAACCCCTCCCTTCGCCCACCATACCAAGTACTTCCTCATTTGTTTTCTTCTCTGTCCATTTCACCTTCTCCATCCTTCTCCAAACCCACAATTCGAAAGCCTCCAGTCTACGTCTATCCTCCTGCTTCCACTTTCCGATGTCTCCGCACCGCATATAACTACGATCCATATCAAAGCTTTCATGAGTCTTTTCTTAACACTCTTACTCAATGTCCATGGCATCAATTGCCTCCTCCTTGTGAAAGCTTCTCTGCCTAACGCAATTCTTCTCCTTATGTCCCAACTACTTTGCCCATTTTGATCCAAAAAATCTTCCGATAATATGACGGAGGGAAACCTGCGCTTTTAGAACTTTTTCTATCTCATAACGTCTTTAGATTCCCGTGGCCAAATGAATCAGTGGCATTTTAAAAAAGTACACATATCAAATTCCGCCGAAGAAATAAGATCTTTAAGGAAATATTCTCATCGGGCAAAACTTAATCATTATAAGCTACTTCAACAACCTAGTTTGAGCATGACATAAAATTAAATGTGCTGTTAAACAGCTGATTTTATGCTGTAATAGGTTAAAAACAAATCTATTCCATATGCTTGACAGAACGCTTTTGGCAAAACATGCATGACATAATGTTAAAATCTGATCAACTAGCTCAAAAAGTCTCAATTTGATACAGTGGAAAGGGTTACGCATGTTCAATACATTCAAATAACTTTTTTAAATTTCAAACACAATTTACTCATACATTAGAGAAAATTTTTCGCGCGGAACAAGCGACAATAATGTCAAAGCGGATGAAAAAAATCTTCCTAAAGAAAATTTAACATCAAGTTTTTAAAGACATTTAAATAATTTTGAATTTAAGAGGATAAATGATTGAATTTCCATCACCGCAACTACGAAAAAGGCTTGAAAAGTCACATCAAATACAGTTAAATAATTAAATTTAAGAGGATAAATCATTGGATTTCAATCACCACAGCTGCGAAAAAGATATGAAAATTATTATAACAGAAAATAAAAGAAAACAAGTTATATACCTTCATTAAACGTTTAAACAGGCTACAATTTTCACTTTTTTCCAATTCGGTTTCATTGCGCGCCGGTGCTTTTAAACTTTCTTTCTTTTACTATGAGGGAATAACGATAATGTTTGTCTGCAATTTAGGGAGCCTTATCTTCTATTTTTCCTTAAAGTTTTAAGTTAGCTGAATTTTTAAAGAGGTGTGTCAGAGTAAACCCTTGATCTCCTGGACCTTATAATTCGCAACACAAAAAAACAGGTACACACATGCTAATACGTATTGTGAACGGGCGTGGCTTACTAATACCTTCTGTTCTTAAAGAAATGCAAATATTGATGATGGTGGTTTTGCCATTTTTCAAATATTCATTTTTGAACAAACTGGCTAAATAAGCTATCAACAATACGAACGAAAAACGAAAGAGACGACCTGATTGGCACCGGGTTTGTTTAAGGGGGGTCGGTAAGAACAAGGTGACAAGTCAGAGGAAACAGTGACCCTCGTGTACGTCATCCTTCCATTGTTTCATGACCGTAGGTAGGTTCATTTAAAGTTTACATTATATCAACAAACCATACATCTCAGGTCCAAATAACAAATGCTGGCAGTTAATATTAGCCATGTCTATGAATTTCTTCTGAGAGATTAAGATTGGACCCGGGCCAAATAACTTAAGTTTTGCGAAATTCTGCTTTAATTAGAGCATAAAAATATGAATGGAGAAATCAAAATGCTTAAAGCACTACTATACTGCAAAATGAATATTTTCCCTTTATTCTTCAACAGTCTCATTTGTGTCAGTCTCATATTCTTCAACAGTGTCAAATGTGTTCTCATTTCATTGCTTATCTGCCTCCGATGCATCCATAGATATCTATCATCAACGCAGGATAACCGACATTAACCCTCCATAACTCTCAGCCTCGAATCAGGAGAAAAAATAGTAATTTCATCTCTTTGAGCTTAAAAACTTGGGCAAAAGATAATTTATAAAGTATTCAGAGTCCTTGATAGCTATCCCATGTGGAAATTCAGCAACCAGAATCCACTGAATGAAAAACCACTCAATATCATAAGTAGCCTACCAATTACAGACATGTCGATAATACTTCGTACTTCAGAATGTACATGCGGCTAAGTCCTCGGCTAATGTAACTGCGACTAAGGTCCTTCAGCGTAAATATTTAATTTCACCTCTCATTTAGATCCATTCAAGTGACTAATCCAGTCCTCTCCATTCATTTGAGTTTGCCATTCTGCAGTCGACTATTTTAAGCACGTTTCAGCCCAGAAAGATACTCGTATATACGAAATTACACTTACGGATGGGCATTGTTCTATTGCCAATATATAGCTGCGATTAGGCCACGATGGAAGTCTCCCGTATTTTAGGAATTCACGCTAAATGTACATATTGTAAAATCAGAATGTCTAACTTGTTATTCCAGGCTCTCAACGGAACTCCCCGAGACATACGTTCAAGCGAACGCTTCCCGAATGCCGATGTTTGCACTAAACTGCATTTCATTCAAGGTTAACAACAAATCCTAAAAAAACTGTAAAATACAAAGAATTAAAAAATACGTAAATGGTAAAACTTATCATATTTGGATTGAATTGTTTTTTTCGTAAAAATTTGCCGTCAACGAGTTTCCTCGAGCGCTTCTATTTGGCGTGTATGACGAATTTTAAACCGTTAATAAAAAAATAAACACCGGATGGTATGGAACAAAGAGCTGGTTTCCCCAGAGTCTGTGAAATCCCCTTATGAAAGATACCTCAGGGGATGTCTAAGATATTCAAGTGTCATTGGGGGAGCATAATAATGGGGTCTTACGAAATATATATATATATATATATATATATATATATATATATATATATATATATATATTTATATATATATATAATATATATATAATATATATATATATATATGCCTGTTATGGTCTTGATGATTGTAGTGGCATACTAATCAAATGAAAGGCTACACTGCGTTCAATTTCCATGTATTCGTATGCCGATCAAATGAGAGTTGCAGCGGTTGACGAGATAAAGGTGAATGCGGCGAGGCAGCTGATGAACATTCCGATGGAATAAAACTTTGCCGATTGTTTCAAAAAGAACAAGAGACGCTGCTGGTGTGCGGGAGGTCTCCCAAGGGGAGTAATTCGAAGGGGACTAAAATCTTATTGTTCTAGATAGGCCTATTTTCTCAAAATATAACGTGGCTGGATACCTTCTGGACAGACCTCATACCTCATTTGTACGTAGGTATGCGTGTGTGTGTTTTTACTTATATATATATATATATATATATATATATATAAGTATATATATATATAAGTATATATATATATATATATATATATATATATATATATATATATATAAGTATATATATAAGTATATATATATACATATATAAGCATATATATATATAAGTATATATATATGTATATAACATTTTGACGGCACAATAGAACACTAATAAAATAGATAACACTTAAAAAGGAGTCTTACTTGAGGAAGACCTCTGAGAAGGCCGAAAGCTCAAACATCTACAATGAGAGTGTCCTTTTAAGTGTTATCTATTTTATTAGTGTTCTATTGTGCCGTCTAATTGTTATATTGCTCTTGTGAGTGCTTCAACATCATCGATATGTGTGTATATATATATTATATTATATATATATATATAAATGTCTCAAAAAAGTACATGAGTTCCAGGATACACAGGATGACCAAAAATCTGCGGAGAAATTTCTCAGCATGCAGTACTTCCTGAATTTACGACGAGTAATTGCCAGATAATGATTTAATAAATTGCGTAATTACTGAGGAAGGAGACATTAAAGGTCATGGAGTGATTTAAGGCCATGGTATCACGTTTACACATAATTCAGCGTCACGTCATTCATTTCTCATTTCACTTTTGTTATGACTTCTTGAAAGTTAGCTCCCAGCTGGTATAATTGATCCCTGGACCAATCGAAGAGTAATTCCCATTGCGTAAATTCCTCTCGGGTCCTTCACCGGGTTATATCGTCCATATTGGCCGACGCTTCGATGTCCGACTCGGTCATCGTCTTCAGGGGTTCTGAATGCCGTTTGCCTCTTTTTAAAAAAAAGGCAAAAGGCATTCAGAACCCCTGAAGACGATGACCTAGTCGGACATCGAAACGTCGGCCGATATGGACGATATAACCCGGTGGAGGACCCGAGAGGAATATACGCAGCTGATACGCCGGGAAAACACCAAATATTTTATCAGTATTTCCCATTAATTGTAACATTTTCGCCGCTTTTAGACAATGAATTGTTTTACCTTATTGTGAGTCAATTCCTTCATTTGATTCACATTTTCCTACTTCATGTAGTTGGCTCATTTTAAACACCGGCTCCAACAACGCTACCTAGCACGTTAGTATCCATAGAAAGGATTAATATTTCATCGTCCAAGCATCCGCGTGGATAGGTAAGAAGTGTTCCGAGATTCAATTCAAGTCCCTGTAGTTTGAACGAGTTAAGAAAATTATAAATCTTACACGGAACAAAATTAATCATATGCCATGGAGCACCATCATAAACGATTTAAGACTGAATTGCGCAGATTGAACGGGAGAAAATCAAGTTTACCCGGAAATTTTAAAGTAGCTCTCGTCAGCAAAATACGAGTGGCACGATTAATATCCTTGATTATGAGGAAATGCCGGGAGAAAGTCCAGGACGTCGCCATAAATCACCGCCGGGGTGTGACGGGTGTGTATTAGGGACTGTTGCTGCCGGAGCGAAAACAGATCGAACCTTCTGATTCATCAAGTGGCCGTGAGGGGCTCGCTGTGCCATAAACTCAAAGCCACGAAAACTTTAGTTTCCCAATGAAGGAATTCGGGCGCTTCAAGGTCCCTCACAGTGAATTGGAGTAAGGTTCCATTCGTTTAAAACAGCTAGCGTGCGGATTGAAAACTGCAAGCAAAACTTTTTAATCGAATACCAGCTCATTACTTCGTTATCATTAAGATGTATCGTCGTTTGAGGGAACATTAGGCGCTGCTTTTATGACTCCAAACGTCAGTTGAATGGCCACTATGTCAACATGCAATACAACCGTAGATAATGGAGACGAGAGGAAAGAGAATACCGATTGCAGTCAGATGAAATAATTCTCAAGATGAGAAAATACACTGTAAATGTTTTAAACTTTTCGCATTTCAGAGCGAATGTTGGAAGATACCATTTGGGTACAGGGATGACAAATATTTAGGCAATATATGACGCGGGGTGGGTGTGGAGCGAAATTGGACGGAAAAAACTTCCTGGCAAAATCCACGACCGAATCTCGACTAAATACGCGAGAGCGGACGGCGCGACTGTGCGTAACTCCTTCGCGAATGCGTCGGAAAGAAAAACACCCCCGCCATCCCAAACATACGCACACAAGTGTATACATTTTACTGCGATCGTTTCGATAAGAGCTCCAGATGATGATACGCTGTAAAGAAGCATTAAAATTTACATCTGTGTGGACTAGCAGAGTGTCTTTCAATCCTATGATTCTCGACTTGAAAAAAAAAATAATCCCACGCCGATGACCATGAGGTTCCACTGTTTCCATGAAAAACTCGCCATGAACATTACGGACAGTTCGAATGAGTTCTGCAGGAGTGAAGGAAATGAAAATTCCGGACCAATCGAAACGAGGATTTTTCCCCCAGCATTTTTTCCTTTAAACCTAACCAAGAGCCGACTCCCGTCATCTTGCAGGCGTGTACTAAAGTGGGATGCAAATGAAGTCAACGATTGAATACACCAACACACACTCTCTCTCTCTTGCACACGTCCGCCGAAAATAAAGCGTTGCGTTGGCAACGAGAGGCGCCGAAAGCATTTTAAAGGGTGAGGGGGGGGGGATCCGGAGCGAACCCCTCGCCCTCCCGGTGACTGCGACGCCGCCGCTCCGAAACACCGCTCCCGCCGCCAGGGATATCATCTCGTTATTGATCGCCACGTGGTGAGGAGAGAGAGAGAGAGTGAGGAGTGCGTGTGGTGGTGGCGGGGTGCCCAGCAGCGGAGGCAGAAGCTGGGGGTGGGCGGGTGAAGGGAGGCGGGGAATTGCAAACCCTTGGCTCAAGGCGCTCGAATGCCGTTGATTGGAGTCTCTCTCCTCGGGAAGAGGGTGGCCGATGGAGCGACCTCGCGCCCGCGATAATTGACCGCCGCCGGGTGGTAAATACGCGCGATTCCTTACCCACCCTACGAAGCTCTGCCGAAATTATCCGTCGGTGTGTCGACACATCGGGAGCGGAGGGACGAACCCCTCGGATGAGCCGCCCGTTGTGAAGCAAAGAAACAAGAGGAGGACCACGGAAGCTAGGACGGGTTTTATGTCTCGACTCAATAATGAACTAACGACGGATCACGGGAGGGCTTTGGATCTCAGGTGGTTTTATTTGTTTACCACATTGCCATTTCGGCGAACAACTAGAAATAAAGGCACAAAATGGGGCAGAAAACCATCACGTGTAAATCTGTAAATACGGTCACACGTAGAATTGCCCAAATAAATAAATCCCCTTTATCACTGGATGTTGAGTATACTCTATCTCGACTTCAATTTAGCTATTAGAGGCCTATTCAGACACAGATGTACGCGGAGAACAAATGGGAAAAACTATTCCTTCACTTCGCTATTTACGGAAAATATAAGAGCTTCGCGGCTCTCTGCTCATGTAGATCGGTTAAATATGGAAATATAATTCACCTCAAGTGATCCTATTACGGCTCTTACAAGACTGAACATTTTTATCCTAGATAAATAATAATTACGGGGGAAAAGCGTCAACCAGTCAAGTATACACTGGATCGGGATATTAACCGATCTTTAATGCAACTAGTGCCGACGTATGATCGAACCAACACTGCCGACTAATTATTCTCTGGATAAATATAATGAAACATGAAAAAATGTCTTCATCAATAAAGATTATCGTGATGGCAGCGAAATAATTTAAGTTTCAAAGATGTGATTAAGACAGATGACACTTGATTGCATATGCAATTGGTGTAATAATGCGATGCATTCGTATGAAATGGCAATATTCCAGCGAACATATCTCCAACAATGTTTTAATGGGTCACCAAAGGAGCGAGTCCGTGGACTACTTAATAGGGCAACAAAACTCGCCGTCCTAGCTTTGCCCTAGAAAATCGGATGCGAAGTAAGTAACTTTTGCGACTGAGAATAAAAAGAATGAAGTCCGTAAAGCGAAGGGTGACGTTGGGGCACGTGCCGCGTAGCTTTTACGAGAGCGCACACAAAGACTTCCACGAATGAAAAACTGATTTAAATTTGCGGAGTCAAAGTGGATATTTAAGAGAGGGGCTTAAAGCTTATTAAAGGAAAATTTCAAGGGCGCATAATAAGGAGACGGAGATATAGGGCCATCGCTGGGAGTTGATTCTGAACAGGGTTAAGGCAGGGTTCAGCATCTTCGTGAGGGATGGTTGGGTATGGGGAGGGAGGGAAGGGAAATTCGCGGTATAATCGTCACATGCTCGACACTCGTGCGAGTGAGTGCCCAAATCCATCGATCCATCCATCGGGTAAGGTGGCGCGGGCGGGCGATCGGGTGGTCCAGCCTCCGGAATCGAACGTCCAGGGAGCGCTCGATGGCAACTTGATCGGATAGCATGGGTCCAGGGGACGCCGCCGTGGCGAGCGATCGATTCGCCGAACGCGGCTACACACAACTTGCTCTCCCGCAGGGAAATGATGTCGCGTGCAATGCAAAACATCGCTCATACATACGTGCGTATATGAATACATCTCGGGATGTGCGGAATACCACGACGCGTCACTGCTTTTCACCCGCTCTTCACCTTGTATTCCTCTAGCCATCACAAGCACAAGGGAAAAGATCGCTTCTGGTAACCTAGCAGCGGGTCGATCTCAAATAAAAATGCACTTTTTAAACGCTGCGAAGTATTTAAACAAATTCAGCGACTAGTCCGGACGAGAATATTCAACGGATTCGGTTAACGGTCACTCCAGGAAAAATTTGACTCCTACCCCAAATTTTGCTAATTACGGTTCCACTTGAAGTTGAAGAGAGAAACGGAGGATGGGAAGCAGTAAATGTTAAATAAACGCCAGTGAATGAAACAGCCTTTCAAAATGTTATGAGTATGTATTTTTAATAATGCTTGACCGACCTGAATACATGCCAAATAAACCATAAAAAGATATGTCTGTTCAAGATCATCATCTTATCAGGACGCCACCTGAGAATGTGTTCTCACGTGAGAGCTCTCCAATGCTCCGGTCAACAGCCCTCAAAATCCACCCGAGAATAGCTCACGCCAACTCCTAACTAACCAGTGCGTTCATTTTCCTCCCACACACAGACACCTGCCACTAACGCCAGTGGTCGGTCAATACCCATGCCCCTTATGCGTCAGACACCATTCAGGGGCTTTCTAAAATGATAATGACGGTTAAAGAATACACCTTAGAAACTAAAAGGCTAGATGCATTGGCCTGTGTGCCATTCCTGGCAGAGGGGCAGGCAAAACCTCTGCGGTCATCATTACTTGAGACTTTTGCTCAACCAAGCCTACGTTAGTGGGAAAGAAGACTTTGAAGAGAACATTGACACAGCTAGAATGGGAGCATGGAATTTCAGGTCAGTCTTAAGGAAAAGAAAGAAATACATTATCCAGAGAGATATGTAAGAAGCAATTATACACACATGTGTGCGTTATGTTTGTTTGAGATGAGACGGAGAGAACAGGGATTGCTGAACACGTAATGTAATTTAAGGCTGGGGGAAGGAAGCCCAACCAACATGCAGTAGTCACAGTATTGAATAGAACAGCAGGGAGTAGAAGCGTGAATATCATGAGTGATTTAAATTTATCAGTAGAGAAAAAAAACTGGTTCCACCAAACTTGCGAGAGCCCCAAGTGGTCATGCTGACAAAGAGTGGCCTGGTTAGGTGTGTAAGAGAATAGTTTCAATGATCAATTAGAAAAAATGATAAGGAACTAAACATTGGACATGTTAGTAGATGAACAAAGTGATGGGAGGGAGGAAGGAGAGTTTTAAGGCTTAGGCATGATTGTTGAGGGAAAGCAATCGAGTCAAGCAGGAGAAAGTTAGATAATCACCAATGCCTGGCTCAAACACCACGACAGGCATAGGTACACATGATAACTGCCGAGAGAAACAAGTGGGTGGCAGTGAGCCAGCATCAGGAGATAGATTTAGGAAGATCGCCATCCACTCACACAGCTCACTGGGAGAATATGGTGATTCGAATCATAATTTAGCTGCACTGAAATGCAATTTAAAATTCTAATGGATTAGGAGAGTTTGAAAATGGCATTTTGAAGCTTAAGCAAGAGAAGCAGGGTAAAATACTAAGAAATAAATCTTAAAGTGATGAGGTGAGGTGCATGGACCTTAAAAATGGGATAAAAAAAATTGAAGAGAACAACATAAATAATTAGGAATTAAGAGACCATGAATCACGGGAGAGATGATTATGAGGATGGAAGAGAGATGGAAATGTGTACAGAGACCTAACAAATAATCTCATTCAAGAAATCGATAGAACCGAAGCATGGGGAAAAACAGCATGATGATCTGTTTGAGTTTAGAAGAACAAGATGATGAGATGAAATTGCAGTAATGATGCCATTAAGAAAAAGAAATGTAGAATACAATGAGGATGCCTTAGTGCGCTTTGTGAATCGCAAGACAGCATACAATACAGAAGAGAAAGCCGATGGTTATATAGTAAAAGATATGTGGAATAGGAGGAGACTTATTCAAAACCTGCTTGGGAAGTATGAGAGAATAACATAGAGCAGGAGGGGCAGTTCTTGGGCATGGACAAAATGTTTGACGAAAATGGACATTTAACGGGCATGGTAGAAGATGAAGAATGTGGTGAGAGAAGCATTTCCGAGAGAAAGGGATTTGAAGACAGGTACATAAGTAAAGACCCAAGGGAAAAAAAAGATTAGTGAAGACTTCAATATAGAAAGTAGCACTGTATGGATCCAAAACGTGGCCTTTGAGGCAAAAGAATGAGCGTAGATTGGAGGCTATTGAGATATGGAGAGGAATGGAGAACAATGTTGGACAGAGAGGAGGAATAACTAGGAAGTTTATGACATGACAAAAGAAAAGAGGAAGTTACTAAATCTATGCCACATGTTACGTCTACAAGCTTAAAATAAAATAATGGTGCAGTCAATGCAAAGCATAATATCAGGAAATGAGAGTACTTGAAATTGCCAGATTTGTGGCATCTCTTTTGTTTTCTTAGTTGAAATCAATATATGGAACATTCTTTTTAAATGCACGCGACACAATGTTTCAAAGGAATCTGGGCTTCTTGTTTGTTCATCGCTAGGTGAAATATTACCACTAAAGAAGCAGCTCATCTGATCTCATATGGCATTCATTTTATTAAAGGTATCCTACAGGTTGTAGATAAAATTTCAAATGGCCTCCAACAGCTATTACCCATCACCTCTGGCTTCTTACGTATTTCTTTGCAACATTAAAAACCTAGTCAGCTTCCATATTTCCTTCAACAGCTTCTCATAACTTCCAATGGTAAAGGCCGATTGAAATATCAATGATTCTCTCCATTATGCCAACATTTCCTTCCTATTTTTCACTTCTCCCAGTCTCTGACACCTCAATAATTCCTTCATTCACTTTTTCAAACTAAATCAAATTTTCTCCAACTACTTCCCTCATCTCCTAGTACATATACTTTTCTAATAATCCTTTGCTTGTCTTCCTCCCTCTCTCCAGCTTCATTTCTCCTCTCTTCTCCATTTCCACTTATCCAAATCCCCCAATCCTCACTCCTCACTGGCATCCATAATGGGAAAATAAACAACACCGTTCCCATACCAGTGTTCATATTAACCTTACTTTTATGCACTTACCCAAACTCTTGTCTACTCTATTATATGATACTTAGACAAACCTAGCCCATTCTATTCAGCTTATGGCCCACTTCAACTCTGTAAAACACACATTGGCATTCAGACCATGTTCTATACATATATCTTTATTTATTTTCTCATTATGGATTTGGTGTCGCAATTCCTCAACTCACACTGACTCACGCCCAATCAGCAATATCCCCTCTTTCCCAATCATTAATGATTCTTCATCCCGCTTTGGCTGCTGGTGAAATTGAAATTGTTCCCCTCACATACTTAACCTGTGAATGCATCTAATGATGCAATAACAGGTTTAATATCATTACAGTAGTTCTTCCACACATTTTTTTCACCTAATCTGAATCTTTTCTGGCTCAATGAATGTACTCCCTGTCTTCTAGTTCACATTGCTTTCCTTCTCCACCTCCCGGTAATTCTTTGACTTAGTTTTGTGAATGCATTTCCCAATCAGTATGACATAGATGAATATCATCACATTGTTATTTTCACCCAATTTTCTTTTCTACACCAGTTGATCCCCCCCATAGGTTGTTCAATTCTTCTCTAAAATCTAATAAAACTAGATGAACACCAACTATTGGTAAAAATATCCAATATCTATGGAAATTGCAAGAATGTAACTATTTTTGACGAACTTCATTACTTTTAATGTTAACTTAAAACAATCTCAACCCTCTCATTGCAATTAATCTTGGAACAAATATTTCAAAACTCCACACTCGTCATAAAGAGTATCTGATTGTAGCCTGCAGCTACTCAATTTGTTCCAAAATCATCATTTTAATTAGTCTCGACTACTCATTATTCATTTTCCAACACACTCAATGGAATTTCAACGTTCAAAAATATTGAATCCCATTTGCATTGATGGACCAGCGCTCCTAAACACCTGAATGTTAAGATTTTAGTCAAAATTCATCAATGCTGATAGTCATACCAGGTTAGTATCAATTATATGTGGAACTCATTAAGGTTATTTTAACACAAGTAAACATGGGTCCAGACATTTCAAGCAAATTAGGCACATTCCCCATATTAAAAGATCAAATATGGACTTATCTGTCGCGTGAGATGCACCAAGACACCTCCCCCCTCCTCCCACACGACTCAAGAGGAAACCTTGTCCTTATGTGAACTTGGGATGATGGGAGACCAGGACCCACTGAATACTGTTCATGCTCTCACTCTCTAGTGGCTAAGCTGCTGTCTTACTTCTCAATTACTGCATTCCTGTGTTCACCTGAAGAATTGGCTGATGCTATCTCAAGATGTCTATTCATACTCGTTCATTCTTGATGGAATGAATTCTGAACTAACAACTTTCTCCAACTCTTTAGTCATGTCAAGTTCCAATCAAAACCAAATTTGAAAGCATAGGTGGCCTGCTTTAATTGCACCACTCATTACTATCCCATACAAATTAGACAGCCATGTCAAAGGTGACTCTGCCTTATTTGTACTCCCATCTTCTGTCATTGCCCTAAGTTGAACTTTGGATCAATGATTAAAGGTTTTCCTACATGGGAAAGCTACATAATTGCTTCCGCACACCCATTCCTATGCAAAGGTCTTAATTAGTGAATTCGGATTAAATACAGGGGATTCTAGACAGATGAAGAGGAGCTATGCAGAGGGGGGGGGAGAGAGAGAGGGGACAATAATTGCAACGTCCATTCCCTACCTCCGGTTGCCGTGTCCCTCTCCATGTCCATGCTTCCTCTTCTTGTGCTTGGCCGCCCTCCGGAGGTGGTCGTCGCAGGACGTGTCACCCCCGTTCGTACCCTCGCCTTCCCCATCGCCATCCTCCCCTCCCCTGCTGTGCCTCCGCTTCCGACGTCGCTTCAGCTTCACCCTTTCCCCCACTTCGATCAGCACCCCCTCCTCTTCCTCCTCCTCCTCCACAACCCCCCCTGCCGCCACCACCCCGCCCCCCATGCCCTCGCCCCCCGCCTGCGCCGCACCTCCTTGGGCCTTCTCCTGCTGCTGAAGCGCGTCCCCGCCATCCAGCCCGCCCTCCACCACTTCGTAGCGCGGAAAGCCCTCGTCTTCGGCCCCCACCTCACCAAAGTCCCCGTCTTCGCCACCTCCGGCCGATGGCAGGGTGGGAGGGCACTCCTCCGCCCCACCCCTCCTCGCCCTTCCCCTCTTCCTCTTCCGCCTCCTCCTCCCCTCTCCTCCACCCTCCCACCCATCGCCTCCACCCTCCTCCGCCTCCCCACCATCCTCCCCACCCTCCCCCTCTTCTTCCAAGCTCTCCCTGCTCTTGCGACTTTTTCGCCTGAAAAATTAATGCCGAATATATTAGGAGTGATGTCAACACGCAACAAGAATACGATTCATGCATTCCCCATGAATCGCGAGCCCTTTAAGGTTGTATTTGTCAGCTTGATGCACATGGAAGATTCTAACAATGGAACTGCAATTCAATATTTGTGAATTTTCCCAACTTTTGCCAGCTCTTAAGCATTTATCAGCAATTTGCCATGAAATACTTTTCCCTAATTAACTCTTCACTCATGCATGGTAAATAATCTAAAGATTGGTGTTGATGACGAATGGCTGGGCCCATCCTGAACTAAGCTGTGTGGAGAGTAACATTTGCTCCTTCAGAGAAAGAGGGGGGGAACATTTCCATTCCCTGTGCCACCGTTTGGCTCTAGTAACCAGCAAATCACATCACTTGCTCACTTATGATTAATTCTCATGGACAACTAGCAAAATACATGCCCAAAATACAAACATGGAGAAAATTCAGGACAATTTGTGGTATTGCCAGACAACAAGACTACTCTATTGCATAATTATTGAGCCTTCCCCGATGTGTTTCACTGTATAACTAGCAAGGCAAAAGCATCTGAATAGTAAAAACAGTATTCCAATCTAAATTATATTTTAAAACATCACATTTTAGAGTTAATAAGAAATTAAGAGAGTAACCATAGTAATTTCAGAAAAGTACAAACATATTTTACATACCTACTCATTATATCCTATAAACAATTAGATAAATGTTACTAAAAAATTAAAGAGGGTTTACATTTCTTCCTTGATAATCTGATTCCCTGCATAGTTATGGTAATATTGAATGTAATGGCAACAAGTAAGCTTGGCAATTTGTAATGAGAAATATAATTGCAAAATCTAGTTTCATTATCATCACTCTGAATCCAAGCCACCAAGCGCATGGGTGCCCAAATCTTTTTACATTATGAAATATAATCCAGGTTATTTCAATGTGACAACAGGTGAAGTCATGATAAAATAATACAATACAACTATTTAATGGACTAACACAACCTAATCACAAGTTAATAGGAAAACAATTATCTCACAAATCAGATTCCTAATGAACTCAATTCTGGTATGCATGAAATAATCTGACTAACCGTAGATGAGCTTTGACCAATCCACAAAACATCCCATGGTATACATCCTTGGCTTTTGGAACGAAATCAGTTTTTGACCAATGATAAAAACTAAGTATGTGTATGAGATGTGTCCAAGTTCAAAGGTCCATCAAATTTTCCTCAGGACTGGGAGTTGGGAGACAGCTGTGATTATGCTTAAAGTACGTGAGCACTCCTTATGAAAACAAGACATAGATGGCTGCACCAATACAGCAAGAAGCATTTTCAATGCTTACAATGGTATTGTTTAGTATACAAGAACATCAAGATCGCCCAATTCCTCCATTTACATGGTTTATTACCCATTAACAATCATTGTCAGTTGATTTAGACATGCAGTGGTGGCACTACGGAAGTGAAAAATGAGCATCCGTGCAAGCAATAGTTCAAAGAAGGCCGAACATTGTACGACGATGAGCCCAAGATGCCTCAATCATGGACAAGGTAGTATTTCAAAGGGGGCAAAAGGGATGTCCATCAAAGCATTCTTGGAAGCCATGGATTCATGGCATTGACATTGTTTTGTGACCGTGACAAATGTGTTCATCTGCAGGGAGATTATGTTTAGAAGTGATAGAAATATCAAATTCCTGCTTTAAGTAGTTCATAAGAATAATTGAAGATAATTAACAACTTGAATACACCTCATAACTGGCATTGTACATTGTTTTCCAGCAGCATAATTCTCATCACAAAATTATTCATCTTCTATCAATGCAGCATCTTATTCTTGGATCAAATAACTAATGATATTACATATATTACTGTCTCTATCACACACAGAGCAGGGAATAACATATATCTATTATCATTATTATGGGAAAAAGAAGAAGTTCTTTCATTCATATCTATTACTGCTTCTAATATTCAGGGTAATTTTTCCAGCACCTGCTAACTTAAATCCAAAACTATTTACATTCCCTCCGTAATATGGTTTTCTACACGAACCAATTGTAATGTTGCATGCAATATTTGACTGAGCGGAACTGATTGCCCTTTGAGGTGCAGAAATCAATTCCAAATTATTTATGTGACAGCTACAATTCTTTTTATAAGTGTTCAGTTTCTCATAAAGAAATGCCTTCAAAATACAATTAAAATACTGAGAATGGACATAATCTAACAAGGACGTCAAAAGCCATTGCAGAAGTGGGAGCATTATGCTGGAAAAAAATAATAAAAAGTTGTATCAATGAAGTTTTCTGAATGAAGAGTGTTAATCATGAAAAAGTAAAACCATAAGAGCATTATGAAATGAGCTGCAAGAGTTGAAATGCAAACCTGGGTGATTCACTGAGGCAGTGAGCCAAAGCATATCGGTTATTTACAGCCCATATCCAGGGCACACACCATACTGCCAAATCCTTCAAAGAATGTCATGGAATTCCAAAGATTAGTGCCTATTTTGGGATTATCATTTTATAGGCAATCAAAATGATTTTATATACAATATTAATTATTCAGTAATAAAAAACTGCCAGAATGTGAAATTCAAAATAATTGCTGATACGGGTCAATATCGATGAAAACATAGATGATCACATTTTAACTTAATGGGTCTAAAAAAACTCCAGGATTTGAAAATATTCCTGTCACAGCATTAAAAAAATAATTTGATAATAACTGGCATGAGTAATGCCAGGGCACTGAGTAATTACAATTCAATTATAAAATGCATCATTAAATATTCAACAAGAAACAATCCCATGAATCCACTCAAAAATTTGTGCATCAACTAGTTCGAGTTTTCTTACAAGAGATTGATTTAGACTTGGGGTTAACTATTAATTATATCTTTTAATTGTGTTACCTCAGTATTTAATATGGGGACAGGGCATATTAAGATAGTTTCATTGCAATTATAATTAGACGAAATGATTTTAAAGTTTGGTAATGTTACTTTACTCCTGCATTTTGGAACGATACCAAATTTACGGGTCCGGGCTAAGAGAGGATTCATGAATGTGACATTGGAAAGGTATGCACATAAGGTAGTCCGAGCCATTTATCTAGATTTGTAAGGATGAATATCAAAAGGGCGATCATCATGTTTGTGGGTGAGAAATGAGAGAAAAGAATCCTTTATGCTGGAATGGAAAAAGATATAATTAAGTGAAAAAATTCACCCATGAAGTTTCACATATTTACCGATGAAATCACTTGAATATGAAGAGAGAAATATATGCGAGAACGAATGGAATTGCATGATCATATTGAAATAAATCAAAGGCCCCCACTCCAGAATTAATCCATTAACACCAACTCTCATTCCCCATTACATTTCCATCACTTACTACATATACCCTGAGTTGTATGCCACTGACCAACTTGTAATTGTACATGTGGGTACGTATAAAGCGCATCCATAATTTATTAAAAAGTGACCTTTAATTAGTACTGCACACAAGGAGCAATGAACTGACTCAGCAACAACCTTCTGTACATATATATCATATTTTAATGGCCATCTTTGCCAAAATTTCATATACCTTGCCTAAAAATATGAAAGTATAAAATCAAGCGTTAGACTTCATATGATACACAGTCACACAATATGCCTCTCCTTCAAGTGTCAATTTAGAACATAATTTGTACTGCCCACTCATTAAATATAAAATAAATGCACCATTTGATGCTGAGGGATCATCATTAGTTTGTCACACCTCTACGTTTACCTGATGAGGACAGCTAAGCACAGATATAAATGCACTGTATGCATAAATTTCAAGCATATTCTTCATTTATAAAGTGCTGGTTCATCATGTTACGCTGGAGATGATTGATTCAATTTCAATCATGTTGGTAGAAACCAGAGGTGGACCCAACCCCAGTTGGAATCCAAATAAAAAAGCAAGAAGGGGTTTTGAGGAAAAATTCAGCACTCTATCTAACAATCCACCATTCTGAGCAAGGAATTTCAAGATGTCATTCATCCCAATGCTTCAAACCCAATCAATATTTTCTCCTTGAATAACACGGTCTGGGGAACAACATATTTTGAGATTTCTGAGTTAGAATTCAACAGTCTGCTTATATGACGAACTGTTGTTATATGATGCCGGTGCGTGATCCTTACTTGTGATGACGGTGATGCTTGGACACCCTGTCGCTCTCTCCTTCGACCGCAGCGACTGCAGACTCCTCCGCACCATCTGCCACGCAAGCGGTGGATGCATTGGCCTCTCTCGAGCCCTCCCCAGGGGTGGCATCTTGAGCATGAATGGCGGTGGGGCAGTCTGTCAATGGGTCGTCTCCCAACTCCCCCCCTTCGCCTCCCTCCCCCTTCTCCTTCTCTGCCCCACCCTCCAACTCCTCCCCCACATCCACCACGCCTCCCACGGCTGCAGCGTCCAGCGCAACAACCTTTTTCTTCCGTCCCCTCTTCCCCTTCCTCGCAGGCTCGGCCACCATCCCGGGTGCTGGGGCATCCCCTACCACCAGGTGCTTCTCGGAGGCAAGCGCGAGGGAAGAGGCACCATCGGCGGCTTCGCCCCCATCTGCGCCCCCCTTTGCCCCTCCCTCTCCACCCCCAGCCTCCTCCTCGCCCCCTTCACTGTCCTCGTCCTCCCCCTCCTGCCCCTCCCCCTCACTGCTCCCTTCCAGCCTCTTCCTCTTCCGCCTCTTCTTGCGCTCCCTCCTCCTCTGCCGACGCTCACTGCGGTCTCCTCGCTTCCTCCTCTTCACGGCTATTGCCTCCTCTTCCCCCTCCCCTTCTGCCCTCGCGCCCCCCCTTCTCCCCTCCTCCTCTTCACCCTCCTCCTCCTCCTCCTCTTCATCCTCCTCCTCCTCTTCCTCCTCCTCCAGCCCATCGTCACCCTCTTCCTCTCTGGGGACGTTCCTGGCGCTCCTCCTCACAGACAGCTGCTGGAAAGGCAATTGTGAACATGATTTGAGATCATTAATTTTTATGAGATTTTGACAATAAAATAATTCATACATACATACATACATACATATATATATATATATATATATATATATATATATATATATATATATATATATATATATATATATATATACATACATACATATACATACATATATATATATATATACATACATATATATATATATATTTATATAAACCATAAACAGAGTAATCAACCCGAAGGTAGGTTTAGTAGGTGATGGTAGAGATCACCCAGTACTAAGCCCTATACGCCGTGTGATTTTAATGCACATAATATCTAAATAAATGAAAGTAGTGTCGTGGATGAATCACTATTTTTTTAACCATGGTATTTTCTAAAAGCTACCTCATTATCAGGGGCAAAAGTCATTACTTAATGCAATAATTATTCTCATATGTTATGTGAGCAGACCTTGGTTATGCTCCCTTATTATGGCCTCATTTATAGTAATAATTTGGTCTTAAAATCCCTGCAATCCATCACCTAAAGAAGAGTCTACATTAAAGATTACTATTCTAGTGCCATCCATATCTTTCAGGCAATGCAAAAATTTCCAAGGGTAAAAATCATTGCTGCCCCACAGTTAGATCTGCCTGCCTCACTGCATGCTTCTCTACCCTGGGATCCTGGTCAAGGCTAATGATTTTTACACTTTGAACTGTTGCATTGTAACCTGCATTAGTAGATGACTCCGTTAAAAGTTACTGATTCAAGAAAAAATTTCAGAAATATTAAAACAAGTCTTTTCTCAAAGCATACATTAATGATGGGCCTCCTTACTTAAAGCACCACCTTATCATTTCTCTTGACCCACAGAATCACGGTAAGCAGTGGAATTGTTAACACAATATTGTTTTTGAACTACAACATTAACTATGTGAGCCTGCAGTGAATTCATTCTTGGAATGCAAAAACAAAGAGATTCATCAATGATTATCCTGAATGAACAATGAATTCAGCCTCAGGAACAAATGTTTTGCCCTCAGGAGATTTTGAGTTATCCCCATGCAAAGTATTTGAAGATATAATGACTGATTTAATGTATTGTAGAACTAAATGCTCTCAAGGAAGGAGTTAGACCAAACTTTCAACCTGTGTAGACATACTGTCAAGTGTAGCATGAAATTGCTGGCATAGTTACACACCTCTAAGAGCATGAAGATCTTAGTTTTAAATACATATGTTCAATGATGGTTAAAAGTATGTATTTCATTGTGAAAATTTCTGATTCAGTAAAATTATAATTCTGTCATATGGTTAGGAGAAAACTCAGAGAAATATGAGACAAAACTTTAGTGCAGAGTCAAAATTTTAATATGTAGTGAAACTTGTTGTTCCAATTCGATTTTATATAATTGTGAATTTTTTTATTCTACACATGATAGAATGCCTAAGACATTTCATCTATCAAAAAGCAAACATAGATGATCACATTTTAACTTAATGGGTCTAAAAAAACTCCAGGATTTGAAAATATTCCTGTCACAGCATTACAAAAATAATTTGATAATACCTGGCATGAGTAATGCCAGGGCACTGAGTAATTACATACAAAAATACAAGAATAAGAAAGTAATAACAAAATACAAAAGTAAATAAATAGTAATAAAATAATAGTAATATAATAGTAAAAACATATTAAAATATAATAGTAATTACATATTTACTGGCAAATTAAATACAAGAATGAGATGATATAAAGAGATGCACGGGAATCATCGTCTGATGACAAGTTTCCAAACTAACATGGTCACTAGAGACATTTTATTCGGGCAATAAAATAGCCGAGTTAACTTTTTAGCTACTAACACTCTTCATATGAATATAACAGCAGGCAGCAAATTGATTTATGGATAACTTATGTTATCATAATAATTAATCACAGTGAGGACTTGTCACCTTAATAATTACTTAATAATTGATTAATTAATTAATGTCAACATAATTAGTGCACATTTAAGTATGTACATGGTACTTTCATTTCAATTCATGTTGACCATGTTGCAAAACACCATTATCCAATACACTAATGGCAGAGTAACACCGCTTAATCACAATAACTTTTATCTGGGATAAGATGGCCGTTTAATGATCATCAGAAATCCTCACTAAGTCATGTGCATTCTATGCATTACACACAAAATCTCTATAATAAAGTTCTCCTCATTATAACAATGATAAAAACAATGTTACATCCTTCGAAACATAGAAACTGCAAGCAAGACCCCTCTACATGGGGATTCATGCTATTCATTCTATGTTAATAGAAGCAAATGAAAAATGAGACTGAGTTTTCTCTCCCGTCTATAGCACATTAAATTGATGGCTTAAGATATTAAGCAGTTACCACTAAACTTAAAGAGGCATAAAAATGATTCCTGCAGTAAGCTGATGCGGCCAAAGGATGAAAGCACTAAGAAAAACAATAAATAAAAATGTGGCAAACAGGTTAGCAGTTAAGCTTGACTTCACTTATTTTAGTACCTACATACTCAATTAAAACACAGAACATCCGTAATGGAGGAAATATATTAATTAGAGGGCCACTCTCATTCATCAAAGGCCTGTTTAGGATGCAAACGCTATTCACATTGCATAGCTGCACCAACACTTTGACTGTAGCTGGACCAAAGGCTAATTCAAGGCTTAATACCATCCCCATGGATCCATCCATATCTAATAATTATTATCATATAGGCCTTTGACTCGAGACACACAGCAAATGGTTCTCGGCTGACATTATGTTTGTGGAAACAATGAGAAATACTGAAATTAATAACTTTTAGATTTATAACACCAGTTCTCAAGCATCACATTTACAAAATTTTCCAACACCCTGGGAGGCATGAAATCAAGAAATGCCTTTTTAAACTAATGATACGCGTAAAAAAATGTTGAAGTTAATTGAAAGGGTAAACATTGCCTCACAATCAGTTGCTCTGTCAGTCAGTCCTTAATAACAGTTTCTCTATATTTAATTGTTTCAGACTCCTCTATCTGGAAGTAAATGTTGACAAAATGATGAACATAATATATTTTCCCACCAAAATTTTATCGACTTTATTCAGGTACAACTAATTGAAAAGCATACATAGTATCTAAAGCTATCATAATTCAATGCACCTTTCAGTGCTTGCCCCCGAACAAATTACAGTGGAAGAATAGAGAGAGCATTTCTGATTTTGTTAAATTGCTCTGTGTTAAAAAGCTACTAGTTATCAGTGCTTGTTGGAGGGGATAAACTCTTTGATTTCAATAATGCTGATCCAGTTAACACTCAGTTTTATGCATGGGGACAGCAACACGTTTGATCATTAAATTTCATTTTCATTTGTGGAGAGTCAATGCAAAACTAAATAATATTAACTTCAATATTTAGTTCCACATTTTGTCGAAAATTGCAATGCATGAGAAATATTGCGAACCACTTATTTTGATGAAATTTTGTAATAATCCAAATAATATATTTATATATTTATGCATGGTAACGTAAGCGTAAGATTTCAGATATTCATCATCAAATTTGCCAGAAATACGTTTCAAGTTCTCGAGTTAAATGTCTTGCCAAATTAACCAATAGCATGGTAAAAATTATAAGCTACAAAATGGGCAGAACAGTCAACTGTGCTCAGCACAATTCCTTAAACACCTTCCAGATCCTGAGAACAGTGAATGAATACCAAATGCACATTAAAGATGAAAATTCACACTCCCTCGGAGCTGCTTTTTTATGTTTCCTATGCGTAAATATTTGAATTATCAAGGGATGTGAAATTAAACTTATAAAATCTTCCCAGAAATTCGATTTCCTCGTTTCACTCATGGTATTAGAGCTGCCCCTCTATTTTGTTTACTTGATTGTGATTGTTCCCAGATCCATGGCAAATGTCAACAAATATAGAATTCAAAATAAACAAGATGTTGTGTTTCATGGCACTTCCTGTGCCGCTGCTAATGAATTGCAACAAAATTCACAATTGTCCAATTTTGCTAATCTGCAGGAAGGCCATTCCTTTTTTTTCAGCTACTTTGTGCCTATCTGACTTTAATATTAATGCACTTTCATTGATAATACATCATGAGCTGAGTATTCTAAGAAGACAACACCAAGAAAGGACTTTTCCAGACAGGCAAATTGCCTTCGGACGGCCACCTTCTCTCGAGGATAAATGTGCTGGCATGCGAGGGGCAGGGTTGATTACCTTTGCGCTCCTGTTGGTCGGGATGCTTCGCAGACTCCTCCTGAGGGGCTGCCGGCTCCCTGTCCACTCCCCCTCCTCTTCCTCCTCTTCTTCTTCTTCCTCCTCATCACCCTCTTCTTCTTCTTCTTCCTCCTCTTCCTCTTCTTCCTCCTCCTCCCCCCCACCCTCCTCCCTCTCGCTCTCTCCCTCCTCAGACCCCCTCTCGCCCCTCCTCGCCCCCCTCCTCAGCGATGCGTCCACCTCCTCCTCGCCCCCCCCAGCCTCTGGTGGACCACCACCAGTGGCCTCATTCTCACCGCCCTTGCTCACCTCCCCCGAATCATCCACCAATCCGTTGCAGCCAACCTCATTCCCTCTGCTCTTCTGACTTCTGAGTGAAAATAATATACGATTGCATCTTCATCAGAGATTGGTTGGAAAGGCATATGAGGAGTGGAATTAAATAGAAAATTAAATGCGGAGCAGTGGTAATTAGGTGCTCCCCTGACAAATGGGCATTACTCCCACTCTAAATGGCATGCCTATATGTGCATTTTATGAATCCAGCACCTAAAGCAACCCATCAGCTAGCTCGACATAAGGAATCCTATTTATTAACTCTGCAGTATTACTTCACTTTAATTCATTTAAAAAGTTCAAAAAGGGTAACAACAATGTAATCAAATATGAAAATAATACAGTACAAATTGTAATAATTTTCCACGCAATAGGTTTAATTAGGTACAACCTTTTCAAGCATCAAATTGTGGGTGCAATTAAACTTATCTCGTGGAAAATTGCTACCATCTGATCTGTTCTTTGTTATGCTCGAATTCCACCACATAATGCCTGAAACGACTCAATTTGCAATTAAGAAAAACCTAGAAACCCACAAAAGAGCCACTAACATACTGTAGTGAATTGAAAAGGATGATTACACAAAAAGTATGGCACAACACTTCATTATTAGGACCAATTGTCAGCTATTGGTTGTGAACTACCAAAAAGCGTGTATCCCTTCAGCCAATAAGGTAAAATAGTAGACAAGAATATCCAATATAGTTGTTGTTTTGAACAACTAGATGGTTCCAACTGAGAGGACATTGAGTAAGGGTTAAATTTACAGCATGAGCAGAGCCGGTGTTCTCACATCTTCCCCAAAGTTAAACCCTATCTGATTCTGCCCTTCCCAGAATAATGTCAACTGGTAGGCCAAAATATGACTATTGTAAATAACATTCTATCATTAAGCATTATTGGCTCCAAGAATGTACACCTTTTACAGTCATGACTACTCAAATCCTAGTTGCCTTATCCATAATTGACTCAAAAATGGATCACAAATTACTCGGTACATGGTTCAAAAAAGTAACTGAATTCAAATTTTCCTTCCAATGGTTATTGAAAAAGTGCATTATAAATTGATTAACTCATCTTTGCTATTCTTAAGAAACTGCACTCATTTATCATTGCAGATAAGAAGGCATTCTTCATAGTGAAGTCACAAAATGAGCTACAAATTAGGTTTTCCTCATACCGCTCTCAACTTAGAGGAAAAATGTATTCTATTCATGCTTCCAATTCTTCTATTAATAGGTGGTAAGCCAAACATGGACAAGGAGAGCGAGAGATATTCAACCACTGATGTGTTGTTTCACATGTTACAAGGTTTGTCAAAAAGATCTACCTTCATCTATAAATTCAATCTTTCTATTAGTGTGTATTATAGACTACTTGCTACAGAAGTGTTATTCGAAAATGGCATCATTCTCCTACAGCAAATAGAAAATACTGAGTCATAAATTATGTCATATCATTAAAACAAGGTCTAAACAAATTCTCAAACACAAGCATACATATGTGCCTCTTGTCCAACCAAAGGCATATGTATGTCTGTCACTTAAAACAGGGAGTAAAAAGTCCAATATTAAATGTATAAAATTGAATGGAAACGAGTACATTAATGCCAATTTATGCCATAGTTGAACATTCGAATGAGATCACAAAAAACTTCATAGGTCCTGAGCTCTATGCCCCAAAAAGCCCCAAATATTCCATTATCTTGCATATCCCTGCCAATGGATGCTGATCATTTAGTATTGCACAATGACCTGAAAATTGCAAAAGAACCTAATAACCTTGAGTGATTTTCTTTCTCCTGAATGGAACACAAATGCCGAATTTCTGAGAATGAGTGTCGTTATTTAATAACAATAACACAATTATCTGATCACTACAATCGAGTTATCTATGATATGCATATTATTTCTACAACAAGAAGCTGCAGGCCTTTCAGCTTCAGAAAGCCAGAGGCCAAATAACTTGAGAGAAAAGCCAAAACATTCTATCCGTTGCTTCGATGGAGAAAACAATTCATTTTTCTTGGCTTTTGAAAACATCTGCGTTCAATAATAGCAAATGGAATTATTCTTTTCATTTCTTCAATGCGTAAGCATTTAACTGCTCATCTCCTTTTAATTTGCATTGCAGGGGCTTCAATTCAGACCTTACTAAGTTTTTTCATTCAGATAAATTTAAGACGCTGGACTTAAATGATTTCAACTGCGGAGAGAATAGAATTGGTAATGGCTCGTATGATGGCCGCAATGGCTATATTTTAGATCATAAATTGTGCGATCAACAATTACTTTCATTGAAAAGAGAAGATGGAACCATCTAAAATACGACGTTCGCCATAGATACATCCAACTAACCAGCACAAATTACAGGAATGGCACTTCACGTTCAGATAGTCCAGACACATTTTAGATGAAATTATATTCTGAAACCTAACATACAATTTAGCTCCTTAAAACTGCTAAGCGCTGACAAAGAATTTTACTGACTTCAAATTCTAAGTAGAAACAAAAGTTTCGCGAGTATTTAATAATTGATTTATACTATGCATCTGGCCAACTACACTGCAAAAACTGGGTACATAAACCATAAAATTATAGACGTCTCTCTTCACTAGTAATGCCATTTAAATAATCTAACACAGAGGTTATGGGACATTACTAGGTTGGTATATTTTGTTAATTTGTATGAATAGCATCCAGACAGGCGAACACGTAATGATATGACCTATAATTAAATGAACAAAACAAGGAAATTTCTATCACAAAATGAGGTTCTGAGATCATGGAAAATATTTTGGACATTAATAAACCAAACGACACATGCCGGGAAGTGTGTTGTTCAAAATAAATTGTTAAAAATCTACCTTTCGGGATTGTCTTCTTCATCAACGCTAATAGCTGGTGCTTTTGGAATCGGTATTTTTTTCCCATCGCTATCATCTTGATCTTTTCTTTCTAATTTTCCTTTTCTGCAACAGAAGAATATCCAAGTATAAGAATTAATTAACTTTGAAAGCGAGTCTTTAAGATAACTTTAATAAGATTCCTTTAAATGATTTAAAATATTGAGGCACCTAACTTTGAACAAGTTTAAAATTTTGTTGCAACCATGGGCATTTGAAAAACTCATGACCCCATCGTTCAACTGGGCATTTTCAAGACAGAAAAGGCCCAAGATACCTCACGAAAGGAGAAACCATTTGCCCCACACTTCAAATTCAACCAAGAAGTCCATGATAATGGGGAAGGATTAAATACCGGAGCATACGTTTCGCTCAATATTGATATATTTTATGCAACTGAAAATGGATTATTAAGTAGGTTATTCCCACTTTAATGAAGAATACTTTAAAGTGTCTTTAAATCCCACTGATAGGAGCTTTAACATTTAAAAGGATCAACTCTCTTAAAGCATTGGTGCTGCTCGCCACATTGAGTTCTCTCAAGCCATAATAGTCTCTCGAACTTGAGCATCTGACACAAGAGAGAACGTAATCATGTACCTCGGCATAAATTAATGCCTCTATTTAGTTACGATTAGCAGAAGACAACGATTGAGAATTCGCGAAGCATCACGGGTAGAAAATGGCGGGAAAAATATTGATCCGGAGGTCCCGGCTGGTCCTCTCATCTCGCAAACCCCGACCACACCCCCCTCTGTGCCTCATTTCACTCCCTCCCCTTCCTCCCACGCCAGGGCACCCACCCCCTACTCCTGTCTTTTTCCTAACCCTTGAACATTTCAAAGACATAACCGATCGCCAGAAATTCTGGGCACTTTAACAATCGCTCACATTCTCTTCTGCTTACCCTGAAAAAGGTTCCGCGAGATTCAACAGATATGCCACAAAATCCACATCACTACGATATTCCAGTTTCTTCTTGAGAATAATCCATCTCTTGGCGTTGCTCGCGCCGATATAAATATTCTTCACGATCCTTTTCTCTTCTGCCTCACGCTTGGCCAATTTTGCTTTCCATCCGGTTCTCCTGAAGCCCCCGTTTTCCCTCGCACTTTTTCTCGGCATCACTACATCCTTATGATTCCAATTTGGCACAAAAACATTGGGACCCGTCCCCTATAATATACTATCTTCTTTATACCCCCTACTTATTGACCCACAACATGGCCGCTGTGCGGTTCCAGCAGCAGACGGTCTATTTACGAAGTGGACGAGCGGGAAGAACTTTCCTCGGTTACCTTCGGTGCCCTTCGGGTCGCCTCGTTTTTTTTGGAATGACGTCAAGTTCCAGTTTAAAGGCCCGTCTCCTTTAACGAATGTGATGAATATAAAAGAAAATCACTTCAGGATAAGTTAAGAGGGCCGTAAAGAGGTATAAAGAACAATTACGCAAAAATTATTCGCCTCAGGTAATTCATTGTTCCGCCTGTGAAATACCCCGAACATAGAAACTCATGAATGAATGCTATATCAAATCGAGAAATGATTTATGTGGAAAAAATAATTTCCGACGCGTATTTTCCTAATATGAATATTTCCTTTAAAGACTTCGGCCCACGCTGTACTGTTCAAATCGTATTGAAAGACGGAATATCAAATAAAAAGTTTCATCAGCATTTATTTTTGCTGCGGCATCCATGCGTAAGATTATAGTTTTTACTATTGTGATAACAATTTTGATCGAAGTAAGTGATTAACATGCCTCGTGACGATAGTTTTTCAATTATTTTTGTTTTATTGGTAATAAGTGCCGAGCAGGAAAACTTTGAGAAGTGATATTTAATTAAAATAAGATTGTCTTGTAACAGTCTTTGGCAATGGCAATACAATTATTATTTTACTCTAGTGATGATGCACTTTGGCGAAATTAGTTAAGAGTTTGTTATTGCTTACCCAAATAGAATAAAGGAAAAGAGACAATTTCAGAGTGCTGGAATGGATTATGAGTATTATTTTAAAAAAACACAAAATTTCCATAACTAATCAATTGAGCATGATAGAAGACGATAAAATTGTATGGCACACCATCCTGCTGGAAAATTTTTATTGACATTTAATAAGCTTTTTACAATAATTTTATATTGCTATAGACTCGGTGTTCATTTGACTCTAAGCAGAAATTTCTACATCACATACTGGGGATGTTTCATAATTAATTGGGGAACACGTTTGGCTGCCCAACTCTCGTGGAATACTGTCCTAGGGGACAAAAGAAAAGAAATGAGATTGAAAGTAGTTACCTGTAGCAATAATACAGATTTATCAATTTTTAATTATATATCCCTTAATGTAGGAAGTCAAATATAAGAGTATCAATGAAAAGTTCCACGGAAAATTAAGTTCGGCGGGATTTACCCTCCAGAGCCAATTTGCAGGACGGTTACTTTATTTTAAATGAAATTCAAAATATTTTTATCAAAAATTCCCGCCGAAATACGTGCGGTAAGGTAGGAGTGAGTAATCGCTGAGATTAAAATTTCAAACATCCCCTCTCCTGGCTGGATTTAGCTCTCGTACTAATAGGGCAACGATGGTTGATGTCAAGCTGCAATTGGCTGTTGAGCGGTGCAGGGCGAAGAGGAGAAAGCGGCAGCAAGCGAGCAATCGAGGCCGGGGAGGAAAAAGATAATTGAAACAGGCCCTTGATAATGAAAAAGCTGGATGACCGCACTCCCAGGACTACTTGTCGCACACGTATGGGTAGTAAAGATGGCCGAACAATGGGCCAGCTTTTCAACTTTGTTTTCAAGAGACCGATGCCGTGGACAAAAGATAAAACTCATTAATAAAAGTGAAAGCGATGAAAATATTTAAAGAGTAGTCCCACACTTTCAAGGAAGATTAGAAAAACGTCGAATGTAACCAGGAAAAATGGTACAGTAAGAATTTATAAGGAAAATTAAATTGATAGGATGACATTTCAGTGATCATCCCGCAGAATTTGCCGGGCCCGTGATAATTATTGTTCTTCTTCAATATTGAGGATTTGGATCTTATTTTTAGTGGTGCAATTAAAAAAGTAAAGAAATTGAAATAAAGTGAATGGAGTACTATTAGGAAGATGGTCTTCTCTTAGACACACCATTCTCCGAGGAGGTTCAAAGCGTGTTGCACAAGATGGTCGTTCAATCTTTCGACCGGAGGGTGGTGCTCATGGGATTTCCCCCGAGCAGGCCAAAGTTGAGGATGGAATAACTGACAAATCCAAAAGTCTTGAAAATCATAGTTGATACAGTAAGGCGCTTAAAAGCAAAAATTACCCAAACGTGCAGACTAACTGGACTGAAGAGATGAGTATGTATATGATGAGATGACTGTTATGAGATGTAATGGAGTATTGTAGTCCTTCCTGAGTAAAATATCCTGGAATGAAGCAACCCTACTCGTGTGGGAGATTCGCTAATTTCGGGAATTATTGAAATAAAATGGCCCGAAGACTTGTAGTAGCAGGATATACATTATTCGAGCGATCTTCAATGAAAGAACGGGGATGGTGCCTCGCAGGAGAGTCGAAATGCAACTGTAACACTTCCTGAACACGGAATGTCAAGATTCAGATGACAACTCGAGCCCACGGCCTTCACAGTGATGCAAGCACGACGGCGGACAACGACATTTAGGTCTATGTATGTAAGTATTGAAGACATAATATACCTTCTAAATAAAATAGTCCCATGGAAATGGAATACCATTCTCGGCTAGTAACACGAATGAAAAACAAACGGAAAATATGGAAACAGGAAACGGAACGAAAAGAGGAATTTTGCACGTGGCACAAACAGATTTTGACAAACACATAAGCAATCACCATAACTCGGAGATGATGAAGTGATAACTTTAAACTAAGAAAATAAAAATACAACATATAGTACGCATACAAACGGTGCGTATCCCCAGTAAAGACAGCACGATATGAAATACACGTATGCCCTCACAACGAGAATCTGGAGAAGAAGCAGTAGGCAGAAGAAAGGTTACAAGGCTGAAGAAGCTTTTGCGTCATGGTTGAAGTAACGGGACTGAAGAGAGGAAAATGCAATGACTCGATAACCTAAGAGAGACTAGAGAGTGCTATATGGATAAGATGTGTAATTACCCAAATTAAAATGTAATTCAGGAAGGTATTTAATTAAAGTTGTCACATTTGCATGTGCGAAATCGCAATCGGATGCATGGAAAAAGGGAAATATCCAATAACAGTTATACTCTTATTTGACTCCGGGGTATAATTCATTCTAATATAATAGATGTATGCATTTTATCAGAGCATTTCATCTTGACGACGACATGGATGTAGTGGCTGGAAAAGAAGCAGATCAAATGGCAAGAGAAACAAAAAGCACAAGAGAAATAAATCCCAGGTAAAAAAGGAATGCTGTCGGAAGAAAAGCAAGAATCTTGGAAGTCATACGAAAGTTTATTAAAATATACTCTGGAGAGGGTTCTTCTACGCCAGAAAGTCAAGGAGAACAACTTGAACCAAAAGAGAAGACTGTGATATTGATGTCAATATGATTACACAGGGGAATGATTATTATCAGATCGAAGGATCGAACTATTAAGGTAGAAGTTCTGCAAAGAGCGACACGATGAAAATATTTAAAGAGTGTTCCCACACTTTCAAGGAAGATTAGAAAAACGTCGAATGTAACCAGGAAAAATGGTACAGTAAGAATTTATAAGGAAAATATATAATATATCTAATGGAAGCACTGAAGGGAAGAAATGAAAGCTTTCAGGAAAATCCTCTCGTGTCTTGCGTCTCGGGTGAGTGAGACTCTCCATTCTGGCCGGCGTTTCGATGCTCGAATTGTACATCATCTTCGGGGTAAGAGCTTCTTCACTTCACTCTGCACAAGACCCGAGAGGAATGCCTACACACAATACGCCGGGGACGCATGCGATCTTACTTTAAGGATGGCTTCCTGGGGCACATTTTTAGAGGCATTGTTTTGAGGAGACGATTGTTGATAGGAAATCTGGATGAACAGAAATACGGAGCAAGATCTCGGATGGAATAGGTGCCTACGCATCAGGGGTGAGGGCAAGAAATGTAGGGACACGTGAAGAGTCTAGTCGATGGGAGAGTAGAGTGCAGTGCTGAATCGAGCCAATTCTGTGATTGATGACCGAAGATGACGAGTAAGCCCTTGGAACACCAAGGTCCTCTTCGGCTGGGCGGATCACAATTAAAGGCTTCCATTTCCAAATAAGTGTTTGGTGAACAGAGCAGTGGAAATATTACCAGATAAAAAACATGCTATTTGACCAAACACCCAGCGGGTGTGTGGCAGGGGGTCTTCTTCAATAGGATTCCAGACTTGATGAATGAAGAATTCAGGTTGGTTCAGAAATCAGGTCGGCAGTTAGAGCAAAACCTTTTTTCCGATGTATTTTCATGAAAACTTCAATGCAAACTTTTAAATATTAATAACAAACCTAATTGTGTGGTTGGGCCCAAAAACTTTCCACAATACATATATTAGGACCAATGAACCCGATATTAAAAAAAACGTTTCCCCTTATCCTAGCATTGTTCGGATTGCTACCTCGGTATCATCGCCCTCGTTTGGCTGGGAGCATAAAAAATAAACGTAACTGAAAATGACGCAAAAGTTAATAGGATTACATGCACCCCAGGATAAATAATTCGCTAGTGATTGATATGCTGGTTGCTTTCTTAATTTCAATTAAACATGATTAATTGAGAGGATTAAGTATCGGTTTAAATAACCAAAGATGATAACGAAGTGGAGGAAAAGTGGATGACAGATATTCGACGTCGGTATTTACTTGCTTTTGTCAAATAGCGCCCAGAATTCACATAAATGACAATGAGTTCCAACGGAGATTGTACATGTAGTTATTAGGGGAGGCGAATGACATACAAGAACATATATGGCAATTTGAGTTAGGTGGGCAATTTGGCAGGGGTACGGTGTTCAGGGAATGGGAGAAGAAGGGTGCAGAGAAACCCGATGTTGGCATTAGCCTGATATTAAACGATAGGCACCAAGGGGTAAAACTTTTAACGTCCCCTCTGACGGACGGCACAATCCGCTTAAAGTGTTCTCCATACAGCACCCCCTGTATGGATGGGGATACTACCGAAAAATTCCTGCCACCTTCAGAATTCGAACCAGTGCATCCAGATCGGGAAGTCAGCGCATTTAGCCACCGGATCATACCTGCAAAGGAGAAAAATGGAAACTGTACGGAATTTATTGTTGAGCGTTGAAATAAATCGTAACATTTTGTTCTATTACCTAAAATAACATGGCATACCTCATTTCTGTCAATGGTATTTGAATTAGTATTGTTTTATTCTTTTGCAACTTTGTATAATGTTATAGGTATTAACGAAACTATATATTTGATCTGATGATAATTGCCAACATAGGTAAATTTATTAGGAAAGTATTAGTAGCCATAGATAAAATTTTGAACTTACGAAATCTACTCGTAAATAGGGAAACTTCATCCATTCCTCTGGTGAACTGCAAATGCTTTGGGCAACGCGTCGATTTTAAGAAATAGTTTCCCCAAATGGTGATATCTAAATCAAAATTACTTTCAATTGAATAATAGCTATAATTACAGCATCTAAATTTTTGGTCGAATTAAAAGGATCATGGATTATTGCTGAATCAGGCGCCTCAAGTTTGAATGCAGAGATGTTACATTTTTCTGTCTATTGGTAGTACGTTAGTATATAAATATGATGTATGAACGAGGAGTCTTGATGGGCAGTGTTAGGAAGAGGTGTAAGGCAGGGTTGCCCATTATCACTGTTGCTGTTCAACCTGTATGAAGAGGAAATGATCAAAGAGACATGGGAAGAACTGGAGGTAGGAATGAAGGTGGGCGGGGAATTCGTAAAATCAGTTAGGTTTGCTGATGACCAAGCTTTAGTATGTCGGTCAACCAAGGGGTTGCAAGCATTGCTGAGTGAATTGGAAATTCAGTGTGACAGGTATGAGATAAAAATCAATATAAATAAAACAAAGGTTATGCGATTTTCTAGAAAGAAAAAGGCTAAGCTTAACATTAAAATAGGAGGGCAAAAACTAGAGCAGGTATAACAGTTTATGTATCTCGGAACTGTTAAGGACCAACACGGTGAAAGTAGTAGGGACGTAAGGAGAAGAATTGCGCTAGGCAAAGAGGCTTTCACAAGGAGGAGGGAGTTGATGACAGGGACGTTGAGAAAGGATATTAAGAAAAGACTCGTAAAAACTTTTATATGGAGCGTAGCTATGTACGGCGCGGAAACGTGGTCATTGAAGCAGGAGGATAGACGTAGATTGGAGGCTTTTGAAATATGGGTGTGGAGAAGAATGCAGAGGGTGAAATGGACAGAGAAGGAAACGAATGAGAAAGTACTTGGTATGGTGGGCGAAGAGAGGGGTTTGTTGGGAGCAATCCTATGGAGGCAGGAAAAATGGATGAAGGGGGTGTTGACCGGCAGTGGGATGTTGAAGACTGTAATAGAGGGGAGAATGTTGGGCAAACGAGGAAAGGGAAACAGGATAGGGATGTTGGACAGGATGAAGGTAGACGAAGAAAGTACTCAGAGATGAAGAGGGGTCTGATGTAGAGTAGGATACTGGCTTTTGTGTTTTTCTAGGAGTCACAAATTATTTAATTAGTAGCTATGTCCATCCAAAAACCTACCTTAACCGGTAGATTACCTAATAATAATATTATCTGATTACCCTAATTTTCATTTTAGTAGTTTTTATGAGAGGCGACCGACAGCTAAGGTCATTTACGCCATTAGGGATGTTTGGGAAATGAGGAAGGGTGAAGAGAAACCCGGCGTCGGCATTAGTCTACTCTAGCCGTAAGGCGCCAAGGGGTCCGCAGTTTAACGTCCCATCCGATCGACATCGTACACATTGAAAGTGCTCTCCACAAAGCACCTCAAGTAGGGATCGGGATATCACTGATAAATATTTGTTGTCTCCAGGATTTGAGGCCGGGCCTTCTCGGTGGGCAGCCTGTGCGTTGGCCACCGCACCATCGCGATCCCCTTACTTTTGATGCACGCATACCAATTCATAGGAAGATGTATCAACGCAGTTATTTTTCTTTGGCATAACCGGTTGATAGTGGTAGCATTGTGTAGGAAGTATTATATGTGATTAAGATTGAATATCGAGGCAATGACCATAACAAAGAATAATAGAAGAATTTGGATAAACGGAAGCATGCGCGAGTAAATGGAGATTGTGGCAGACATTGGAATTCATCGTAGAATTGGAGCAATGAACTGTTATGGTATACTATAGTTCAATCGGTACGATGCCTTGAGGCGTGGAAATTTGCAAACTAGTACTGCGGAAAGTATCGTCTAATAATAAACCTAATATTCACCAATTGTTGATATTTTAAGCACAAAATATGTAGGGCGCTCAATGAAATCACTTCGTGGACTCCAGCTTTGGAGTCCGTGGTTTGTGGAGAGATTTAATAACAGAGCAAAGCATGAGTATTTATGAAAGGCTGGGTCAAGAACCCGGTCGGTGCATTGAAAACCTTTTCGGGCGATGTTCCTCATCTCCCAATGCAAGAATCCCGCTCGAGAAACTTATGACCCGAGAATCGGGAGCTCGGTTCTGAGAAGTTTTCTCAATTCATAACAAATCAGCGGTGAATTTATGTTATCTGTACGGGACTTAACACTTAAATGTCGCAGATTTGAAAACATTGGCTTCGTGATTGAAAACGAAACATATATCTTCCTACGGATGAACACGTCCACTCCTAACCACCACAACAAGGGTCTTTTGGTTCTCATTGGCACAGATTCATGAAAGGCGTCACTTGAATTGGATGGCACGGTGCATCGATCCCCATAGCGGCCTCGCAGCTGTTCACGTCACGAGGATACGGGCCATTCGCCGTGACGTGAAATCTCTCAATGAAAAGGAAACCGAAGCTGCGATCAAACATTACGCATTCAAAGGGTTCTAGGCAGAGACACCGTCGTACAAAGCCCGTATCTAAAGTAGAAGACACTCCAAGAGGCGATAGCTTATTCAATGATATAAATTTTCAAATAGCATTAAGTTCAGTATTTAAATATAACTTTAAATTATGTGATTAATATGGGAGAAAGAGAGACTTGTATTTAGATTCTTGCCATCGTAAACACATTCAGACAACACTGAGAATATTTTTAACGACTGAAAATTGACTGATTGAAAATTGATTGTCAATGAAAAACTGAATAGCAAGTAGGTACATACAGCGATGGCGATGACTCAGTTCTATGTTGGGCGTGAAATGAGATTTGGAAATGGCACAACAAAAGGCCACGAATTTCCATTCTGAATCCGCACCAGAATGAGCATTACGTATAGTTGCTTTTCCCAACTCCTAGATGAGGAACCGAAGAATGAAACTCAAATCGTGATGGGCATGTAATTAGATGTAACTGTAGATATGTATTACCAGTCACTGGCTTCAAAAGTGGGGGAATATCCATCATCTACGAACAATACCTTTGGCCCATATTAAAATCGCCGCGGTAGCTGGATTTCCGCCATGTATCATTCATTGAAAACAAAATGTTATTCTCAACTTTCATCGCGTGTCTATAATATCCCTTTTGTTGAAAACTCTCCTTCCCCTCCTCTTCTTTATGAAGAACTCAGAATCTAAAAAAATATCATGATAAAGTTCCAAAGAAACTGCGGGAGATGCCGCAACAGTAACTTTTAACGGAGTCATCCGCTAATGTGCATTTCAATGCAACAATTTCAGAGCGTAAAAATCATTCGCCTTGACTGGGACTCGAACCCAGATCCCTCAATATCCGGTCGAGTGCTTTAGCCACTTAAGCTACCGAGGCGTCCTCTTAAACTCTGAAATTTTGGGGCTTTTAAAGGAACTAGATGTTATGACGAAATACCGTACATACAATGTCACATGTATTCGTAGTCGTGCGCGAGGCGCCACTGTCCACGAGGTTAAAGCCAACTTTAAACACGTATGGTGTTTTCCCTTTGACAAATTCCAAAGAAACTGCGGGAGATGCCGCAACAGTAACTTTTAACGGAGTCATCCGCTAATGTGCATTTCAATGCAACAATTTCAGAGCGTAAAAATCATTCGCCTTGACTGGGACTCGAACCCAGATCCCTCAATATCCGGTCGAGTGCTTTAGCCACTTAAGCTACCGAGGCGTCCTCTTAAACTCTGAAATTTTGGGGCTTTTAAAGGAACTAGATGTTATGACGAAATACCGTACATACAATGTCACATGTATTCGTAGTCGTGCGCGAGGCGCCACTGTCCACGAGGTTAAAGCCAACTTTAAACACGTATGGTGTTTTCCCTTTGACAAATTCCAAAGAAACTGCGGGAGATGCCGCAACAGTAACTTTTAACGGAGTCATCCGCTAATGTGCATTTCAATGCAACAATTTCAGAGCGTAAAAATCATTCGCCTTGACTGGGACTCGAACCCAGATCCCTCAATATCCGGTCGAGTGCTTTAGCCACTTAAGCTACCGAGGCGTCCTCTTAAACTCTGAAATTTTGGGGCTTTTAAAGGAACTAGATGTTATGACGAAATACCGTACATACAATGTCACATGTATTCGTAGTCGTGCGCGAGGCGCCACTGTCCACGAGGTTAAAGCCAACTTTAAACACGTATGGTGTTTTCCCTTTGACAAATTCCAAAGAAACTGCGGGAGATGCCGCAACAGTAACTTTTAACGGAGTCATCCGCTAATGTGCATTTCAATGCAACAATTTCAGAGCGTAAAAATCATTCGCCTTGACTGGGACTCGAACCCAGATCCCTCAATATCCGGTCGAGTGCTTTAGCCACTTAAGCTACCGAGGCGTCCTCTTAAACTCTGAAATTTTGGGGCTTTTAAAGGAACTAGATGTTATGACGAAATACCGTACATACAATGTCACATGTATTCGTAGTCGTGCGCGAGGCGCCACTGTCCACGAGGTTAAAGCCAACTTTAAACACGTATGGTGTTTTCCCTTTGACAAATTCCAAAGAAACTGCGGGAGATGCCGCAACAGTAACTTTTAACGGAGTCATCCGCTAATGTGCATTTCAATGCAACAATTTGTGCAATGCAACAATGGAATTTGTCAAAGGGAAAACACCATACGTGTTTAAAGTTGGCTTTAACCTCGTGGACAGTGGCGCCTCGCGCACGACTACGAATACATGTGACATTGTATGTACGGTATTTCGTCATAACATCTAGTTCCTTTAAAAGCCCCAAAATTTCAGAGTTTAAGAGGACGCCTCGGTAGCTTAAGTGGCTAAAGCACTCGACCGGATATTGAGGGATCTGGGTTCGAGTCCCAGTCAAGGCGAATGATTTTTACGCTCTGAAATTGTTGCATTGAAATGCACATTAGCGGATGACTCCGTTAAAAGTTACTGTTGCGGCATCTCCCGCAGTTTCTTTGGAATTTGTCAAAGGGAAAACACCATACGTGTTTAAAGTTGGCTTTAACCTCGTGGACAGTGGCGCCTCGCGCACGACTACGAATACATGTGACATTGTATGTACGGTATTTCGTCATAACATCTAGTTCCTTTAAAAGCCCCAAAATTTCAGAGTTTAAGAGGACGCCTCGGTAGCTTAAGTGGCTAAAGCACTCGACCGGATATTGAGGGATCTGGGTTCGAGTCCCAGTCAAGGCGAATGATTTTTACGCTCTGAAATTGTTGCATTGAAATGCACATTAGCGGATGACTCCGTTAAAAGTTACTGTTGCGGCATCTCCCGCAGTTTCTTTGGAATTTGTCAAAGGGAAAACACCATACGTGTTTAAAGTTGGCTTTAACCTCGTGGACAGTGGCGCCTCGCGCACGACTACGAATACATGTGACATTGTATGTACGGTATTTCGTCATAACATCTAGTTCCTTTAAAAGCCCCAAAATTTCAGAGTTTAAGAGGACGCCTCGGTAGCTTAAGTGGCTAAAGCACTCGACCGGATATTGAGGGATCTGGGTTCGAGTCCCAGTCAAGGCGAATGATTTTTACGCTCTGAAATTGTTGCATTGAAATGCACATTAGCGGATGACTCCGTTAAAAGTTACTGTTGCGGCATCTCCCGCAGTTTCTTTGGAATTTGTCAAAGGGAAAACACCATACGTGTTTAAAGTTGGCTTTAACCTCGTGGACAGTGGCGCCTCGCGCACGACTACGAATACATGTGACATTGTATGTACGGTATTTCGTCATAACATCTAGTTCCTTTAAAAGCCCCAAAATTTCAGAGTTTAAGAGGACGCCTCGGTAGCTTAAGTGGCTAAAGCACTCGACCGGATATTGAGGGATCTGGGTTCGAGTCCCAGTCAAGGCGAATGATTTTTACGCTCTGAAATTGTTGCATTGAAATGCACATTAGCGGATGACTCCGTTAAAAGTTACTGTTGCGGCATCTCCCGCAGTTTCTTTGGAATTTGTCAAAGGGAAAACACCATACGTGTTTAAAGTTGGCTTTAACCTCGTGGACAGTGGCGCCTCGCGCACGACTACGAATACATGTGACATTGTATGTACGGTATTTCGTCATAACATCTAGTTCCTTTAAAAGCCCCAAAATTTCAGAGTTTAAGAGGACGCCTCGGTAGCTTAAGTGGCTAAAGCACTCGACCGGATATTGAGGGATCTGGGTTCGAGTCCCAGTCAAGGCGAATGATTTTTACGCTCTGAAATTGTTGCATTGAAATGCACATTAGCGGATGACTCCGTTAAAAGTTACTGTTGCGGCATCTCCCGCAGTTTCTTTGGAATTTGTCAAAGGGAAAACACCATACGTGTTTAAAGTTGGCTTTAACCTCGTGGACAGTGGCGCCTCGCGCACGACTACGAATACATGTGACATTGTATGTACGGTATTTCGTCATAACATCTAGTTCCTTTAAAAGCCCCAAAATTTCAGAGTTTAAGAGGACGCCTCGGTAGCTTAAGTGGCTAAAGCACTCGACCGGATATTGAGGGATCTGGGTTCGAGTCCCAGTCAAGGCGAATGATTTTTACGCTCTGAAATTGTTGCATTGAAATGCACATTAGCGGATGACTCCGTTAAAAGTTACTGTTGCGGCATCTCCCGCAGTTTCTTTGGAATTTGTCAAAGGGAAAACACCATACGTGTTTAAAGTTGGCTTTAACCTCGTGGACAGTGGCGCCTCGCGCACGACTACGAATACATGTGACATTGTATGTACGGTATTTCGTCATAACATCTAGTTCCTTTAAAAGCCCCAAAATTTCAGAGTTTAAGAGGACGCCTCGGTAGCTTAAGTGGCTAAAGCACTCGACCGGATATTGAGGGATCTGGGTTCGAGTCCCAGTCAAGGCGAATGATTTTTACGCTCTGAAATTGTTGCATTGAAATGCACATTAGCGGATGACTCCGTTAAAAGTTACTGTTGCGGCATCTCCCGCAGTTTCTTTGGAATTTGTCAAAGGGAAAACACCATACGTGTTTAAAGTTGGCTTTAACCTCGTGGACAGTGGCGCCTCGCGCACGACTACGAATACATGTGACATTGTATGTACGGTATTTCGTCATAACATCTAGTTCCTTTAAAAGCCCCAAAATTTCAGAGTTTAAGAGGACGCCTCGGTAGCTTAAGTGGCTAAAGCACTCGACCGGATATTGAGGGATCTGGGTTCGAGTCCCAGTCAAGGCGAATGATTTTTACGCTCTGAAATTGTTGCATTGAAATGCACATTAGCGGATGACTCCGTTAAAAGTTACTGTTGCGGCATCTCCCGCAGTTTCTTTGGAATTTGTCAAAGGGAAAACACCATACGTGTTTAAAGTTGGCTTTAACCTCGTGGACAGTGGCGCCTCGCGCACGACTACGAATACATGTGACATTGTATGTACGGTATTTCGTCATAACATCTAGTTCCTTTAAAAGCCCCAAAATTTCAGAGTTTAAGAGGACGCCTCGGTAGCTTAAGTGGCTAAAGCACTCGACCGGATATTGAGGGATCTGGGTTCGAGTCCCAGTCAAGGCGAATGATTTTTACGCTCTGAAATTGTTGCATTGATCATGATAAAGCTTCAAGCTAAAATTATAAATCGAACTTATCTACGAGAGTGGCAAAGTCAAGGTCTAAAATGCAAGAGTGCATATTTATTTTAACTCACCTTTAAGTCTCCACATCATTTAACGAAATACATCTTTTATATTCATTTCGACACTTGCTTCAGTAAAAGGTACTATTCTAGACTACAGCGCACATCACAATTGTAACTTAATATGCCTCAAAATCAATTCGCTATGGTCATTTTTTTTACTGCCAATCGATTTAAGATTGGATTCTTGGCATTTTACTTATATTTTGACTGGAAATAACGTTACATATAAATAAATAAAATATATATACATAAGAAGATCTACTGAAATCCTGCCATACTTAAAATTTCGACTTCCATGCTTTGAATAGTTTTTCTTTCTGGCCTCAAGAAATTCACCTGTTGATGCCTCCTCAGGAAAATTTTGATTGCGCCATCGATACATAACTTAATGTGCATAGGTTGTGGTAGGGATAGTACGCTCAAGTCATTAGGGGAGGCGATAGTCAGCCGAGACTATTAGGTAAAATAACCAGTGAACTACTTGGAAGCACCGGAAGTTTTGTGTGGTATAGGGATAATCTGGTGTTTCCATCAATCCATTCGGAATGAAGGGCTCCAAAGACTAATAATCAATACCCCTTCACTGTTTCCGAAGTGCTCTCCTGACTGCGCCCAGAAAGGACTTGGAAATACCAACGAAAGACCAGAGTATTGAAGCCGGGCCCCGGCGTGGGATGGCAATAATACATAGGATGCCAAAACAAAATGCTGGAAGTGTAACTTCGAAAAGTGGATCACTGACAACCGAAATCATTACTGAAAACAACATACCACAGGTTCGTACATGATTTGCATTGCGCTTTACTCTTAGGTAACGGGCTACATCAATTACCAACTAAAGATGACGCTCGAACCCGTGGTACTCCTGCAATGGGTATGTTTGTACACAGCATGTCCGGTATGATGGATATCCGCACAGCAACGCGAAAAGAAATAGTCATTCCACATGTGCACACATATTTTCGTTCTACGAAGCGATGGCGAGTACGTGCCATCTGTATGCGAGGCATCCTATTCGACCTGAACGCCAGAGTATCCTGCTCCGGAGTGAGCGAGGGTAGGGGACAGAGAAACTGGAGCAAATGATGGCCATGGAACGACTCTCCAACATCCTCACAGTACGATGACGTATTCAATCAAGTTTTCACGTCACTCGGGATCATTTGGGAGACATCACTGGACGGTTTCGGTCGGCGGGACGGATTTCGCGGTCAGGGTCGGAGAAGGAAAGGCGGTGGCGGCAGATCTCTAGAGGGGCTCGCGTGTGAACGCCACACCTTCCAAGTTTTGAGTGATAAACATTTTATTGGTCACTTCCGACTTCATATCTGCCGCTCTTCTGGATGCCTCAAATACGCAAGTATTCGGAAATAATTATACTCAAAGCGATCGTTAAAAAGGATCAGGGAAGGAAAATTAAGTTGAAATTTCCCAATATTGAGGATATTGCTGCCATTATTCCACATTAAAGGTAAGCACTCCCGAATTCGAGTGCATTTACAGGAATTTCACATTCAACTCGTTAAGGGACCATTTATCAAACGCCAAGGAATTGTGTGCCTAAGTGATATGTATGCACCATGCATCCGTACTCAATAATTTCCGTAATTGCTTTTAAGCGTATATCCGTGGCCCTGTGTTAAGCCGTTGGCGTAGCAGACCGGTGGGACTGAAACGAGACCTTTAATGAGATCGAACAGTCAATATCACAGAACGAACATATTTCACATCTTCGTTTACGCTGATATTCATTCGAGAGAGATTTCTCAAGAACAGCCATTTTCCAGTAAAAGGCGTGTGCTCTAATTCGAAGAATAAGCAATCAGTACGACAACAGGTAATACATTTCTTATATTAGACTAGACAACCGACAGGGCTGGCTGGCACTGGTTAATGGCAGATTCTCAAGCTTTTATGGCGGACGCCTCAACGACCATATTCCAGCACCTATTGCCAAACAGCTCTGATCTGACTTTTTGGGGATGCATTAGGAGAGGATACATGTAAATCTGTAACCCAGAGGCGACAGATTTCAAGGTAGTAGACACCTACCTAGTGCAATCACCGGATCATGCATTAAAAACGCGAAACTGAGCTGAATATAAGAAGATCAAGGATGATAACATAGAACAATGAGAGACTGTTGACCTCTTAGTTTTTTATAATATCAATCACCATTTCCCCTCAATAAACGCATTATCACTTTCCCTGCAATCGCAGTAAAGGACAAAAACGTAATTTAACTGAACTCGAGGACGGCTCACCTGAAGAAAGGCAGTGATGTACTTCATTTCTTATTAAGGGCCTACCCCTAGTCAATTTCATGTTTTGTAGGGGTGACATTATGTAAATTGTACAAGTTTAGTGATTATATCTACCATTATTTCACAGCAATATTTTCAGAAAATAAAGAAATTTCATAGTTCCTTAATTAAAAGTTACATAACCAGTTGAGGGATGCGGGTTGTGCACCACATTACCTAGATACTTGGCTTTCCCAGTCTCGCGTACAAGATAGTTCTCGGTGGAAAAGAGTAACATTAAGTATTTTATAAACGGGTGTTTCCCCACATTCTTACTAATGATACACAATTGATGCGCATGCTGTTTGCCACTCGTACGAGGATAACTTTGGAAAGGATAAATGCTTCTTGCGCACGTTATACTCGCGAGCGAAAACAACATTAGATTTTCTGCAGAAAGATGACAAAATGTAAGTTTAAAAACTAAGTGCGGTATGCATAAGTTTTGGGGAAATATATACGCGGTATATGTAATCAAGGGAAGCCTTTCCGGGAAGATGAACAATGAAGTTTTGGAAATCACAACGAACGCATGATGGTAGATTAATAAAGCCTCTACCCAAGGCTCAATCCACTCCTCATTAAGCCAAACATTTAATTCTTTCTGTTGCTGAATACTTAAAAAAATATTTCCCTTACACTGTCAGTATAGGTTCTGATGGAAGAAACCTCTAACTATGAGTTAACAATTTCTAACTTAATAAACATGAATATGAACACAAACCTTAAAAAAACATTACTGGCGTTATCGAGAGAGTCCATCTCTTTCGGTTAATGTAAAATTAGTTTCGAATGAATGTTGGTCATGACGAACAGGAGTAGATGATTTATCGTAGTCGATGATCATAATTACACAGCGATGACACACAAAAAGCAATTATGCAATGACAAACATTTTTGTAGTCATCCCAACATTGTAACATAAAAAGCTTAGTATCATATAATTTGCAGTAAAAAAGCACAGTCATTAAGATACGAACTAGCACTCTAAAATGTGTTCTCATCTGGGATTTGTTCTAAAGTCTTGCCAAAATTCTGTCATTCCCAAACAACACATTACCACCCTTCTCCACTCATAAGCTTTTGAAAGACTGAAGCATCAAGGCAGACTTTCACATTATAATGCTCCTAAATAAATTTAGTTTGAAACATTCCTGCATCCATTCTCTCAACACAAAACCATCCCTCCTCTTGAGCACTTAATTTTTCTAACTAGAATTTCAACACACACATTCATAACCAATCCCTCCCTCTGAAACTAACAATCTAAAATAAAAAAAAAAAACATTCTGCATTGTATCTTTCAGAGACAGTACAGCACATTTGACTAGAACATACAAAATGACCACATTTCCACTACGGGCTTAACAATTTGGAGACATAAAACGTAATAGAAAAACCTAGTTAAATATCGGGAAAAAAGCTGAATTTATATTTACCTCTGAGGAAACAACTTCTCATTTGGGGCTCATATTACTTCTTAGATTCTCCCTCACTTCAGCACATTATGAACCAAAACTCACTCTATCTTGAGTTATAACAAATATTGGGATGCTTGAGCCATGTAAATGCTCACAGCATTATTCACAAATTCCCATTAACTAAATGAAATTTTTACATACAACACTGTTTTACCCCATCAAATAATTATCTCAATACGGCACAGAATTTGCACCATAAAACATATTTACGTTTTTCCCAACAAAACTAATAATTATAATCAAGAAAGACATTACATTACAATGCTCACTATGCTTCATGGATATAGATATACGTTCAATACAATTTAAAAACAGATTTTGATTAAAAATAACAGAAATAAAATTGATATTATTGATGGTCTTGTCATTGGCAATGTTAAAATTAAGCTTTGTGACCACAGATTTCAAAATTGCTCGTTTTGGAAGACCAGTTAGTGATGTTATTAACACTATGTACTTCATTTATGCAATGGGCTAAACTCACCCACCACTATGTCATGCTGAAGGTTGGTTTGATACACAAAGTTGGAGGAACCAGACCCAATAAATTTACATATTGTGGCCTGGGGTGTAAGTTTCCAAATGTAAGTAATTACATTAGGTCTTCACACTACACAGCAATACCAGTTACTTAAGCCATCAATGACAGCATGCTATACTATGAACACTCTCAAGTGAAGTAATTGACATCACTCATCAGTTTCATAATCAGCATATGCAATGACACTAATATTTAGAACATTGATTGTGCCATCAATTAAACCTTACACAATGTATACATTAATCTATGAACTTTTACAGCGAAGTGACCCATTGAGTTACCATTACACCAATTCAGTTCACACTGGTCTAAAACTAAACTTTAGGAAGCATTTAACTTCATTCTAACATCAAGAATTCCACCAAAAAATGCAAAGATGAATCGTTGCACAAGAGTACAGTCCTGATTTCTGACGGCATACACATGTCGAGGAGATTTACGAGAAAGTTAAAAAAACCAAATTCAAAATATTACTGAAATTGAACAGTATGCTTGAACATCATACAACTACTTCAATATTTAACTAATGCACACATTCCACTAGGCAAAACTGAAAATAATCCATTTCCACCCGCGGAATATTTTCCCAAGAGTGCACATTCATTTACCTCAATCACATTTGGGGAGGCCAGTAATTTAATTACAGTTATGACCGTAGTCGCTGAAGATCATGGAATAGATGCACTCCTGATGCAACTCGATAATTACAAGCAACGTCCAATTAAAGATGGCAAATCAGTTGCCAAACAATAATTACAGCAGAAATGTCTTTGTGGAAATGGACAAGTCATCTTCAAAGTATCATGCTGTACCTATTTTAATAACATCCTGGAAAAATCAACGAGCTCCAACTTGCAGCAAATACCACATACATAATGCACCATGGCGAATCATCTTTTCTGAAGGGATCGATTCAAATCAACACACATGGAAACCAATGGTTCTCTATGCTTTTAAAATGAAGAGTCAAAAAGGAAATAATTTATATGAATTACCTTTTTTACCTTAATATTGTATTTTAAGTAGTTCATAGAACAATACACAATTATGTGGAAAATAAGGCAAATGAATACCAGAAGATGTGCTGGATTTTGAACATTAAGTAACTGTCAAGAGCAGTCTGTATCGGGTCACCTGAGGGAATGAGGAACATAACTAGGGCCTCTTCTTTGGCAAAATTTAAGAAGGTATTTGATAGAGCAAGTTGGGTACATTGAATCAACTGTGCTTTCAAGAGAAGGCCGAGGAAATTGTACGGGGTATGAAAAGGACTTGAGACAGAAAAAGTCACCAAGGAACTTGTCCATCATTTAGCTATAGTCAAAATTTAGTGACTCAGTAAGCAGAGTGAATGTTAATCACAAAAACATCAAGAAACATCATATTCGCTGATCACTGAATTTTGAGGGCATATTCTGAGAAAGTAGAAACATTCACCGAATTTGTACTTATTTGAGCAGAAAATGGGCATAGAAGTAATGGCATTAGAAGATTTATATTATAGAGAGAAGGGAGTTGAGAATACTAGGACATTACATGAACATTTAAATAAAATATGAACAGAAAGCGAAACAAAGAAGTTCATGATAGTGGAATTAAATGGGTGCCCGAGTAAATTATAAGGCGGCAAGAGAAGTGGATATAAGGCATATTTACTGCTGGGCAATGGAACGCTAAAGACCAACAACAGCGGAAAACGTTGAATAAGCATGGTACATGGTGGGTCGGATAGAATTTGCTGAGGAAGTATGTGATGTTCAAGAATATATCATTTTATGCTTTTAAGGCATTGAGGACTATACCGGGCAGGGCCTAGAATTGCATTTAGTCCATGGGCCCATCAATAACCTACCTTGACCGGTATGCCACTGTTAATAATCCACTACTATTGTAACGCATTAAGGATGTGATTACATAATAAACATATACAAAATGTATATATAAATATTTATTGAAAATGAAAATAGAAATATTTACATGTAATAATATCTGTATGTCCTTCTGTTCATTTTGTAATTTACAAGCTAATTTGTACTTCATATTTCATCATTTGTAGGTCAAAGATCAATTTCATAAGTGAAGTAGGCACCTAAAAGCTACCTCAAGGAGGAAGAATTAAAAAAAAAAAAATGTCAAGGGGCACAATATTTTAAAAGGAAAAATTCTGCTAACTTATATACAACAAATTATGCTTCATGGATTCACCTTGGAAAGTATAATACCATACATTGGCAAACAACACAATGGTGGTTGAAACTTGGGGACAGCAATTCTTACATAACAAACAGGAAGGAAACAGGTTATGAGATCATTTAAATGCATTATAAAACACATCTATCATTTTTCCACATCTGGTGAAAAAAAGGAACAACAGAGCCTAACATTCATTATCAATTGGTTAATTCCATTTGGAAGAATGCATACCTCTTCGATGAATGGTGTCACAAGTATTATCTGAATGTCTTCTCAAGGTTGCCCTGTCAATGCACATACCTTTCTATTTTGTAGTCAACATCATATTCACTTAACAATTTGAATTGAGAACTGGCATAGGAATTGCAGCAAACACACTATCATTTTAATGATGGTGAACAAATGGGAGCAATTATATTTCATAAAGTATATTTAATGGCAATTCAGCAGGATGTTATTTGATAAACGACACCAAAACATGGCATTGTAGAGTATGAGCGGGAAGGAAGGACTCGCATATGATGGATACTTAAAACCAAATTATTTAAAGATAATGATCAGTGAGTTTCTCAGCCACTTGCCAGTATCTCTAACAATAAAAATAAAAGTTATACAAAAAAATGGGACCTGGCATCAACACAATGTGTTACATGGGACTTGAAAATATTGGAGGTTAATATTTACTACTGATTCTCATTGACGGTCTATACAATGTAAATGAAACTAAACATGGCAATTAATAATATGTGCAATCATATTTACACAAAATCTTTTAAATGGCAGCCAAAACTGGGAGATAATGAAGTGAGGTGAGTGCAGAGTGAGACTGGGATCCACCAGAAGATGTTGCCACGCTCTTCTTCCCTGAACTGGTCCAACCTATCTTCTTCAAACGTTGAAATCCTTTTGAGTGAGCATAAAATGATGAAATAAACAGCATTCACCCACATGCATTCACACATATTTAAATTACATTCACACCGAAAGAGCATAAACAATAATTATCCATGTGCAACGACCTCAGTCACGCTCCATTCATACACACAACAGTCAAGAGCAAAGAGAGTTGAAAACAGATGCGACTGCTCACAGCTTTTGTATGGTTTCCTGGAAACAAGAATGACAATTATAGGATGCACAAAACACTCTGTTGAAACATAAAGAAAAGTGATGGAAGCAAACACTAACAGGAAGCCTTCGGGGCTAACAAATCAACTAGGAAGCATGGGGAGGAGCCACACGTGAAGAGGGAGCAAGTGATAAAATAATTTATACCATATTAGAAAATGACTTTGATCATTACTTACGTTTCCTCCAAATTAAAGGAATATTACTTAGTTAACTATAAATGAATTTCCAGTCCTAACAAATGATTACGGGGTAACTGCTAGATAGATTTGCTAATGGTTTTACTCGCTGCAGCAGGACAACTTTAGATAACTCTCGCAGCCCTGAACGATGAACACTTTTAAGACACTATCACCTAACAGTTAAGTTTTCTCTGACTTGTGACTCTCATTACTTATTAAGCAATAAATCAGTTTTTGGTCAGAGGTAATAATTAGCAGTCCAAGCAAGGAAATTACAAATGACAAAATGTCAATAACGAATGAAAATGGAATGAGTGTGAACTTCTTTATAATTCACAACACTTCACTACTCGCTAATTCTCCCTGCGAAGAAAAAAATCCACCACAAAATCAACTACTCGTAAGACGAGGACGAAGAAAAACAAATTTCTGGATACTCTCTGACTACCACGACAAACTTTTTAAGTCACAACCTGTATCATTCAAAGGTTATAGGGAAATAGGAGGGTGAGGATGATCAATTTTTCCAGGACACCAGAATTCCTCTGCCTTTCAGTTAAGCTAAACTTATGTTATCATTCCGATGATATAACTTCCACAAAACTCATCCATTGAGAACCAAAAGGGATATAAATGAATGTTTTAAAATATTTTGGACACAAGATGCGTAGATTTGAAATAAATTTGAATTAGGCACCAAGCCATCACTGAAAAAGCAGAGTAACACATATACTTTGCCAATGCTTCTTTCTGGAACATCGGAAACTGGCTGTTATCTTCACTTCCTCTTCACCCTATCCACAGACAACTCCTAATTCCGCACTACATACCATCGAAAATAGAATGTTTCTCACAATATTTTTTTAAGCTCACTTCGTAACTAGCTCTTTACTCTCGACCAATACACACGAACTTTCCTCAGATATTTTTTATCTTCCAACTCCAATTCTTCCTCTCGGCTGCATCTTCATTACCTGGACCCATTTCCCTACAAGCAATACAAGCATTTTCTTTACTCCGGAACTACTTCTCTTCTTTGAAGAACCCTCGTTTGCTATCACGAAGAGTAGCCTATTTGCAATCACTACCCACTCTTCTAGATGAGAGGCAAATATATTTCCTATCTAGATGCAATTCTGGATCTTTCTTCATTCTCAATAACATACATCTTTCTTCTACTTGAAACACTGGAACCATCTACCTTCTGGCTGGAACACTGCAACCCTCAAATCTTCTGCCTGGAACACTGGAACCATCTATCTTCTGCCTGGAACACCGGAACCATCTATCTTCTGTCTGGAACCATCTATCTTCTATCTGGAACACTGGAACCATCTTTCTTCATTCCGCAACACAGCAAAAATTTTCTTCTGTCTCGCTGAGCACTGGAACCACCTCTATCTAGACTGCCAAAATGGAATAATCTGTCTGCTGGAACCCTGGAGCTATCTTTCTTCTGGCAGGAACACTGGAACATCTTCAGGGTGAAACAATGGAACTAAGTATTTTCAAGCTGGAACACCAGATCATTCTCCTATGGACCTTTAAAACTGCCTTCTTTGATTTGGAACTGTCAAAATTTGTTTACCTACCCTCCTCATAGGTAATTTTGTCATCGCTTATCAAATGAAGCCTGATCATTAAAAACCATTTATATTTTTCAGATAAAATGATGGACCAAAATATTTGTTGCACGTACATACTTCTTTCAGCAGCAATCATCAATAACTTCTTTGATGCTGTTGACCTAATCCAGGATTTAAACCAATAATATTTGATGATGATATGAGGCTTCAGAAGCTTTATATTCATATGATCTTTATAAGCCTTAAACACAAGTGGAATTTTCAAAGGTTAGGCGAAAAAATTCTTCAAAAATCATTCATTGATGGTTAAAATATTTTGCCGACATCCCAGGCCTTGCTGTCAACTCATGCAAGGGTCTGGTGTGTACCGATGGATAGTAAAGATGTCCTGATGAAGATCTTGTAGATTTACACATGAACTTACTTTCCCAATCGCCAGTCACATGGCACTAAATGCCTTCGTCAGAAACTTAAAATCCAGTCTTTACCTATGGCCACATTTCACAGGATTTCTGTATTATTAACAATCTGATCTTTACGCAACTGCTTGGCTTCTCGACATCCTGATACATATTTCACCTACATCACCAATACCTAACCATGCCAAAAGTCCAACTGCCACATCTTAAATCCAACTTATTTATCTGTAATGATGAACACTTTTCTGTGATGCTAATGACTTTTTCCTCAAATAAAATTTATGTTTGGAAACTTGAGTCAAGTGTTACCCTGAGAGACAAGTAGTCACTTGTCGAATATCTACTAATCCTTGTAACTGTCCCACCTTCACGAAAGGCATAATTGGAATTAACCCGTTGTTAGGCTTTCCAGAAGATCCACAAATGCACTATCAGGAAGAAATTTCAAAAAGATATACTACCAAGGCAGCAGAGGGGAATCTCATTCTATCGTATGGGTGGTGGAGGTTTAAGGAAAATGCAGAGATTTTTTTGGCTCTCTCGTGACAAGGAGGAATTCAGAGGTTAGGGAGGACAGCCATTGAGGCTTTGCAGTCTATTTTCTCCCCATCCTCTGAGTAAATTAGGGAGAATGGGGCAGCAAAATCACGGAAGTCCTTCTCAGATTCAAATGCCAACTCCTGGGCAACAAAGATCACGGGCAGGTACTGTCGATAACTGGTAGGGCGACGAAGCAATCCACGGCATTTCAGTCCATGGATATATGGTTCCGAAATTAGGAAGAGAGAGGCAAGGTTAGAGGAAATTCAAGATGCACAAATATACAAGAAAACAATTTTTTTAAACCAACCTGCAAAATAAGAGAACCTAGATTAGACAATTTCAGAGAACATTTCAAAACTGAGCAATTAAAGAGAATCACATAGTAATTTCATACATGTCATTAATTCAGGCTTAAAATTATTAGTAATTAAATTTTTATCGAAGTCTTTTATGAAGAATGTTCACGTTAAGTGAAAGCTTCTGACAGAGCAAGAATGTTATATGGAAAACCAATTACCGATAGGCCAAAAAATTATAAACCGCCAACAACATGACTTGCAAAACAAATTTATTGCCAACCATAGCATTAGCTTAACTTGCCATGCAGAGCATTAGAGAAATTGTATCGTTGCTGCATTAGCACTCAGCATTACAAGTTCTTCTTTGATCAATCTGATAATTGGAAAAATACTGACATAGAGAATTCATAGGCAGTGAAATTTCTTGCTTAAACATGATAAATCTGAAAATGGGGTGAAAAACCACACACTTTTCCGGATATTACCAACCAGCCATTGAGTTATATTTTATCGTAATAAATAGTGGTTTCTAAAGAAGTCTCAAAATGAAGGGCATGTTTTCTATGCCTCATGCATGATTCTGGTCAGAGCATATGGAAGTAGACATACATAGAGAATGCCATTATTTAAAACTATTTTAGTAGGGTTAACAGTGCTTACCCATTTCACATATTTTAACTCAACCGGGCAAAAAACTAGGGAATTTTAACTTTTAAATCCATTTTCATAATATAAGGTCTTTATTGAAGTTGAAATATACTAATGTCGACCATTTCTCCACATAATCCCCAAGTTTGAGATATTAAGTTATTATATACAACATCAGATAATATTTTGCAAGGAAAGACACCTGGGAATACCCTAGGGAATTTCATCAAAATGAAATAATCACACAAAACCCTAGTCTAGCTCTTCAAAATCATTTATGAAAATAAAGGCTATACCCCAAACTTCTTACACAATAGTTAGCCAAAAAAATTCATTTATATTCAAATGACAATGGACAATGTGGAATTCAACTAACCAATTTACTCTTTTCATACCAACACTTTTAACGTGGCCCATGAGTATGGGCCTACTCACGCTTTTATCATTGTCTTGAGAGCAGCTTTCCTTTCCCGAGCAGCAAACCAATCTATTAAATACCCTCCCATGCGTGGAGCCAGCCGATAAAGCACAAAGAATGTGTGGTAGTTTCCCAAACTCCAGGCAGAGCGAAGGGCCAGTGCATGGGCTATGCACTCATGTTTTTTATCTGGCTCACTCAGAGATGCCAGAGTAGTCGTGAGGTCTGAGAAACAACATAAGTTAATTAGGAAAAATTAAGACTAAAAGCATTTTAAAAAAAAACCAGGACAAAAATATACCAAATAGATAGAAGGAAAAGCTACATAAAAGTCACCAAACTAACCAAGAGTATTTTTAGTGAAGACATAATACAATATACGATAGGCAGTGAACTCCAAGCTTCCTTCCACATGTCGCTGCGTACTGGGCAGTTCACCATAAAGCATCTTAAGTTGTGACTGGCACTGATTGAACTCTTCATGGTCCCCTTTCTCAAGAGCTATTCGGGCATGTGTCTCGTACACAGACATTGTAAAGCTGTCTCTTACACCTTGCACCTATTAACCAAAAAGCAAATAACTTCAGTTGCAGTCAACTGAGGAATTTTTACAAATTACTGGCTAAAAGATTCCTTCCTCAGTTCTTCTTAGAGGTTTATGGTTAGACTACAAATAAATTAAGATAATACGGTTCATCACAGAAGGGAAATAACCACACACATATACTTTTAGGGGAAAAATACAATAAATGAAAACATACAGTGAGATCTTGACGAATGGATTTCAGCTGATCACACGCATAGCGATAGTCTTGGAATTTGACCCATCGCTCCTTCACCCGTGCCAAGGAGAGCCTAAGCACTTCTACGGGCCTAACAGAAGATGCATCGGGAGCCTGAAAATCAAATTAAAAGTGTCTGTTAAAATTTTGCCTCCTTATTTAAATCACAAAATATTGACCCATGAAAGATGTGATTTGTACATTTTCTTTGAGTATTCTAACGATTAATTTTAATGTGGAAACAAATCCTTCTCAGGTCTTCTTAGAGGTTTAAGAGTTTCTTCAAGCAAAATTAAGACATTTTGCATCATCACAGAAGGAATATATAATCAAAGATACCAGTATCACAATATATGAGTAAATGGAATTTATATCACATTCTACTGGTACATACAATTTTTAAAAATAATCAGAAAAAATAAAAACTGCATGACTAACATTTAAAGAGGCTTCACATAACAATTACACACTTTTTGCAGACTACTATGTAAAAATAAGATGGTCTCAAATATGGTCATCCTTGGATTCAAACAGTCACGCAAAAATAAGTGAATGGCAATAAACCAGGATAATTTTCTGGTTAGATATCAAGCATATTACTTTAAATTCATTAATTTTATGCATTCCCTTCTAGATCCAAGGTAAAAACTTTCCAACATAATGAATAGGCAAACCAACATCAATTTACAATTCCAACATATTCAGGTAAAAAAAATTTAATCTCATTCTTTCACATCCAGACCCAGTTACATAGTCATACTCTCTCTTCCAATAAAAAAAAAATATAAACTCAAAATATTTCAAATGATTCACTCACAGATGTTAGCCTAAGATAAGGCTTCTCCACATCACGACACGTTCCCACCACATGGATATCGGACCAATCCAAGTCACCTGAAGCATCTTCAATGAAGCCACCAGACGGTGAGGAACTGGAGGAGGGCAATGGCGGCAGGGCAAGGCTGAGGGGTCCGTTGCGCCGGCGCTTAACTGGAGGAGTGGAGGGGGAGGACGGCACAGACTGACTTTTGAGCCCCAATCCACCAAACCTAGCTGCCCTCTGCTGCAGCCTCTCTTCATCCTCTTCAACTGTCATGCGCCCATACTCGGAGTAGTAATGAGGCTTGTTTCTACAATTATAAAACATCACACCGTCAGTGCTTTGGGACAGATAAATTGAAGAAAACATCTTTTTCACAAAAAAATCCATGAATAGGAATTACAAAATGATATTCCAAAACTTGAAAATTAGTAATATAAGGAAGTGGAGGAACCAACCAATCAGTAACATAACTTATTGAGTACATAGCACATGAGAGGAAATTAAAATTTAAAGAAATGAAAAGCTCCCATAGTTTTCTCCATAGCAGAAAATCCAAATACCAGATTATGGTAGACTAATTAATCAAGAAATAATAGCTGATCTATAACATGACTGATTTCCCTTCAATTATATAACCTCCCTGGCCATGGAAATTAGAAACATTATGTGCTTTCCATCGTACACTATTGACAACTTATCCATGCGCTCCGTTATTCAATTTAGTGTAACAGCCCATTTCCCCTATCAAAGCACTCCAGGGCTGGCAAACATCAATGATCAACCTCTTTCCCTTTGATCGCTTTAACACCCATAACACTGACAGATACAACATTTATGCAGGGTAATGAATGGCATTACTACATTTCCAATGTTTTAACTAAATTCTCAGGATGCAATTTTTGTAAACAAATCAGCAAACCATCTTTGAATTTCCCACATGCTAAACTTTGCAAACAACCGAGTTTCAACATACAGTGAAACCTGCATTAACATCTACCCATATTCAAAAATCACCTTATCAAGTGGCAGTTTTTCATAGAACCAACCTCCTCATCAACCACACAACCAGGTGAACTTCCACTCCTGTCACTCACCAAGTCCCCCCCCGCCCCCATCTTCTGGCCAGTATTATGCCTCTTGTGCAAAAACCAATTAATCATAACCCTTGATATAAAAATAGAAAAACCTTTCCACTAGTCTCCCAGTCAACATCTTTTCGTGCGCATGAAAAGACCCATATTTCCTTTCAAATTTCGTTAAACTAAGGTACCAAACTTGAAGATGTACATGAATACTGTGGGTACTACTCAGCAATGGCTTCACTACAATCCTTTGGTTAGTTAACAGAAATTATTGGATTAAAGGGATTAAACCATTAAAAAAACATTATCATATAATTGGAATTTTAAAGGATTCTAAATTAATTTTTACATATTATACCAATTACTACCCGATTTCAAAACAATTTTGTCACAAGCATTTCTTTAAAAAATTGACTGGATGCTCATAACTTCACAACAGTCCCAAGTATCCATATTAGCTGATTGAGATTTAACCACAATTGCACTAACAATAAAGTCAACACGTATTAAATAAAAGTTACGACAACCAAATAGTACTTAATACAGTGAATATTTTGGCATTAACAATTTTTGTCTTTTTGATAGGATATTCAGGGAATGAAGAAGGGTGGAGAGAAACCCCGAGTCTGCATTAGCCTACTGTTCATGAAAGGTCTCAGTTTAACGTCCCACCCAAGAGACTGCATACTTCTTCCCTTGAAATTCCCTCCACACAGCATTTCAAATGGGAGGGATTGGGACACCATCATGCCACCTCTGGGATTCGAACCTGGTTTCTTACGTCAGGAAGTCAGCACATAAACCACTGCACTTTCCGCATCCCCAATACTTCTTGCTGCAAATATCCTAAAATACTCACGTCTTTGGCTGCTGCTTCCCTTGCTTTCCTCTAATCTTATTCGTCCCCCTTGAGCCTTTACTTTCTCCACGAGAATCTGAAAATCTCTGCTGCTGTTGCCTGCCGTGCCCTTTGCTCCCTCTGACGAGGGGACGGTAATTTTCATCACTACTCGAAGAACTGTCACTACTTGAGGAGAAAAAACATGGTAATTTGAGGATTTAAACTTAAATTAGCTAAAATTACAAAAAATTATATTTTTTAAGACAAGGAAATTTAAATGCATGAAATAAATTTATACCCTGCGGAAGGGCAAAATGATTAATGTCAAAAACATCAATCAATGCACAGAAAAACGAAGCTACTTAATGTGATCAAGAGAAGAGTTGTGAAATGCCCAAGCCACTACTGGTTGAGTTAAAATCAATGCGGACTACTGATTCATTGCTAATCTTACTTGGCATATTTACATTTACTTAGGATAAATTTCACGACTGTACTTAGTCATACTAGCCTGCTGCATTTACCCACCAACACCCACACTCACAACATGTTGCACATCATACGAGTCACAGAAATCACCTTTCCCCCCCCCCCCCCCCAAACGCATGACAAGCGCAACAATATCTTAATTATGCCATGCATTTAAGTTAAGAAGGTCTACCAATATTGTCTTGGGACTGGGGGTAGAGAGAAAGATGTCAGAATTTAGCCTAGATGGATTTCAAAGCGCAGTCATAACAATTTATTCCTTTTCACGACTAACAACTAACTTACACATCCAATTTAGATGCAATCATTTTGATAAATATATAAAATGTTTCATCTTTGCTTAAAATTGTGAGGAAAACAAATGGAATACCCGATGAGATGAACTCAAGGTAATTTCCCCATTAGATTCAATTCCATCGGAGGGGATTGGATCTGATGGAATTTACAATTAATGATAATAAATAATTCATTAACCTTCTTGTTCTTCTTCGGTTCCTGGCTGGACTTCCAGATCCTCTGCTAGAAGCCAACGATCCAGTCTTTCCTCGACTACCAAGTGATCCTCTAGCTCCTCCAACCTGGGACTGTAGAGTGGATGAACTCCCTCGGCTAACAGGCGATGATTCCAAAGGAGATTTGCTCCGAGAATTACGGGGCCTGTAATGGTTAGCATTCAATTGTTAAAACAGCGACCAAGTCTTCTACAGCTCACTGGGATAAAATAGCTGGATATTTTTTAAGCCCCAAAATTATGAAGGTTAAAGTTATGTGGATGCTCAGTTCATCGAACACCATGTTATAGTACTGACATTCCTGCACGGGTTGCTGCTCAGTACATGGGAGTGACAAGTGCATTACTTAAATACAAATCATTATGTTGAACTACTAAAATTTGATGCATAGAAATCGAGCGATGAACAGTTGATGAAGCGGGAATTCCAAAATCAGATTGGCAAAATTTCCCAGACAACTGGAAATGGTGACTCAAAAGATGTTGGCACACTTTCACATGATAAAAAAAAAGAACATGATTATGAAGGTGTACCCAAACTGTGAATCTTTTTTATGTGCTCATGAAACAAATACAATGACACTAATTAATGCTATAAAACAATTTACAGAGAAAAAATAGCTAGTGAGCAAACATCATTGGGAAAAGATATGTCAAGCAGGAAATAATAGTACAGTATTGTCTTTGCTGAAATACCATAAATAAACCAATACATACACACTAATTTAAGTTCTTTAATTGCACCAAAATATTACCACTTTTCTACCAAATTTGTCTCCGTGCATTGAGAATGTAATGTAGAAAATTTGAAATCACTGATCAAACTGTCAAAAAAAATTAGTTTGTATTGGAGCGAAAATACATGGATTTCAACTAATGCTGAAATTTAAGTTCAGAATTACCTGCATCACTAGGGGACTTCAAGGATTTACAAAAATGTACTTTGCAGTACCACAGTCTCTCTGCCAAAATTAAACTTTAAAGCTTCAAAATTTACCAACAATCAAGCATTTAAGAAAATATTCCATCATTATTCATTTCAACATCTCTGGAGGTCCTAAGACCCTAATCAGGAAACCTTAACTCGAGAATTGGTTACCCAGTGGTGGAAGGGCAACCAGAGGGAAGATCTGACCCACAAGGTTTACGCTAGTATATGCAGCAGACTAAGGGAACTGTCATGAGTGTACACCAACCTCTGTGATATGTACATGGAAAAATCGTTTTTGAGAAACGTGGCATAAAATGTTAACTTCTGAAGGACTATTTTCAATGCTGAAAAGCAGCTCTAATGCATTGAAAAATTTCTTATAACTTGCCCATAATTTTCCCTTTTTAGCCACATCTTGATAAATGAACACATTGGTTTTAATGTGCAAAATGACAAATATACAATGACCATCCAACACAATGAAAAAGAATCATCAGTAGAATGAGTCTGTAATTGGTAAGAGGAGAACACACCTGGCAATCATTCTGGACACTCCAACCTTAAAAGGAACAATTGAGCCTTTCTTCTGGGAATTGGAGAGGAGAGCAGAGGATGAGGGGGAAGATGCAGTCGATGAGCATGAAGGAGGAGGGGTCGAGGTCAGAGGAGGCGGCGGAGGAGGAGGCAAGGAAAGGGTTATCTGCAGAGGAGGAGAGGTGTCGGCTTTCTTCTGCCCACCTCCCATTGTTTTCTGGGATTCAGCAGATGAAGATGCAGTATTGTACGAGTTTTTAATATCACTTAACATTCTCTCACTGTGTATGCTGCAAAGAAAAAAAAAATGTCTGCAGTAAATTAGATGTCACAACATAACAAAATCAACAATTTTTATCAGCTTGACAAAAGGCTGTACAGGCCAATATAGAATAAGCCCACTTCGTCCCCACATTAAGTCAATAAATACCTCAACAATCTGTGCACTAGATTTGTCTCTTGGAATCTTTCAACAAAAAATTTTCATAATTAATGATGTACATAATTTTAGATGATGACTGCACATTTGACACAAATACACCCTGATATATATTTCTAATGAAATCTTTAAAACCATTCCCCGAAACCTTTTACCAGTTACAAAACCTCAATGACCTATTTCAGGAATATTTTGGATGTTTCACGGGTAACACAACACAAATAAATTACCTCCACTGAAAAATTTAATATCTAGCACAAAAAATTGTGTTTGAATATTCTCTATAATGTGGGAACTATATTAAACAAGGGAAAAATTTAACTAGCATTATGATTTGATGAATTAAATTTCCAAAAAATAATTATTCAGATAGAATAAAAGAAAATCCATTTTTAAATGAGGGTTCTGTAAATCAGCAAGATTGCTGCAAACAGTGTAGTTAAGGAACTAAGCTAATCTTCACAAAGGGAGCCATGACAACTTGAGACTCATCCACTGGAAGGTGTGTCCTCTAATACGAGTGAGTAACATCCACACCAAGCACAGGATACCACTGAAAATCCTGCCACAATTGAAACAGGACCCCAAGGGTCCCAAAGACACCAGCCACCACACCAACCCAATCCCTTCGACAATCAGTCACCAAAGGCTATATTTTGTAAATCCTAGCAAACAGATGCATGCTAATATTTCAATAGAACTGCCATTCACCATAGTTCTTTAAAATACCAAAATAAAGCGATCCAAATAAATACACAACGGTAATAAATGTACAATGGTATCTTACACCCGGCCTAAGTTTAAATCAACCACCAATCAACCCAAGTAACAGAAAGGAAAAATAAATACATACATTTTAATTTACATGGTTGTGTGACTGAATGAATCTAAATTGAAAAAAATTGATTTTTGGAATGATACTATAGGAGAGGTTTAGTAACATAAACACTAAAATAAAGCACTAGGGAGAAATTTAGTCGGTCTCATTAAAAAAATGCAGTAGTAACAACGGCTGTATCTCTCATAGCATTTATAGAGTAAAATACATTTTCCAAAAAGGTTGAGCTTTTATTCGAGCAAATGCAAAGAATATATTTTTCAAATTAATTACTACATTTTAAAATTTACCTTTCAGAAGACACATTTACTCTGTGCAAGGTTATCTCCAGATAATGTACATGCTTGTTATTAAGTCGCAATCACAACCAAGGGAAAATAATATGTAAACAATGACAGAGTGACCACCAGAAAATAAAAGCTAGTAATATGTTCAACTTGCACAAAATGCAATAAAAAATAAGGTAGAATGTCAATAACACAACTTTTTACTACTTTGAACTTAGACCTGCATATTTGTCAACACATTCTTCACACATCAAAATTAAAACATGGATAACTTAATATTTTAACAATATTTCTGCAAATAAGGAGCAAAAATATATTATGATTAAAACTAAAGAGCTTCAAAATGTTACCTTGGCAATGGTTCAAGATCCCAATCTTTCATCCACAATGAGCCATCGTTGGCAGCTCTCGTAATTTTTCCTTTCAGAATTATTTCAACCTGGTCTTTATCCACTGGTGTGATGCATTTACGGTAGCACCGATCTACATACTCCCTGTAAGTAGCAAAAATGTTATCCTACCAAACAATTCTTTAAAAAAAAAAATTACTATTGGGATTAACCACAACTTCATTTATATTAAATTTGAACTCATAATAAAAATGAAAAAATAATTTTAGATTATAATGTTTGAGGGTGGCAAGGCAGATGCTAAGTCACAAAATTACAAATGTAAACTAATTCTCTAAAAACTAATTAATGAATTGAATCAGTTTTTCCATTGTGCAGAATCATCAATGACTAGCTTGACTTTTTTTTTTTTTGAAATTTGAAAAAATGAATTTTTTCCCTGAAAGAAGCATTTCCTAATCCATAATTCTCTGGCCCTTTCTTCTGCAGTAAATCAGTAATAATCACGACAAAATTATTCTTCAAGTAGGTAGTTTTAGGGGTTTGTAGGGTGCGTCGACAGCTATGGTCATTTTGCACCACTGTCATAACGTAAAACTTATGTTCCTTTTAAACTAGGAATAAGTAAACAAATAAATACGAATAAATATATAAATAAATAAAATAAACAAAAAAAAAGGAAAATGCTAAAATCAAAAGCATTAAAATTATGAGCTCCAAAGCTAAAGCTGCCCCATTAAACCGGTTGACCTTAAAAAACTTAAGACTCGGTTAATAGACCCAGAGTCATCCCCTAAAATATTTTTTAAGTCTCCCCTTATCTTCAACATGTCTCTGGCCCTTTGGTATGTTGTGCATTCCGTCAGGATATGTTTTATCGTCAGGGGTTGGAAACACTCATTGCAGCGGGGCTGTTCTTTTACCTCCGCAAAGAGGTACGAATGAGTGAGGGCAGAGTGTCCTATTCTCAGGCGCGTAATCATGACCTCTTCCCTCCGAATTTTCCGGATGGAAGAGGACCATGGTGAAACGATTATTCTTCAAGAACATGTTTACACACACACACTACTTCACAGTAGATAAAATATTTGACGGGGAGAATGTACACTGGCACACCACTTTTAGATGATACCCATATTGTATGGCTACCCATCTCGTGGGAGCAAAAATTGCTTGGAATATAAGAAGCAAAGCATTAAAAAAACCCTTTAAAATAACTTTAAAACTCCTATAAACTAACACGCTACTATAGCTTGATAGCTTTTATTGTGCATTTATTTTAACAAAAGAATTTGAAACTGCGATAATAGCTCATCTATTCGTCAAGGCTTGGTTTCCTCATGCAATTCAGGCCACAGATGATCCGTATAATCACACTACTGATGGCACATGGGGATCAGAAAATATATCGACCACAGACTATGTCTAAACCAAAGAACAATCTGGAATGCTGATGAAAAGTTCATTTTCTTCCGCCTAGCAGTATAAACTTGGGGGCAATATAATGCCCGTTTACACTGCCTTATACAATTGTTAAAAAATGAATTTACTTTGCTTCTTTATGCATCTCATCTCCCACAGAGTTCACACATGAGCTCAATAAGATTGCATATTTCCAAGGTTTCATCTATAAAATTTATTATAATAATGGTATTAGATGCTACTGAACCTCCAAGAGATTGTTTTCCAACAGGTTCCTCTGCTTCTAAACACAAATTTCCTTTTTTTTCCCAAAACACAAAAAAACTATTTTTTTTTCTCCAGTCAATGCTTATAAACCTGAATAACCTTCTTTTACAAAGACAGCCAAAGACATTACTAAGGACTACAAAATAGCCTTCATCATTTGCAATAATAGATCCTTTCTTCTTTCTCCAAGAATTCATCCCATTGAAAATAGAAAATGTTTGGAACTTTGTTAATTAATGCCAATCCAAAATAAGCCCAAAATTACCCAATGAATGAATTCAATAATATTTAAGACAAGAATGTATTCATAAGGCAAGACTATTTCCCTAATCCGCAAAGCTTTCCTTATGCTGTAAAGGTACCCTTTACAGCTTAAGGAAATATTATTTAATATAATAAGTTTGGGGTTAATGTTTGTCAAACTGCTTTCATTATTAAAACTTATAAAACCATGAGACATTTGAAGGGAAGATTTGATTGGATAATAACTAAATAGAAAAATTGATGGAAGGAACGCCTTGAAACATGCAACATGACAAGGTCAAGAGGCTGATTCCAGCAAGAAGTACAAAGTTGGGTGCAGATAGAGGACACGTATACTCACTTGAGGCTAGGAGGCCAATCTCCGGCAGCCAACGCACCAATATTCTGTGGCTTGGAGGGAGACGTGGTTGTCGTGGGTGGTAGGGGAGGGGGCGGTGGTGGTGGGAGCACGGGACCTGGGGGGAGGGGAGGGTTTGAGGGTGGAATGGAGGAGGGGAGAGGAGGGAGGGAGTTTTGTGACTGGCCCATACCACCTCCTCCCATCTTCATGGCTTCACATTGCCCTGGCATCACACCATGAATTACGTCCTATAACACATGCAAACTATGTAGAGTAACATGCCATTTTAGCCATGACTCAACATGATACAACTGTTAATTAAAGTTCCTGACTCAGTTCTTCTTAGAGGACAAAAATAATTTTCATGAGCTATCAAAGCTGATTTATCATCACAGTCAGGCATTGTTAATTGAGTGGTTTATTTCTTTATAGAAGCAACATATGAAAGCTTTTTTTTGTGGAGATAAACACAAACCTGCTCTCTTCACATTCCTTTCAACATTTTTGAACTGCTGATGAGCAAGAAAATCTTCAAACTTTTCTTTGGTACCTCCTCCTGGAGTAAACTCAGGATGACCATTGGACTCTTTGTTTTTGCAATTTCCATGGCAATTCTGACATGACCTTTCAAGTCTGTTACTGTATTATAAATACACCCATGACTATTTCAATATTATTAAGAGTGGCTGGAAGGCATGTGAAGAGGGGTTCAATAAGAAATGATACAAGTGACCAGGAAGGGGGATTTGAAAGATTTGAAAATTGATGAGTATGGATAGCTTTCATCAGGAAAGGCATCTCAGTAACATTTGGCAAATCATTATTCACAGAATGTGAATAAAATTTATGGGAAATTCTGCTGGATTGTAAGAAACTATTAAAGTAGAGTTTCTAATAATAATTTAGTGGCTTACTCACCCTAGACATGCCCATTTCTCTGCCATCCTCTGCAGGATCATAATGGCCGGGGGGCGGCGGCTGGTAATGCGAAAACCTCATGCCATTTTGCTGCATCTGCACCATGTGCTGGTGCTGAACCTGCTGGTGGTTCATGCTGTTGAACATATTATCCATCGAGTGCCGCATACCATTATTGTACTGGTACGAAGCGCCCGGCTGCTGCTGCTGCATCTGCTGCTGGCCATTCTTGTTTTTCTTCCTCTTCTTCTTCCCTCCAACGGCACCTCCCTGACCACCAATGTTGCTGCTCTGCGCACACACGTTGCCACCTTCATTGCTGCCATTGTAGCCCAACCCGGGTCGTTTATTTGGCAAATTGAAGCGGACCGGTGTTATCCCGGGTGGTTCTGAAATCAAGGAGGCAAATTCCCTCAATCACCAATTCTCTGTTAACTGATACACAGCCAAGGCAAAATAACCACTTCAGAACATCTTCGAAACAACTACTGAAAAGTTTTAGATAATTTTCATTCTTAAATCAAATGAAAAGGGTTCACTGTTAATTGTGAGGCATTAATGTGGTTCAACTGAATAAAGAATATTCCCCTTGCGCAAGATTACATAATGCCGGTAACACACACTGTTATATTTATAAAATTTGGTTATCATAACATGGTTGGCAGAATATAAGGTTTCCTCATACATTCTGCAAAAAGCTACATGTCACAACCACTCAGGCGCACTACCACCTACTTTGAATAAATGCATTAATGAAAAGCATCACAGCGAAGGGTAACCTTGGCAAGATGAATGCCTGGAGGGAAAACAAAGATTACAGCAAATTACAAAAATTAAATGTTTAACTTAATTTTAGTCACATAATGAAAATGGTATGCGATACTATTTGTCAAATTTTAACTGCCAATAATTATCTCAAATGTTTAACCTATTACATAGTTGGTTTCAGCAATATTTAATATTGTGAAAGCACTGATGTGACACCAATAAATATAATTAATTGTTCCACATAACCATGATGTCGAAATAGAATATTAACATATACGACAGTGCTAAATTTAATTTCCCAATAATTACTTTCAACGTATGTATTAGGAAGACGAAATTCATGAATAGGACAGTATTCTTCAATTGCACACGATAAACATAGTAGTCCAACCAAAAGGTCTGTTGGGAAAGGGTCTTCAGAGTTAACCCAACGTTAAACATCCAATGGCATACAAAACTCACACATCAATGTAAAAGGGGGAGCCTGACCTTTTGACCCTGTGCCACTCACGACTTCCCGGTAGCCAAAAAACCAGTCGGGGAGTAACAGGCGGTGTCCAAGGGGCATACCCGGGGAAGGAACCTAGACCACCCAGTCACTAGTCCAATGCTTTAACCCTTGACTACCATATCACCATTAGTCAGGCATTGAGTAATAATATAGTAAATAATATTCATACAGACCATAATTTTCATAGTAATACTACACTTGTTATCATGATTCCATCAAAATATACACATAGATCCTGCTTTAAGAAAAACTGCAGATCGTGTTCACAATTCCTTATGTCAAACAGCACTATTACTGCCAATCGATCAAGTGTACATGGCAAAATTCAATTATGTGCAGTGAACTAGTTGACACAATTGATTTCTTATATGTTAAACAAATTTTACTCAGCATGTTTGTACCCGCCAAAGGGAATGGCTACTCAAGCAAAAATGAACAACAATCTTAAAGTCAAGTTGAAACATGCAGCAACATTTTTCTCAGTGCATTTGAAGGTCATGAAAGAGAAAAATGTTATCAACACTTGCGGACAATTTTCGACTGGTTCTGCTTATATTTCAACCTAAGAATTAATATAAACAGTAGAAATTACCGTGAATTATGTAAAGCAGCAGGGTCTCGTTGGTTCAGGGATAAGTTGAAAATCACAAATGCAGTTTACCCGTGATGAAACAACAAGCTAAAATACGTAGGGATGAATTTAGACCTCTGTTTTCAATATTGCAAGATGCAAAGAGACCATTAAAACAAAGCAGATATTCTGATATATGGTAATCATAGAATCAACTTTTTAATGCTTCAGAACAAGAATGTTAAGAACTTAATATTTAGTGGTAGTGTCAAGTCTGCAAGTCAGGTACATCACTGTGAAGAACTATTACGAGTACACAGCCAGTTTCGATGGTTTCTGGCTCAACTTTGTTGAAGTTCATGTTCATTAAATGAAGAGCGCAATGTATTTTTCCCCTGTTCTTTATATTTGAACTACTTGATTCAACGCTTAGGCATCATCACAACACCTGATGATGACGCCCAAGCGTTGAATCAAGTAGTTTAAAAATAAAGAACAGGGGAAAAATACATTGCGCTCTTCATTTAATGAACATGGCTGGTTTTGTTTTTTTATTGACAACTGATTTTGACCCCTGACTAATCAAAGAATTTTATTCGTATCTTGTGTTTGATAAAAAATTCCATTCGCTATATCCTCAAGCTTATCAAGGTGGAATTTTCCATTTTCCGAACAATTATAATGAAATTTCATTTTTATGATATTAAAAATGTAGGTCTTCGTAAAAAGGGTTCATTCAATACATTACCTGTACTTGTCATTACAAAGTAATTACATTAAAAACATTTATCATTATCCTGAGTAAAGATACAGGAATGTAGCACAAGAATATTTGCTAGAGAACCTCTATCACAAAGCAAAACAATTCTTCTGGCAAAAATTGATGTAAATAGGATAATGCTTTCCATGCCAAAAAAAAATAAATTATGTACATAGTTTATTTAAAGAAAATAATGTATATATTGTTAGGAACCGTGAATCATCTCCATATTTTCTTCTATAATAGACTGAACCAACCAGGAATGCAAGTTCAATTTTTAGAAACTAAAAAATAAATCAAAATAATTAGCTTATTTTTCAAGATATTTTCCAATTTGTCTACTGAAAGGCTGCAGAGAGACATTTGTCTCTGCTGAGGCTTTCAAATTTTTCAGATAAAGCAACACAGCATTATCATTACATAAGCTTGTAGCATGTGCAGTCACTGCCTCATTAGGTTGGTGGATGCTTCTCAATATATGATGCAACAGTTTTCCATATTTTCCCGTGACTATTTCAAATTTAGCCTGCTCTTCTTTCACTCCTTGGAGTCTCACGGAGTTTCCAAACAGTAAATAAGCAGGAGTTTAATTTACAAATTGCTGCCTGCATTGGCACAATACAACAAAGTGAGATGGCCTTTCTTTGCTTTGTGGTCAGACAATACATTCTCTTCTGCTGTTATATAGGTTTGCTTCTATATCTTTTTCTAGAAGAGACCAACCTGGTCACAGTTAAAAGCCTTTTGCAGCGGATAACCCTCAGAATATATGAGCTTTTAGAAGTCACCCAAGAAGTTCTCTGTGGCTTTTAGTCTGAGCTCGCTGCTTCACTGTGTCTCAGAATGTGGTGGATGCCGATTTTTCTCTTCAACTTCCTAAAACACCCGCGACTTTCCCTAAATACTACTTTGGCCATAATCCTTGTGTTTTCTAAATATAGTCAGCCAAAATCACTGTCGCCTTCCACAAATATGTTCCCATTGATAGCCTGGCAATTACTTTTCATCCATACCAATGAGATAGCAAATTATCGACATTATGGAGAACACATACACACAACTGTCGCATAGATGTCCATGAGATTCACACTCTTTGAACAATGTATCTCCTCAATTTTATCACCGAGGATAGAGCAAATGATAGCTGTAGACTATGTACGTGCATGCTAGATTAACCAAGTTCTTCGTTTTCAATGATTTTATTTCTCATTTCCATGGTTATTTTTATTCCCTAAAGGCTGTCTATTTGGAAATATATTGGAAAATCTTGGAAGAGAAGGAATTCCTCTCAGCTTAAGCTACCAGCTCCAATGCTTCTTGGTTAAAAACTTATATCATTAGAAAATAAAACATTGAAAAAATAATTGAAAAATCACGAGATCAAAAAACATTTTTTTCTGCTGCATAGACATACTTCTGCTGGTCAGTAAAATAATGACAAGAAGCAGCTTCATAATGGTAATATCCATAGATTTTGCAGAAGTAAAAAAAAGTAGAAAATCATGGAAGACGTTCATACTACTTCCAAATGCTTTACAGAATTAAAGGGTATGATTAAGCGCAGCATGCATAATTAACTCAACATTTTTTAGGTTGAAGATATTATACACAAAACTAAGTATAGTAGATTATTTCCTTGAATTGGAATTAAACATTTGACAAAGTTGCCCTCATATAACAGTAATGTGAGTCACTGGTCAATTCTTTTTCAACAACGAGTATTGGAATGGTGGTGTGCCTGGTGTACCAGCATCCTACCCAGGAGTGGCTATTTTTTCTGTGCTTTCTTGATTTCTCTCCAGCCATTATTTCATTCCTGAAAACCCTCTCCACCAAATTACCCTCCTATCCCTAATGGCAAAAATGACCTTCTCTCCTAGTCGCCTCCCTTAATTACTGCTCATTTGAAATTACTTTCTCTTATGCTTGAATTCAAATGGATGATTTTCAAAACTAAACAATATAACAATAAATATCGGTTAATAATCAGTAAAATCCTGAGATTGAAATACACAAATGACACATGACCACTTCCAAATTGTTCAAACCGAAACCCAAAGTCAAAATATATCCAAAGGTTCTTACGATTAAAGTGGTGCTGGTCCGGAGTGTGATAGTAGGGCATTTGCGTCCCTGGTGGCTGTGGAGGCAGGGGGGGTGGAGGCGGAGGGGGGCAGGGAGGAAGGGGCGGCAGCTCTTCTTGTTGCTGTTGCTCATCACGTCCAATCCCCCCATCGTCCACTCCCTCGCCCCCCATGTTGCCACCATTGCCTCCCTGGGAATTGTTCCCAGACTCCTGGTTACCACCTGGTGGCATACACTGGCCCATCCCACCTTGGTGATACGCTGGAAGGAGTCCAGAAAAACGAAATCAAACAAGAACCACTACTGAAATAAGCAATTCATGGTTGCTTATCTTTTGGTTAAAAACTATTTTTTGATGAATGTGGAAATTTTCAAAATTGTGAGTCTTTTTGTGTTGCAGTAATGAATGATGATGCTGGGTAGTTAAGTGTATTGTGGGTAATAACTACATAAGACATGCAAGCAAATATCTTAACTACAAAGCCTGTAACACTATCATCAAGATTAGTCGCGTTAATAATAAGAAAACCATTACTGAGTAAACATTTCTGTACCATTTATGCATTAAGTTTCAGGTAATTGGAAAATTATTCAGGTCCAAAGGGGAGCAAATTATCCAAACGTACACTATGGACACTAGAAGTACAGATCTGAAATATGTATTATTGTTTTGCAAGTTGTGGGGTGAAGCCAACGAAGGACAAAGACCAGGGTCGGAAAGAATGAGCAATTATAACTGCAGCCTGCATCTATAACCAATGAAGAAAAATATAACCAGAAAACGTGGAAGTGGCATATTGTCATGACAATTGTAACCCCTTATCCAATAAGTACAGGCCATAATTTCTTTTGAGTCAACAGGCAAAGAGAGGAATGCAGTGAAGAAGCTTCCCAAAAAAATCGGAAATCTCTCTACGTCACTCATAAATTATAAAAATGAATCTTCAAGACAATTACACCTCAGTGAGCTTACAGGATGACGTCAAATAATTAAATGAATATATTTTCACGCCTACTGTGATTTCCCCACCACCACCAAGTCAGGAAAATATTTCTGAACAATGAAAAGACTACCCAGCCAATATGTATGAGCAACTCAACAATTCGATGCATCGGATACGAAATATAAATATATGTCGATGCTCTTGGCATAACACAGTAATGTCAATTAATATACAGAAAATAATCACCAAATATGACTATGGCTCATTTAATACATAATTTAGATTAAAAATAGCTTCTATCATGCCATGACTACTATATTATTACATTTTTAATGAAAAAAACAATTTAAGGCTTCAAGTCATGGGTCAGCCTTAAAGAAGCTTCATGTTAAGGGTTGAAGGAAAAGCACGGTAAAGGTATTACACCGGTTGCTTGGCCCACAGTAAGTAGACACGAAAGAAGTAGTCATTAAAGGACTTGGAAAATATTCAAGGAAAATCCTCTATATTTGATACTAAACAGATAGGAAAATGAAGTAATCGAAACGGGTTTTCCTAGTGAAATGAAATTTAAGGCCCTCGATTCACGGAGAATTAATATACTTCATTGAGTTAGGCCGAGTATTAGTAAGACTATTTGATTAGAATGAATCTAACCGAAATATTGGCATAAATAAAGGCAACGACTAATGGATATGTTGAACATAAATGTAACCATTACTACTTACCATGATGCATTCCTCCCTGTGGTCCGTTAGGGTATCCCATTCCCTAATACATGAAAAACCGATTTCATTAATTTGATCAACTCCAATTGAGAATATCAAATATAGACTATTGCATATCCTTACCTGATCAAAATAACTGTAATTCCCGGGATGGCCATATCCTGGATGCCCGTACGGATACCTAGTATCACAGTATCATTAGTACTAGAAAATATCTAGCAATATCCCAAAATACAAATATATGCTAGTACTTACCCGCCATACGGGTTGTACATCGAATAAGGCGAGAACTGCCACGGGTTGGGAAGTGTATGATTCGGACATTTGTCCCCCATTGTGGACCAACTACCCAGTAACAACAAGATAAATCGGAAAAACCAAAATGCAAAATTTATTCTAACCAACAAGTATATCAACCCTGTAACAACTCTAATGCGAGAAAAAACGCTCACTTTAACACGTAAAGAACTATGTCCCCTTAAAATTCACTATCACCAACTACATCGACCGACGCCATTTTGACGGTGCCCAAGACATGACACGAGAGACCATGCCCTCGGCAGAACACACTTCGCTAATTAGATAAATGAGTAAATATTACTACTAGAAAAATGTGCCTACGATCTGAAATTTACGATTACGAAAGAACAGGAAAGAGAGTTACACAAATGTTAAATATTTATCCTCCATTTGCTACAACTACGACTTCATTTACCACCATTACACGAACATCCGCCGAAGTGATTCCGTATTTTACTACTGGCGACACTGATACCAATTGAAGAGTCACTATGAGCGCAATGAGCGCGAACACCCAAAATTCCCTGCAAATTTGATGACAATAAAATGTATATTAGTAATACATATTTCTGTTATAAAATTGAGAAGTGGTTACCAGGATGATATTGTTCTGACAGAATTAACCAAGAATTTTTCAATGGACCAGTTTCAATTCTTTCAGCAAAGTACTCCATGGGCGAAGGCCATATACTTTCCCTTGCGATATATTCACACTACCTGGCATTTCCTGAAATAAATTTCTCATCAACAGTAATAATTACGAAAATGTATTGCAAGTCTTCAATGTGATAATTAAGTTAATATTTATACGCACCGACACCTTCCTTCAATATATCCAGAATAATTACCGATCACTACCGGTACTTAAATTTATTTCTTTCCATTCGAATAATTGCGGATGTGGATATTGAATCAGTTGCTGTTTTGGAGGAACTGATCTTGTGAGCAAACCTAACTGACCCCTATTTTACAATGTTTTGGAATGTAGGTGATCTGCCGCATTGATATAACGTAATTTTATTTTCTCGATTAAATTTCTAGCAATATGGGCACCGATTGTCATTTTGGTTCAAAGATGTATAGGCATAGTTACTGTAAAAATCCACTCCTAAAGATATATTATGTCTTTGGTTCCAAGAATATGTTTATCCTGGTTGTTCCTTTGGTACTCGGTTATCTCTCTTATAATGGACCACCCCACACGTGAAGCCATTGCAGTAATGAGATCACTAACCGAGAGGCATATATAACACAATCAGGACGAATTAGCCTGTTTCGTAGATTTTGAAAAAGCGTCTGACAGAATGAATTGGGAAAAAGTAATGAGTATATTGCAGAAAATTGGAATAGATTGGAGGGAAAGGAGGCTAATCCGCAAACTGTACATGTCTCAGACTGCTCAGGTGCGGGTGGGAAACGGGGAGTCAGGATGGGCAGTGTTAGGAAGGGGTGTAAGGCAGGGTTGCCCATTATCACCGTTGCTGTTCAACCTGTATGCAGAGGAAATGATCAAAGAGGCATGGGAAGAACTGGAAGTATGAATGAAATTGGGCGGGGAATTCGTAAAATCAGTTAGGTTTGCTGATGATCAAGCTTTAGTTTGTCAGTCAGCCAAGGGGCTGCAAGCATTGCTGATTGAATTGGAAATTCAGTGCGACAGGTATGGGATGAGAATCAATATTAATAAAACAAAGGTTATGCGATTTTCTAGAAAGAAAAAGGCTAAGCTTAACATTAAAATAGGAGGGCAAAAACTAGAGCAGGTAGAACAGTTTACGTGTCTCGGTAGTGTTTTGGACCAACACGGTCAAAGTAGTAGAGACATAAGGAGAAGAATTGTGCTAGGCAAAGAGGCTTTCACAAGGAGGAGGGAGTTGATGACGGGGACATTGAGTAAGGATGTTAAGAAAAGACTTGTAAAAATTTTGATATGGAGCGTAGCTATGCACGGCGCGGAAACGTGGTTATTGAAGCAGGAGGATAGACGTAGACTGGAGGCTTTTGAAATGTGGGTGTGGAGAAGAATGGAGAAGGTGAAATGGACCGAAAAGGAAACAAATGAGGAAGTACTTGGTATGATTGGCGACGAGAGGGGTTTGTTGGGAGAAATCCTATGGAGGCATGAAAAGTGGCTGAAGGGGGTATTGACCGGCAGTGGGATGTTGAAGACTGTAATAGAGGGGAGAATGTTAGGCAAACGAGGAAAGGGAAGGAACAGGAAAGGGATGTTGGACGGGATGAAGGGAGGAAGGAAGTGCTCAGAGATGAAGAGGGACCTGATGTAGAGTAGGTGGCTGGATTTTGTGTTTTGATAGGAGCCACAAAATATTTATTGGGCAGTTGTTGTGTCCATCCAAAAATCTACCTTAACCGGTTATTACCTTAGAGTAATAATAAAGGACCACCCCAATACAAGGGGGAAATATCTAGCTTGGCAAAGGGGGATAGGACATATTTCCAATTTCATCCACCTACACATTAATTGAAAATATTATTTTAATCCCACTTTTCTCTCTTTGAACTCCAGCAGTATTATTGTTACACGTTATGTATTATCCACATTATTAAGCTAGGAACTTTTTATTTTTACTTGCAGAAAAATAACATTCTGCATTTCTACCTACTGTATGAGTACTAGGTGCCTAAGGATCACATTTTTATTTGTATGGCTACTATTTATTCGATTCCTTCAAGGAGAGTTAATATCTAACAATCAATGATTGGGTATCATTGCTAGATATCACTACAGATTTTGACAAGCTATTGCTATGACTGCTTTAGATTTTAATGGGTAGCTTTTTTGTTGTCATATGGTCATGTGTGCAAAGCAGCCAAAGGTCAATCCTGGTAAGTCATACTTTCTGTATTCATGCTTCAAGTGAATTCTTCTTTGTGCAAAAGCAAGAATACACTCCCTGATATTTGTAGCCAAGTGACAAGGATATGGGGAAACAGGAAAAGTTAACAAGAGGGAAAGTATAATGTAACTCTCAAAAGGCAGTATCCCTTGTTGGCTATTCTCTGCATTTCTCCCCAAAACGGTAAACATATACAACCCAGGTATGAAATGGAAACCATTCTGATCAATATCCATCAACTACTATGAGAGCAGTGAGTCAGACTAGCCTGGCTATGTTTACCTCATTATGAAGTGCTGGCCAAATTTTAATTATTTTATTATTGATCCTTTTTTGTTAGCTACGTAATGGCCGGGAATATTACAATCAAACTTTACTGGGTTCCAGCCATTGATGTTTCCCCAGAAGGAAGTCTGCCAATGCACAAAAGTAGAGGCCCAAATATAGAACTATTTCATCTGTAACAGGAAAGTCAATAATTGGAGTGTGGATACTTCATGATCTGTATCATTAGTGCTAGGGGTCTCCTCTCTTGCTAAGCCTCACTCTCCCCAACCATTACGTTCATATATACCTGCAAATATATGTGTATCCCTGTCATTGTCTGCATGAGCATCACTGTCAACAAAATGAGAGATGGTCATTGGTAGAAATTTGTAATACATCAAGTACCATAAAATTATGTTAATTCTTTCAAAGTGATATTCACCTTCTCTTAAATGATCGAAAATTGTTTTTTTTTTTTCAAATGTAAGGTGAAATTTTCAGACTCTTAACAAAACTCCTGAAAAAAATTACCTTTACCTTGAGCAGCATGGACTTCTCTGGCCCCAAGATAACTGAAATCTGAAAAGAAGTTTTGGCAATCACTCCTACTGTTTGTACATGAGCAACTTAATGTATGACAAATATGAAATGGAAGCTACACTGAAGCATCTTCAGCTAGTTCTTCAGCTATTGCTTTGTGAGGTGACCAAATTATACGAGTAAAAAATTAAAATTCTAGGAAAATAAAAAAAACTCCCGAATATGACAGGAGACTGGATCCCATGAATTCAGTAATGATCACACCTAGCGTGACAATCTAATTTCTTTATAAATTAAATTCTTTACCTTTTTGCAGTCCTTTAATCCTAACATCTCTAATCCTAATACTATTGTAATGTTCATATTGGAAAAAATATTTTTGAAAGTACTCTGGAGAAGTTTGCGAGGCTTAAATACACATGTCCCATCAACTGTTGAGAGCTGCACTCAAGGTAAATTATTAATTTCATTTGCCAAGAAAGGGGGATCTGAGTTTACCGGAAGTAAGCTCTTCTATCCTTCATCCTTGATTCCCGTTTCAAATAACCAACGCCCCTAATGATTCCCATTCCCTTATAAAGTTTACTATATGTCTACCCCAAGCAATTGAGAAGCATTGAAAGTTAGGTAAAAGAGTATTGCTAATTTTTGTTTTTCACAAAATGGCTACCCAATATTCATTAATCGGGTTTTCACTTTCACAATAAAAAAGGTCTAACCATTTGTAGAGCATCAACCCATAATGAAAACATTTGTACCAGTATTTTCAGAAACAAGTTAAACAAGTATTTTTTTATAACTAGCATCGGTCTGTTGACTTTGGGTGAGTTTTTCATGGACCCTGGATCTACACACTGCTCCCAAGTCTGACTAACATGACAAAATATCCTTACATAGTATGTATTACAATCATATTCTTTAGTTCTGCACACTTTCTATCTCTCTCTCGATTTAATCCTTAAATCTCATTCTTTCCCTCCATTACTTCACTTTCCCAGTACACTCCCCTCCACTATAACCTTCTGTGGTCCACTACCTTTCAGTATCTCCTACTCATGCCTACTTTGAATGTCTCCCAATATCAGTCTCTTTCCTGAAAATGCATAGAGCTTACTTTGTTTTCCTTTCCATTTCATTTTCTCCATTCCCCACACAAAAATTGGAAAATGGAAATTTAATTAGGTTCTTATTGATGAGCATTTTAAATATTTTTTCCAACTATTAAGAAAAATTTTCTGTACATGCATCACATGATCAAAACCTTGGGTTTAAATAAATTAAGGGTTTTATATATTCTTTATATTTGTAAACTTTATTTGCTTTGGCATTGAATATACACTAATAAATACGTGGATGACAGACAGTGATCATAGTACAAGAGAAATAATGAAGTTTTTCCATCTGCACATTTAAGTACATCCCTGAAGAACCAGGTGGTGCTGATAATGAAGCAAAGTGAGCAATGAATTTTATTGCTGAATATTCTTGATACCAATAAATATGAAGTAGAATGCTTTCACATCACCAAATAAATAGCTTTGAAAAGGATTTTAAGCACAAATTTTGTCAATTTTAATAAAAAAATACTTTTCAGGTGAAATCCGACTAGGTACCTACTTATTTACAGGTTTTTTTTTTGAAATTTTATCTTTGTCTATCAAAATATTTGACAATGTCATGATACTCAAGTTTCACTAAAATATTGAGTTCTAAAAATTAAGTGGTAAGTAGACTTACACAGTCTTATTTACAACAATCTAAACATTTTACTGTTGAGGTGTCCACTCTTGAACGTGTAGGTAAACTTCAGTAGATGCACTTGAAATTACAAGTCTTTTCCAAGCCTCTCTATTTCCGCAATGAAGAAATCCATGTCTTCGTGAGTCAGTCCTGAATTTTGAAGCACCAGGCGGAAAAAATTGGGTAAACTGCCGAGTGGCTGATAAGTTATCATCATGGTTCCACTGCGCATCATGAGTTCCTTTATCTTTGGTGCAACCTAATCAGCAATACAGGGGAAGAGAAGTTTTAAATGTGCAATAGAGAACCATCCGTTACATCGAAAGTGCATATTTTGCTTTACGTCCTACATTTTTCCACCATGGTAGCAATTTTTGCTTATGCATCAACATCCACTTAATTTCCTTTCAGCATTAACTTGCTTTTCCAACAACTAACACATGCCTTCCGTACTAGCCGAAGTGTATTTTTCAGCCCAATCAACTACATTCACTGGCTCATAGTGAACAACAAGAAAATGAGCTAACAGTTTTGAAGTTCACAATGGTAAATCAGCAAAGGTTCCAGGAAAAGTAAAGAGATGATTGAATAAATTGAATATTCATATAAAATCAAATTAAAATCTTCACGAAAGGTATTCCGAATAGCCTAACTTAATACAGAAAAAATAATTGTCATCTGGTTATGCTCAACTCATGCCCCAACTGCTGTAATTCACATAAATTAAAAGTAGACTGGTAAAATAAAATTTTTTTCACCATAAAATGCATGCAAACATTATAATCCCTTATATTTAATGAAATAACCACTAATTTTTCTCATACTAAATACAATACCATGAGAGTTTCAGAGCATGCAGTATTATTTAAAGACTTTTTGTGTTTTCCTTGTAGATTTTCATAAGAAAAAAGTATTTTTTAAAATAACTCTGATCATTGCTAGTGGAAAAATAGCATTTACAATTAAGTTTAGCAAAAAAAAAGCATCTTTTATTGAGAAAAAAAGGTCAATTCAATGTTTTCTTTTCTGAAAAGTTAAAAAAATTTTGAAGAATTTTCTTCCTGAAATCCTTTCTGGGCATATGTTGGGAGTTTTCATTGCAATCTAAAAATGGCTCAAAATTATACTAGGGCTCTCAAAATAATATGACTTTTCACTGCTGCGACAAGCTCATGCTGTAGAAAAACATTTCAACCTGCCTTAGCGCCCACTTCACTATGCCATGACTCCTTGAGAGATCACTTCTCTGAAACTTAGCAGAAAACATCCCGCATAATAATAATATTATTATTATTAATGGTCCTTCTCCATATGCCAAACCCAATTGCTGCAGGGGAATTCTGTATAATCTGGTTATTTCACTATATCTAAAAGGACTCTGGAAAAATGTGCTTCAGACTAGCTCAGAAAAACCATTGTTAAATAATGTTTCTCCTACTTGTATATATACCCTTGTGCAGTTATAGGCCTAACAGGTAATCAGGGGAAGGCAAAAGAGAAATCCCTATTTCAACGATGTTTATGAAATTTTAAAATGTGCAGGAATATAAATCACTACAAAAATAAGTTTATTATTTGAAATTACTGGGAGAAAAATAAGAATAATGTAAGGAAATGAAATAGAGAGTGGACCTCAGAGAAAAAAAGTTTACAAATAGTTTTTATGCACGTTTTCTAAGAGCAGTGTTTGTGGGAGTAAGGAGGGTATGAGGGCCAAGAAGGGGGCATTTATCCCCCAACCGTCAAAGTCTGATGCCACATACACCACCAAGAGCCACAATTTTGGGGAGAGGGATACTTGGCTAAGTACCTTGTCTATAAAAGTGAAGATGACTGCAATGTATCTTTAATGTTTCCATTTTAGTCAGAATACAAAGGATTTCGGTGAGAAATGCATTAACTGGAAGAGATCTTTAAGAAATTTTACTCCACACAAACTTTCTCTGCACAAGTCATTTTACCCATCTCTCACACTTAATGCCACAACTCATTTGTTTTGCGCGACAAAAACAACTTTCATACTGGACTAGTGCCTTCAAGTGGTTTGGCTTTCAACTGTTGCACTGACTACAGGAATTACTTTATGATCTAAATTCTCAGGTTTCACCATAGTAAATTATTTCTCAGAAAGCGTACAACTAGACGTTATTCCTATGAAAACAATGTGAAATATGATGGTACCTAACCAACCTCTAGTTATTATCATGAGCCCCAAAAAGTACAGACATTTTCATTTGAAAGCTTTCCGAGGGGGCTATTAGTCTAAAAATCAAAATTGGAGTTTGTTTCTAATCAAACTAAATCATACACACATGCACTTAACTGGGACATACCTTATGCAATTTTTCGTTAAAGTCCTGTTTTCCTTCTTCTCCTCTCAAACTGGGAGGGATGTACCAAAAGCAGATGTTGGTGCACTGGGGCTCTGGGACAACTAACTTGAATCCTTCCCTATGCCTTATTTTCTCAGTGAAGTATGCTGCATTTTCAAACACTGTGTCGATGTGCTTTTCCAGGCCATTTGTTCCCTGTTTCAGAGAAAAACAGTTAAGTGGGATATGAATTTACAAAATTCTATTCGCTCATTAATAATTGCAAAAACTCATTAACATTTCAGTCTTTGAGATCAGTGTTCACATGTACAGCCACTTTTCCCGATTCTCAGCTAACTTCTCTTTGTCATATAAATCTTTACCAGTCCTTTGCTTATTTTTACTTTTTTGGCTCCGACAAAAGCAAAGGCAATTCATTTTCACAAGTTCAATTTGAATTTTAAAGGAAGACATTTCAATACAAAATGAACATTCATTCAGATTGGTAATTGCTTAAACACAAACCAGGAGGTAAGTTCACCACTTATTGCAACATTAAAATTAGGGGGAGGTTGGCCATAGAACAACAAACTGGCCCAATATATAACATATAATATTAGAAAGATAAGGTGAGCAATAGGGATGGGTCTGAGGAAGGAGCTGAGGGACGGGTTCAAGACAAAGTTTGAGGAAATGGGCATCCACGAGTATACCAGCTTTGGTTTAGTTGAGAGTGTCGTTAGTCTTTCACCAATTAAAAATGCATCTTTCACAAGGAGTTTACTGGTACTTTTAATTCAGCTTAAAGTTTCCCCAAGATTTCTTTGACAGTTGTGATGGGAACATATCATTAGAAATGAAAAAACACTTTGACACTGAAGTCAAATAGGTGTGATCATATTTATCTGAAAAATCCCAGGTACACTGGGTTCATGTGACAAAGCATTCATGCCAGATGCACCTCAATGTGCCAATTTGGATTAGGTAAGTACCCATATAACAAGCTCTGGTTCTAAATCTGATCAATCATTTGATGAAAGGAGACACCATTGGTTTTATTATTGACTTGTTAAAGATTTTTGGTTGCAGGGGGTCTCATTACATATTGTGAAAAAGAAGATTCCAACATTTTAATAGTTAAGCGAGTGGTGAATATTGTCATTCAATTTAAGTAGCAGCAATATGAACTATTTACAAGAAAATTACAGATACAAGTATTGATATTTTTGGTCCAAGTTATCATCATGGGTTTTCTTATATTTCCAGAAACACCTAACACCTCGTCACTGGTCATGGGTACCTGTCAAATTACAAATAGAGTGGAGAGACATGCACTTTTCTTACTCTCATATAGTTTGATATATCAACTATACCTTAGCTTTCCACATGAACCAGAATTTTAGAACGTCAGGTCTCCGGCCACACTGGATATGCTTGTCTCCGGTATCAAGACTTGTGTCATAGAATTTGTCCTTTTGGAACAAATAAGTGGCACATGTGGAATGTGTGGCTGAGAGGATCCCTGGAGAACCATCTGGATTCCTTCCTTTCCGGACATGGAATGTAGAACACTGCTGAGGGGCTGAGAGCAGTTTATGCGGATTCCAAGTTACAGAGTCGGCCCTAGAGTTGAGTATTTAAAAAGAGAAATGCATTTGAGAGAGAACTTCAGGGGCTGAAACCAATTATCATCCTCCTGATATTTCACCGCCCAAGCGTCCCTCATGAAATTCGGATCTGAATCGGACATAGGAGCCGAATCACAGACTGGGTGCACATAAAGAGTGTCTTTTTTTTAAATCCGAATTTTTGGTCTTGCATTAGGGTGAGAATGTAAGAGCTGATGATATAATAGAGGGTGCCATTTGCCACTACACCAGTTATTCTTGCATTTGTCTTGGAAGCAAGCAATAAAATGCATGATCAATCACCTGTCTATTCCAGAGAGCAGATGTCTGTGCTTCTTTGACATCAATGCGCCACCACCCCAAGCTGCATCTACGTGAAGCCATAAATTGTACTTCTTGCATATCATTGAAATTTCAGGAATAGGGTCAAAAGCTCCAAGGACAGTTGTACCTGCAGAAATATTTTCTGTTAGTTATCTGGCATCTCAAGAGCCAAGTTCATTTCACATTCATTTATACTTCCGAAGCCATTTTACAGGGATAATGACCAGGAAGGTTGGAGAATTTCCAGTACCAAATCCATGTATATTGTCATTAATACCTTTATATAAAAAGAGGAGCAATAATTTCTGAATTTGAATATAATGCTGGAGATAATTTTTGCAAATGTAATTAACTGCCAACATGTTAATCCCATTCAGATGGGTGCAAAATGGCTGAAAATCCATTCTCGTATCCTGGCTGGCAATCTAATATTTTGGAAAGTCATTCAGGAAGTTGATAATCTTCAGTGAAAGCTAACAAAATGGAAAATTTCCATTATTAAGTGGAACCTACCAGCTGTTGCGGAAACCATGAATGGCATCTCCCCTGCATCCAAAGATTCTCTGATGCAAGATTCTAGGGTCTCAGGATCCATTTGCCCTCTGCTGTTGCATTTCACCAGGTGGACAAAATCAGACCCTATTCCGAGCAAGGAAGCCATTTTACTTATGGAATAGTGGGCGTCCTCTGAAGTGAACAGGGACAAGCGTGGTAAACTGTGCAACCCCTTTGTCTGAAATGAAACAAATACACATTTATTTAAGGAAATGAATGGCACAATCTGGAACTATATCAATTATATAAATAATTGTCGCTTGCAAAAGTGATCTACTTTTCCCCTCCAGCATGTTTCTAAATAGAAATATCTAATTAATTACTACAATTTTTTCTCTTAAAAAATTGAATACCTACATCAAATAATGACAAAATACATAAGGCCATGGATATGCTCTACAATCAATAGAAATAAAGTTATGCCCAAGGTATTAAAAGGAGAAGGTAAAAGTAGAACTTGAAAATAAAGTAAAATAGGGCAAAGGTAATCCTGATTCTATTTCTGTGGCAGCATAATATGGGATGGAAAAAAATCAGCAGATAAGTAGAGAAGAGCTCATGCCACGCAGTGTACATCAGAGAAGGGGCAGCTTTAGGCTCTAAGAAAATGCAGTTACAGCCGAGGGAGTAGCTTGTGTAGTGTGCTATGAACTAGGATATTGGAAGTACTGGAAGTGGAAGTTCACCGCACAATAGGAGGGGAGGCTGAATAATGAAGACAAAGACAAAAACAGACAGTTTCAGAGTAAATTTCTACCAGTTGACAGAACCTGAGAGAGATGAGATTGAGTATTAATCAATCTGCAAATTGTGTCTGCAACTAGTGCAATATTCCAATCCAAGGATCCTCATGAAATGAAATGACAATTTTAAAATGTCTAATTAAGCTTTTCCACAGGTACCTTATATAAATACTTCTAGTGCTTTTTTATACGTCAATATTCATTTCAATGGTTAAAGAATGGAGGAAGCAAAACTGTTATTCTATTGTTAGTATACAAAGGCCTCAATGTATCCAATTCTTAAATTTTTCATATCAACCAATTGACAACATGTAAGCTACCTATAGCGGGTAGATTTTAAACAGTTCATCATGATTTACTGCACATCTGAAGTTGATATTCAGACAAAAAATTTTATTTTCTCTGGTTGAAATTATTTTGTTAACACAAATTGAGGACTATGATATTAATCCATAGGTAAAGAATAAGCGGAGTGCAAAACTTTATTCAGTGAAGTTCCACTGACTATTTTAAGGATGACACAGCAATGGCTGAATATTTTTAATTTAAGAATTTTCTCAAATATATTACTAACCTTCACTTCGGGAAATGCATTGAACCTGGAACAGCTGATTGCATATCCATTTGCCATAGACCCTCCAGGACAGAATATGCTGTCTCCTTCATCAACTCCATTGGAACACCAACCCAAGATTTCTCTCATGCAATGCAAAACTTCTTCCTCCATGAGTATGAACACTGGTGCTACCTCGTAAGTGTAGACGCTTCCATTGAGAGCATCGGTTGCCCATTGGCCAACCAGGCCGTAAGGATCAAGACTGTTGAAAAGCAATTTACTTTAATAAAATTTCTGTAGATATCAACAGGCAGAACAAGATACAGCTTTAATAGCATATGAAATATGTTCTTTGTGAAAGAATTCATGTTGCCAGTGATTTCAAGTGAAGCAATCAATTATTGAGCATCACAATTTTACAAATAGCTCTCTTACCTTGAGAAGAGCTGATTGACAAAGTGAGGATGTCCCGTCTTCACACTGTATTTTACTACGTCACTCAATAAACCCAAAAGCTTTTCATGTGTTTCGCCTTCATCTTTCATGCTTAGGGAAATTTCCTGCGCAAGTGATTTTGGGTCTCTCCATTCCAGCACCTTAGAGTTGACATTTGTAGCCCCAAACACAGCTTCCTTGAGCAAGAGTTCCACTGCATCCTTCAGGAACCTAGACCGAGGTAGAGGGTTTATTTAAACAATTTAAAACATTCTCATTACTTCTTTCCCTTGCATCATCAAATGAGACAAAAGAACCATATTTTAAGCTTCAGCTCCAAGGGACATTGCATACATATAATCTCTTATCTGATTTTATCTATGCCTTTTAAGGGGCAGATAAAGATTGGGGGCCCATGGTCCCCTTTCATCCCTCCTGCGGGGAAGGAAGGAAAAACATTTAAAAGGTTAAAAACACTTACCTTAGGAGAAGTTTTAATTGGAAATGTAAACCCAAGGGGTTGCTAATTTCTCTCCCTACATTACTTCCTCAATTTGCATGTTCTTTAAGACACATGGACATTTCCTTGACTAAAGAAGCCCACTTGACACTGGATGCATCCTGGGCAAGGATTTTATCGGAGAAATATAAGGCTCATTCACTTCTCTCAAGAGTTGATCTGAGTTTTTTGTGCTATAACTACCAGAGGCAATTTAGCACAGGAAACATAATGAACAGTTTTATATCTTTTTAAAATGAAAATGAAATTCAAAATTTTGTAATTGAAAGTGAAGACTTGTTTTTGGTTTTTAAGCATTTAATATTAGCACACTGGATCAAGTAAACCTGGGCCTCATTGCTGCTGCCATTTGTGAGGATTATGGGTTCATGCATTGGAGTCTCATTACAAAAAACTCAAATCACCTGCATTAATCCAAATTGCATGGGTGTTAGGAGCAGAAAAAACATTGGTGCCCATTTGTTAAAATGGGTGTTCAACCTACAAATTTGGTTTAGTTCCTTATGTTAGCACCTCCATAGGTTTAATACAAAAGGTTTTTAGTTCCAAATAGGAGGATTGTCACCCTTTCACTACCCAAATCAAGCACTTCACTATCTTTAAAGCTTTTTTTATACTATTTTTAAAATTAATTTTTCCTTCTTTTCTTGGTAAATTGCCAGGACTAAGAGTTCTGGTATATGCTTTCCCTTATAATGTGAGAGAATAGGACTGCTTCATGACCCTTCCAGCCGATTGATGCAAGTCAAAAAAATCACTACCAGGCATTTGCATACTAAATGATATGGATACATTCATATGCATTCAATATAGTGGCGCCCACATCTGGCATTTTAGAGAGTAGAATTTAAGGCCTAACCCTCTTTTCTACTACCTCCCCGCCTAAACCTCCAAATAAGGATGATACACCATCTTACCGATTTGGTCACAATCAATTTTTTTGACCGTATTTCTTTGTTTGTATCCATCCTCGCACCCAACATTTTGTACATACTCCCCCCTCCCAGTGCGCAGTAAGTGCGGCCAGCACCTTGTATCGTAGCGGGAGTGTCCGGGATTAAATTTGAAGAATAAATGTCATTGATCTTTTCATCTGGCATGTCTTGGATCTGTCGGTGTAATCCAGGGAGGGACGATAGCTCCAACGCACACAAGTGATTACGTCTCCACCTAATGTCTGGATGAAAATGGACCAAGTGATGTGCACTACCAGTCAGATCCGTAAGCGAATTAGATTGCGCACTTATTACGCGATGGATTGACGGCCAAGACAGTACATCGCGCGTTTAAGGGGCAGTGGTGAGGGGGGGACGAGAGGAGACAAAAGCAGGCGTTGACGCTCGACCACTCTCCATCAATAAGACACTATTCATTGCTCAGATTCTCTTAAGGAAAGGCGTTCCCGCCAATGAAATCTTAAGGAAGTATTGCCACATTTATAAAAGTTTTTGAACGGTTTGCGAGAGAAAACGAAAGGGAATTTCAAAATTCAGGAAAACGAATTTTTAACTTCACGGATACAGTAGTCACTATAGTTACTTTCCCTGCAGTTGAAAGATTCGCCAATTCCGCCCAGCGAGTATTAGTACGCTACCGTTGATTTCTCGGAAACACCTATCCAAATCTCAAGATTATTTCGCTAAAATAACAAGGCGGCTTCTTGTGCCGAAAGCAACCTTTGCGGAGGCCCTGGTATCTTAATTCATAGGAGTAACTTAAGTATGAAGGAGGGAGTCACGGTCTTAGGAAACGCTTTCGTGAATGTTCCTTTTCAACTTCTTCACTCTTGCACCGGGCTCCATTTTAATGAAACACTGCATTGCAAAGTAGGTATCGCTTAAAGGGTGCCCTTCTCCATACACTGACGAGCTTCTTCGTCAACTTCACCCTCATTCATACGAACCAGTTTCCCATTTACCCTCACCACCAGTAATTCCATATTTCTTTACATTAATGTAGCCCGCCGTTCACTTAAAAGAGTTCGCTACAAGAAGGAGCAGTCCCATCACTGAAATGAGGAGACTATTTAAGGTACGAGAGGCGAAATAAATCGGTAATGGATAAGCTCATTATTAGATGGGAATCGCCCTCGAATCTTCTCGTACCTACTTTTCTGTGAATTATTAAAAATGACCGTGGTCAACGAAAGACACGTGATCATCACCTTATCAGAAATGATACCTCCGTGCATAGAAATATATTTGATGACTAATTTACTCGTACCTTTCGTGTCGTCCCTTGTCGGGCTGCGAAGCGAAGTGAGAGACTTCATGCAACGGCTTCTTGCGGCTCTTCGCCTCTGCGTTCAGCCGCGGCGACTCGTCCACCACGGTCGGCTGTAACAGCTGCGAAGATTCCGCTGCCGTCGGCATTTCGTCTGAGCTCGTCGATATTGGTGGGAAGCTGGCTTGCTACTGCAGGAGACAGGGAACGGCGGGGCCCTCATAAGGTGTTGCCCGAGCCTCGGTTCTCGAGGGGAGAGATGAGGGGGGGAAAGGGAGGGGGAGATGGCGAAGTAACGGGGAAGAGGCTTGGGAAGGAGGGCGAGGTGGGGAGGAGAGATAGTGTGCCACTGACCAGTACTTGTAGGTGAAGGGGACGCGAAGTGGACGATATGACCAGACGCATCCTCCTCAAAGAAGTCAAATCGATCGATCGCCAATTTCATCACGTTCTCTGGTTTTTCGAGGACGCCGGAGGAGTGAGTTGAGCGACCACTGGATTAGACATGAAGGCAGGAAGGTTTCCACACAGGAAGAGAAAGGTCCGGGGGCCCAGTGGACTAGCACCAATGGGACCTTGAGCCCTTGGTGGGTTCATCATGAGTGAGCGGTCGTTGAATGGGGGAGAGCAAATTTGAAGTCAGTGGAAGGAGTCGAACCCCCCCCTCCCTGGTCCCCTCTCGGACACAACACGCCCCTACCTTCTCCAAACTCGAGGGCATTCCTTGACCCACGTGCTTTCATTTAGCTATTCGCACTCGTTGCCCGAGGTAGGTATTTCCGGGGTGCAAGCGAATTAATGCTTAATGGTACTTGGTTGAAAAAAATGACGACTCGTGTTATATGCTGCACGCCTATTTCCGTTCGGGTAAGAGGAAGGAATTGTGAGTCAAGGTGACCACTCAGAATTGATATTCCCTCGGTCTAGTGGAGGCGATTGCTTCCCGAAGGAACGCTTTTTTCCAGCTGTTTAACTATTTATTTTCAACGAGGGGGTCAGCGCAGCATTATTCAAGTCCACATTACGAAATATTTTTTGTAGAGAGACACGTCATCTCTTCAATGAGTCAGAGGCCTAAGGTAATATCGTTCATTATTGCTTTGGTCAAATACCGGATTGCTATTTCACCAGTTCGAATTTCCAAAATATGGTTATGAACGGATACCGCTATACGATACCTACATCAACATTTATAATCCCATTGGCTCCGTTCATTTGTCTCCGCTAGCGGTATACATGCACTATTCTAAACTCAATCATATGAGCTCTGTCAGTGTGCTCCCTTACGTACTCACGAGCATAATTAAAGAAAAGCACACCTTGCCATCGGTTGATTAAATCATTGGTAGCCGATCACGTCGATGTCCGAGTCCAAAACCTCAGGTACCAATTAATGCAGTAGTCATTAAAAGAGATAAACATAGAATAAACTCGACATATTTAGACAAATATAAAGCGTGATATATTTTACCGTTTTTCCATTAATTTTTGCTGGAATCATTGTTCAATTTTGCAATCATCATCAGCCAGAGAAGTGATTTTTGTCTCACATGTGTCTTTACATTTTTCCCGTAAACAAATAATTCGCACGTTGCCTTGGAAAATGCGAGTTGTAAATAACGTGATTCCTGGAATGATAAATCATATGTGATTTAGTTAAGCTGGTATCTACTCATAGAGAAGAGGAGGGCATTAAGAAATAATGAATCGCTGGACATGAAAAATTATCGTTGCTCCATTAATATGATTTTAAAATGCCATGTCCTTTCGAGGTCATATTCGAGTGAAACGAAGTCGAGATACATGAGATATCAAATGGATCGTACATCCTAGCAAAAAATACGAAAGCTGATACATACTACCTTGATCAAAAAGTTCCCGGAATAACCACCGTGTGGCGCTCCCATCGTTCCGATTTGAGTTCTGTTTTTTTTTGTTAAATTGGTACATCTGTTGTTGATATTCCCTTTAAATCTTAGTGTCATAACTTGACATTTGCAAAAGTTACGTAGCCAAGAGTACATCTATCTCTGTGTGTGTTGGCGATTTTTTACAATTTCAGAAATGGATTTAAATTTGCAACAACGAACTTGTATTAAATTTTGCGTAAAAACGGATTTAGTGGCGCACGGACGTTGGAAATGTTGGAAAAGTGTTTCGGCAACGATTCTCTAAAAAAAACGGTCGTTTACCAGTGGCACGAGCGGTTCAGAAGTGGTCGTGAGTCAATCGAAGATGATGAACGCAGTGGCAGACCATCGACATCGAAAGTCGGTGAAAAAATTGATAAAGTAAAAGAAATGTTGGTCAATAACCGCAAATTAACCATCAGAGAAATAGCGGAGGACTTGAACATTGCCTATGGATCCGCCCAAGACATTGTGGTTAATGACTTGGGTTTCCGTCGTGTAGCAGCAAAGTTGGTGCCAAAAGACCTGTATTTCATGCAAAAAAGAGACCGTGTTGACGTCGCAAAAGACATGATTTGCGAGGCTGAATCCGATCCCACATTCATCAAAAGGATCATTACTGGAGACGAGACGTGGGTTTATGAGTACGACACGCAATCCAGACATCAGGCAAGTGAATGGCGTTCACCAAATGAGCCGAGACCAAAAAAACCACGTCGTTTTCAGTCAAAAAAGAAGGCAATGCTGACGGTTTTCATGGATTACAACGGTGTAGTGCATCATGAATTTTTGCCAGAAGGCCAGACAGTAAACAAAGAGTATTATTTGGGCGTTATGAGACGTTTGCGTGAAGCAATTCGCCGAAAGAGACCAGAAATGTGGGCAGAAAACTCGTGGATTTTGCACCATGATAACGCACCGTCGCACAGTGCTATCATTATTCGTAATTTTTTGACGAAAAATGCAACAAATACCATCCAACAGCCACCGAATTCACCTGATTTGGCTCCCTGTGACTTCTTTCTGTTCAATCGAGTTAAAAAACCATTACGGGGAACGCGTTTTAGCAGCCGAGAGGAAGTAATGGAAAAATCGCAGGAAGCACTGATGGACATACCGAAAACCGAATATAAAAAATGTTTCGAGGATTGGATCAAGCGCTGGCATAAGTGTGTTGCAGTCGATGGGGATTACTTTGAAGGGGACAATATAGATTTAGATGAATAAACTTGTATTTTTAATTTTCTGAATAAATTCCGGGAAATTTTTGATCAAGGTAGTATGCATTAAGCTTGCTGGATGCTGTGCTAATTGCGTCCCTACGTTTGCTTCGGGCGTACGACATTGCCGCAGGGTAACCGCCTAAATGGCGGCGGTGTCAGATTACTTCTACATACATCTCCCCTCACGGATTCTACGGACGACATAACAGCAGCGGTGCTCGCTGCCGGATATGTGGAGTAGGAATGTACAGTCCCAGTAAGTAATAAGGAATATATATGCATTATTTATGTATTTATTCACATGGAAATAGATGAAAGGAAAAGGGATAGGGATACGCATAAAACACAAATACCGGAGGGGTGGGGAAGTACATACGAGTACACACACTGATATATATATATATATATATAATTATTATTAGGTAATCAACCGGTTAAGGTACGCTTTTGGATGGACATAATTACTAATTAAATTATTTGTGACCCCTGGCAAAACACAACATCCTACTTTACATCAGGTCCCCCTTCAGCTCGGAGTACTTTCTTCCTCCCTTCATCCCGTCCAACATCCCTATCCTGTTCCTTCCCTTTCCGCGTTTGCCTAACATTCTCCCCTCTATTACAGTCTTCAACATCCCACTGCCGGTCAATACCCCCTAAATCCACTTTTCCTGCCTCCACAGGATTTCTACCAACAAACGCCTCTCTTCGCCCACCATACCAAGCGCTTCCTCGTTTGTTTTCTTCTCTGTCCATTTCACCTTCTCCATTCTTCTCCACACCCACATTTCAAAAGCCTCCAATCTACGTCTATCCTCCCGCTTCAATGACCACGTTTCCGCGCCGTACATAGCTACGCTCCATATCAAAGTTTTTACGAGTCTTTTCTTAACATCCTTACTCAACGTCCCCGTCATCAACTCCCTCCTCCTTGTGAAAGCCTCTTTGCCTAGCGCAATTCTTCTCCTTACGTCCTTACTACTTTGACCGTGTTGGTCCAAAACACTACCGAGACACGTAAACTGTTCTACCTGCTCTAGTTTTTGCCCTCCTATTTTAATGTTAAGCTTAGCCTTTTTCTTTCTAGAAAATCGCATAACCTTTGTTTTATTAATATTGATTCTCATCCCATACCTGTCGCACTGAATTTCCAATTCACTCAGCAATGCTTGCAGCCCCTTGGCTGACTGACAAACTAAAGCTTGATCATCAGCAAACCTAACTGATTTTACGAATTCCCCGCCCAATTTCATTCATACTTCCAGTTCTTCCCATGCCTCTTTGATCATTTCCTCTGCATACAGGTTGAACAGCAACGGTGATAATGGGCAACCCTGCCTTACACCTCTTCCTAACACTGCCCAACCGGACTCCCCGTTCCCCACTCGCACCTGAGCAGTCTGAGACATGTACAGGTTGCGGATTAGCCTCCTTTCCCTCCAATCTATTCCTATTTTCTGCAATATACTCATTAGTTTTCCCAATTCAATTCAATCAAACCCTTTTTCGAAATCTACGAAACAGGCAAATACCTCCTTGTTGTGCTCTATATTCCTCTAGATTAATAATCTCATTACTGCAATGGCATCACGCGTACCTCTCCACTTCCTAAACCCAAACTGATCATCCCATAAATAATCATTTGCCCCACTCTCTATCCTTTTGTTTATGATTCTGAGAACAACTTTACCTGCGTGGGATATCAAACTTATTGTCCTGTAGTCCCTGCATAATGGACGTAGATTGGAGGCTTTTGAAATGTGGGTGTGGAGAAGAATGGAGGAGGTGAAATGGACAGAGAAGAAAACAAATGAGGAAGTACTTGGTATGGTGGGCGAAGAGAGGGGTTTGTTGGTAGAAATCCTGTGGAGGCAGGAAAAGTGGATGAAGGGGGTATTGACCGGCAGCGGGATGTTGAAGACTGTAATAGAGGGGAGAATGTTAGGCAAACGAGGAAAGGGAAGGAACAGGTTAGGGGTGTTGGACGGGATGAAGGGAGGAAGAAAGTACTCCGAGCTGAAGGGGGACCTGATGTAGACTAGGATGTTGGGTTTTTTCTAGGAGTCACAATTTATTTAATTAGTAATTATGTCCATCCAAAAACCTACCTTTACCGATAGATTACCCAATAATAATAAGAACATATAAATATATATATATATATATATAGTATGTGGGTCGCGGTAGCCCGGAGGTAGAGCGTTGGACTACTGATTTGGAAGGTCCCGGGTTCGATTCCCGGGCAAATCTCTGGGCACCTTCAGCTCCACCCAAGCTTTGTGATTTTTCGGGTACTAGATCTTCCTGGGAAACTGGAAACTGGTATTTAGGTCTTAGTACTGGATGAACTGTAATATCACCGAACCGACCTTAAGGTTCATTACTGTGTTTATGGTTTTTTATATATGTATGTGTAATGAAAAACAAAATACTTTTATGCAAACTTTTTGCTGTTGGGTCACAATTATTGACAAAGTAATTACAAGTTTTTTTTTATTTTTTCCTTAATTTCACGTAAACATAGTTGGAATGTTTATCATGCTGCGCAAACGTAACAATTCAAACCGTTTTGCCTGCAGTCAATATTTCCTGCCTCAACTTTCGCTTTTTTTCCAATCTGTTGCTGCCCTTATGCAGTGTGGGGTAAAATCACCCCATATTTGCAATTCCATTCTGTTCCACGGTGCATCGGAGAGCCGCGCGCGTCTCTGCTAACCTCCTGCAATTTTGTTTACATGGGCTCGGCACGGCTTTGCATTGAGTATCACCACAATGCAGGTTTTCGTGAAACATTTTCATACTCGTACAATGTTGAGCATTTGTTTAATATTTGCTGACAATTTTATATAATCTGGAGTAGTAAACATGAAATTGCTCTATAGGCGTGAAATTTATGCCGGCTAACCTGTTTCACTTCGGACATCATTCATTTAGCTTCAGTTCATGAGCAATCAATGTTGTTGATCAATGCTGTTCCGTCACCCCGCGGACGCTGGTCCATAATTGCAGCGAATGTCAGAGGTAGCTAACGAGTCGTTTGCACTCACAAGTGAATGTACATGAGGACATCAAATCTAGCGTGAGGAAATTGATGATATTTTTAAAATAGCAAAAAATTCCACTTTTTTCGATTATTGCTGTAATATTTTTTCTGATTACTTTTTAAAAATTCATTCGTTAATAACATAATACTTTTCCATGAGCTTTGGCTGGTTAACCTCCCTCTCCATAAAGTTCTTTCCCGAATAGATCACCATTGATTTATTCTGGATATTGTGGAAAAAAATCCCAAGTGGAAAATTGTCTATCATATGGAACACAGTACTCACGTTTTAATACCTCGAATGGCGAATATAGATATTGTAAATAGAATGATTTTTATGGATAATGACGCTCGGTAAATAAAATTGATGGTAAAATTAATGCAGCAATAGAGTGTAGTAGGGGAAAAATGATTACTTAAAAAAACATCAGGGTATAGAAAGCGGCAGCGAAAACATCAGGGTTTACGCGAGAGCAGTAAACGAGGTCACTCACTAGCAGAACAGAATAGAGAATATAATCAGGATACATTTGTATGCATCGTGGATTTCGAGAAGTCGTTTAACCTTCAATAAGAGAAAACTTAAATGTTGAGCGGAGTTTTGTGTGATTCAGAAACTTGGTCGTCGAGGCAGAAAGATGAGTATAGATTAGAGAGACCTTTACGGTGTGTGTGCCAAGAAAAACGGAAAGAATGGAGGGAAAGGAAAACAAAGGATGGAGCTTTAAACAAGGTAGGGGAAGAGAGGGAGATATTACGAGAAGGTAGGCTGAGGGGCAGTGGAATCCTGACGATGGTTACAGAAAGGAGAATGTTGGGAAGGCGAGATACAAGCAGTACAAGAATGGGCGGCTTGCATGCAATTAAGGTAGGCAGAAAGTATACACAGTTTAAGGCGAGTTCTTTTCATATGTAGTACCGAACTTTCGGGTACTTTTGTACCGTTTTATTCGGTGCTTAAGAGTGAAAGAGTACCAGGATCCATCAAAACCTGCCCTAATCCGGTAGAATATTGCCAATAATGATACATTTAATGGCACTTGTAACTCCTCGGAAGTTTCTGATTTTTCATTTCCATTTAGTTCATTCCGTATTCCATTTGAGGTATACGCATGTGATTCTGCGGAGCTCTATTTGTGAATTTCATTCATCTAGAATTGTGTAGCAAAGTTCAATATGAAAGTATACCATCCTATATACGTATACCGCCGCTCAAATATTCTGGTGACTTAATATTGAGTTCCATGCAACGCAAAAATGATAACATCGTATAAATAACGGGTTCGAATGTTTGTGTGTATATATTTACAACAAAATTTCTGCAGAAGATAGTCGATGCTATTGATCACAATGAGTGGATCTCGTGTAATTGATACAAAGAATCCTAAAAACAATCCGACTGTCAATTGCTAAAGTTTTACCCGTCACTATTCCCTCCTCTGTTTATGCTTCGCATTCGACGGTAAAATATAACGTGTACGATACGTGTTAACTCTCACGCATGAATTTTAAGGAATCGACTTCAGGCTAATGGAATAACATTAATTTAAATGCATATTTAGGGTGGTTGAATTTAAAAACCTCAAATTTTGAAAACCGTGTATTAGCATGCTAGGTAAAAAATAACTTAAAAAATAGCTTAAAATTCAAAAATATCATTAAAAGACGAGGAAGAAGAAGGAGAAGAGGGGGTGGGTTGATGTTCGCTGGATATGTGTTGTAATGGTTTCACCCACTAAAACACTTCCTATCGTTAGTTCTTTATAATATAATCGCAATTGTTTCACTATTTTCATAGAGTACGAGGCAGTGGCACGACTGAGCTAATCGCTGCAAACAATGTACTCCAAAAATTTGACCTAAGGCTGCTCGGTTTAGGGATTTGGAATTTTTTTACATTGTGCATAAACTTTGTCATATTGATGCTACAAATGGTGTGCTGGATCCCTTTGAAATTGTGCGTCCGTGATCGCCAAGGCCGACGAAAGACGACAGCCCACATTCTCAAAAGTAGGTAACGTTCTTGCTCTTCTGCGGATCTCCTTCTACTGGGTGTTGAAGGGAGAATACGAAGAGCCTGAATGGCCTCGAAAAGACAAACAGAAAGACCTCTGAGCTATTTTCATATTGTTTTCCAATTAGCGAGAAAATATATGGATTAGAAAGCCACCAAATTGTTCAAATCAGTCCTGATAGAAGTTATCCAATAAATTACCGTGGAACTGAAACACAAAATCGATAGTCAGCTGTCTAGTTGATAATATTAATTAACATTTACAGCGGATTAAAGTGGCTGTTGCAAGTTACTATGTCCTATGGTGGAGGGTTGAAAGTGTGACATTGGATAGACGAAGGCCGAGAAGAGTTATTTCGTAATAACTCGAGATAGACTATTTTTGACAATGACGAAGATTTGACGTCACAACCTCAGAATTTTCGGGAAATTTTGAGACATAGCTCTCAGAAAGTACAACGAACGTATGATGCAATATACGTGGGTAGGCTGAAAAGTAATGCACGCAGGCTTGTGGAGCGCGAACAAATGCAAATAACAAGATTGGGAGATAAGTACAACATTAAAGTACAATTCTTAAATTTCAGAATCATATAGTATTTATTTTTCAACATGGTCACCGTTAAGGCCAACACATTTCTCCCAACGTGTAACAGGTTTTTTCATTCCGTCACTGAAAAACTCTTCCGACTTTTCTCGGATCCAGGACTTGACAGCTGCCTTCACCTCATCGTCCGAGGTGTAATGATTACCCTTGAGGTGTCTCTTGAGGAGTTGAGGAAAAAAATAAAAATCGCCAGGCGCAAAAACGGAGGGTAAGGAATCGGTTCGAATTTCAGGTTTCGCAGAGCCTCTCCAGTTGCGCGCGGGGTGTGTGGACGAGCGTTGTCACGTTGCAAGATCTAGGCTGCATTGAACACGACAAACATCTTCCTTGGATATTCCAATACGGTTTGCGATACGCTTTTGAGTGATTCGCGGGTCATTTTGGATCAAATCTTAGACGAGTCTGCGATGTTAATCGTCCGTGGCAGTGATCGGACGTTCGCCGCGTGTTTCATCAACAATTATCGCTTTTCCAGGCTCGCAACCACGGAATTTTACTACCCATCGATTTACAGTAAACCTATCAACAGCATTGTCACTATGAACATCCTTTAAGCGACGATAAATTTCAGTAGGAGTCATTTTTTCCGCAGCTAAAAATTCGATAACAGTACGCCGTTTTACTAGCATTGGCATAGCACTAGAACAAGTCTCCATACTTCCGCTTCTGGAAATACACAGGATGAATGAAACGACCTCAAGCCTGCGCATGCATGTGGAGGGGGAATGTTACTTCCACTTGCCACCAGGAGTGCCTCTGAAGGTCATTTTGTTTGTGATCTACAAGCATGTGTGCATTAGTTTTCAGGCTACCCTCGTATTTGCATTTGCTGAACAACTAGGGAGGAACATGCGTTTACGCTTTTTGATGCCATTAGACTTTATAATGTCACCGAGGGACCGATGCTCAATTCAAAGAGTGAGCCAACGAATTACGTTCGCAACACTTTTCCAATGATCGGTTTTCAATACTGTTTAAATTATTTTCTACGTGTAATGTTTGAAATACTTTGTCCATTGTCCTTAATTTAAATGCTATATTCTGAGAAAGATCTTATTGAGAATTTGAAAAATAATTTTTTAATTAAAACCGTATTTATTTCTCTGGCAAATATTGCGGAATTCTTTGAGGAAGGACACAATGAAAGTCGTGGATCTAAAAAGTAATAGTGTTAAATGTGAGTTATAGTGGTTAAAAGTTGTAAAAAGACATATCTATGAGTGTGTTTATTGATATGGGCCATTTCATCAACCCATGCGCTTGAAATTTGACCAGTGCACCGTTTCACATTCGCCCTGGCTGAATCTTGGCTTCTCCCGTCGACCTGGTTAGTATTACCGGATCGCGTGAATTGAAGCAGCCGCAGTCGTTTGAAGTACCCAAAGGGAGTGTCGAATATGATCAACAGCAGTACATTTCATTTAAAACGTGGTGGAACGTGCGAGCCGCTCTGTATAAATACCACTGTGACACTTCTGGCCACTTGTTCTTAAGACATATGTCCCACAAACTCGAAAAAATACAAGAACATTGGAGGTACAGCAAAAATTTCCTCACGGCGCATACTGACTTCAATAACTTCCGACTTTTGCCTCATTTGCCATTATCACGAGGGTACGTATTTATGAGGAGGAATTCTTCATGAGTTGTTAAATTCATCATTTTTAAATGCCATGGAGAACTTTTCTTTTGGAAGTGTTCCAGTCTTAAATTTTCTTTGTCATGCTAGAGGCATTTATATTGTGTCGATGGACTCAATTTTCCACTTTAGCAAGTACTGGAAAAGTTTGAAATATGACTTTAAAACAATAAAAGTATATAATTTCCTTCGGGATCGTAATTCTTTTTCTTTTAATTCTAATTTTCCCTTCGTAGCCTTGAGGTGGTGAAAAGGCCTTTTCGCATTCCAATGAGATAGTCGTCCTTGTAGGGGAAATGGTGATTGCTCGAGGAGGGGCCCGATAGAGAGATTCCAGGCGAAATGCATTCTTTTGTAGCTCAGTAAGGCGGCGGTTTATCTCGAGTAATGTTGCCATTTGAAGTGATGGTGTCACTTTAAAATCAGCATTGAGGGAAGTCACGGGCGACAAACTGGTTTTGTGTGCTTGGAAATCACTTTAGAATGAAACTGGATTACATTTTGACCAATACGGGACTCACCCCACTGGGGCGGACGTCTTGAGCGTCAACCAGGAAAGTGGAGTGAGTGACATATAAGGCACGGAATAAGCGCGCGACACTGTTGGGATAGGTCCCGAGAGAGAGAGAGGGAAGTCAAGCCACTTCATTGAGAATTGGAGAAGGGAAATACAACTCAAGGGGTTGTTTTAAAGTGAAATGGAAAGATAAGGGGATTACTGAATGATAGTCGCACTGAGTAATTGATAGCAGGGGGAAGGGGTGAGAGAGAATCAATGAGGCTTAACCATATAACTGCAGCATACAGGAGGATAGGATAAGTGCAGATAAAAGCATATAATTTGCGTGCTTCAATTTAGGTTCCGATATTGTTGGAAAACTGGAAACTCGGGAAATGGCCACTGAATGTCGCTCCAAGGGTTTAAATTCACCCTGAGCCCATTACAAAACAAGTGGGATAGGTTTGGGAGGAAGAAGATCAAAGTAGACTACACACAGGACATGAGATTTTCGAGAAATAGGAACGCTAAGTTAAACGTTTAAATAATAGGAGGGCTAAAACTAGAGCAGGTTACCTATCTTAGAAGTGTTTTGGGTAGTGATGGGAAAAGTAAAAGGGACAGTAGAGGAATAAAACGTGAGCTAGGTAGAGAGGAGTGAGTTGATGACGGGATGAGGGTGTTTGGAAAAAATGACTGACAGCTTTGGTGCGTGCGGAAACTTGGTCATTGCAGCACGATGATAGCCGTGGACCATCTTTGAGATGTGGGAGGAATCCAAAGGAGGCAGGAGAGGTGGATGAGGGCATTTTGAAGGGCGATGGGATGGTGAAGACTGTGAAAGAGGGGAGGCAAGGGAGGAAGGGGTAAGGAAAGGATTATGGACGCTGAACGGAATGAAGGGAGCTTCCATCCTCTGGAAATATTTAAATGCGGACTTGAAGAAGAGTTAATTGTAGTGACAGAGACATAGTGGTGTTTTGTAAGGAGAGGATAGGTAATGTCTCGGTGCTCAGCCTGTGTCCATTCAAAATTAACCTTAAACGGTAAACTACCTAATGGTAATATTTAACTATAGGATCGAAAGGTGGAGCAGTTTGTTAGTGTATAAATTTGGCTTTAGGAAAAAGGAATAACCAAAATTCCCATTCTCAAAAAGAGAAGGGAATGGAACAAGGCAGTCAACCATTATTGCGTCCCTCGGTTGATTAATTGACGGGCATTTGAAAATGACGACTGGCAGAGGATACGGACGATCCAAAAGGACATTGGAGTAACCTACAACGATAGAAGAGGGTTTATTGAGTAGCATGAAGTGTAGTTGACTGTAATAAAGGGAGGGAACACTACTGCATAAGCAATAGTCAGGGAAAAGAGCCCAACGGTGATTGAGCTTTAAGGAAATTTCCAAGATTTGCATTTAAAACATATGGCATTATAAGTAAATGAAAAATCAAAGGATTCACGTGCCGGGAGAAACTTGCTAAGCTTCGCTGATGAAATAAAAATTTTTGACCGAGAAGGGTCGATCGAGAATGTCGTCCTTTTTCGGATAAGCCTATAAATAACACAACTTTTAGAACGATAAATAAAATCAAAATAGTGTTTAGTCGGGGAAAATATAAAAAAGCGTCGGTATGAAATTAAGAGCACAAATCAAACTGCAACAAATGGACGGAATATGTCGCTTTTTAATCACCGGAGATGACAGGAGCAAGGAAGATATCATGAGAAGAATAGCCCATTCACAGAAGGGGAATCGACGGGAGAGAGGTTTTCTCCTACGTGGTTATTCCCCGAAGGAAGGTCTCCAATTTTTGTAGAATAAAAATAATCATTTATTTTTAATGATTGGTACATAAATTTCAATCTCAGATATTGCTCTATTTTTATGCATACTTTCGAATTCGGTGGATGAGTTTTTGTTGGCACAGGGGCAATTTTTGCACGCCCATGTCATACCAGCTCGCCGCAATATCGTTGAGGAAGCCCTGGACCTCATCTTTAACCTCCTCATCCACGCTCGTCACGGGTGAAGGAACCCTGGGTGTCCCACTTAACACCCGAGGCCAAAAAGCAATCACGTGAGTGGCCGCCATTTTCCTTCGACCAAGCCGCGAAAATTCGAATTCTGCACATCCTGCCAGCAACATCATGGGCACTGTGTTATGGGGTAGAAACGGGGCTATTTAGTCAGCTTCATGGCTCCTTTAAGACCACAATAAAAGCAAACAGCTTTCTAAGGTTCTAAAAAAACGGGCGTTTCAGAGCGGGAGAAGAGGAATGTTGAGTAATGGCGCTCTCCAGCGACAGTTTAAATGGGGCATAATCACCTTTCACCACCCTGTAGTCCGTACTTGGCTCCCAGTGACCAGATCATCTGTGTCCTAGGTGAAGAGAACATTTCGCCGGAAGGCGCTTTAGCGAAGATGACGAAGTGGAAGAGGCACGCTCCCTCAAAAAAATGGAGGCGACCTGGTATGACATGGGCAATCAAAAACTACCCCAGAACCGGCAAAAGCACATTTACCGACATAATAACTATGTGCAAAATGGAGGAATGTTCATGCTTTAAATTGATGTCATGGGTTATTGAAAATAAACGTTTCTTTTGATTTGAAACAAATTAAAGACTTTCTATGGAGGTTATCCTAATAGCTAGCAATATTTGCCCATGCTTGAAATAATTGATTGTATAGAAGTCATTAAGACATTAATATAGATTATGGTGGCGTGGGTCTTTGTGTGAGTCATACGCAATCAGCAGCAGTAAAGAGGCGATTGAATGAACTGAAAATGTGGTGTTTCAGAAGTAAGACATATTAAATTGATGGGGAGGAACATCAATGAAGAAAAATCTTTAGAACAATCGGTAGACTTTTGCGGGATATTTTAAGGTGAAAAATTATGATTGATAAAATAATGCTTGAGAAAAGCTTAAGTGAATGTCTCTGATGAAAATACAGTGAACTACTGCGGGTTGAGGTTTGCATTCAAGTAATCTTCAGATACTGATGTTGGCTGATGAGAACTCCATAATGAGGTATTTTTTGATTGGTTTGAAACAGGTGACACCAATGGCCTCTTGAGGAGATAAAGATACGTGGATGCATACTGGCGCATTCGGGAAATTTTCGGCTTGCTTGTCCAGGGTAGTCGTACTCCAGACAGCGTCTGGGTAGGCGCAGGCTTCTTGGTATGTTGACTGGGCTCCACCCGTCACTCGAACTCATCTTCCCTGAAGTCTATGAAATGGGCTCAACATTGTCTCCAATGGTGCGAGACTGAAATCGACGTGCTATTTTGGGATACGGTATTAAGAATTTAAAAACCTCCAGTTTCCGTGAATCAGCCCGACTCAGCCGTAAATAAAACGACGGCAGTTGTGGTACGTGTAGCTTCGTGGAATCGCGTCTTAGGAAATAAAAAGCGCTTTGTGGTATTCGACTCCTTCAAGCATAGGAACTTGACTGGTTTCGATGATTAGACGAATCATCATCCAGATGATTCAATGGCTTCATTTTAACCTCTTGATGACGATGCGAAACTTGTCAGGTTCTTTTATCAAAGGGCGCGTAATATTTCAGCATTTTGTTTACTGCAAAGTCATTCGTGGAATTATAGGAAACAGTGATAGGAAATCGCGAAAATGAATCTCCGAAAGAATACAGTCTCATAATATGGATTATTATATCGTGTATTAATTGTAGCTCCCAATGATTGATTCCTTTATTAACCAAATTGTGTTATTTTTATTTCAGTTGATCAAATAATAATTTGCTTGAGAAAACTAGAGGCAACTCTCCATTCAGACCAAAGGGGAAAAATCTTAAAAGTTAGTCTTTTTGTAATGAAACAAATAAAGTAATCTGAATCTTGTCACTTTTTGCTCGATGGCTCACTGATCAGCGTTCTTCCCCGAAAACTGTCGGGGGCCCACGTCGCATGCGCTCAACAATAGTCAAGACCATCCCTCTCTAATCCCATCCACGGTCGTGAGTGAGGACTTCAGGTATCGCAGAGATCCCACTTACTTGGAAATGACTATTGACTATTATGGTGCTTACAGACGAGCTTTTCTTCCACATTATGGCTTCAAGAATCCCGCATTAAATGAAATAATTTTGGGTCAGCTATCCGAAATGATGGAGTTGAGGGAAAATTGAAAACAATTATATAGCTATAATAAACATAAAGTTTGTGTGAGAGGTCGATTTGAACCAAGCTACGAATCTTTGGCACTCTGAGAATCTTTTCTATCAGCTTTACTTACGTCAACTAGCCTGCAGAGTGCAGGGACAAATACAAGACAATTTCTGTAATCCAGCCACAACCCTTACGCAATTCTGCTTCAATCTCTTCTCTTCCTATGCCTTATACACGCAAATTACCACAACCTTTCATTCGACCAGTGTTTTGCTCTTAGCATCGTAGAATCCCCATCAGATTCAGCCACCAACATACAGGTGAGAACTCGAGAATCCGCCTACATATTAGCTTCCCGATCTTTCAAAATTCCCACCCTTAACCGCCATTTTTAATTTCCCTCCCAGCATTCCCTGGACCTCACCTCCCCTCCCCGCCCAGACCCCTTACCTCTCTCCAGCATATTTTCAGTCTTACTTGAAGAAGGCCTCGGAGAAGGCCGAAAGCTCAAGCATTTTACCGTGTGAGTGTCCTTTTAAATGTTACTATTTTATTTGTGTTCTATTGTGCCGTACAAATATTATATATATATATACTAATATATATATATATATATATATATATATATATATATATATATTTTATACTTATGCATATATCCCTCCCGGGACCTCCCGGGATACCGTGTGAGTGTCCTTTTAAATGTTACTATTTTATTTGTGTTCTATTGTGCCGTCCAAATATTATATATATATATATATATATATATATATATATATATATATATATATATATATATATTATATATATGCATATATCCCTCCCGGGACTACAAATTGACGTGGTGGAAGGGCTTGTACGTTCCGATGACCCCTAGAGCTGTGCTGGCGGGAGTGATAATAATTGCTCCTGGTAGGGTCACCCATGCCAGATAGGTCGACGGTTAGGAGCCAGACGAAAGGTAGTCCACGCAGCGTCTGTGCCTCAGTGAGGCGACTGCAATGGCGTCTGACCCCAGTGGGGCGGCCAGTAAGTGATGGTGTCACATTAAAAACACTATTGAGGAAGGCATCGGGAAACCACCTCAATTATCATTCCCAAGGGATATGATGGTCAATACAGAGATTTAGAGTCCTGGCAACTACGGGGCTAGGCCCAATCGGCTGTGTGTCATGCCCAGCAGCGGGGGAGGCAAGGCTTCCGCGGTCGTCATCCCACGAAACCCTTGCAAGGGAAAACCGACAGCAGTAGGACAGAATACGCAGGAGAAGAAGACCAAGTCAGTTAGAATAGGAACTTGAAATGTTAGGACAATGTTGAGGACAGGAAAATTAGGGAATATTAAGCAACGGATGGAAAGGGGAAATATAGATATTTCAGGTCTATGCGAGGTGAGATGGAAAGATAGCGGGGATTACTGGAAGAATAAGTATAGAATAATATACAGCGGAGGGGACGAGAGCCAACGAGGGGTTGCCATAGTATTAAATGAAGAGGTAGGAAGAAGCGTAGTCAACATAGAGTAGGTAACGGATAGAATACTACTAGTGGAGATAAAAGCAGAACCGACGAACTTAGTTATTATTCAGGTATACATGCCATCGAGCAACCATAAGGAAGAAGAGGTCGATAGGATATACGATCTGTTAGAGGACATGATCGTGTGTGTTCCCGAAGGGAAATATTTGATTGTGATGGGGGATTACAGTTAAGGCACGAGGAATGACCGCGCGGAGAAAGCAGTTGAGTTCTGCAGGAGACAGGGGTTAGTCATCACCAACACTTGGTTTGGACACCACAAAAGACGCAGGTATACATGGAAAATGCCAGGTGACTCAGCAAGGTATCAGCTAGATTATATCCTGGTTAGACACAGGTTTAGGAATAGTTTGATCAATTCGCACAGCTTCCCGGGAGCGGATGCGGACTCTGACCACAATTTAGTTGTTATGAAATATAGTGTCCGTTTCAAAAAGATAAGGCAGGGGCGGCAGGTTAGAAAATGTAGTGTAGAAGCCATAAATGGTTTGAAAAGGAAGGAGTACACACAGGCGGTAGAGGAAATCATGGAGGATGGTAAAGAGCTAAGTACTATCGAAGAAAAATGGGAAAGTATCAAGAAAGGGTTATCGAAAGCCGCAAAAGACACTATTGGAACCGTTAACGCTAAAAGGACTAGGAAACCATGGATCACGGATGAGATGATTACAAATATGACGAGCGGAGAAAATGGAAGAATGTAAATACAGAGATAGGCAAAATGAAATACAAAGAATTAAACAATAAATTGAGGCGGGCAACAAATAAAGCAAAAGAAGCATGGTTGAAGACGCAGTGCGAGGATATGGAGTCTGCAGAGCAAGGTTAAAATCGGTGCGATTTACAGCAAAGTTAAATCATTATCGGGAAGTAAGAAAGGGAGATCTATGCTAACAGTTATACAGGGTTCGTCCGGAAAATAAGTGTACTGAGCTCAGGAAAAAAAATTTATTACACTTTTACATATCTTAAGCTAATATTCATCAAAATAGGACCCTTGTGAGTCGATACACTTGTTCCAGCGGCGTTCCCAGTACTGGAACGCTCCCGCGAAGGCATCATCGGGAGCCTCTCGAAGACACGTCGTCACGGCCTCTTTGACGGCGTCCAAAGTCCCGTATCGCGTTCCTTTCAAACTCCTCTTTATCTTCGGGAACAGAAAGAAGTCCGGTGGTGCCAAGTCCAGGCTGTAGGGCGGGTGCGGCAGCGTTGCCACGCCGTGCTTGGCCAAGAAGTCCGACACGACAAGCGCGGTGTGAGACGGCGCATTGACCAACTTTGCACAAATTTTTCGCATCTGTAATTGCTCCCTAATAATCTCGTGCACTATTGTTTTTGGCACATTACTACTCTGCTATCATCCGAACACTAAGACGACGATCAGAGTTCAGTACATCGCGAACTTTTCGCACATTTTCGTCGGTGAGTGTCGTTGATGGGCGTCCAGGCCGTGGTTCGTCGTCGACCTCTTCTCTGCCCTCCACGAACATCTTGTGCCACCGAAAGATCATGTTTCTGGACATGGCTGACTCCCCGTAAGCCTGGTTAATCATACCGACAGTTTCGGTAGACGATTTCCCAAGCTTTACCGCAAATTTGATGGAATAACGCTGCTCCAAAAACTTCAGAATCGCGTTCCGTGACGTGGGTCGAGCGTGGAGGTTCGCGTTAACAGAGCTCCTCACTACACTACAGCTCAGAGCCGACTGCCTTTTTCAGCGTCGCTTGCCAACATACCCCCCTCCAAACGCAGCCCGTCAGAGCGGTGCTGGGCGCGCCTGGAGCGGCGGGAAAAAATCAGTACACTTATTTTCCGGACGAACCCTGTAGATAAGGCGGGTAAGGTAATAATTGACACAGGAAAGATCCAAGAGAGATGGAAGGAGTATATAGAAGAACTGTATAGTAAAGAACTTAGACCAACGAAGTTAACCATAGGAAAGGAACATGACGTAGAGGAAGATAGCTTAGGTCCAGGCATACTAGACGATGAGATAGAAAGGGCATTAAGGGAGATGAAACTGAATAAGGCCTTGGGGGTGGATAACATTCGCGCGGAACTTTTAAAATGCTTAAGAAAATGTGGGAGGAAGAGGCTATATGGGCTGATCCGTAGTATTTATGAGGAAGTAATCCGGCCGGAAGACTTTGTGAGATCAGTTTTAGTTCATATTCCGAGAAAGGTAAAGGCTACATCATGCAGGGACTACAGGACAATAAGTTTGATATCCCACGCAGGTAAAGTTGTTCTCAGAATCATAAACAAAAGGATAGAGAGTAGGGCAAATGATTACATAGGGAATTATCAGTTTGGGTTTAGGAAGGGGAGAGGTACGCGTGGTGCCATTGCAGTAATGAGATTATTAATCTAGAGGAATATAGAGCACAACCAGGAGGTATTTGCCTCTTTCGTAGATTTCGAAAAAGCGTTTGATAGAGTAAATTGGGAAAAACTAATAAGTATATTGCAGAAAATAGGAATAGATTGGAGGGAAAGGAGGCTAATCCGCAACCTGTACATGTCTCAGACTGCTCAGGTGCGGGTGGGGAACGGGGAGTTCGGATGGGCAGTGTTAGGAAGAGGTGTATGGCAGGGCTTGCCCATTATCACCGTTGCTGTTCAATCTGTTTGCAGAGGAAATGATTAAAGAGACATGGGAAGAACTGAAGGTAGGGATGAAAGTCGGCGTGGAATTCGTAAAATCAGTTAGGTTCGCTGATGACCAAGCTTTAGTTTGCCCCTCAGCCAAGGGGTTGCAAGCATTGCTGAGTGAATTGGAAATTCAGTGCTACGGGTATGGGATGAGAATCAATATTAATAAAACAAAGGTTATGCGATTTTCTAGAAAGAAAAAGGCTAAGCTAAACATTAAAATAGGATGGCGAAAACTAGAGCAGGTAGAACAGGTTACGTATCTCGGAACTGTGAAGGACCAACACGGTGAAAGTAGTAGGGACGTAAGGGGAAGAATTGCGCTAGGCAAAGAGGCTTTCACAAGGAGGAGGGAGTTGATGACGGGGACGTTGAGTAAGGATGTTAAGAAAAGACTCGTAAAAACTTTGATATGGAGCGTAGCTATGTACGGTGCGGAAACGTGGTCATTGAAACAGGAGGATAGACGTAGATTGGAGGCTTTTGAAATGTGGGTGTGGAGAAGAATGGAGAAGGTGAAATGGACAGAGAAGAAAACAAACGAGGAAGCGCTTGGTATGGTGGGCAAAGAGAGGGGTTTGTTGGGAGAAATCCTGTGGAGGCAGGAAAAGTGGATGAAGGGGATATTGACCGGCAGCGGGATGTTGAAGACTGTAATAGAGGGGAGAATGTTAGGCAAACCAGGAAAGGGAAGGAACATGATAGGGATGTTGGACGGGATGAAGGGAGGAAGAAGGTACTCCGAGATGAAGAGGGGCCTGATGTAGGGTAGGATGCTTGATTTTGAGTTTTCTTGGGAGTCACAAAATATTTTTTGGTAGCTGTCTCCATCCAAAAACCTACCTTAACCGGTAGATTACCTAATAATAAGCCAAGCGTATTTACCCTAGTACTTTTGTCTTGTGTGTGTGTAACATTCTTCCACGCAATCGTTATATATTTTCTGATTTTATTTCGATTCAACTAATACATTTAGTGCCTCATATTTTGTTATTGTATCCTGTTACCTTTTATATTTTATTGAAAATTGTTGCACATTTCTCGTGAGTTTCTTTTCGATTTGAACCCGCTCATAAGTGCAGCTGAAATCCGTTATGATTTAATTAGGATCCACATTTTCAGCTTGAAAGATTGGTAGTCGTGGGAACAGTGACATTCAGAAGAACATCCCCAGCATTTCAAGAGTACGGAGTCGACTCCCCCTTCACTGACACAGCCTCGGCGGCATCTCGCAGTTCCTTGTGCGTCGACCCAATCACATTCTGGGACTTGAAGGGCTTTTAGGCATTCACGCCCTGCACTTCCTCGTTCGCTCCTCTTCCCCGTGACTTAGGTCCCATGCATATACGTATATATTCTGCCCGCGGCGTTGGTTTTTCCCCCCCTCTCTCTCTCGACTCGATGCCACTAATAACCAACCATTCACTCACCCGGGCGAACACTCTTCTCTCCACCTCACAACTAGATACTGGATGGCAGGCGAAAATAGCGCATTCACGCAGTTGAGAAAGCGGATTGCTTCCGCCAATCCTCCAGGCAGAGTAGCTCCAGTGTCCCTCTTGATCTCGTCAATATAATATCACGGTACAAATGGACTAGGTGGTTCCCTATTCATGGTGATTTCGATGATGAGGTTGCCATCCCTTTAAGTGACCGCATCAACGCGGTTCGAGGCACCCGCAACCGCCTCACCAGGTGGGTACAGACGGTTTTACACACTACTACATTTCGTTGGCTCCTACCCTTCGATCCACCCATTTATTTCTCCTGGAGTATTCACCATTGTTCCCATCTATACCACTGTCTGTCTCCATGGAATGCGCAATCCTTTACACCACGTCAAAGCTGGAGGAGGAGGAGGGAACGTTAAAATAAAAGAAAGCAATACGACTCCAAAGGAAAGTATCATTAATTCACTTAGAAAGTGGCATTGAACACGCTTTCGGATAAACCATAAATAGAAAATTGAACCTATCAATACAAAACAAGTACTATTGGTATAACGACATAAATGAAACATGGAATACTTCGTACCCTCCTCAATACCCGTGGAAATATTTCAAAAAACGAGACTAGGTTCATAAAAAAATTTCTCGAGGGAATAAAAACCTGGTTGTGCCGCAGCATCGAACGGTCATCATCTGCAATAAATCATTGACTGTTACTGCTTGCCGCGAGTGGAACAAACTCAGTCCAGCCTCGAGAGAAGTTGTTTCAATTACATTATTTAAATGACCCTTGCATACGTAAGATGCTCCTAAAATCACGGCAGAATGATGCCATTAAAACACTTCAGGAGCTCACGGTCATATCTTATTCACACAACTATTAGTCAGTAATATTCACTTCACATATTAACCTTACTCTTAAAACCTCTCTTCTTGTGATGGGTTATTGTTCAATTTTTCTTAATTATCATTTTATCGCACTGTAGTAATATTTTTTTGTAATACTTCTCACTTCTGTTTTATGAATCAGTATTTTCATTTCAATTAATTTTTCTCCACATTTAAACATGTAAATCAGTTCTTCTTTTTTTTCTTCTCTTATTTCTAATGCTTCGGCTATTTTTATTTACTGTTATTTATTTTCTTAATTTAGTCAATTATAACATTTACATTATCCATCTGTATAGGTTTTCGCAGGTTTCTCACACTCCCCCCTTCATGTGTGCGGGTGTTTTCCTGCGGTGGGGTTTTTTCTCGTCGAGGGTAAAAGCCTTATTACTTACGCTTTTCCCACAAATTTGCCTATCTATCTACAGTATTTGTACTCCTGCATATTCATTGTAAATTGATTGTAATTTTCTAGTTCTTTTTTTATATTACTTAGCACTCAGATGCAATTATATTTTAAATTGAATGTATTTGACGATGGATTCCATGGAAGAAGAATGGACAGCCACAGTCTCAATGGCGCCCCCAAATAAAGCCGAATTATTATTATTGTTATTATGATAAATCCGTGGTATGAGTGACCATACCGCGCGAAACAGCCATTGCTTCCGCCAGCACGGCTCGAGGGGCCGTTGGAATGCGGGGGGTCCATCCAACATGACGGGATTGAAGCGCATAGGGAAGGAAGTTTACGTCTTATGGCACATCCCCGCAGCGGACTCCGACCGAGTGACGTATTATGTCCGTGTTAACCCAGCTTATTGGGGAAACCGCAGCGAATTTCAGGATACAGCTCAGAGAAAAAGGAAAGAGGAAAGGGATTATCCGGCATTGAGAAAGCGGATTTGCGTCACTGTTGATGAGGTAGATGCCTGAGAAGGGTCAAGGTGTGGGGCGATGGGGAAAGCCCGTGCACAAACCACGAATTAGCGTCCGAAGAGGTTCCGTTCACCACGACGGGGGGGGGGGGGGATGGTGCGATGTATATGCTGCGTGTTGTATGCCGTCTACATAACTTATATGTGTCGGTGAAATTACATTGATGTGAGAGAAATGCCATTTCGATACGTTATAGATTCTTATGAATCCCTTTTTTCATTTACTGTACTAGGCGCAATGCAGTGATAAAAATACTAAGTAAGCAGCAGCACAGCACAGCAATGCCACGAGTATAGTAGAGGTATAGCAGGGGTAAATGCTTCATATTGGAAGGGAAATCAAAGGACGAAGGGACTACACCAAGCGGGCAGAGAGGAAAACATTCGTTGGGTAGTGAGAGCACATCTATAATTAAGTCCGTGACCGATCAAGGGTGCACTACTCAAGAAATTCAGCCGAGTACTTTGATTGACCCTCCCTCCTTTGAGTGTCCCATTCAGGGGTTTTACAGACAACTTGGTTAAATGATACGAAATCACATGCATTTTCTGTCGTTGTGTCGCTGTTTTCTAGCAACAGGATATTATATTTTCCATGAAAAATTCCTTGATATACATGTAGACTCCTATGAAATAAATATTTAAGGAATAATTAGCGTTGGCACAATGAATTTGGGCTAAATTAAAGAGAGAATGGTTTTGTTTTAAATCCTTCTCCATGCCCAATTCTCAAAAGCCTCTTATCTACGGTCATCATCTTGCTTTGATGATACTTCGGACCCTTGACAGTGTCGATATCAAAGCCTTTTACACCCATTTTACTCCGAAGTATTGCCGAGAAATGTTCTATCTTCTCCAATTAATCCCCTCTTACTTTAATACTTATCGTAGGCTTCTTAATTGTCAAGACTCATGAATTTTATTTCTTGTGGTCCTTGATCTTCATGCCATAGCCGAACCACTTATTCCTTTGGGTTGTGCGGAGGTTCCTTCAGCATCCTCAAATTTGACTCAATCACCTCGTCACTCATTTTTATTCCCATGCAACCATTAAAATTTCATCCGCTTGGAAGTATAGAAGCCCCTCGCTAACGCACAGCTGTTTTCAATCACAACCTAACGATCTATGCCCAACAGCGACGGCACAAAAGTTCAGACTTCTTGTAAACCACATATCTTAGTATTTATCAGGCTAAGGATGTTCATAAGAAATATAAAAATGTTGATTTTTGTTGCGCACTGAACTGGAAATTTGTGCAAGTCTTTTGATCAGAGCATCATAATGTTAGTTGACGAGAAAAGTTGAAGACCAAACAACAAACTATAATAATTACATTTGAGTGCTAAATAATATAAAAAAAGAACTAGATAACGAGAATTGATTTACAATGGATATGCATTCATGCGTACAAAGAGACACATTCAAAATTGTGAGAAAAACATAATGAATAAGGCTTTTTTATTCTTGACGAGAAAAAAAACCCCACTGCAGGAAAAAAGACCCACACATGAAGGTGGTGGGTGACCCCCTTCTAGCCAAACTATGACCAATCGAAAACTTCTTTGCTGTTGATAACGCAGTACACTCCCACGGAACTTTAACCCAATCTATCAAAAAAACGCCACGGCTGAGTTATGAGGAAGTTCTCGGGCATTGTTAACTGTCCATTCGTCCATTTCAATGATCAACAATAACGGACGCTGTGGCCTGGTTGTGCAATTCCTCCGAGTCCATTGGAGCGGAAATTAGTCCTCCGCGATGTCTTTTCCTCCACGATGCATTAAGCGCAGAATAATTGGTTAAAATTAGCGTTCAAGGCCGTCGCAAATCCATATTTTCCGACCTAACGAGTAAGTGAGGTATGAAATGATACTTCTTCGAAATTAAAACATAATACAATAGATATTTCTCCTCGCCTTGACAGGAACTTCCTTTGACTGGGAAAGAATGATCGAAGAGGAAGGAAGTAATACCAGCCTGCACAGGGAGTGCCGCATTCATTTGTTTGAATTCGTGCACACGCGGAGTTTGAAATGATACTTTGGGGGTATAATCTCCGGCGCGAAAATGATCATAAATTTGTCTTTCTCTTGGCAATTACTTGTTTTTTACTAGTCCTTCACGACCTACATTCCAAGTCACTAAAAGTGTGACTGCAAGTCTCCTCAACCAGAAAATTGTCCTGATTTTTATCCGGTATGTTTCATGGGTGTTTTTTAGCCTCGATTGTCTTCATTAAGTCACGAATAAAAGGATTTTATGTGTTGTTTCTTTTGGCAAATATGAATCTCTCTCCCTCCCGTAATTAATGCACATAACTTGTCGTTACTCAGTGCGATACTTCTCATGAAGTGTAATCGTCATCAAATTATATTTGTTGTTTTACTGAGATAAAAAATAGCGAACCTCGAGCTATTATGCTATTATTTTCGCCTTGCTTAGGATTTGTGGTTGCATTTAACGAGGTTTTCAGACAATAGGAGTAGAGGAGCGATTATTATGGAATAATAAAACCATAAATTCATACCAAAGAATTAGAAATGTCCAACGTCAACGAAGGACGAAGCTGCTTTCGCACCAAACGCGTAGTTTTCGTGAGCGATGTATTTCGCCTCTCGTCAACACTCTATTTCCTCCTCATCACTCTATTTAATACTTCAATCAGCACCTATCACTATTTAATAAAGATAGGACACGGATTCCCACCCTCTTCCTAATACACAGCGTTTCAACATGATGACATGCTGTGTTGCAACTTGCATTAGATACATTCGTAATGGAAATGAATGAATTCTTTCAATCCTGCTAGTCTTTTATTCATCTCTTATGAGCAGCCCAAATTTCTAAACTATTTTCATCGAGTAAAAGGAATTTCTTTCATAGCAACAGAAAGAAATATCAGACTTTCCATTTCGCTGGAGTTGTGAGATTTTCACGATAGAGAGCCATCATCGTGCCAGAGCAAAGGAAGATTATAATTAAAACTGCCTCCTAACAGTTTTGGGAGAAAATAATAGGCAGTAACCATGGTGAAAATCTAAGCGCATACAAAGCTATGGGTCTAACCCTAGTTGTAAGTTGTGGTGATTCATAACAAGCTCTATTCCAGCTATTTCCTCTGATTACAGGAATCCTCTAACGGAAATTCACGTCATATAATCACTCAGCAACGTATTTATAATGCTCTCCTCAACGTGATGCCTCGAATTTCATATTCATTGACATCAGTGGCATTATATCTAATTTTTGGAAATGAATTAATCACATGTTTTTCCAATGTTCAACGTGTATTCTTCCAATGTGAGTGCACCTTCTCTTCTTCGCATGTACTGTACTTGATTTATTCACAGTCTTGTTGCGGTTAAACGTGCTTTGTGAGACTTGCGAAAGATATAACTTCAAAGTAATTAACTAAATTTTGTAAGCTGAAAATAATTTAAATTCAGTCTTGTCCAGAAGAAATTACCATTGACTGTCTCCTGGTAAAGAAACTTTCCATCAAACAGACTACATATATACGGCGGAGGCATGACATCACTGAAGTTCCACAGAGCCGTGATGAGTTTGAAGCAATTTTTTTTAGTTTGTTTTAATTGTACTTAATAATTATTTGTAGCTGCGACAACTCGGCATTCTAATAAATCGTACATAGCCAGTCATGTCTGTGAATAAACACAACAGTTTTTAAGCTAATTCTGTATTTATATGATAAAAGGATCTTTCGAATGCATTTCAGTGATTATGGAGGAAACTTTCCATAATCGGGTCAAATAAATTTTACCAAAGCAGAAGCCTCGTTCAACCAACACAAGTGTTGTTATTCATGTAGAATGCCTCTGGTTTTGGTCTTTCAGTTTCCCATCTCAGCTGAGAGAATATAATCTAAAGAGACAAAAGAGATTAGATAAAAATTGCCACAAAGTTTGTATAGAATAGAAATATAGTTGACGTTTGATTGATTTTTTATGTCATGATTTAAAATACTGAAATTACTACATTCTGCTATCGCGCTGGATATTCTTCTTACTGACATTGCGACAAGTTGGGTTCGAGGGCGTGCTTCCGAAAAGTGTTGCCTGCGAAAGGTGCGGATATGCCGAATGTCTGAATTGGAACTAGAATTGTGGAAATGCCGATCTGCCAGCGCACCTTCAAAAGCAATCTCAGATTGTCACCCTCAAATTGATTCGTGGGACGTGCCCCTACTTAACTTCGCATCACCATTTCCGCTCACAATCAGTGCTTTCAATATTATCATCACCACTGGTGGGAGTAGCTATCTTCTTTGGCAAGCGGCGAGATCACTCCCCACCACCACCACCGCTAGCCCTGTCCTTACGCCACGGGAAGGGGAGTGTCCGCCGAGGAGGGGCCGGCTCCTTTGACGCACGCTGCTTTTGAACTTCGCTCCCTCCCTCTCTCCGGACAACGAAGGATCGCCACAGGCACGCACCGCCGATCCGTTCTTAAGCACTTCGATGGTTGGCCAAAGTAACAAACTCATTGCACGCCCACGTTTATAATGCTGTTACTCACATTATTTGACAACGTTATTTTCCCCTCCTTCGATTTGAAACCATTTAAACTCTCTCGTGAATTTTCAATAGAAGCACTGAGGCAGCAGCTCACGGGGAAAAAGTTTAATATTCAAATATGGAAACTGTAATTAGGAGCAATGAAATTATACTGTGAACATGATCCGATGAAAATTAATGGAGATTTACCATCGTTGTTTTTTTCAAACTAGAGATTTGTTTAAAAAAATATATTTTATTCATTAGCAATTGAGGAGAGTAATTTTCATACCAAATTACTAACATATAACTAACCAGAGCATACAAGTAGTCTGTGTGGCAATAATTAATAAGGAAATTCATGTTTCGTGCCCTTCCAGCAGCGCCGACATGCGAGCGAAACACGTGCAATTGTAGCGAGAGAGGACCTCCTTTCATTTCTACTCTTCGTACCAGACGATCGCGCGGGAAGCGCCTCGCATCGTAGTTCTAATATGCAGTCGAACTTATTTTTGTGGAGTTTCCTTCATGTGACCGGGATGGTGCCGTGGCTGACATACAGGCTTCCCACCGAGAGGGCCCGGGTTCAACTCCTGGAGGCAACAAATGTTTCTCAGTGGTACCCCGATCCCTACTTGAGGTGCTTTGTGGAGAGCACTTAGAGTGAGTGCGCCGTCCGTCGGATGGGACGTTAAACTGCGGACCCCTTGGCGCCTTTCGCTATTAAGAGTAGGCTTATGCCGACGCCGGGTTTCTCTCCACCCTTCATCCTTTCCCATCAATCCCCGATGGCGTAAATGACCTCAGCTGTTGGTTGCCTCCCCTAAGTACTACTACTTCTGCTTCCAAATGTTCTGCTCTTCAAGGCGCACGAATAATTATTAAATTCATGAGTTACAGTTTTCGGAAATTTCCAAAGTGCATACGTATATTCAAGTAATTAACATATAATACAATAGATTCAAGTAATTTTACATATTAGCTATTCTTCTAGACTAACTAATGAGTCTTTTGAAAAATTTACATGTTTTTCTACCTTTGTAAATTAAGTGATTTTCGATTTTTTAGATAATTTTCAAAATATCAATTTTTTTATTTTGTTCCAATTTTAAAGGACGTGATAACCCAGAGAGATAGAGAGAGAGAGAGAGAGGGAGAGAGAGCGCTGGACTCCTGACCGGAGGGTCCCGGGTCAGGAGTCCCGAGCAAGTCCTTCTCTGGGCACCTGAAGCTCCACCAAAGCTGAGTGATTATTCAGGTACCAAATCTTCCTGGGAAACTATAACCGGCACAGGAAAAGGAACTGCCTCCTCTTAATACCCTGCTACTGTGTGAATTTCACATTCAATGTATTCTTAGTTCTGGGTGAACTCCACTCTAACCGATCTTAGGGTTGATTACTGTTTTGGATATAAATTTCGCGATGGTTTTTAGAAACTTTTCAATTGATTGAATTTAGCTTTAAGAAATGGACCACGTGTATTGAGCCGTCACCAAAAATCGCTAGTGTAAGTAAGCACCGCCAATAGGCCGACGATGAGGAAAACAAGCGTAGCACATCAACGAATCAAAAGAAGTTTTAATTCTTATGAAAATATTTTTTCTACATTAATTCCTAAGCAGAGAGTTTGGAAAACATCAACCATTCATTAACCTTAAATCTGAAAACATACTTGTCTATTGATAATGAATATAATATTGTGCTAATAGTATTTTCAAATGTACTCATACAGTGCTAAAAATATTCAAAATACGCGGGGGGGGGGGAGGGAGAGAGGAAACCTCTGTGATATTTTATTATAAAAGCTTGTTTTTTATAGATAGGATTTGAAATTGGATACGAGCACAAAACGTGTGATTCCATTTGACGAATCTTCCTTGCATGGCATTCGTATTCTACCTGTGGCATATTTTGCAAAATTCCAGCAGTGGTATGATAAAATGGCAGTTTTCCTCTGTCGTTCATCCAACTCTGAGATCTCGTGGCGGAATCCTTTTATTTTGGGACCACAGTTGTCCGAAGGGAAACTTTAATTTGGAGGGAAGCCCTATCTGCTGCTGCCCATTCTACAATATAAAGTTTTTAACAAACCTAGATATCAATAGGTGTCGCTTCTATTCACATACATTTTACCGCCTATCTGTACTTTTACCATTACCAAGAGTATTAGGCGGATTCGTGTATCTTTAAAGAGGTTCTCGTATTTCTGTTTACTAGAGAACATTTCATCTAGCCCCATCCGCCAAGCAAGCTTCCTCTCTGAGGAAAATTTTCTCTTATCGGTGGATTCTTGCTGAATCCTCGACGGGATTATGTTAAATACAGTTAAATACCTGTAAGTCCGCGTCGATGTAAAAATACTCGTTTAAGTTTATCATTAATCCACATAGAGCCCGTATAGAAATTCTATATCCTCCCATAATTCCTTCAAATGAGCTTCGAATATTGGAATCGATAGTAGTGTATTGAAATTATGAATAATTATTGCTGCCACAAAAATCCATTATGAGGCGATGTGACCATGCGACGTTATGGTAGCTTCTGTTCCATCCGCAGACTCACGTCACACCACAAGAAAGGCATTGACTGCTCCTTGCGAATTAATCATTTTTGGGAATTCCAAGCGCACGATTTGTGGCTAATATTATAGCCAACTTTTGTCCATTGTGTCGAAATCGTGCGGCCAAGCACATAAATAATATGAGTCTTTTTATAAGGAAAATAGCAGTACAAATTTCCCGTTCTACACAGGAGGAGGGACCACCATACGCACTGCTGATCCACACGGAGTGATAAATGTCGACTTTTCTGAGTCGAAGACAACAGGGCTAGGGGTGGATGCAAAAAGCGTTGCTCCTCAGACTGGCTAAAGTGACTGATCTGGAAATAATGCAAGTCCTCAACAACGACAGCCATCAATAAAAAAGTATGCCACTGGAGATTTTCCTCTCAGATTCCGAATGAAGACATAAAAAGTGATCGCATTGCGACCATAATAGCTAATAATGCATTTTTATTACAATATTGTCAGGTTGACGGCATAAGTATTGGTAAAAACGATCAGATTTTCAATTATCGATACATTTTGGCTGTTGATCAGTGAAATGTCAAGTTTTAGCGTCTTCTCAACACATAGTTTCATCGCCATGCTATTTAAATATCCTAAAATTTAAATTATTTCATCCGACCAAAACCATTCGCCAAACCGTTCTTTTAGTTGTCTTAAATAAATTTTTGCTTCTCATACAATTTCTATTTGATGGACATATGCCGATATAAACGAACAAACGCAAGTTCGAAACTTGCGTTCACAAATTGTCTGGTATTTACCCTGGCCAATGCTGAAATTTTAATTTATTACAGCACGGAAGCAATACAAAACATGGCCGAGGGTAAAAAAGAAACCTTGCACTTCCACGTAATGATTTAATACTTCAACATGGCCGAATTCGATTATCGATGCACATAATCATCGAAACCATGGTCGTGTGGAGTATTGAATCATTGTGAGGCGGTGCAAAGTTCCTGTTTCTATTCTCATTATGAAGGAATTCCATGAAGTTAAGCCTGAAACTGTTCTGATCAAAACATGGCCGATGAAATGGGGTGCGGATAAGACTGATGCGGAACTCGGATCGACGTACATGCCTCATTATGCTTGAGTGCATGCCATTGTTAGAGCGTTTAAAAGCTCCGACGACTTCGAATCATGTGCCAAAACTGCTCTCTTTGGACGGTCGATTGGCTTGTATAACAATCGCGCATTATGCTTTCTAAGGCTAAACTCGCCCATTCTACTCTACTGGGAAAAATAAAAAGTGTCTCTCTCTCTCGTGGTGATTGCACAAATAATTGCACCCACTTGCTTAAATTTCACGTTTGAGTGAACTTATTGCAAAATTTGGAGCGTGATGCAGCACGCTGGGTTGGTCTATGGCCTTCCTGTGACCCCATAGCGATTGCATAAATAATGAAAATGTGGAGCAAATTGGTCCAGCAGCTCCCCAATACATTTCTCACGTTTAGCTATAGAAATTTTGCACTCAATGCACCAGAAAAGATAATAATTTTCATGGAAAACGCATCTTTAACCAAAATGAACCATAATGGTTGACCTTTTAGGTAAATATTACTTGTTTTCTCCTTCGAACGCAGTGACCAGAACGCTTTACCAGGGTTACCCTGAATGTTACCTGTTCATACAAACCCCTACTGACCTAAAAATTAGACATAAATAATGAAAACACCGTGGAACCAGTTTAATGATTTCATAGGATTCTGAACGAGAGTAATTTTTACATGACATAACAATTATTTTTCTTTCAATCATCAAAGTGCTCGGCCCATCTTATAAATAACATCAGGCAATATGACAATTAAATATGAACTGACGCATGAAATGGATACGTACATATGATTTGAATGACCGAGGAATACCAAAGGAAAATTTCACTTGAGTACAAGGATATTTACTGGAATAGTGGTTAGCTATTTCTCTTACATTTTCAAATGGGATGATTTTTTGCTCATCGAAACTTAAGTCAAATTTATACTAATGTCCAATGAATTAAACAATTTCCGTGAGTTATAATGAGTGAAACTATAATTTTAGGTTACGCATGGCGACGGTTCATCAACTTCATTTTTTTTTAATTTAACTTTTTTTTTCTTGCTGATTAATGGGATTCACTTGTTTTGTTAAAGAGATTTGTGTTTTGAAGTCTGGTTTTATGTATTATCTTTTGCAATTATTTGGGACTTGTGTGCCACCTGACAATGTCTATCAGCACATGTGTATTTTTAATAATAATAATAATAACTTCGGATAAAGAGAAATCATCAGAATTTAATTTGTCAATTTCATCTTAAAGAAATAATTCCAAGAGTAAGAAATTCTCTAGAAAACGCATTTCAGCTTCAAACTAATATGAAAACACAAATGAAATGCAATAGTCGCCAGTTTGCATTGTAAGTTTATTACCAAGAATGGTAGTGCGTGTATATAAAATTGAACAACTCTCCCGACTGGTTTCTTGAATATCCCTAACCGCGAGCTCTTGAAATGGAAATAGAACGATTAGAATTTCATAGAGAGACTATATTAATGCAGAGGGCAAATAATTAAACGTCATCAACTTTTTCCTTTGATATCAAGTCAATAGTTTAAAACCATTGAAATGATCTCGAAGATACATTACTTTTTGATGCATGCTTAAATAAATGTAATTGCGACTAAGAAACGTGCAAACTATACCGCAGGTTGTAGACCAGAACGTATTCAGTTATAGAACTTATCGTAGACAAAGAAGAGACAGAAACACTAAATTATTGATCGAAAATAAAAGCGGGACATCGAGGCATGACTAGCTTCTGTGTATCTCTTAAGCCTCAGAGTACCCGCGAGGCCTTTGTAATGAGACCAACCAGGTTTTGAACAAGTGTCTTCAGTGAGGTATACTAGTAAATATCATCAACGGGTAGAATGGGCTTTTCCAAAGTAGTCCAAGGTAGCCAGTGTACTAGGACCTTCTGCTACCTTTTATGCTCCGTCCGGTCTCGTTTCCCCTATGCATACTGCGTTTTTCTAAAGGAATCCATATCTAATTACGTACGTGGACTGCGTTGCTGGGGACGAATTTCGACATCTCAAGCGACTAACCCTCAAGACGCAGCCCTCGAACGATTTCTAGGAGGACCTTGGCCCATTTCGGAAAACGTGACATTCATGCTAGATAATGGTACTTAGATTTTAGTTCTATGAAAACGCAGTTCAAATGATTGAGCACTAATGACGGGAATGTCTGTATGGTCGGAAATATCGTCCGACGGCTTCGGTTTAATTAATCACTTTTCATCTATTGGAAATAAACGATAGAGTAAACAATTATTCAATTGAAATCTAAAGTAGATTTATTTAAATTTTTAAAAGAAACATGTTCATGCGCACTCAAGGACATCAGTGAAACTACTTCGTTTAGATATTGTAAATATGTAACTTGAAATCATACACAGAGATCAGACACTTCAGGAAACAAAATATGAATTCATACCGACGGCAATATTATGGAAATTAATCTCTTGTAGTAGCAATAAAGCTCACAGATACGTTTAATGTAGTATTATGTTATGAATATGCAAAAGGCAGCTTATCGGCAATATGACCAATTTCACAGGGACTATTTTATCAGTTGGGGACGTAAGATAAAAAGCGTTTATCTTGAGTGGAGGATTCAAGGAGGTGAGATTGCCTACAACTTCGTCCACGAAGCCAAATGAGGGAACAAAATAGTCAGTATTGGTGTAAATATAGGCACCACATCTTTATATCCGTGTTTTCTTAAGACAAGCTTTTGACATAAGTCGATTCACATCACTTTCAGGGATGCTAAGTTAATCGGAAACCATGCGATTACTTAATCTGCGATCCCTGTCCAACAAAGTCTTCACCCGGGCAAGATTTTCGTCACTATTTGGGGTCGAAGGGCGTCCTGAACGTTCGAAACCTTCAACATCTTCTCCACCCTTCTCCCTAATATCTTGTGCCACTCAAAAAACACACGATCTACCCATGGCATTATCACCATAAGCTGCCTTGAGCATGTCACGAATCTCTTTCCCGGTTTTGCCCGGTTTCACGCAAAATTTGGTGGCTGTTCCAATAACCGGGTCATGACGGAGCGTAACGAGGTCACGTTTCGCAAACGAACGATCTGCACTCCGCGAAAGGTTGGGAGCCAACTGCCAGAAGCTTCCAGCCTTTCCTGAGACTCCCCTCCCTCGAACCCGACCAGAGAAACCACCGCCCGTCCCTCCGTCCGTCTATCCGGAAAAAATAAATCATACTACCTTCGGGATAGACCTTGTACAGGTGCAGAATGTAAGCACCGGGTGGGATGGGTAAAGGGAGAGAAAGGGTGTTTAAAGGGTTTAGAAAAGGGAAAAACATTCACCAAAATCCCCGAAAAGACGTGCGAATCCATGTGCATACATGCTAGCGGAAAACGTAGTTCCGAACAATTGTTAATATTACCCTATGTAAAAATTCTCAGGCATACTAAAAAGGAGAGGTCATTCCTACGATAGACCACCACCATAATCAAGAGAGGTCAACTGACAAGCGAGAAGGGGAAAATTCCATGAATTCATGGCCAGACAACTTATGACCCACACCTGAAGGTGCCACTCAGGGGTGAAACCATAGTCGTCAATTAATATTAACTGTTGATAAATTGATATGTTTCTGCCATCTGTTCCTTTAGCAGACACACGAAGAAAAGATAATTGAGAAAACTCCACCATGGAGTGTTCGTACGACTCGGAAACTTGGCCATTAAAGCAAAAAGGAAAACGCAGGCTTCAGGATTTTAAGATTTGGGTGTGAAGGAAGACGGATAAAGCAAAAAAGGACGGAGAGGAAAGCAAACAGAGAAATATTAGGCATTGAGGAAGAGTGAAGGCTGTTGAAAGAGATTTGAAGAAGGCAGATGTCGTGGAAGGTGTATGGAATGTGTCAATGGGGGTGGGAGGGATTGTTGGGAAAACTAAGTGGAGGAAGAAGGGCCGTCAATAAGTGAGGCAGAAGATGTGGAGTCGAGGAACAGTTTAAACCCTTCCATTCATGCCTTCCACTTTCGATGTCAACTTCCTACTTCTCTCGAAAACCTCATTGCATACTCTGTTTGATTAAATCAATTCTCATCCCACACCCACCACACTGATTCAGTACTACGCTCCGCAATGGATTCAGTCCTCAGCCGATTGGCTACCCAAAGCTTGCAAAACTGCAAGTATTGACTGGATTAGTTCCCAACCCACTGGACACTCTGGATTGATAACGCTGTTTCTGAATCAACGTTTTACTATAATGTAATCTATTACATGATTCCATGAATTTCCCACGTGAATCTGCGACTGTGATGGTGTTTAAAACAAGTGTTACCTATAGCTAAGGCGTTATCTTTCCAAACTATTATTTTCTGCTCGTAGTCATTACTTATTCTCCAATCACCCTCCCCACTCTCCCTTCCCCCTCCCCCCACCACCGGATTCCAATCTCCCTCCTATCAACATGCAGTCATCTCCTCCAGCTGAGCTTACGTACGCCTTGCCCACCTCATCCATCCAATGACTGCTTGTCAGTAAGTACACCGGTCGTAAACACAAAGCAGGTTGGTTTTGCTCTCGTCTCTGCAAGTAATAAAGTGTGTTCTATCGTTCATTTGTCCCATGTTTACTTTTCATAACTATTTGTTGAACACATGCTCCTACCTCTCCGCTTTAGTTTCTTATATTCCTCTATATTCTTACTATGTTTAGCATCCATCGCTCCAATGATTGCCGCTATCTTTCAATTTTCATCCCCCACGCTCCCACACTGTCTCCGTCTCTCTCTTGGTTGATATTGTGTGACTTCCATGTCCTCTGACATCGTTCTTACATTCCAAGTCTTCATTCCGACAGTTATGATTGCCTTCTGTGCCTTCTTTTCTGCTGTGGTCCACTTTGAACGTGTAATGACTTCGCGTGATGACCACCGCCGAGGCCTTGGTTCTGCGCCCTAGGGCACGGTAACCCCGGCCCCTTTCGACTGAGTTCTTTCGTTGTCAGGACTCAGTATTGCTCGATTCCTACATTATCAAATGGGTTTAGATATTGGTGAAAACTTCCGAAAATTGAGTCTTTGACGGTCTGGATTCTTCCTGGCAATTTTTTCTCACGGCCTACGATCTCCAAAAATACCAGCCATCTACGTTTCACAGTTTGTTCTTATCTGCTTTATTATGTGCTCGTGAATTAACGTTCCAATACAGTACTACGTTCATTAGATCAGCCTATAATACAGTTCAGAATTTAAATGAAACTGAAATATAAAATGGAAATTCTTTATTTCTCCCTCTTGCCATTTTCTTTCACTATTTATCGATAACTCCACATTTCCTTCGTTTTCAATCTTATTCTCTCTGCTGCTCTAATTGGCCATGCCTCAGTCCCTTAAGAAGCATTTGTTTATACGCTTTTATCGCTTCCTTAACACTGGCAAGGGCCATTTTCCCATGACCGTGGTTTCCTCTGATAGAATACCTTCTTCGCCGCCCATGTACTTGCTTCTTCCATTCCAGGGATTGAATACGAGGGCGATTCGAAAAGTAAGGTCTCCAATTTTTTTCATGAAAAATCAAATTTATTCTCAACTTTGTGTACATCGAAGGAAAGGCTGAGCATTTAGCTCTTTTTCTACATAGTTGACTTGACGATCAATCACTTTTTGCATCCTTGTAAGCAGTTTTTTGATACCGGCGTCGTACCTTTCTCCCGCCGCGTCACGAAGCCAACTGATGGCTGCTTCTTGCACTTCCTCGTATGACTTGAATTTCTGTCCTTCAAGATGTTTTATGAGAGCGAGAAACAAACGGTAGTCGCTGGGAACAGTGTCCGGGTTGTAAGGAGGGTGGTTGATGATGTCCCTGCCGAAATCATCGAGTAGGGTGGTCGTTTGATGTGACACATGTGGACGTGCATTGTCATGACGCAAACACACTCCTTTGGTGAGACACCTTGTTGTAACCGAGGACCTCCAAAACAATATTCTGCACGGAGAAGTAGCCACTCTCTTCATTAGGTCCATCATTTATCTTATGTAGGGTAATTCTCCGGTTATTGCGCACCATCTCATCAATTGTGGCCACCGTTGCTTCCGGTAAACTCGGCCGCCCCGACCGCTGCTCATCGTGGACGTTTTCCCGGCCATCAGAAAACTCCCTGCACCACTTCCGCATGTTTTTTATGTCCATACACTTCTAACCGTACACTTCCACTAAATGGCGATGAATTTATATCGGAGAAGCAGTCGTCAGTTGGCTTCGCGACGTGGCGGGAGAAAGGTAGAACGCCAGTATTAAAAAGCAGCTTACAAGGATGCAAAAAGTAATTGATCATCAAAACGACTGCGTAAAAAATAGCTAAATGCCCAAAATTTCCAACGATGTACACAAAGTTGAGAGTAAATTTGATTTTTCATGAAAAAAATAGGAGACCTTACTTTTCGAATGGCCTTCGTAAATAAACGGAAAAACTCTTCCACTAGCTTCATTACGTTTTTTCTTGCCTAATTTGAGAATCATATACTCTCGTACTTTGACTGCTGCCTCACTTTAGCCTTGTTTATTTTCTGATGGTACTTTATCACCAATTCCATTGGCTGCATAGGCTAATATCCCCGACTTGCGTTCTTTACTCCACAGTGCCCGGGGATAACATAGATTTGTACGAAATTTAATTTTACCCGGGAAAAACCTGGTACTTTTAATAAATCCAAAATTAAAAACAAAAAATATCTTCTCACTCGCATTGCTAGCATATTTTTAAAAAAATACGTCAGCGGAATATGAATTGAATTTTATGGTGGTCATTGCCACGCACTGATGCCCCTCAGTAAATGAACCTTAATCTCTTCCGTAGTGAAGTACTGCTGTCGACAGCTTACGGAAGCCTAAGAACCAATGAATCTGTCAGTACCATTTTAACTTCGCTGTAAACTTAGTGAAATCGTTTTTATTCCCACTTTTAACCTAAGCAAATTTAACAGCGGATGGCATAAATATTAGTCCTATGCCAACCGGACTCTGGTCAAAAAATCTATCAATTTCCTCCATCCATACTCAGTCCGCAGGTTTTCGTTTTCAAACGGATATTATGTTAACGCATTTTTTTATCAAGTATAAAATGTGTATCTAAATTTACTAATGCCGTGAAAAGTGATGAATAGTTAGTACTTAATTTATTTGCGTACGGTAATTTCTAAAACTGTTACGATTTCGACAGAACTTCCATGGATAGATTTCTCCCGATATCTGGAGCGGGCTCGATGCCTCGTCCCGCCTTTTCAAACTGAAGTGGGACTGAGCAGCGGTCGACGACGAACCGGAGAAAACAATACGCCCGCGCAGGCAAAACTGAATGCGCTGGCTACGCCGGCCGAGGTACTGATGTAACGTGCGGTTCAAATGTAGATCGTAATCAGGTTTATGAAAATATTCGCAAGGATGAAACACGCATCTGTCCTGTATGCACAATGAATGGGCTTGAAGAGATGGCGCATACGATGGACAGATTTTAAAATTTAGTATCGACGATTTTTTTACAATGGAGTTCGTCAGTGAAGACAATGAATATTTACAGTGACGATTGAAGCCTATTTGCTGGTAATTTTATAGAAATAAAAAAGTCTAACTTCATAACTACGGCAGTGGCTGAACAGGGCAAGATAGAGATATGAAGAGGTATCCAGAGGAGAAGGAAAAGGAAATGGGAGGAGAGGGAAAAGCGGTCGCGGATGGGGATTCCTTCTCTCTCTCTCTCTCTCTCTCTCACGCACGTTCAGTTCAATGGGCAGAAGAAAATGAATATTAGCCACGCGGTGGGTTCGTCCACAGTGAGCCTCCATTCGCCAAAAAGACAGCCATTCCAATCCGATGCGCGCTGATTCTTGTAGAACTTATGCTTTGTCTATCCTCGCGTTACTCCTACATAGATTGCGTTACCTCTCGCACGCAGGTTTACAAGCCACACTCGCTTAGGTGTGAATTCCACCAGCCGATTAGAAGATCCTGTAGCCAGGGTTACAAATCAAGATTTCCAGCAATGGAAATTCTTCATAGGGTAGAGCGACACCCGACGCCCGTGCGGAGCAATGTAAAATCCTGCCTGACATTCCGATTTAATCGCGACAATACTACCAAACCGGGATCGACCAGTTTGCAAGCTCACTCATTCATAGGCACTCTTACTTATTTAAAGCCAGTGTTTGGGTGGCAAATTTCGTCTGAGCATAATTAAAGCAGCTTCCTATTTCTTCATTTCTTCGTAATCTCTCCCTGCCTTCTCGTGACGTCTAAGAAGCCCGCCTCTATACTTCCCAACGTACTCCCTTCTATCACGGCCACCAACATACCTCTACCTACCTACATACATATTCAGGTATATATAGTTGTTATTACCTGTATGTATATATCACATTGTATCAAATATTGATTATTATTTTTTTATTAGGTAATCTACCGGTTAAGGTAGGTTTTTGGATGGACGTAATTACTAATTAAATAATTTGGGACCCCTAACAAAACACTACATCCTACTCTATATCAGATCCCTCTTCAGCTCTGAGTTCTTTCTTCCTCCCTTCATCCCGTCCAACATCCCTTTCATTTTCCTTCCCTTTCCTCGTTTGCCTAACGTTCTCCCCTCAATTACAGTCGTCAACATCCCGCTGCCGGTCAATACCCCCTTCATCCACTTTTCCTGCCTCCATAGGATTTCTCCCGAAAAACCCCTTTCTTCGCCCGCCATACCAAGTACTTCCTCATTTGTTTTCTTCTCTGTACATTTCACCTCCTCCATTCTTCTCCACACCCACATTTCAGAAGCCTCCAATCTACGTCTATCCTCCCGCTTCAATTACCACGTTTCCGCGCCGTACATAGCTACGCTCCCTACCAAGGTTTTACGAGTCTTTTCTTAGCATCCTTACTCAACGTCACCGTCATCAACTCCCTCCTCCTTGTGAAAGCCTCTTTGCCTAGCGCAATTCTTCTCCTCACGTCCCTACTATTTTGACCGTGTTGGTCCAAAACACTACCGAGATACGTAAACTGTTCTACCTGCTCTAGTTTTTGCCCTCCTATTTTAATGTTTTAGCTTAGCCTTTTTCTTTCTAGAAAATCGCATAACCTTTGTTTTATTAATATTGATTCTCATCCCATACCCGTAGCACTGAATTTCCAATTCACTCAGCAATGCTTGCAACCCCTTGGCTGACGGGCAAACTAAAGCTTGGTCATCAGCGAACCTAACTGATTTTACGAATTCCACGCCGACTTCCATTCCTACCTCCATTTCTTCCCATGCCTCTTTAATCATTTCCTCTGCATACAGGTTGAACAGCAATGGTGATAATGGGCAACCCTGCCTTACACCCCTTCCTAACACTGCCCAACCGGACTCCCCGTTCCCCACTCGCACCTGAGCAGTATGAGACATGTACAGGTTGCGGATTAGCCTCCTTTCCCTCCAATCTATTCCTATTTTCTGCAATATACTCATTAGTTTTCCCAATTCACTCTATCAAACCCTTTTTCGAAATCTACGAAACAGGCAAATACCTCCTTGTTGTGCTCTATATTCCTCTAGATTAATAATCACATTACTGCAATGGCATCACGCGTACCTCTTCACTTCCTAAACCCAAACTGCTCATCCCATAAGTAATCATTTGCCCTACTCTCTATCCTTTTGTTTATGATCCTGAGAACAACTTTAACTGCGTGGGATATCAAACTTATTGTCCTGTAGTCCTCACATGATGTAGCATTTACCTTTTTCGGAATATGAACTAAAACTGATCTCACAAAGTCTTCCGGCCGGATTCCTTCCTCATTAATACTACGAATCAACCCATTTAGCCTCTTCCTCCCACATTTTCCTAAACATTTCAATAGTTCCGTGGGAATGTTATCCACCCCCACGGCCTTATTTAGTTTCATCTCCCTTAATGCCCTTTCTATCTCATCGACTAGTATGCCTGGACCTAAGCTATCTTCCTCTACGTCATGTTCCTTTTCTATGTCTAACTTCGTTGGTGTAAGTTCTTTACTATACAGTTCTTCTATATACTCCTTCCATCCCTCTTCGATCTTTCCTGTGTCAACTATTACCTTACCCTCATTATCTATAACTGTTAACATAGATCTCACTTTCTTACTTCCCGATAATGATTTAACTTTGCTGTACAGCGCACCGATTTCACCCTTCCTCTGCAGACTTTCCATATCCTTGCACTGCGTCTTCCACCATGCTTCTTTTGCTTTATTGGTTCCCCGCCTCAATTTATTGTTTAACTCTTTGTACTTTATTTTGCCTATCTCTGTATTTACATTCTTCAATTTTCTCCGCTCATCCATCTTTGTAATCATCTCATCCGTGATCCATGGTTTCCTAGTCCTTTTAGCGTTAACGGTTCCAATAGTGTGTTTTGCGGCTTTCGATAACCCTTTCTTGATACTTTCCCATTTTTCTTCGATAGTACTTAGCTCTTTACCATCCTCCATGATTTCCTCTACCGCCTGTGTGTACTCCTTCCTTTTCAAACCATTTATGGCTTCTACAATACATTTTCTAACCTGCCGCCCCTGCCTTATCTTTTTGAAACGGACACTATATTTCATAACAACTAAATTGTGGTCAGAGTCCGCATCCGCTCCCGGGAAGCTGTGCGAATTGATCAAACTATTCCTAAACCTGTGTCTAACCAGGATATAATCTAGCTGATACCTTTCTGAGTCACCTGGCATTTTCCATGTATACCTGCGTCTTTTGTGGTGTCCAAACCAAGTGTTGGTGATGACTAACCCCTGTCTCCTGCAGAACTTAACTGCTTTCTCCGCGCGGTCATTCCTCGTGCCTTAACTGTAATCCCCCATCACAATCAAATATTTCCCTTCGGGAACACACACGATTATGTCCTCTAACAGATCGTATATCCTATCGACCTCTTCTTCCTTATGGTTGCTCGATGGCATGTATACCTGAATAATAACTAAGTTCGTCGGTTTTGCTTTTATCTCTACTAGTAGAGATAAAAGCAGAACCGACCGGTAGTTCGTAGTTTTGCTTTTATCTATCAGTTACTTGCTCTATGTTGACTACGCTTCTTCCTGCCTCTTTATTTGAAAATATGGACATCCCTCATTGGCTCTCGTCACCACCGCTGTATATTATTCTATAATTATCACTCCAGTAATCTCCGCTATCCTTCCATCTCACCTCGCATAGACCTAAAATATCTATATTTCCCCTTTCCATCTCTCCCTTACTGATTTGGTCTTCCTCTCCTGCGTCCTCTGTCCTGCTGCTGCCTGTTTTCCCTTTCAAGGGTTTCGTGGGATGACGACCGGCGGAAGCCTTGCCTCCCCCGCTGCGGGGCACGACACACGGCCGATTGGGCCGAGCCTCGTAGTTGCCAGGACTCAAAATCTGTGGTGACCATCATATTTATCTTGGGAATGATAATTAGGTGGTTTCCCATTGCCTTCCTCAATAGTGTTTTTAATATGACACCATCACTTACTGGCCGCCCCACAGGGGTCAGACGCCATTGCAGCCGCCTCACTGAGGAACAGACGCTGCGTGGACTACCTTTCGTGTGGCTCCTAACCTTCGACCTATCCGGCATTGGTGACCCTACCAGGAGCTATTATTATTACTCCCACCAGCACAGCTCTAGGGGTCATCGGAACGCACAAGCCCTTCCAACACGTCAAGGTTGTAGCCCGGGGAGGGAGATATATATATATATATATATATATATATATATATATATATATATATATATATACACGCCACTACTCCCTCAATCTACTTTCATCTACCCTTTTCGAATTTCCCCCTGAAACCTCTTCCATTTGCCTACACTATTTAAAACCTCGGCGTTTGTCTCACTCCCTGTCCAATTAATTTCTCCATTTGTTCCCCCCACACCCGCATAGCATTCAATCTATGCCTATCCTTTTGCCTCAAAGACCACGTCTCATACACGTGAAGCACTACGCTCCATATTGAGGAATCAAAGAGTTTTTTTTCCACATCTTAACTTTGTGCACCCGTCATGAATTCTTTTCCTCCTACAAATGCATGTTTACACCACTACATATTCCTTTAATGTCAAAAATCTCATTTTCCTTTTCCTTTAAAATACTGCTCAGATACATGAACTTCTCAAGTTCCTTCCCTCCTTCTTCTGTACTCCACTTAGCTTTCTTTCTTCTCAAGAGACCCATTATTCTTGCTTTATCGGGGCTAATTCTCATCCCAGACCTCTCGCATCCTTTCTCTAGATCAATCAATAATAATAACTGCTATCTTTTGGTGCTCTGACTCACTATTGCTTTGCTATCATCTATCTGCAAACCCGACTGATTTCATCTTGCCGCCCAGTTTCATTCCTCGCTCAAATCCTACCCATGCCATCCTTAAACATTTCCCCGGCATATATGCTTGAATGTGTGGGTGATACCCTTGGGAGCAACCCTTGTCGTACTCCAACTTACAATCATTGCATGTCTCGGTTCCTTCCTCTCTTGCCCGTGCCTTTTAATTCACGTGCAAGTTTCGCATTGGTCTCCCGTTCGTCCAGCCCACTCCCAAATACCGCAGTATCTTCACTAACTGAGCACACACCACGCGGTCCAACTCCCTCATGACTACATTCAATGTTCCTTTCTACTTAATACACACACATCACTGAAATGACGTCACGCGTCCCTGTCCCCTTTCTAAACCCTATATCGTATTCCCCGAGGTAGTTGTTACCACTATTTTGCAAACTGTTGTAAATAATCCTGAGAACCACCTTAACTGTCGGTGAACTTAACCTTATCGTTCCATTGTTACCGCGTACAACTTTACCCTTTTCTGGGATCAGGATCAAAATTGACCTAAGGAAGCATGGTCACATCCCTTACTCGTAACTACTGCTTATAAGTTAGGAGTTAGTTGGTGGAGGAGACTACATGGTCCCAATATCGCTCCAAAACAAAGACGGATATCTATCTATCTACTAGATATATCTATCTCGTAGAAGTTCAAGGAATCCCACCTTACCATTTTTGCCCGAACTCTTTAGTAATTCTGCGGAAATATTATCTATTCCCACTTCCTCATTCGAAATCATCTTCCTCAGCACTTTTTCTATAATTCTCTTAGCATTCCTTAGTATACATTCCAGCCTGTCCCCGTCTGCGTCGCATTACCTTTCTGCTTGTAGACTGGCCGGCTTAATATTTTTAACATAAAGCTCTTCTCCGTATTGTTTCCTTTGTCCCTCTCAATCTCTTCTGGTTCTTTAAATCCATCGGTACCGATCTATTTCTTCCCTATTCTTCCATGCGTGCCTTCGCCTATGATGTCGTTTTCAAAACATGTGTTTGTTTTTATAAAACCCCTTCTTTTGCCGAGATCGACTGCTTTCTCTCCACGAACGTTTCTGATTCGCCAACCCTGCTCCTTATTCCCTCTCCCCTTTGCCTGCCACTGCGTTCCAATCCCCCTTGACTACGTATTTGGTGCTTCTTATCCTGGCATGTTCCCAATTGTTCAATGCAATTGCCCGTAAACGCGGTCTAAATCTTCATCTCGGTGACAACTTGTATATACGCACACCTGGATTGCCATTACATTGGTCGGGCCTGCTTTTACCTCTACCGATATAATTCTACCAATTACCTACTCTATATTCAATGCCCTTCTCTCCTGTTTCCTTTTTACGGACACTCCACATTGACTCTCCTCACCCCCCCCCCCCACTAGAAATTCCTCCGTAACTATCACTCCAGTTATCCCGCACTCTCTCGGTCTCACTTCCCACAGATACTTTCAATCTACATCATTACCTTAATTCTACATTTATTACTCGGATGTTTCCTAGCTTTCCTACCCTCACATTCGTCCTCAAATTCCACGTACCTATCCTAATCGTTGCGGTCCTCATTTATGTCTCCTGTGCTGCTGCTGTCTATTTCGTTTTGCAAGGATTTCGTGCGATGATGTCCGCCGTATATCCCGCTGTCGGGCGCGACACCCGGTCCAGTGGCCGATTCCCGTAGTTATCCGAATTTATTTCCTCTTTGCGTCCATCCACCTTCATCAAGGGAATGATAACCGAGGTTATTTCTCGTGCTCTTACTCGGCAGTGTCTTTATCATAATACCGTCACCAAAATGGTCGCCCCACGGGGGTCAGACGCCATTGCAACCGCCTCACTGAGGAACAGACGCTGCGTGGACTACCTTCGTCTGGCTCCTTACCTTCGACCGATATGGCATGGGTGACCCTACCAGGAACAATTACTATTGGTTCGTGCCAGTTCTGGTCATCTGTTTTGAAGGGTTTTTGCGTTCCTTTGGCCGACACGGTCACAGGAACGAGCAAGCTCTTCCATCACGTCGGAAGACCGTAGACCATGGGGAGGTTGAAAAACTCAAATACGAAAATAATAAACGGAAATAGGAATTGCATCTAACATAGTATCGCTTCCCTAATTTAAACGTCAAGTTCATTTAATCTGAATCATAAGTCAACCCGGCTTTCAAAGTAACTTTCCCACGCGGTCGGATGGATAGACAGATTTTATTCAAGAATTAAGGTAAGGCTAGAGCCATCTTCGCCGGGAGCTGAAGGAGATGAGATAGTTCCGGATCTATCAGGATAATCTAGGAATTTTTAGGAAAATCCGAGAAGAAGGCCCAAATATACTCCGGGAATTTCATCGGGGAGTTCTGCAAAGCCGTTTCGCGAAAGCACGAAATAAAAGGGATTCCAAAATCGAAGAATAAAGCCAAGGAGTCCAGTCTACATGTTTCCCCTCCAAATAGTTTAAGAGCATCGGAGATTATTGTTCCTTGACTTTATGATCCTCGGTAGGGAGTTCCGTTGCTGAAAACCTCCCCCTGGAATAAATTCATATCCATATCTGAATCCTAGCTTCCTTCTTCCTTCATTTTAATTCCTTCCATGTTTTCACCAAATCTAATCGCTCTCGTCACCTCTCAACATCTGCCTCATTAAATACAAATCTTTACTTAAACTTTGGGGATTGTAAATTTATTTCCAAAAACCTTTTGGACTGGACGAATTTTAATTTAATCACTACTTTCACCTTCTTGCAAAATCGACGATCTGGTAAATGTAGTCCTACAATGAAAAATTGGGAGCAGTGAATGGTGCACTTACTAAACCTTACTGCTTCAACTGACGCTCGATTTACAGATTGACCAAGGTAATCACCGAATCTTAAAGGGTTGAGAAAATGCAGACCTGACCGTCTGCAATGGATCTCCCTTCATTCAAGTGATATTGCAACACAGCGGGACGGATATGAATTCATTCCAAGGGAAAGTTTCCAGCAACGGAACTCCCTACCGAGGATCATAAAGTCAAGGAACAATAATCTCCGATGCTGTCAAACTATTTGGAGGGGAAACTTGTAGACTGGACTCCTTGGTTTTATTCTTCGATTTTGAAATACCCTTCATTTTGCGCTTTCGCGAAACGGCCATTAATTTCATCCAATTACCAGGGAGTAAAAAGTGAGCATTGTGCTAGGAGATATTTCGCCGCTGATTTATGACCACAGCAAAGTACAGATTCCGCGGATATCCAAATGGAACATCATGAAAGGGCCTTGGGTCTTCAGAAGGTTTCCTGCGATATTCTGTGGGCAGCAACGGAGTCCATCTAGGGTTTCTCAATTGGCGACTAATTGGCCTACAAACACGGTATTCTCTATAGAAAGTAATTCATTAATTAGTCGCCATAAGTGCTGATAGTTGTAACGTGTTAGTGAACAAGTATGAAAGACTGTTTCAAGGACAATGCCATAATTGAGTCACTGCTCAATGATGGCGCTTCCTCTTTGAACTACGGTCATGCCCGCGGTGAGATGATAAGAGATAGAAATGATGGTTTTCGCCCTCCAAGTTATAAACCGTCCCATTTGGAAAATGTTTGCCTATCCGCCATACCCGAATGTTTTGGGAGCACTCGCGTCGAACGAAATTTTATATTATGCGTGTATAATCAAAAAGTATCCGCGAAATATTTTTCATCTCGCGTGAATTCCGAGCAATTGCTGGTTGCTTTCTCCGAATCATCTCTTACTATAAGGCGTAGGTGGGTGTCCAATTATTTTAAAAGACACAACTGACATGCCAACATTTTTTAGCTATCTTCTTGTTATTATCCTCTATTTTTTCACAATGTAAATTTCGCACTCACACAAATACCTATAAAAAACTTCCCATGTCACAGTAAATGAATTAATAATACGCGCAGCGAATTATTAAACTAGAAAATGCAGGTGGAACAGATGGCAAGGATATTGATGAAATGACTTTCTTTTTGCGGGGGAAGAATTAATGTTAAATAACAAAGATCTAGATAGCAATAAACAGAAAATCGAATTTTTGCCTCTCAAGTTACATTTAATGTTTCGTTAGGAAAATTTATTAACAAGTCAGGGATCCACAAAAAACGGTTGGTTAACGACCAGCAGTTGTGGAAAACATGTCCTCGGCAGAGGGCATTGGGGAATTTAATGATTCGAACGCGGATTGACAAGGTGGAATGATACCACGACATTTAGAAGCTAAAGCGTTAATTCCTCCTCCTGTTTTTTATTTGTCCGTCCTAAATAATCAGTGTTTCAGAGCCTTTCACGTTTTGAACATATTATTTTTTGCTGCTCAAACCAATAAATTGGAAATGAAAAATAGGAGCTTTGCGATTCCACTGAAAAATCTTTTTCAGTGGCATCACAAAGTTACTATTTCTCATTTCCAATATGAATCGATTCCATAAAGTTACGCCGGAAACCATCAATCAAACCGTTAAACATTGATTTGTTCTATTCCGGATGGATAAAACCTAGAGAATTAAAATGTTCACTCTGATATTCATAGGGAGAACCAATATAGTTTAATTATTACACTTATCAAAATGGATACGGACACTGCGATTCAAAATTTCTCCTCATACGTCTGATCTAAGAGTGGTCCAAGGAGAATGAATGGATCACATGACTGCTGACCAGCAGACGTAATTTCGCTTACCTAGCAAACTAATCGGTTTGTGCATTATGTTACTCATTGGCTGACTTGCAACTATAATTAACTGTAACGTGTGAGTGAGAAATGTACGTGATAAACCCGTATGTACTTTCTTGTATGTTTTAATGTGTAATGAATGGATTAAGTGGTTTATGACTCGTAATCAAGAACATTACCACCAGGCTATCGCCTACTTGTAATGCTGGTTGTTAAATAAATAAACTGATTACACTCATTCCTTCCGTGATTGCTGGGACCTGCATCCCCTCATGAGTCGCGGGCTGTTCGCGAATTGCTGTGGTATCATTCGTCGGGAACAATTTTCTCTGCTTGCCAAAACGGTCAATGTTTCGGCGGATGAAAATCTGTTGGGTTAATTCACAGCTCGTGAGCGGAAATCATCAGCAATCTGTCCATAACCCCTACCACCGCATTCCAATGGGATCGGGAGAATCACTATCGGAGATTTACAAAGGAGTATCACTTTTCACGGTTGAGTGAATGTGGATTACAAGTTTTTTTTCAATGTTATGGCTCATCCAAGGAATGTGCCGTGTTTATTGTCATAACAGAATGCAGTACAAATTGTATATAGTACATGTCGAGGGTTCCTGTATATGCTTACCCCTCTAACTTCTACGGATGCATTTATTATGCAATTTTTTCATTGTTTCTTTCATTATGTCATTTTTTGTTTATGATTTACTTACTCTACGTTAACTGTAATTTTCTGCTTCATAAGTGATCCTATTTTTATTTACACTGATTACATCGTTGTACATTTATTAGATTTATTGATATTTATTTCTACACTTATTATTTACCACTTATTTTTTATACTTATTGCTCGTGCATGTACATTGGTTATTATATTTTTTAAATATCTAAATTGTGGTCATAGTTGTATCAAACAATTCTAATGTAGTATGCAGATTTTAATTTATGCATCCTCTTCGTAAGTCGTTTGATACCATAGTTTCTCTTCTTTACAACAGCTCAGGATTGTTCGTTCTTTGGCGCCGCTGTCCAGTGCAAAGCATCCGAGTCGTGGGTTGGGTTGAGCAGAGGGAGGAGCGCGGCCACAGTGACACCCATCGGCCATTCATTTGTTTCGGTGGCGAGCCAAGCGGCGCCTCGTCCCACTCGAAGACGAACTCTTGGTCAAGATGCCCGTCGGCTCACGTGACATGCTGGACACGTCGGGGTATCATCCGACGATTAAAGTTCCTGCATTAGTATTGGGATGGCGTCTGTATTAATTTCGGTTTGAGACTGTCACGTGCATGCAAGTGAAATTTGAATGAGATAGATTCAATTAACAATTTAAGGGGTTGATTATTGCAATAATTGGGCAGTATGAACATGCATTACTCTGAGAAAGCGTATAGAATATTGCAGACGATCCGAGTGGCTGTAATAGACAATCGTTTGCCTCAGTTTAAAGTCAAAATGTTCAAAAAACATGGCTACTTAATTTCTCAAAATTTCAGAGTGAATGAAATGATTTCTCTCTCAACCCGTATCCATTGAAGCTCTTATGTAAATTGGAATAATTTAGAATTTATAATTCCTACTATTTTGAATTTTCCTTATGATCCTTTATTTTCCTTATTTTATTATTTATTTTCCTTATTAATACTTCTTTATTTACTTAATTTGCAGGATTTTTTCGCTTCACTTTTACATTATCTCATGCGAGGCTTCCACTTTAAAAATATCAAACACAGCCTGTTGGACGCCAGAAAAATTTCACAACTTCAATCAGATCAGATTTTCCGATAACTACTGAAATTTTCTCCACCGAAACTCCGCTAAATGTTTTTGATGGTGAACTGTTTTCCTACTGCTTTCCAAATAAATACTGTAACATTAGGCCAACGTCTGATATTTGTAACAATTTTGCAAGTGTACCACTGAAGGACACTCTATATTTAAAAAATATTATCAACTACAAAATCATCATGAAGGTTAAACTACTGTACACTTGTCTTAGTACAAGCAGGGTCCCTGAAAACCAGTGAACTAAGTAAAGATTTTTTCTGATGATACGAACAAATAGCAACGAAAAGTACTATATCATGTTAACAGGCACACAGCAAGCCGTTCATGAACTAAGAAAGTCATCAAGCAGACATTAATTTTTCCTTCAGTGGAAAATTACGAACTTTTTACTCCAAAAATGTATAATGCATCATTCTTTTGAAGTCAAGACTAATGGAATCAATAGAAAAAACAAATATATTCCGAACGCTCACATCCTTGCCGATCGGTGACTGATGGATATTTCCACTTTTGATTACCTGGAACAAATCGAATTCATACGTTTTTCCACTGATATTTCTGAGCCTCAAATGATAAATAAAAAAGAGATTAAATTAAAAATTCAACAGCTGTGCTAGTATTTCACATTGACATGACTGGGAAAGCTCGGCATAATTGGTTAGTTTCTTCTCCTGCAATCAATGGCGAACGGAGAAAAAATGCGTGGAAGCGATACCGTGACTCGGGTCCCCACTGCTTGCATCCGGAGAATCGCTTTTGTGGATAAATCCGTCAATTGATTGAAAAATCGTCAGAAAATGATTTTAACGAAGTGTTGTACGACCGACACTAGTGGGGCAAAATTTTGGAATCAATTATTTGGAAAAAATATCACAGGAAATGTAAATAAAACTCGTCTCGGACGGAGACAAATAAAGCGCTCTTCTGTGACCATGAGATGCTCAACTTTAAAATCTATGAATTGTATTTTAATTGCTCTAGATTATCTCGTGACCCACTGAGACTTTCTCCGAGAGTCTTTAAAGCGACATCTTTAATATTATTATGTTGGTCAAGTGACTTGCTATAAACCCATTGCACGATTTGGATTTGACGTTTATTGGCGTCAATTTGCGTTATCAAAGAGACTCACCATGCATTTCGACGCATTTTGTTTTCTCAAATTCCTGGGACGAGACACCTCTGATAAATGAATGTCAATGTGATGAGCCAATAATTCCAGGAGGAATTAAACAAATATTCACCTTTAACGTTGGTGTAAAAGCTGAAAGGAGTGAAAAAGAGCCGAATGCTATCCTCGACGAATACGCATGCATCGACTCTATTCTCATGACACAAAACTCTTGCGTCTATTCCAAGGGCAAACTAAATCTGACAGTATTTGGTTTGATTTTGTGTTCGATAGTTCGCCGAGGGAAGGCAGGACGTTATAATATCTAGTGCACATATCTCAAGAATGCTGAAGCATTTCTGAATGATGCGAAAGAAAGCCATTGACTTCCATCATTTCCTTATTCAGATCTTCATACCTTGTCTCTGCTTCCACCCTGAGGCTTCTATTTCACCCGCCCTTTTCCTCTCCCCCGAAATTTCTACCTTCGGCGGAACACTTTGACATCCTATCATTATAATCTCCATTCACTTTTTTGCCTTCTTCGAATTCCCCCATTGAATATTCGTCCTCCAGACATCCAACCACTTCTTTTGCCTTCAACTGCATGGATTACATCCATTTCATATTCCCATTGCATATGTAAGTTTCCACTCGTCATTTTTTCATAAATTGAGTTTCATCATTTTGTTTCATAAATTGAGTTTCTTGGCCATCCGTACTACAAATCAAGGTTCCATGGCTTTCATTTTCCATTACTTTTGGTTGGATTGAAATCGAATGAAATGGAATCTATCGCTGTAATGTTTGAATCGGCTCAATGATATGCTCGCCGATTCAAAATTTGATGATAGTCAACGACTTGACCGAAATGAAACCCGCTTTTATTATCACTCGCGACGGATAACTCGATAGAATTACAAAACAAAGGATTTTTGCGTCGTCACGCCACAGTTCCGTAATTCCTTTTCTTTCAGCGAATGGTTTTTTTATAGCATCATAGTCTTTCCTTTAATATCCTCACCGCCCTGTACATTCATTCAACGCCATTTGGACTCGTGTGGCAGAATCGTACTTCACTGCAGTATTAAATGTTGCTCTAATGGGTGACAGAGGAAGGTGATAAAAGCGCAGCAGCGACGCAATAGCAGAGATTTCGTATGGTGAGGGAGCCTAGCGTTGCTTCTCCAACTCACCACCTGTCGGAAGTTTACGTTCCATCCTTCAAGGCTTTTCCGCTGGCCTGGTGAAAGGAAAAGTGCTTTTTTTATTTTTTTCAATGCCGGCCGAGAGAGAGAGAGAAACCAGAGTCGATTTCACTCGTTCCGTAATTTTTGGGTCTCCCTAAAATTCTAATACGCGGAAATTCAATGCTACCTGGATAATTTTTCTGTTCCAGCTATTTGCTTTAGAGGGGCATGGTTTTTTTTTAATGCTGAAGTCGGCCCTCACGTATTTGAAAGTTCCCGTCTACTGCGACCAAAAATCGAATTTTCGCAATCCGAGCACAGAGCAATGAGGCAGGACTGCACTCAGTTTGCCCCCGTAGACGCACCATAATTTCTCCGTAGACTGCTCCTATAAACTTTCGGAGAAAAGGGTTTTTCCATTTTCACTTCGTGGCGTCATTGCTTATATCATTTGTCTCGGTCTCGCTAGTGCTGCCTTTTAGAAAACTCTGTAATGATTAGTTGTTGATGACGAATCGACGAAATGGACTCCTTTATTATAACGGTGCAAAGGCCTTTTTGAGTTTTTCAGATTGACATTTCCAGATATGTGATATCAAGGTATTGCTCGCATTCATTTTTATCGCTTCTTCGCCACACGATAGCCTTTATATCAAAGGATATGCCAATTTGGTTGTTGGTTCAGAAGGATCACAAGTCAGTTGATGCTGATTTTCGTTTATTAAATGATGATTGAAAATCAAGACACAAGGTGGAGCAAAGAAGGGACAAAGAGGATTTATGATTTCGTCTGTTTTGCCGCCATTCATATCCCTAAAATTCTATCCAAGGTTACCAAATCCACTGAGGTCACTGCAGGGATGGATAGTTAGAATAAAATGAGTGGATTTTGTCAAAAATAAGGCCCTCAACATAAATACGTACAAGAACACACACACACATAAATACATATATATATATATATATATATATATATATATATATATATATATATATATATATATATATATATATATATGTATACAGGTATACAGTAAGTACAAAAGTATATACGGTTAATTCCGGACAATAATACTAATTCCGACCGGAAGTCCCTAGACGCTCTTGAGGAGAGGTCACATCCGGGAAAAACCGGAGGTCTAGTAACCCTAGTCTTAGTTGTAGGATTTATTGCCTGCTAGAGGAAGCACGGAATATGCTGTGGTTTGTAATGTTTTTCGAATGCTTGCTGCTGCTGGGAAGGTTTCCAGTTTCCATCCTGGACGATTCACCGCTCCACTGACCCTGAACGCTCAATAAGTTGCCTCTCCGAGTACATTTATTAAGGTTTAAAAGTTTGCTCGCCGGCCATTTCACGGTTACTTCCGGCGCCGCTCCATCTTAAGAATTTCCCTTGCCTTTATAATTTTCCTATCCATTGCATATTTTCAATGGTTCATACATCATTCAATGGTTCACAACCACTTGGTTCATGACCATTAAATCAAAGGGTAATCTGGATGAAGAAAACCTGGCGAATATTTTTAGCTAGAAATAACTTACGCACAAATTTTAGAAGCGGTGAATAACCGTCAACAACGAGCATATTTTTAGGATGAATTCATTTGGAATAAAAAAATTACGCATCCGCGAAGATAATCTCATTCGCTTGATTTCAGTTGGGAGAATGTACGTTTCGGTACAGATAATCGCTCGAAAATACAAAAAACCCAATACTCTCATTCCACCGACGCTCATTAATTCCCTATTTACAGCATGGCAGTCGAGTTATTGGCAGTGTTGCGCTATTTATTGAGGATACACGATAGAAGTACTTTTGAATATATCTACGTTGTCTTTCAGTACATACGACGCTTAAGTCATCTTACCTTACTTTCAGTATTACGCTTTCAGTATTACGCAGTAGTAGCTTTCAGTATTACGCTTAAGGCATCTCATCTTGTTACATGTTATCCTAGCATAACTGTTCTAAAACTTTCAATTATTCTGTATTTTGTTTAGAATTTATTCAAAATTTTACTCAAAATTAATAGTTTAAAACTAAATAATAAATCGTTTGACGAATTTTCAATGACTTGAAAGATATTTCGTATCTACCACAACGTAGAGCGCCCTTGATGCCACCGCCCTCCAAATGTTGATATTTTAAAGACTGCTGTAAATATTGTTGGCATCCCTTATTTAGTGAATGCCCCCGGACTTACCAAGTTTTCAAAATGACAAAGCCAGAAGGTGCGACGCATTGATGATACACATTCACAGTTGAATGTCCAGTTGGCAAATGAATTGAAGGCATTCACATTTCATTTGTAAGTTTTGAAATGGCCACGGTGAACATGTGAGACAGAATATCTGTTTGAACCTCGATCGGGCTTCACCTCGCACATTTTCTAGCTATGGAATTTTTTCCCTCCAAGGATTAAAAACTAAAGCATATTATTTTATTCTCCTTACGTTCCTTGGCACGAAAGGGTCAGAAACATACCGGTCCAACCATACAATTGGACCGCTTCTGTTTGCTACGGGAATTGAGGGATAGGATGAGGATATACGAGGGTCATCCGGAAAGTAGTACCCGTTCGTGCCGCATGAAGTGCTGACGACGCGAGTAGCCGCTGGACGAGGTCAGATAGCTTCAGTGGCTTGTCTGCCTTCTCTGAGCCAAGTTGCGTGACGCTAGCATTGCCTGTGTTGTTTCTGTGATTGTTTACAATGTTTAAAAAAATTGAGAACGCCGCCAGTTGTGAAGTGAGGGCAGTGATTAAATTCCTCAATGCAAGAAACGTTCGCCCATGTGATATTCATCGCCAATTAAAGGAGGTGTATGGAGACAATGTAATGGACGAGTCGTCTGTTCGGCGGTGGTGTCGCAACTTCAACATGGGGAGGGGGAACACACACGACGATGAGCGTTCGGAGAGACCGTCTGTCATTACAGACCAACTGGTGAGCTCAGTTGACGAATTCGTGAGGAACGATCGGCGCGTCACAATTGATGACATCTGTGAGCATTTTCCCAATGTTTCTCGAACAATTGTTCATGAAATTGTTAAACACCATCTGCATTATGCAAAAATTTGTGCAAGATGGGTCCCTCGCGTATCTCAATGAGCTGGCGGCGAAGGACTATGCAGCAGGAATACAGAAACTTGTCACACGTTATGACAAATGCCTTAATTTGCTTGGAGATTATGTTGAGAAGTAGTTTAAAGTATCCTCTTTCAAATAAAATTTTTTATGTTTGTTAATATTTACTTTTGTGTCTTTATTTCACGAACGGGTACTACTTTCCGGATGACCCTCGTATATGGACATATTGCAGCATTTCATTTCAGTTCACGTTCATCGGGATGAATTTTTTTCCAATCATAATTGTTTTGTTTGTCAAAAGAGTGAGATTTTTATTTTGCGACAGGTCGCACGTATTTTCAAACCGATAGGCTTCTGAGCTTCAGAATTTTTGAAATTGATATTTCAAATGCTTGGGGGTGGCTGGTTATATATAAAGGTGCATTGTTTCTCGACAGAAAAGTTTCACTTTTCAAAGGCGGACTTGATCAGTGATCTCCGTGATAGGCAGACAATCAAAATAACAATAAACTGATCCTTTAACCTGATTTGTATTGATTGTCGTGTGCATCGAGCGACGCGTGTTCCCATAATCAGTCTGGAGACGCACTGGTGACCCACGCCTCGCTGAATTCGAGTATGTCGCGCGCGCGTTTATGACCTCAAACCATCGCACGGTAGCGTGCGTGCTGGATGCTTCCTCAATCGCTATGGAGACCGAAAACGGGTAAAACTGGTTTATTCAGTTATTTGGAGGGCGTTTCCGCTCCTTTTCATCGGTCTTTTGTTTTCTTTTTTTTGGGGTCTGGAGTCACTTCCTTGTTTTGGCCGAACGAGGGAGCGTCGCAAATGATGTGCAGGGCGCTACTGCGGAGTGCGAATTCGGAAAATAAATAAATAAATGTGAGCGAGCGACGGGAATCAATAAAACAGTAGAGCGCGCGAGGATCGGTTGTTGTTTTTTATGCGCCCTCTACTTCGTGTTCGGATGAAATGGAACTCAAGGAAAATTTTTCATTTCCTCAGTTGGAGAGGGGAAGCGATTAGCCTCGAATCGGATAAAGGCCGCCCCTAACGTCCTCCGAAGGACGAGGCGTTCGCCGGGCAAGGGAAGGAGGGGGGGAGGGGTAGGGTGGGGGACGAGGTTGCAGGGTTTTGTTCTTATTCCTCGGCGCGCTCCTTATCCCATTTCACTCCCCTCCACTGCATCCTTCCGACTCTTACTTTTCTCCTTCCCGCGTCCGACTTGATGTTTTTTTCTAGTCGACCAAGGTTGTCACACTGTATTGTCTGGAGCATAGGCACTCGAGAGTCGAAAATCTCGGTCAATATCAAGCAGAGGTATAATGGCGATGTGTCCATAAGTTGACCTGAGGCCAACTGTGGCAAACTTGGAAAGCATACCGAGGAACGTATATTATGCTGCAGCCGGAGGAATTAAATATTCTACAGTCATCGGAATTAATATGAATTCTGGGAAGTAGTTTACTGCTTTCATTGATGACGAAATTAGATCAACACTCATTTCTATTATAAAGTACCAAAACTTCCATCTTAAATGTCTTTTGAATTGAACACATAGCATTGATAGCATACTACGTAGGATCAATGGCTTGACACGAATTACTACACTCGCAACCATTACGCTTCTGTGGCGTTTACTAGAAACCGTTTTGCTAAAAATATGTATCTTCAATTAAATTGAGACGCATCTTTAAGTGATATTTACATTTCTCCCTCTTCGTAGATTTTTAATTAGCTCATAATCAGCAGCTTTTTCTTTCGAACTTGTTTGGATGAAACGGACACAGCGGCCGAAAGTCTCATCGGGATGTACTGCAGAAGAAAGTTAAACGACGAGTCTAACCTGTTTATTTAGAAATGGCATTTTAGCCATATCTTCTATTTCGTGCGCATTCCTGATAGGAGGTTTTTAATAAATATTGCCAATAATCGAATACTGGCAATTCAGACATTAAAAGGTTTGGAACTTAATGCATTTTAGAAGTTCTATCATTTTGAAAGTTCACTGATCGGAATTGAGAGCTAAAAGAGATGTTGTTATCAGAGTATTAGCTAGTTAAACAGTAACTGTACACATGTTATACTGGATTGAATAATAAGGCGCGTTTCTGAATGTCACTTAACTCTACCGATACTTTATCTTGGGAACACAATACAATTTGAACCATTTAAACTTTTTTCATGATATTTAATGCTAAAAAAATGATTATCAGAAAAGTATATACCGAAATAATTAATCACATGAGGATTTATCTTTGTATCATCGCAAAATACTAATATATGATTAAAATGAAACCTGTTCAATGAAAAGTGACCTAATTTCTACCGTCCCTCAAAAAGTATCACCAAAATCTTATTCAAGACGTTGGTGACACAGACGATATGACACATATTTGGGTAGATTAAGTGTATGATGAAACTACACATTGCTTGCAATAATTAGTCATAATCAAAATCAGAAATCTATGATGCAAAATTGAAGAAAAATACGTATCGCAGTGCATTTTGATCCGCATGACCCATTGTAAAAAATGCCTCGGGTTCACATATTTTTTCGACGGAATTGAGATCAAATGGAAATGAAAAAAATTACACGTTTGAAAAGAGAAGCAGATCGCTAACGAAGGCTGGAAAGATTCACCGCCAAACAAGTTGCCCAATGCACACAAAGTTCTCATTCGCGTGAGACGTTCCTCAATGGCTGATCAGCCTGGCTATCTCAATCCCAGAGACCCTCGAAGGCCTCCAGGAAAAGAGTCCCTCGGCAGACAACCCGCCGCCCCTCCTCCGGGGCGAAATAGGTCGGCGAACGACGGCCGCGTGAGAAGGTCCAGGCTCCATTCGCAGGGGCAAAGGTTATTCATTCAACTGATGAAAAAAGGATAGAGTGTCGGACCCTCTTCTTTAATTAATATTTAAATCAGGGTGACAAAATAGATAAAATGGAAAACATCGCCCGTAATGAGTGTGGCTAATTAGTGATGAGTATAGAATTAACTGTGGTAGTCTATAATTGATGGTTTCCGGCGTAACTATATGGAATGGATTGATATTGGAAATGAAAAATAGTAACTGTGATTCCAATGAAAAATTTGTATTGCGAGACGACCCGGGTTGTTTCGTAATAAAAATTTTTCAGTGGAATCACAAAGTTGCCATTTTTCATTTCCAATTGGTAGTTTAAAAGATTTTCCCAGGTTCGCCTGCCAAAATCATAAACACCGTAATAGTACCGAACACTGCAGTCAATTATTCCTCATCTCACTCCGTTCATTCCCTCCTACATACCCATTCCTTTCCTCCCTCTTAGCCTCCTTCGAAAAATTCTCCCCCTATCACAGAATTCAACGTTTTGTTGCCATTCAAAATGCCCTGCACCGGCTTTACCTGATTTACGTCAGCAAACGTTATTGGTGTCGCGGCTATAGAATTATTTCGTTTTCTTTTCCTTCCGTCCCTTGCATTCGTTCTCAATCCCCCGCAAGACCCACTCACTCATCCTCAAAATGTCTCCAATCTGCCCTCATCCATTTGCTTCAGCGACCGGGATTCCGAGTCGTGGGACACTACGGCCCCCATATCGACGTTTCCCCCAATCTTCCCTTCGCATCTCTCACTCAAGGTCCTTACCACCGCCACCAACTCCATCTCCGCAAAAGGAACGCTACCTACCGCAATTCTTCGAATGTTCCTGCCTCACTGACCATTTGCGCACGAGTCACTCCGTAGATAAGTGATGTCCTCAAGAGTGTCTCTAATTAATTCCAGCCAATCCTAATGATTGAAATAGCCTTCGTACCTCTCGATAATCTCATAACCTATGCTTTATTTAGATTGATTCTCATTCTACTCCTATCACGCTGATTCTACGTATAATGCGATCAGCATTGATGACAATCCCTGGGCTTACTAGCTTAAAGCCTCTTTAAGTACCACATTTGCACAAAACCCGTCCAAGCAAAACAGCTGTCAACAATTAACTGAACATTCAAAATGGCCGAAATTTTGGGATAAGTGAGAGACACAAGTGCCAACATAACGCCACAAAAAAATCGAAAATCAAATACGCAACCCGCAAAAATTCAAAATTCGCGATACTTTTCGACCAGACCTCGTACAGATTGAAATGCATGGGCGATACCTTCTCCTAACACGGCCCATCGCCCACGCTCGCACCTCACACATGTACAGGTTGCGGCTCTATCGCCTTATCCCGTCAATCTAAGTACGCGTCTATTTTCTCTGGTGCATTACTGGTACTGTATCAAACTCCGTCACAAAACCTACCAAACAAACGAACACATCTTGGTTAAACTCTCAAGTCCCTTCTTATTAGAGATGTGTAAACAGCCACGGCATTACGTGTGCCTCTCCCCTTCCTGAACCCAAAATGATCATCCCCCGAGTAATCATTAGCCCTCGTCTCCATCCTTTTGTTCATGATGCGGTGTACCGTTTTTGCTGCGTGTGAAATCGAACTTATCGTTCTATGGCCCTCACATACGGCTGCCTTCCCTTTTTCTTTTGGATGGAAATCAACACTAACTGACGAAATCATCCGGTCGGAATCCTTCCTCATAAATGCTACCGAATTTTCCCATAACTACTCTTCCTCCTGCGTTCTTCTAAACTAGTACCGCGGAAACGATTCTCGTATCACTACGGGCTTTTTGTTTACATTTCTCTTAATGCCATTTTTATCTCGTTATCAAGTATGTCTGGAACCAAGCCATCTACGACGTATTCTCTTTCTTTGTTTAAGCCTGCTGGTATAATATTATCTCTGCCATAGACATCCTCCGTGTACATATTCTTACCATGCATCTAGAATATTTCCTGGTTCAATCAGTAATTTTCTTGCTGCCACTTTATTAGTTTACACACGTTTCCCTCTTTACTTCCTTCTACTCAATTCCCAAGAGATACATCACCTTTTGTACAGGGCACCCATTCCATTTGTAAACTCAATGTCCGGCGGGTCGACTCGTATTCATTACTGTGTCCACCAGAATCTCGTGAGATAAACGATTGATAGTGCAGTGGAAGAGCGCTGGCTGGGCTACTGACCGCAGAGCCCGAGTTAGATTCTCGGGAGACTCTTGCTCTCAACGTCGCGGAAAGGATTACGTTTAGTTATGCATATCATCCAGAGTGGGCGCCGTGTACGAGGGTTGCTATTTATATTTGCAGCCTAATAATGACAGTATTTTGTTGTTGAACCTGGCTTTATTGTTTTTCGAAGTATTCTCAATGATAATCAATACACTTTTGCATGCGTCAGAACCAATTTTCGTAACAATTTTTCCATTCCTATGGAGGTACCTCCAAAACATGGTTTTTGAATGCATCAACGGCTTCTTCAGGCGCCAAAAAACGCTGGTCACGCAATTATTTCTTGATAAACTGGAATAAAAAGAAGTCGTTTGGTGCTAAATCTGGGCTGTACGGAGGATGAACTGTAGTGTGGGTTTCTCTGAAACCCACACTATCGGTTAACTCTCCCAAGCAGTACCCCCCAGCACACCAGACAATATATGGTGATGCAGTGCGGGTCTCTCGGAAACCAAGACAGGACAATGTCCGATACCCGATTCCCTTTTTGCTCCTGTGTAGCTACTTGGAAGTCATCCCTCCCCCCGAAGGCGCGATGCCTTATAAAGCGAGACGCTCCTGGAGCAATCTCTTTGCTCGACGGCCTGGGAAAGCTGCTCGAGCGGGTTCTCCTCCGCCATATTGTCGCCATCACCGAGGTGCTTAGCATCTTACCGGGGCATCATTTCGGCTTCCGCAGCGATCGCATCAGGTCGCGCGCTTGCTGAACTTTGTCACTGAGGGTTTCAACCGACGGCATACCACCGTCGGCGCCTTCTTTGACGTCAGCAAGGCGATCGATCGGGTGTGGCACGAGGGATTGCTGCGGAAGCTTGACTACTTCGGTTTCCCTCGTTGGTGGACGGCAATCGCGGCATCCTGGCTTCGGGGACGGACCTTTCGAGTAAGCTGGGAAAAAGCTTTATCAGAGAAGCAGCACATCCGGGCAGGCGTTCCTCAAAGGAGTTTGCTCTCGCTTCTTCTCTTCAACGTCTACTCGGCGGACAACCCAGCAGACTTCGGAAGCGACGTCCTCGTTGTGACATGCGTGGACGACACGGCGATTCTGGCGAGATCTTCGCGGCAGCAGCAGGGGACGCGGTACCTTCAGCGGGCGGTCGACGACCTCACCGCGTGGTATTTTCTCTGGAGATTCGGGGTAAACGAGGACAAAACTCAGGCGATCGTCTTCTCCAAGGGGCCGAAGGAGCCCGGCGAAATCCTCGTCGGGGCGACAGAAGTTCCTTGGAAGAAGTCTGTATTGTACCTGGGCGTAGTCCTCGACAAGCGTCTCTCCATGAAGAACCACGTAAAGAGAGTGCGCGGCATCGCGGCATCCAGGCAGCACCAACTGGCGCCCATTTTTGGAAGCCCATGTCTCCCAATTCGCCGCATAATTCAACTGTTCGTGGCTGTCCTGCGTCACGTCCTTGCATACGCCGCACCCGCGTGGTACGGTATTATGGGGGAAGGCGCAAGAAACGCGCTCTACATCGCGGACAGGAAGAACCTGCGGGCGACGCTGCGACTCGGTTGGAAGCCGGGAAACGAGGCGCTATGGGAAATAGCCGGCATCCCATCGCTGAACAAGGTCCTTCAGGAGCGGACGATTTCCTTCAGAACGCGAGCAGCATCCTCCTCCCACGGAGAAATCCACGGCATCACCGATGTCATGGTTTTCCCGTGGGATAACTATCCTCGCCCGCGCGCCGGCACCCGTAACGCGGAGGACCAACCGCCGGCGATGCGGCGAAAGTGCAACGGCCATTTCGGAGCCACTTAGCTCCGAAATGGTACGACATTGACGGAGTCCTGCGGGAACTCCGTGGATGCGCTGAAGGAATCACCGCTAAAGAGCAGGGATGCTGGGCAGCGGAAAAGCCGACCAAATAGGGCCGGTGCACCACGAAGGAGGGTGGGACCCATTCCTCACCCGATACCCTGCCTCCGAGTCCGTTGGTCGAACCTACGACCACACCAGAGACGCCCAGCCCTTCCCTGCACCTCTCCCGACGACTCGACTCCCTTCCCCATCCCTCACCCGATACCCTGCCTCTGTATCCATCGGTCGAGCATGTTACCACACCAGAGATGCCCAGCCTTGCCCAGCTCGCTCGTCCCTATTCCCCAGTGCCTGAAACCCCATAGATTAAAAAGGGTTAAATAAAAGACTCATAAACCGAATACGACTCTCTCACTCTGTGCTACGCTCCCACCAATAATGTCGCGGCAGCCAACCACGCGACATCATTCTGGTGTCAGGTGTGGGGTGTCACAGAAATTTTGAGTCTCGAACCCGTAACGTAAAACTTAATCCCCCAAGTGGTTCATTAACATTCAAAAATAATTTTTCAATTCCTTATCAAAATGCTGGAATCTTTTCTACCGATAATTTTGTTTTTAACTTTTATGCATGTAGTTTGAACCTATTGCTCTGGCTAAACTATTTTAACCCTTATTCATTTCCATATTTCGGTGACGCGTGATACTGTTTACCGTCATGGCTTGGCCTAGTTATTCCCCGTTAAACCCTTTATCTCCCCATTTTGAGTCGCCTTCCCTAAGGGGTTCTACTTGCCCAAATGATTTCGATCCTTTTGTGCCATCAATTGAGCCTGCCACCGCAGCCCATCCTCCAGAGAATAATCCATTCACAAGCAACACTTTGGGGAACCATGTCTATTTCATTCCAAATTTTAGCGGTGACGATGATGTGACGGTCGAGAAATTTTTAGAATGCTTAAAAATTACGAACCACTTCAGCTCATGGAATGAAACTTAAAATCTTTGCGTAGCCTTACCTTTTCATAAATTAGGAATGGCCCCGTACGGCCGCGTAGTGAGAAGCGCCTCAGGTCATGGATTGGTGACTAATGGTCAGAGTTGCGTACCTTAACCATGCGTATGGACAATCGTATTTACCCTGATGATGCTTTAATAATAAATCTAGGGGGCACACACTAAGAGGGCATAATTGGCTTGGATTTTATGAAAAAGTATCCTAGCAAGATTTCTTTCGAGAAAAACACCATTAAATTTGAACCTGATCACTTGATGCCTTTAGAATCCTTATGCAGTAAAGGTGAGGAAGTAGATTTAATTTCGTTTGAGAATCCCCCGTTAGGACCCTGCGAAGAGGCCAACACGGTGCGACACTGTGTTTCATAACCTGAATGGCTTCGTGGAGAATAGCGATGGGATGGGTTTAAGGACTTCCCATGAGTCCGGGTTAGCTTAAAGCGGGGATGTGGAGACGCTGGTGCAAACATTGCTTGCATCCAATAACCTGAATGGCTTCTTGAACCAAGGCAAACCCGACCATCTCCTACGTACTATAAATGAGAGTAATGAAGAAATGGACCAAATCTTAGAGCCTGTACGTAAGGGAGAGAGTCAAGGGGAGGAACTCAGAGTTTTGTGTATCAAGAGAAAAGTAAAGATTCCTCCGCTCTCGTGCGTCATGGCAGACGCTTGTAAGAAAGATTTGGCAGGTAAAGACACGGTGATAGAATGGGAAAATGAGAATGTTTTGGTTCCCTTAATGTTAACACGAGTCGAAGAAGACGGAACGTTTCCTCTTTTGCTATGTAATGCGGGTAAAGACGAGCAGTTTGTTAAGAAAGAAGCAGAAGTACCAGTAGGAATGAAAGAAAAGTGTATAATTGAAACTGTAAATGAAAATTCGGTCGAAGTGGTAAAAAATGTCCGCAAAGTCACCTGTTGTCTGCAGAATGGAGTATCCTAGTCACGCCCGAGAAACCACCCACCTCTGGAAAGGATCTGCTCTTGGTGCCATCCCTGACCCAACCCTTGATGACCATACCAGTCTCCACAAGAAAAGAAGATTCCCGATGCGCGGAAGACGAGGGACGCAATATTGGTGTTGCGACCACAACCACCTGGCGGCCTCTGACACCTGGGAAGTACATCGATTGGGCCCTGCTGCGCCCACCCCATTCGGTGAGGCGACGGGTTACCCCCAACAGTTACTCCCTTCCTATCCAAAGGCCCCTTACCGCACTCCCTAGCCACCCAAGAAACTCCCCGAGAGCCAGTAAACGTCTCCTCCACACCCACCGCAAGGACAATCGTAGGAGAAGGGCCGCAAACGCCGCCCGAAAAGCTGAAATCCAGAAGTGCCTATAACTGTCTCACTAGTGTATCAGACCTTCCAACTTTCTGAACTTCTTCTAGGGCTGCGTCTAGGAGTTAACGTGGTTCGTGGAGGACAAGACCGGCTGGTCAAGCGGACTCTGCGTGCTCCTCGATCTATTACAAACGGTGCGTATACTGCTCACGTGAATATTAGTGCAAGCTTCGATGAAAGAAGAGAAGGCGTACGAGTAACGAATTTCCCAGGCGCGAAGGTGGTGCCACATGAAAAAGACTTAGTAGAACTGAAAATGTCGCCGTCCTCACAATCAATTTCAAGTGCCGTTTTGTGAAACATCACCAAAGACGGAGTTCTACTCCATCTTAATCTTAGTGATGTGTACTTATATTCTACTGTTTGCTGTAATTTTATTACTTGTTCTACGAACGGTCAGGCTAAGAAAATGTCGAAGTTACTGCATTAATGTAGTGTTATGAATGTTACAATTGAAAACAAGTAAACACTGTGAAGGTGAACGTTTTTTTATTGTTATTTTTGTATGATTTTCATTCATTACTTTTTCCGATGCAATATCAAAAAATGTGTACATTTATGTAAGTGGTAAGGCACCAGACCACCATCTATTTTATTTCTGCATTCTCACTTGGTGGTGGCAAAATATGGCATGGCACGCACACCCCACCCCCAGGCCTAATTTCCTGCGAGGGTGATGTAGTGTGGGTTTCTCGGAAGCCCCCACTACTATTGATTAACTCTCCCAAGGAGTACCCCCAGCATACCAGACAATGTATGGTGATGTAGTGCGGGTTTCTCGGAAACCAAGACAGGACAATGTCAGCTACCCAATTCCATTGCAGCTACAATGTAGCTACTTTGAAGTCCCTCCCTCCGAAGGCGCGATGCCTTATAAAGCGAGACGCTCCTGGAGCAGGGACCCATTCCTCACCCGATTCCCTGCCTCTGAGTCCGTCGGTCGAGCCGACGACCTCACCTGAGACGCCCAGCGCTTCCCTGCACCTCTCCCGACGACCCGACTCCCTTCCCCATTCCTCACCCGATACCCTGGCTCTGTGTCCGTCGGTTGGATTGCTGTTTTGTTTCGGACTCAAACGCATAAATCCCAAATTCGTCACCTACGTAGATGTTATATACAGCTTTTGATGCACCGAGATGGTATTTATTGAACATATCTCTGCACCAATTGACACGAACATCTTTTTGAGCTTTTGTCATAATATGCGGGATTCAATGCGAACAAATTTTTTTCACAGCTAAATGTTCATGAAATATCTTATTGATGCTCGTCTTACTAATCCCGAAGGATGCCTCAATTCCCCGATAAGTCACACGACGATCTTCCTTCACGAGCTCTTGCACAACATCAATGTTTTATGGCACAACAACGGATTTGGGCGACCTTCACGACTTTCGTCGCTGAGAGAACCACTGCCATGACGGAATTCGGTATACCAGCGTTTCACAGAGGCAAATAATGGGGCCAAATTGCCAAAAGTGGAAGTAAATTGGTCAATGTACTCTTGTCTTGATAATCCACGTCGAATGTCATAAAAAATCATCGCACGAAAGTGTTCACGAGGTAACTCCATTTTTTCGCCGGGACAACATTCTTGAGTCACTGTAAACAACACAAGCTATGATCAAACGTCAAAATGTTATGGAGAAAGTTCTGGAGTTCTCTTGAGGAGACGTCACCCGCGACAACTCCCTAAACAATTCGTGCTTCTGGTTGATCCTAAATGCTCACAACTCCCTCCGGAGAAGATCAACGTCCATGGGCGAGCAAAAAATGGAGGATTGTGGACAACTTCGGGACGATTTTTATTATATTAATTGATTAGTGGGGAGAAGACACATTTTATCAACAAGACGTGGATACTTGAGGCCACGTTTGGGTCACCCGGACAATTGGATCATACGGAATGCCGATCGGCAAAGATTAAAAAAATTATCTTTCACCACAGAAAGGTTCTCGATGGCAAGAGAATTGAATTCGTCGCGACTTACATTCTCTGATCGAGGCTATCAATTAGTTCGATCAATGATAACATCCCCACAGCATCCGGCGCTGCCCGAAGACCACTCGTTCCAAAATGGACCGGGGAATTGAAAGCTTTTCGAATACTCCGGGCAAAGGCACGCAAAGCTACGAGAGAGACCAAGCGGACGTCGTGGATGATGAGCTATCGGCTAATTCGGTGTTGAGATAGTCTTTCTATGAATTTGTGGAAGATAACTATTGAAGAGAAGCTGCTTGTTGGTGGGTTTATTGTGGACTGGGGTGTGAAATCTGTCATTGAGGAGGGAGATTTGGTCATCTAGGAAAGTAAATTTGAGGACCCGGACGGAGGTGAAGGAAACGGAATACGTTGTTATTGAGTAAACCACACTCCCTGTTGGCACAAATTATTCCGTCGGCATGCAATCCCTAATGTTCATCCTGAAATATAATTGATGGTTTCCCGCGTAACTTTATGGAATCGATTCATATTGGAAATGAAAAAATAGGACCTTTGTGATTCCACAGAAAATTTATTCCGATGCGACCTGGGTTTCGACGTTCAACGTCATCTTCAGGTAACGACTTTTACAGACATCCATCTACATACATGTAGGTACTACACTCGGGTGGGGGCGGGGAGGTGAAAAGGTCGGAGGGTGGGTGGAATTTATCCTTAAAGATCTTTTCCTCGTCCTTTCCAAATGCAAACAACCAGAATAACCAGCCGCCCAAATGCCGCTCTGTAAGACTTTAAGGGTCGAGCGAATCTTTCGAATATTTTCTTAAGACCACATTTCCCAAAATCCACTCCGATTCCCTAAATCCCTTCAAACCTGCTCCACGTTCGAGGCGAGTTCAGTTCCGCCCCCCCAAGCGCCTTCTCAAATATCTCCCATCCCTCCAAGACTTCGCCCCCCCCCGCGTCTTCAAACAGAGTCCTCCATCTCCCGCATAGTTTATTCTACCCTGTTTTTATATACACATTGGCCGAAGCACCCAGGGCAGGTCACTTAAGCAGGTCATGACTTGGAAATGTGGCAATCCTGTACTGTGGTCCTCAAAGTATGGTGAGAAACCAGAAAATTTAATTGCAGTGTCGGAATACGCTCGTTTTGAACACGTTTTCAATGGAACTTGGCAATCACGTCCAATCACAACGTAGACAACTGTAAGTGGGATATATTTTGGAAATTTTTAGTCACTTTCATTTGGAGCATCGAGAATTTTTCCTCCATGCCTAAGAATTTGGTATGATCGCACTGTCGCTCATTAACGCAGAAAGCTTTATTTAGCTTGACATTGATGTGTGGTGCTGGCAAATCACTCGCTTCCACCGTTTATGGGATTGCGTACTGGGATTGACAATGCGTTACTAATTGCACCTTTCGCTGTTTTATTAATGCCTCCATTTGTTAAAACTAGACTTAAATGTAAGTTCATTCGCACCTACTCTCCTTGATGGGAAGTTCACTCATGCAATTCATTATATCTAACTTGCTTGCACGTAATTGGATACATTTCGGACTGCATCCTAAGATGCAATTATTTGTTACATGATACTATATGCATTTTCGTATGTGTTGAATGAAAGGATTTTTCCATGAATGCATACGCCACTGTGGCTATAGTTTTGCATGTTTGTGTTCATTTGCATGTGGATTTGTTCCTTTTTACGGGTGGTGACCTAACACCGCGCCCCTGCGGCAGCCTGCGAGGTTATATATATATACTATATATATATATATATATATATATATACATATATATATATATATATATATATGTATATATATGTATATATATATGTATATATGTATGTATATATATATTTATATATATATGTATATATATATGTATATTTATATGTATATATATATATATGTATATATATATGTATATATGTATATTTATATGTATATATATATATATGTATATATATATATGTATATATATGTATATATATATGTATATATGTATATATATACATATATATATATAAAATATATATATGTATATATATAATATATAATATATATAATATATATATTATATATATATATATATATATATATATATATATATATATATATATATATATATATATATATATATGTATGTGTGTGGGGATCGAGATGGTGCGGGGGCTAACGTACTGGCTTCCCACCCTGAGGGCGCGGGTTCAAATCCCGGCGGTGTTGAATATTTTTCAGAGGTATCTCGATCCCTACTTGAGGTGCTTTGTGAGGGTACTTGTGAGTGAGTACGCCGTCCGTCGGAAGGGACGTTAAACTGCGGACCCCTTGGCGCCTTTCGTAAAGAGTAGGCTAATGCCGACGCCGGGTTTCTCTCCACCCTTTATCCTTTCCTGTCCATCCCCTATGGCGCAGATGACCTTAGCTGTCGGTCGCCTCCCCTCAAAACTACTACTACTATATATATGTGTGTATATATATATACATAAATATATATATATATACATATATATATATACACATATATACATATATATACATATATATATTTATATATATATATATTTATATATATATATATATATTGATATATATATTTATAGATATATTTATATATATATTTATATATCCCTCCTCGGACTACAACCTTGACGTGGTGCGTTCCGATGGCCCACAGAGCTGTGCTGGCGGGAGTAATAATTACTGCTCCTAGTAGGGTCACCCATGCCAGATAGGTCGAAGGTTAGGAGCCAGACGAAAGGTAGTCCACGCAGCGTATGTTCCTCAGTGAGGCGGCTGCAATGGCGTCCGACCCCAGTGGGGCGGCCAGTAAGTGATGGTGTCACGTTAAAAACACTATTGAGGAAGGCAACGGGAAACCACCTCAATTATCATTCCCAAGAAAAATATGATGGACTATACAGAGATTTTGAGTCCTAGCAACTACGGGGCTCGGTCCAATCGGCCGTGTGTCGTGCCCGGCAGCGGGGGAGGCAAGGCTTCCGCGGTCGTCATCCCACGAAGCCCTTGCAAGGGAAAACCAGCAGCAGCAGGACAGACGACGCAGGAGAAGAAGACCGTATTAGTTAGAATAGGAACGTGGAATGTTAGGACAATGATGAGGACAGGGAAATTGGAGAATGTTATGAGCGAGATGGAAAGGGGAAATATCGTTATTTTAGGTTTATGCGAGGTGAGATGGAAATATAGCGGGGATTACTGGAGTGATAATTATAGAATAATATACAGCAGTGGGGACGAGAGCCAACGAGGGGTTGCCATTGTATTAAATGAAGAGGTAGGAAGAAACGTAGTCGACATAGAGCACGTAACGGATAGAATACTACTAGTAGAGATAAAAGCAGAACCGACGAATATGGTTATTATTCAGGTATAAATGCCACCGAGCCACCATATAGAAGAAGAGGTCGATAGGATATACGATCTTTTAGAGGACATAATCGCGTGTGTTCCCGAAAGGGAAACATTTGATAGTGATGGGGGATAGGAATGCGACGGTAGACGAAGGAAGAGATGGTGATGAGGTGGGGGACTACGGTTTAGACACGAGGAATGACAGCGGGCAGAAAGCAGTTGAGTTCCGCAGGAGACAAGGGCTAGTCATCACCAACACTTGGTTTAGACACCACAAAAGACGCAGGTATACATGGAAAATGCCAGGTGACTCAGAAAGGTGTCAGCTAAATTATATCCTGGTTAGACACATGTTTAGGAACAGTTTGATCAATTCGCACAGCTTTCCGGGAGCGGATGCGGACTCTGACCACAATTTAGTTGTTATGAAATGTAGTGTCCGTTTCAAAAAGATAAGGCTGGGGCGGCGGGTTAGAAAATGGAATGTAGAAGCATTAAATGGTTCGAAAAGGAAGGAGTACAAACAGGCGGTAGAGGAAATCATGGAGGATGGTAAAGATACAGGCACTATCGAAGAAAATGGGAAAGTATCAAGAAAGGGTTGTCTAAAGCCGCAAAAGACACTATTGGAACCGTTAATGCGAAAAGGACTAGGACACCATGGATCGCGGATGAGATGATTACAAAGATGGATGAGCGGAGAAAATGGAATAATTTAAATACAGAATTAGGCAAAATGAAGTACAAAGAATTAAACAATAAATTGAGGCGGGCAACAAAAAAAGCAAAAGAACCATGGTTGAAGGCGCAGTGCGAGGATATGGAAAGTCTGCAGAGGAAGGGTGAAATGGGTGCGCGGTACAGCAAAGTTAAATCATTATCGGGAAATAAGAAAGGGATATCTATGCTAACAGTTAGAGATAAGGCGGGTAAGGTAATAGTTGACACAGGAAAGATCCAAGAGAGATGAAAGGAGTATTTGGAAGAACTGTATAGTAAAGAACTTACACCAACGAAGTTAGACATAGAAAAGGAACATGACGTAGAGGAAGATAGCTTAGGTCCAGGCATACTAAACGATGAGATAAAAAGGCCAATAAGGGAGATGAAACTAAATAAGGCCGTGGGGGTGGATAACATTCCCGCGGAACTATTGAAATGTTTAGGAAAATGTGGGAGGAAGAGGCTATATGGGTTGATTCGTAGTATTAATGAGGAAGAAATTCGGCCGGAAGACTTTGTTATATCAGTTTTAGTTCCTATTCCGAAATAGGTAAAGGCTACATCGTAGTAGTAGTTTTGAGGGGAGGCGACCGACAGCTAAGGTCATTTGCGCCATAGGAGATGGACAGGAAAGGATGAAGGGTGGAGAGAAACCCGGCGTCGGCATTAGCCTACTCTTTACGAAAGGCGCCAAGGGGTCCGCAGTTTAACGTCCCATCCGACGGACGGCGTACTCACTCAAAGTGCCCTCCACAAAGCACCTCAAGTAGGGATCGAGATACGGCTACATCGTGCAGGGACTACAGGACAATAGGTTTGATATCCCACGCAGGTAAAGTTGTTCTCAGAATCTTAAACAACAGGATAGAGAACAGGGCAAATGATTACTTAGGGGATGCCATTGCAGTAATGAGATTATTAATCGAGAGGAATAAAGAATTCAATCAGGACGTATTTGCCTGTTTTTAGATTTCGAAAAGGCGTTTGATAGAGTGAATTGGGAAAAATAATGAGAATTTTCCAGAAAATAGGAATATATTCGAGGGACAGGAAGCTAATCTGCACCGTGTATATATCTCAGACTGCTCAGGTGCGGGTGGGAAACGGGGGTTCGGTTGGGCAGTGTTAGCAAGGGGTGCAAGCTAGGGTTGTCCATTTTCACCGGTGCTGTTCAACCTGTGCGTAGAGGAAATGATTAAAGAGGCATGGGAAGAACTGGAGGTAGGAATGAAAGTGGGCGGGGAATTCCTAAAATCAGTTAGGTTTGCTGATGACCAAGCTTTAGTTTGTCAGTCAGCCAAGGGGTTGCAAGCATTGCTGGGTGCATTCGAAATTCAGTGCGACAGGTATGGGATGAGAATCAATATTAATAAAACAAAGGTTATGCGATTTTCTAGAAAGAAAAATGCCAAGCTTAACATTAAAGTAGGATGGCGAAAACTAGAGCAGATAGAACAGGTTACGTATCTCGGTAGTGTTTTGGACGGTCAAAGTAGTAGAGACGTAAGGAGAAGAATTGCGCTAGGCAAAGAGGCTTTAATAAGGAGGAGGGAGTTGATGACAGGGACGTTGAGTAAGGATGTTAAGAAAAGACTCGTAAAAACTTTGATATGGAGTGTAGCTATGTACGGTGCGGAAACGTGGTCATTGAGGCAGGAGGATAGACGTAGACTGGAGGCTTTTGAAATGTGGGTGTGGAGAAGAATGGAGAAGGTAAAATGGACAGAGAAGAAAACAAATGAGGAAGTACTTGGTATGGTTGGCGAAGAGAGGGGTTTGTTGGGAGCAATCCTATGGAGGCAGGAAAAGTGGATGAAGGGGGTATTGACCGGCAGCGGGATGTTGAAGACTGTAATAGAGGGGAGGATGTTCGCAAACGAGGAAATGGAAGGAACGGGATAGGGATGTTGGTCGGGATGATGGGAGGAAGAAAGAACTCAGAGCTGAAGAGGGATCTGATATAGAGTAGGATGTAGTGTTTTGTTAGGGGTCACAAATTATTTAATTATTAATTATGTCCATCCAAAAACCTACCTGAACCGGCAGATTGCCTAATAATAATACCTCCCCGCTATTTATTTTAATGTAAACTTGATGAGAATTTTGATTTGAAATATTATTAGTTTAACGATAACAACAATCAAATCATATACCTGTGTACTCATATTTATCCATTCATTAAAAAATTGTTGTGTTTCCAAAATATACCGAGAGTTTTACTGCTATCCAAATAACAGCATAAATATTATTTTTTTAATTGCGATTTTCACTCCACAACATTTGTATGTCATCTATATTTGGGGAGAAACGGATAAAAAGCTTTTCAATGACTATTTTAACTTCATTTCCTTACAAACGTATGTAGAATTCTATAAAATATATTTTCAATGCGAACTTTTAAAAGACTATAACTTTAGTTCATGAACATCTGTGGCACCTCAACTTATATTTGGTTTATTTTGAATCAATATCTTGCCATACCCTACCCACCTCAGAGATTAGACATCAACAACAATGTTCAGAGGTGGACTTTTATTTAAGGAAGAAAACGTTTTTTTCAATTTTCCCCCAGCGGCACCGATTCGGAGAAGCGGGCTTTTATTTTGCTTATTAATGTTTTTTTAAATACCTTGAATTAACTTACAAGTAAAAACTTATAAATATAATTGTGCTTAGGTGATCATTAATGCATTTCTGAGAGAGTTAACCCAAGAGAGTTAACCCAAGAAAGGTTAAGAGCATCCGCCCGGCAAGTGGAAAGATCCGGTGTTCGAGTCCCGGTTGAGGAAATATTTTTACTCTTGTGATCCGTTCGATTCCGCCTTCCCCACCTCTATTGTGTTCGTCCTTTATATGTGTTCCTATCCCTTTTCCTTATATCTGTTTCTGTATATACTATATGAGTATTTATTCGCCGTTTGGCGGGACTTCGTGTTTGAATGTGTATATATATATATATATATATATATATATATATATATATATATATATATATATATATATATATATATATGGGCTGACACAATAAAACACAAATAGAATAGAATAGCAACATTTAAAAGGACACTCACACGGTAAATTGTTCGAGCTTTCGGCCCTCTCAGAGGCTTTCTCCAAGAGAGACTGAGTAAGAAGGTCTCTGAGAGGGCCGAAAGCTCGAACAATTTACCGTGTGAGTGTCCTTTTAAATGTTGCTATTCTATTCTATTTGTGTTATATTGTGTCAGCCCATTATTGTGCCGCTCGTGTGAGTTTTTCCGGTTGAGGAAATATTTTACTCTTGTGATCCGTTCGATTCCGCCTTCCCCACCTCTATTGTGTTCGTCCTTTATACGTGTTCCTATCCCTTTTCCTTATATATGTTTCTGTATATATGAGTATTTATTCGCCGTTTGGCGGGATTTCGTGTTTGAATGTGTATTTGGCCAATGTGGCTCATCTCTTTCTTCTGGCTATGCGTGCCACGAAACGCACTGTTCTTTTCCTGTATGATGTTGTATGAATTCTAACCACTGTCCTTTCCTCTTGTGTATTGTCTATTTCTCCTTTGGTGGGTGAAACAGCCCCCTGACGCCATCTCTTGGCTAAAGAATCGGGGCGCTTGGCGACATATAAGACCCACGGATCTCAGGGTAAATTGACTATCCTCGATAGCTCAAGTAGTTAAGAGCATCCGCCCGGCAAGTGGAAAGATCCGGTGTTCGAGTCCCGGTTGAGGAAATATTTTTACTCTTGTGATCCGTTCGATTCCGCCTTCCCCACCTCTATTGTGTTCGTCCTTTATACGTGTTCCTATCCCTTTTCCTTATATATGTTTCTGTATATATGAGTATATATATATATTGAATGTGTATATATATATATATATATATATATATATATATACACATTCGAACACGAAATCCCGCCAAACGGCGAATAAATACTCATATATACAGTAACATATATAAGGAAAAGGGATAGGTATATATATATATATATATATATATATATATATATTAATATATCACTTTCAATTTTTCTGGTATATTTCGGGAATGCATTGTATTACACTCGATTAAGAAAACATATACATTTTATTCACCAATATTTATTCCATATGATGTGATATGCGATCCGCCCACATTGGGTTTGCAATACACGAGGACTTGTTACTTCGTTTCCAAACCTAATGAACACTCGAGGCTTTTATTATGAACACATTAGGTACTTATATAATATAATGCACAGTGCATAATATAATATAATGCACACTTATATAATATAATGCACACTTATATAATATAATGCACATTAATATAATAATAATATTTGATGCACAGATTAAATTTCAGTACCTTATAATTTCATTTTCATGTAATATCTTGGTGTAATATTTCTTGCTCTTTTTTCAAAAATTCCAGGTCAATGTGTTTTATGGAAGGGAAGTGATTGAACGGATGAATTATTGCTGTACCGCTGCAGCTAGAATCACAACAACCGCTACTTAATATTCCTACGCATGAACCAAGTTTATGTGTTCAATATGCATTACCGGAAAGAGTAGACAAGAAACGGATAAGCGACTGCACTTGATTATTTTGCGTAAGGGAAATTGAACGAGTCAAGTGGTAATTCTTGACCTGAGAACTATTGAGTGTATTTGAAGTATCAAAGACGCCATTGGAGTAGCAAACACGAGCAGAATTGCCCGCCAACTTCGTCTTTTATACTGAATACGAGGTCATAACTATCGTGAGTGGATAGGTTTCACTGGCGGCAATAAATAAATTTGTTCCAGATAAGACCTTTGGATGAAGCACCCATCGTCCGATGGGAATACTTTCTTTGCCCTTGTCAACGTCCAATAGGTCAGCATTAAACTGCTCTTCCAAACATCGTGTTTATAGACAACTAAACTGTCCCGCAAAACTTCCAGAAAGGAAAAAATAAATTCACGTAAATCATACTTCCTTATGTATGAAGTACAATTCAGGAGTTTCACATCCCTAATAATATAATTGACTGGCAAACAGTAGACACGGAGAACGGAGTCTTTTATGCTAAATACGAGGTCGTGCAAATTGAGTACGAACTGAGTATAGGAGAATAAATTCAACAATTTTGTTTAAAAATATTCAATTTAAGAAACTTCTGAGAAAACTTCTATTCGAATAATATTCAGGAATTTGATAATTTGGAAAATTCATGCACAGTACTCGTTCAGAAAAAAAACTAAATTTAGATATTTCATGTATTGGAATAAATAAATACATATATATATATATATATATATATATATATATATATATATATATATATATATATATACATAAAGTTAGTAGCGCAGAAAGAGGTTAATATGAAATGCACTTCCATAACTGAATAAATTATCCAAGTTTAAAAGCAATTTATTATTTTCATATTCTTGTGATTGCACGAAACCAATGGTGAGGTCACGGAGATGACCATTGTTGAATCACGTAGGTCTTTCATTGCTGAGCGAACACTTTAACACAGTTCACAATTTTTCTGACCGTTGTTCAGCTGTTCGCGTCAGCGTAAACATCGAGTTTAACTCCCAAGCTTCAAAATACGGGAATAATTTTGAGGTACCGTATGAGATAGACATGTCTTGACATGATGTGCCAAAACGCGATGAATCAGAATGGACGTTTATTTAGCTCGAAAACTTTTATCGGAACTGTTAATAATTCTTCTCTGCATGACGGCGTAGAATTTAAATTGGAGCCACAATTGCCGGTTTAGTTATGAGGGGAAATATTTTCATAACATTGACGGCGTATCAAAATTCCAAAAAACGATATATACTTGGGGAGAAAAAACTGTAATTATAATCTCGGTCTCCGTGACTTTATAACGTCCAATACCGATATAATTTCCCAAATGACACCGCTACGGAACGAAGAAGATCGGTATAAAGAGAGGTATTAGTGATCGCGGTATATTATAGGTAAAGTTGTACCTTTACCTTGTATGGTATCTAAGAAGCCTTTACCTCATAACACTTTTGGTTATCACTCGCTGTAAATTCATCGGTGGCCAGCATCCCAAAATATTCTTCTCCGCTTGCAGGACGACAAAACTAGTCACACGAGGAGGCGTTTTTTTCAAGGCTTACATCTTTGACATGACCCGAATCGCTGGCAGGAACGACAATTTATATAACAGTCCGCAGGTGGAACTGCCGATTGGTATTTTCGTCAAGACGACAGGGCGACTAGAGTGCGGTCGGAATCTGAAAACGGCAGACATATCTGGGCAAATAATCGGCCAGCTTCTTCGATGATTATGAAGCGTCTTCACTATTCTTTCGCACTTTTCTCAGACGAACGCGCTGGAATTGGTGCGTGAAAACTCCAAGATATAATTTAGCACTTCATTGAAGTGGACATTTTTGTGTTTGTTGTTTTCAGGACTTCATTGAAGTGGACAGTGGACACGAATGTTTCCTAGACCGGGATTCCGGTCTAGGAAACATTCATGATTTTACATTCGTGATCTGCTTGATTCCGCCTTCCCCACCTCTCCTGTGTTCGTCCTTTATGTGTATTCCTATCCCCTTTCCTTATATCTGTTTCTGTATAAATGAGTATATATATATATATGTATGTATGTATGTATGTATATATATATATATATATATATATATATATATATATATATATATGTGTGTGTGTGTGTGTGTGTGTGTGTGTGTGTGTGTGTGTGTGTGTGTGTGTGTGTGTGTGTGTTACTGTGTATTGTACTATTCGGCACTTCCGTGTTACGTCTATGAAAGCATATATATATATATACATGCCTGAATATTAACCGACGGCCATGGGATATAAACGGCTACTATTATATAAAACGGGTCGTTACTTATGCTGGCCTCACTTTCGTCTCTATTCCAGCGGAAATTCTGAGATCCCTAGAAAACCAAGTCTGATCGAGTAGTAGTAGTAGTTTTGAGGGGAGGCGACCGACAGCTGAGGTCATTTGCGCCATAGGGGATGAATAGGAAAGGATGAAGGGTGGAGAGAAACCCGGCGTCGGCATTAGCCTACTCTTTACGAAAGGCGCCAAGGGGTCCGCAGTTTAACGTCCCATCCGACGGACGGCGTACACACTCAAAGTGCCCTCCACAAAGCACCTCAAGTAGGGATCGAGATACCTCTGAAAAATATTCAACACCGCCGGGATTTGAACCCGCGCCCTCAGGGTGGGAAGCCAGTACGTTAGCCGCCGCACCATCTCGATCCCCCAAGTCTGATCGAGAATGACAATATAGAAACTAACAATCATTATAGACGCAAAACAAATTTGCCTGCCTGTGCTTAAATTGACTGTCTCTTATTTGAATTATATACCATCAAAATACGGCCATGGGATGCGAAGTACTGACTTCCGGGGGAGTGGTTTAATGCAGCCTTGAGGTTCCCTGTTTTCCTGTTTCCCTTTACAGTCTCTCTTAATTTGCCCCATGCGCTTGTCTCTTGGTCTTCCTCGAGGGATCTTCCCTCCATTTTTCCCTTCTGTTATCCCTCTCTCCGCACGCATGGGCGATACAAGAGAATGAACGAAGTACCAGCCAATAACAGGCATGAGATTTCACACAGGCGATCCAAAAGCTTAGACTAATTTTCAACTAAATAATACCGCGCAAGCCGCCGCAAGGGCGCATGGCGGGGGTTGTTAGGTCACCACCCGTAAAAGAGAATAAAACCGAATGCAAAATCAACATATTTATGCAAACCTTAGGTCCGAGCTACGCGGCGCACTCGCCATGAAATTATAAAATAAATAAAAAATCGACAAATTAGCATTAATGTAATAAATTTATAAATGCGATAATTACGAATTATTGCTTGCATAAAGCTAGTTAAATTTCATTTGTTTCATTACTTAAAATGAACATAAATCTATAAAATGTTAAAAAATGCGGCTCACGGGTTTGAATTTATGATCAAATTATGGTCCATATTTGTTTTCCAAATCAACAGTGCCTTCCTATTAATTTCAGGTAACTCAAATAAGCTTCAAAATACAGGGTCTGACTAAAAATATATGTAGAATGATATTTTGCCACCACTGGCTGGGGTGAGGTGATTTGTGGTGGGGAAGGTGAGGGGAGATCTTGGGAAATCTACGAAAGAACCACGTCAGTTAAATGTGGGCATTTTAATTGACTGCCTCCTTATTTGCAACCTCAGATTTTTCTGAAAATATTAGTTGTGTCTGCTTCATGAACGCCTACTTAGATTGAGCAATTTTCTGCTTGATGTTGACTGAACGTCTTCCATCGCATGCTATACTGCTGACCAAGTAGACGAAGGATTCCACTCTTTGAATTGTGATATCTGCCCATAGCTTCTCTCTACCACACTCACAAGGATTTTGGTTTTCTTCTAATTTACGCTACTATTATATTCTAGGAGTATTTGGTCCATGGCAGTTAGGGTTGCTTGCAAGTTCTCTCGTATTTACATAACTACGGCGATGTCAGCCGGAGCGTGCCAATTTTTTTTGCCATTCACCTCGACTCCTATGATTCTTGTTCCTCTTTTATATCCTCTTCCAGATATACGTTGAATAATGCTGGCGAGAGATTTATTCTTGTCGAACTCCTTGATTTACGCTGGCTACTAATTGCCTTCCGTTCTTCGTCTGCGTGGTAGTTACCTGATTCATTTAGAGGTTATGGATAATTCTTCATTCGTTTTAGTCCATTCCAAGCCCTTCTAGTATCTTGAGCATCTCGTTCCATTCGACGTTGTCGAAGGTCTTCTCCAAGTCCACGAACGCCACATATAATGGCTTATTAATGTGTATTATTTTTACGGCCAGTGCCATTAGGCTGAGTATAGACTCTCTTGCTCGTCGGCATTTACTGAATCCAAATTGGTTTTCTGTGTGGTTTTCTTCTATTTTTCTCTCTACTCTTTGGCTACAAGCAGTCTTAACTTTAGGTTGGGTGTACATTTTTGATGCGTGGAGCATCAGGGTCAATTTTCTGAGTTCGCCGCATTTATCTGTTCTTGGTTTATTCGGTATCGCACCCGCCATCTCCACGTCCTCCGGTAGGTGTCCACTGTCAAGTTATCTTAGGTATCATTCCAAGGATGATACCCTTTCTCTTCCACCCTGAGTGCCTTGATTATTTCTCCGTTTATTTTTGTCAAAGCCTTGTTGTCCTCCAGGTTTTTCGCGGCTCCATCGCATTCACTTCTCAGTGTCTCCAGGCCACTTTCGTCTTTTTCCATCATGATTTCTTCTTTGATTAAGCCACTTTAATTAAGGTTGGGCCCTTATTTGAGTTTATAATGTATTCATTCATTCGCAATGTTTTCATCTTCTATTGGTGTCTTCCCATTACCATCTCGGACGATGCAGAAAATTGTCTTCTTTCTCCGAATTGTCTCTTGACCAGCAAATAAACCGTTTCGCCGTGGTTTCTCCGCACTCATCTTTGGGCCTTCTTGCACTATCGCATGACTTGGTTCCTCAACTTCTTCAACTTCACTTTCTCAACTGGAAGGATTTCCTCAGTTTCTCATTTTCGTATACTTTTATTTTCTTCTTGCCTCCACGATGTCTCTTTTATTGAGCTGCTATCCACGGCCGCTTGGATTTCGCCTCCTTAGTCACTGAGTTACTCTTCCGCCACTTCGGTTATGATGTTTTTCGTTTACTTCCATCGTCCTCCTTCGCTTGTCTCATTTATTTATTCCAGTTTTCTGTGGACGGCCGCGGAGCCTTGCTTGCATTTCCTCCAGCATGCTCGCGCTCCATCTGGCCTCCCGTGTCACTTTCTTCGTTTTCTTGTATTGCAGTCGGCTGTCCATGACCACCAGCCTCTGATCGCTATTTATATCTGTGCCGAGGTAGTTCTAACATTGCTTAATTTGGTTCTTGTACCTCGTCCTGACAAGGATGTAGTCTATTTGGTGTCTTGCCCTGTCCTTCGGCATCTTCCATGTGTATCTTCTTCTCCGATATTGCTCGAACGCGGTGTTTACCACTAACATGCAATGGATACAGATGTAAAAATTGTCCCTTCTTCATCGTGCCTTCCCCCCTTCACAATTCACCAACTCTCTCCAATTCCATCAATATTTCGTCATTTCTTGGCTACTTTAAGGAACCTTGAGGTATTACTGTTGTAAGGTATGCCATATGGTGCCAATTAAACCCGTGGTATTGAGAAAAGAGGTATTTTAAGTGGGAAAAATGTTATAATTGCTTTGGAAGAAATAATCGTAACATGATACTTTATGCAATCAAAGTAATATTAGGGGATTTCATGGTTAGTACATCCCACGCTATTCCTCCGCATTTTCATTTTATAAAAGGCGTTTGTTTCAAAGCAATAAAAATGTTCACAGCGACGTATAATTAATGTTCATGGCATTATGCATTCTTTATGACGCGGATGGTCCTTGGACGTTTTGCCTTTATTGTCTCGTGGGAAAAACAAGAAGTCAATGTACTGATGTCTCTTTGGGTGGATGAAAAATATTCCCCTTTTGTTTCCCGACAATTTCCAACGCATGTAATTTTATTCTGTATTAATTTCTTACCAACTGGGAAAAACATTTGTCAAATGTGATATGACGGCCACTTCCGTAGCAGGTTTTGTAGGACAAAGAACACTATGCTGGTTTGAAATTCTTAGGAAGGGGTGGCCTTTCCGGCTGTTGACCGCAATGAACGTTTAAATGTATTGTGTCAACAGCTGCATAATTAACCAGAGAACAAAACTTTACCTTTGCACTCGGTAAAATTTGTTCGAAAGAGTTGTTCGCAATTCACTCAGCGTCACTTCACCAGTCCTCTGAATAAAAGTTAAGATGAAGATTAAACCTATGAGAGGGTGGGGTAAAAAATAGCCAAGAAGGGAAGAAAGATAATACATACATTAAGAAATTACGCCAAGAAATGTGGTAAATGAATAGGATAACGCATACAACATCGTATGCCACTTAAATGATGATACGTTGAGCACTTTTCCTTTTAATATTATTCTTGAGTGGGATTGACGGATCATCACGAAGGGAGTCGAGTCCTCGCAAACTCTGAGTGCGCGCCTTGGTGCAACTCACCCCTTGGATCCCAAAGGACCACAAAATCTTAAGGGTGGGAATTATCAAGGACACAATTATTTATTCTTCATTCAATTGTTTTTAAGTGGAATTAGAGAATATTTACTCCCGTTGAAATTCCCCTTCATCGCAGCACACTGCGCACAAAGAGTGCGGCCCTTCATCTTCACTTTCATTCCAACGGCCCCCGACCATTTGAATCCTCTGAATGCTCCTCTTCGGATACTGGTTGCCGACCAACTTCTGTGGGATCCATTCTTTCCTCTCCAAGAGTACTCTCATCCGAGTCATTTGATCCAACACTGTCATGCGACTCCTTGCAATCGAATATTCCCCGTCCAACCATTCCTCTGAATCGATTAATATTAAGTGCTTCACGATAAGAAACCGTTCTGGACGAAATCAGAATTTGTATTTTATGTAAACATTTATTAGATCGCGGGGATAACACCTGTCACAGCCAAATTTCATTTCGTTCTGAGAGCTCTTACAGATCAAGGTATACGATTGCTATTCAGGAAACGGTGATCGTTTTTTATTCACATTGTTTTCTATACAAAAATTGAATTTCACGGTACACTGTAGGCCTAATCTGAATTGCATAGGTAGGTGGATTTGACCTTTTCATGGATTTGACCCTTAGTTTTGCGTAATCGGCGGCTGATGCAAGTTGAAAGATGGGCAGTCACCCTAATTTGTCTAAATTCGTCGTTTATATATTTGGGCTAATACTCATATTGTTCTTTCTTTTGTGGTTTAGATGCTTCTGTTCACGCATGTCGTAATTGTGATGCCTTCGAAAAATTTTATTAAGAACCTACCTTTCTTTCAGAGGCATTGACTCATATTCATCGTGCTTTCTAACGTTACCGATTCAACTGCTATTGTCATGTAAGGACAATCGCATCTCTGTCCCGTGAATTTTGATTATCTTAAGAGATAATTTTGGAGCAATATATTTAAGAATGTGAGTGTGATAATTATTAATAGCAATTGCACTTTTCATTCTAATTATTACTTTTCCCAAGAGTAATATTTAGTCACAAAAGTGTAAAAATTACTGCCGTGGTCAAATTAGAGAAAGTTGAATGTTCGAAAAATATTTTTGGGTAGCCCGGTGTCCTTAAACTATATTTGAAAGGTTGCTTGATGTTGTTTGTAAAATTTTGAACACACGTGGCAAGGAGTGCTCATTTATAAGAGTGAATGGTTCGATTTGAACTAAATTTTAACAATGTTATAATTCAATATCACTAAGTACACACGAATGAATTCATAATACTCCTTCCTTTCACGTCATGGTGAATATATTTGCAGTAAGTGATTAATGATTTTTTTCTCTGAGGGCCCAGTTTTTGTTGGCTTGCATATTCGACCAGAATTGCGAGGATGGAGTGTCTCGCCAATGACACCTTATTGTTACCATTTTATTGCGCCCATTATTTCGGTACAATCGAACAGATTAAATAAAAAAGTGTTAGCCGTATGCACCTGGCTCCATTCCAATTTGGACGTTTTTAGATTCCAGGAACTTTTTTATTTTTTGTAAATTAAGGAATTCAGCGTGAATGCGCCGAGGGACTCGTAGTTCCGGAATAAGGCCTCCCGCCCCGCCCCTCCCCCTTTCCGGTTTTCCTTCAATGCCGCCCTCCCCTCTTGCCCCCGCCCCCCCAACCCTCTCTCTCCACCGCCCCCCCCCGCCTCGCTGAAAGTAAAAGGGAAACGGGTGCTGCAAACATCTACGCTCGACCGAAAAGTGGGCCAATAGCACGAGAATGGGCGAATGGCTACCTTTCGGACGTAGAGGACAACCATTTTTTATGCCTAGCATTGTATGTATCTCAAAAAAGTCGACCTCTCCTCCCTACAAGTGGTCTGCTCGGTCCTTTTTTCTTCTTTGCTCTGCAAACCTATTGCACGCGACATAGATCCCTTTCCCATGACAATTTGAGTGTCCCTCCTTTTGTCAAATCGCTGAGCGTGTGATATATCTCTCGGAATATTTGACTTCTTATCCAGAACCTTATCAGGACATAGCCGCAAGCGAGCCGACACGCGCAAACATGAATTGCTTGTATTAAGCATCTTTCGCGAGTTGGAAAGTCTGTTTCGAAACGGCTCGCACGGATAATTTCACTTTGAAATCAGAGCTACCGTCGGCATAATAATATTAAATGCACCATCTTGACGCCGGCCTCTCCTTCGCGGATGGACACCTTCTCGTCTTGAATTTTTTTGTGAAATAGTGCCCCTGTGTTCACGGTCACGTCCGAAGACAAGGTAATGCTTCGAGAGAGACACTTCACCCATGTTTCCAGTGACCAATGAGGCAATAGCCAGGACAGCAAAGAGAGAAAAATGAGACGCCACTTAGAGAATGATGATGAGAATTATTCCTGACATAAGAAAACGCTATGATTGAATATATCATTGTTTAAATAATTAAATATGAATCTTGTTTGAATTGAATGGACGGTAATTATTTCTCTGCAGTTTTTTTTTTCGACTTGCCGACAACCTGGCAGACGCTGGCTGGCATTGACGAAGATTCTCCCTCCGGCCAAAGAAGCCACGGCAGCGGCGATAATTTTTCTTAAAATGTTTATTGCCCACGATCAATTTATTCTGAAATATCCTTAATATTTAAACTTTGATCAAAGGAAGTGATTGCGGGAAATGAATCAAGAGATCAGGGTGACTGTGAGCCCTGGCAATATTTTCGGAGAAACGTGACTAAAATCGGATGTAGAAAGTAAAAAGGAAGTATCTTGACTCAGGGTCAATTCATCTCTCACTTCCCTCGAGAATGTCTTGCTCCCAATTAAGTGTATTGGCTGCCATCACTTACTTTCGGAGTCACCAAACAGTTCGAAAAGTTAATAACATCCTGGATAATTATTCGCTGGCAAAGTGTTCCATGTTACGGTAAATGCATCGTCCGGCATCTGTTCAATAGCCAAAGCATGACCTCTCAACGAATCAATGCAAAATTTACCTGGAAAATGCGACATCAATCATGCAAATTTAAAATATGTTGTACGCATGTTAAAGTACATGCGTAATGTAGTCATTGAAGAATGTAAGGTGACGACTACCAAAGGAAAATCAAACTTTTCAGAATCAAAGAAATCTCATGGACACCCCTTTGATTTGGCAAGCTTTCTGCAAATCTCCGTCGGCACGTCTGGCAGGAGATGAGCCTTATGCATGAAGAATGCTTATCAAGACTAGTACCGGGATGGGTTGGCCGATCAGGCAGCTTTGTCAAATCTCTGCGAAATACCACGATCTAATAAAATGGGGAAGCAAAGATAAGGAGTAAAAAAGAGGGAGGGATTGGAAACATGAATTTAGTGCCAGTTAAACTGAAATGACATACTGTAACTAATGGTGGTTATACCGGATCAGAGCGGCAATTAGTGGTTACAGTTAGGATTGGTGGTTGGATTTAAAACGAGATAAATTACTCTGTCCATATACGTGGTCTGATATAGAATGTCATATGCATCATTAATTACCATAAAAATGCATGAAAAAATGGTAAATAGTAAGAACAAATCTAATTTTATCAAATAGTATGAAAGATCTCATTATTTTAATGAACGAGCAGCAGATTGGATTCTTCTAAAGCAGAGAAATCAGTTTAATCTAATTATAAATACTTTTCTTTAAATCCTTCACATTCACCCACTTCTTATCATTATTTAGGAGATGTTTTCGACAAGTAAATTTCTAGTTTTTTTCAAAGTTAACATATTTTATTGGCGACAAGCTTTATTTCTGTCTGTGGTCCTTCTGTATTGATTTCACTTTGCAATTTGTGCTTTGTATTTGGTCATCTTCTTTATCTTTTTCGAGAACCAAAAAGTCATATAAGAAAATGTTTTATTGTTGGGCATATTAAAAATAATATTCGAGTATTATTATCAACAAAAATGTCTCTATTTTCGAAATTATGTAGGTGTTTGGTTTTCAAAATAAATATTTTTTAATGATTTTATTTTTAGTTCTATTTAATACCTGCGTCCTGTTAAATCTGCAGCATCACTACAATCCTGAAGCAGCATTTCACTCTACAAAATCCATGCAAGTTAGAAAAATATGATTAGTTTAATACGATTACTGCGTACTTCCCTGATTTCCGATCAACGACGAATGATTTCTGAGCTCTGATTTCCCAGCAACTAATTCCTTCAGCGGAATTACGCAGGTCGCGTGCAGCGCAGAGAATCTAGACTTGTAAAAATTTTGTTATGATAAATTGAGTCTAAACTGAGAATAAGAATGCCTCTTTAGCGAAGATGTTGAAAATTTATTGTTATCCCCGTTAGAACTTCGGTAGTAGAGGTTATGTAGACGAAATTTACATGTTCTCTCCTACCGCAGAGATATAAGTGTAGACAGATGTAATTTTTCCCACGAACAATAAGGGATCGGAAGGACATTGCCCGACAGCGTTAGGGAGGAACGGTATTTTATGTCGAAGGTAGAGTGTCCCTGTGCGTGTGTGTGTGTCAAAGCGATGTGTCCCTTGCCAGACACCCCCCATCGGTGTCTCGCATGCATGTATGTAAGCCAATATTAAGAACGTAGAGGTTATTGGTGACCAGCCACCCAAGCATGCGATGTTGGAACTAATATGTAATCGAGGAATTCAAGCAGGGCGCGGAATAACTCAGGCATTGCCTCTCGAAAATGAACATCTTATTTCCAGAATGGATCTTAAAAGTGTTGTACACATGGCATAAATTTCCCTTGATGACCATCTTGAACCAAAGCTTGCTCTGCCACGATGTCGTATACTATGATGATGATACGATGTCGTATGCGTGAATGTCGTATAGTGAAGGGATATTGGTGAAATTAAATAATCTCACGGAATTAGTCAAGGTATGCCATAAATAAAACAACTATAAGGATAATAAAATAAAAAAAGAAGCTTAACAAATGTCCTTCGCGTCCGTTCTAGACGGCCGCAAATTCGCGCGCGAAATACCTGCCGACTGTCCCTGGGAAACAACTCCATGGAAACTGGGAAACTTTGGAAACATTAAATTACTCATACAAAAGCCACCTCATACTATAACGCACTTAATTTTGGCATATTCACATATAAAGTGAACGTTTTAGGATCTAACCAACTGCCTTCGTTCCAATTCACGGTCAATTTTTTAAGACAAAAAATGCACAATGAAATGGAAAAATCACAATAAATTTCAGCTTCAATTTCAAATCTGCATGCACATTATATATATATATATATATATATATATATATATATATATATATATATATATATATATATATATATATATATATATATATATATATATATATATTTATATATATATATATATATATATTAATTAAATTACTTCTATATCTTCAGAGGAAGACGGATTGTTTCCGTCGAAATATCAAGAAAATACGTGTGAGTGTTCTTTTTTTTTGTGTTTCTATATTGTGTGTTACTGTGTATTGTACTATATATATATATATATATATATATATATATACGATTACTATATTATTATATACGATTATTATATATATATATATATATATATATATATATATATGTATATGTATATATATATACATATATATATATACATATATATATATATATATACATATATATATATACATATATATATATATAAATATATATATATATATACATATATATATATATATATATATATATATATATATATATATATACATATAAAAGCAAAGAGAGGCGGAGGAAAATCGTTATTTCAAAAGCATATTCCCATATCGATATGAAGTTACAAGCTATCAGAGTTTCGGCTTCCTTATTGATACTCGAAAATAGTTTTTATTACTATGAAAAAACTCCATTTTAATTAATTTATCAATATTTCATTTTATTTTAAATGAATGTTTGCAAGCTGATGTGTCTTCCATTATAATTCAAGTCGCCGTTCCTGAGACTTTAAAGCAATGACATTGACCTGCCAGTAAGGATAGCAAGTAACCGAGAGACTGCTTCAATTTCAAGAAGCAGTGCATTAAATTTGTTTCAATAGCCAGTATCTTAAGAAGGTCCCACTAAAGAATACAATGTTCATGGTAACGAAGAAACTATTGAAAACTTGCTCCTTTGTAAAATTCCATCGCTAGGGTTAAAACACGATTACATTATTTTTTCGAATTTTCAATGCTGCGACGACAGATGTGACACGCGTTTATCGAAAGACGAAAAAAGATATATAGAAATTAATGAAAAATAAGACAAAGTAGCAACGGAAAATTGAAAAATCATTGACAACATGACTAAAGGATCGATCATGGAATTACACAGGGACAGAAAACAGCAAGTTATGTGAGTGCATGGGATGCGCTGATCAGGAGATGACAGCTAGGGCAGTGGTCGGCAAACCGCGGCTCGCGAGCCTCATGCGGCCCCTTGAGTGTGGCGATTCTTTGAATTTATTTCACGGCACAAGTGGTATGCTCATTTTTAACCCCTGTAATAGTATTCTTGACTCATATAATCAGCTGAAAAAACTATCGTTTGCTATTCTTCCCTTATTAGGCTCCACATATTCATACGAACAATCATTTTCAAGCATGAACCATATCAAGAGTAAATTGAGAAGTCGTCCAGTTGGTGAGAACCTAAAACCTAATGCCTAAAACTAAAAATAAACTTGAATTGAGCAAACTTTTCAAAGAGATGCAAGGCCATTGTTTACATTATTTTTCGTCAGTCACTGTCGGGATTTCATTTTAGATACCTTACACTTTAATTTCATCGATAAATAATACCATTACTAAGAATGATTAAATTTAATTGATCAATTCTTTATGATTAATTTGGGTTTAATTGAAATCAAAAGAGTGAGTGGTGATGAATTCTTGGAAAAAGGGCGATTCCCTCCCGAACGCCTACTTCATCTGGAACACGGAAATAGAATGTGCAGACTCGATTTAAGACCTGGGTGTTACCCACTCCCGGGTAGCGCATATGCTAGGGGGAATATGTGGGCAGGCTAACAAAAAATTAGGATTTATTAGAAGAGTACTGGGTGTAAATGTGATGGAAAGGTCACAGAGAAATGTTATCTGTCGTTGGTTAGACCTCATTTACAATATGCAGCAAGTACATGGGATCCTCACGAAGTTGGGTTTATTGCCGAATTGGGTCGCGTGCAGCGTAGAGGAGCTAGATTTGTAAAAAGTTATTACGATAAACTTAGTAGCGTATCCAAATTATTAGAGCAGTTAGGTTGGGAATCCCTCACGGAGCGAAGGTTAAATTACAAATTAAATCTCTGATATAAATTGGAATGAGATTTCTCTTTAGCAGTGATGTTGAAAATGTATTATTACCCCCATCGTACTACGGTAGAAGATATAATGTCAGTTATTTTAGAGAGGCTATTGACCTCAGAACAGATAGATTCAAGATGTCATGATTTCCACGGACGATAAGGGATCAGAATAACATTGTCCGACCGCGATAGGGATCATAATAGGGTCAAAATTAGTCTGGTTTGTAAACACCCCAGCGGTGGCTTGCAGGGCATTAAAACGTCAAAATATGACATCATGTTTTTTTTCCAACGTACCTTTAATTTAACTAAGACTTAAAAACTCTAATTAAAGCTTATTAGGTCAATTTTAGGGAGCGTTGCGGAGTGAAAGCAGATGTCGCGTCGAGGATTGAGAAAGGTAGGATTGGACATCTGGAGAGGATAAACGAAAGGAGAGAGATGAAGCAAGTATGCATACAGGACGAGTGTGGATGGAGAGTGGGAAGTCAGCAAACGTACCTCAATCAGCTTGAGGAAGTGTTTACCAAATGCAGATTAGGAGTACCAACCTAACTACCTATATAATATTGGTTTAAAAAACTTCGCCTCTCAAAAGAAATTTCAATCGTGGTGCGGTTGATATTTGGCACTGTTGACTAAAGATTTTGTCAGACCACAGGGAGAATAGATGATCTTTGCAGCTCGAAGATTGAAGCGGAAATAGTTCCTGTCGGACATGCACCCGCGATGCTGGAATCCGCTTAGCATGATCTCAGCATTTCATCTCACAAAATAGCCATAAAACATTTCCATTGAAACATAGTAATACCAAGTGTTAATAGCCACCATTTATAACGTACCGCTTACTTGTAGGACACGGCTGACTGGTTTTTATTGCTTTGTTTGCCCGCCTCGCGTCTGCCCAAGGTGGATAGAGAGAGGGGGGGAGGGGGTGGAGTCGTCCGGGAACGGAAACTAAACTGCTCTTGTCACGACACTCTCAATTCCCATTCCCGAGGCGTCCCACGCTCGACTAATAGAGTAAACCTTAATCCGTTACCTAAGGCTCGGTGGTAAATCGCGATTCCCCACTCTTTGCCCGACTAAGTGAATGTTTTATTGTTTAAGTACCCTGCAAGCCACTGACAGGGTGTGTGGCAGGGGGTGAATACACACCATACTAATTTTGACCCGAATATGACCCTACCAACGTCGGACAATGTTATTCTGATTCCTTATCGTTCGTGAAAATCATGAAATCTTAAATCTATCTGTTCTAAAGTTAATGTCTCTCAAATTTTATTGGCATTATCTCGCCTACCGTTGTACGATGGGGGTAATAATACATTTTCAACATCACTTCTAAAGAGAAATCTCATTCCAATTTATATCAGAGATTTATTCTGTAATTTAACCTTCGCTCCGCGAGGGATTCCCAACTTAACTGCTCTAATATTTTGGATACGCTGCTATTTTATCATAACAACGTTTCACAAATGTAGCTCCTATCTACTCTGCTGAACGCGATCCAATTCGAAAGCGATTCTAGAATTGCTCTTGGCGTTATTTTACGGTCTACTCTCACAATGGCAGCGGCGATGTTAATTTTTACTTCCGTAGCAGTAGTGAATGGAACTCGGGCCAATTCTCCTTTCAAATCGATTGCCTCTCCTCTTTAAACATTTTAAACCACCACCTGGCTGCGCCACAAGGAGGAATAGATTCTCCGGGAGACAGCATTGTAAAAGGCCTCGAAAGACAATTTGTTCAGGCGAAAGACAAATATTTCAATGCAGCGTAGCGTGTTACCGATATCGTTACCGCGAGCGAACTAACTATGTTTCAACTAATTGACGCATTACTGGAGTAAAAATAATGAAGTGCTTATCTCACATGAATTACACTCAAAGCTAAAAATATAGCACAGCAGCAAACTTTTCACAATAAACTTTGCGAATAAAAAAATGAGTACCACTTTCTTTAACACCCCCCGTACATACTTGTAATGAATGCGTTTTTACTGAACACAAATATTTTCTTGTGCAATATTTATGACATGCCACTGGTGCAGTAACGAAGATAATCCCCCGTATTTTATGCTTACGCCATTTTTCGCAATGATAATATGTTATTAAAAAAGAAAGACGATGTTGGTGTCTTTATGTTAATAACGTCGTGACAACTTCGGTACAAACTCCTTCCACCCATTCCACGAAAGAAATCATCTATCTTAGATGCTTATGCATCCATGCATTTAATTTTACAGCGGCAATTTGCCATAATTGCCGTCACACTGAACAATGCAATGAAAATATGCGAAGAATATCAATCAGTGCCCGCGCATTCAATCCGTGCATCCGAGTTGGAAATGCAACGCGTCACGTGAGTTCGCCTCTCCAGCCCTGTCCACCTCGGTGTCGGCCGGCTGCCCACCCTTCAGAGCGGCACGAGGCCTTGGAACGGTTGCCGCCGGTCGCTCACGGAGGGGGCGAGGTTCACTGCTTTCACACGGTTTTTGCGGTTCGTTATGAGCACGAGTGATTCAACTTCGAAATATACCCGTGATAATTCGGTGGGTTGAGTATTCAGTTTCTGATCGGATGAATAGATATTTTTCTTTTAGATATTCAAGTTGCCTCCATGTCACCGACAGGGTGTGTGGCAGGGGGTGAATACGCACCAGACTAGTTTTGACCCGAATATGACCCTACCGACGTCGGACAATTTTATTCTGATTCCTTATCGTTCGTGGAAATCATGAAATCTTAAATCTATCTGTTCTAAGGTGAATGTCTCTCTAATTTTATTGGCATTATCTCGCCTACCGTAGTATGATGGGGTAAATTTTGATATCACTGCTAAAGAGACCTCCTTCTAATTTGTGCAATAGATTTAATCTGTAATTTAACCTTCAATCCGGGAGCGACTCCCAACCTAACTGCTCTAATATTTTGGACACGCAACTAAGTTTATCGCAACAACGTTTTACAAATCCAGCTCCTCTACGCTGCACGCGATCTAATTTGGCAATTAATCCAAATTTGTGAGGATCCCATACACTCGCAGCATATTCTATGAATGAGGCCTAACCAACGACAGATAACTTTGACTTTTCGTTACATTTTTCCCAGTACTCTCCTCATAAATCCAAATTCTTTTTCAGCTTGTCCACATATTCCCCGTATATGTTTCACCCTGGAGTGATCGTGAGTGAGGGCGGTGCCTAGGTATTTAATTGAGTCTACACATTCCATTTCGGTGTTCCCAATGCAATAGGTGTTCTGGAGGGAATTGACCTTTTCCCGAAAACACCTCACTTCGCACTTTTTTAAGTTCCATTTTAATTGCCAAGTGTCGCACCAGGGTTGTATAGCACTATGGGCATCTGGCGAAGCTGCCGTGTACTCAGAATCACGGTAAACCACTGCATCGTCGGAAAATAAACAAATTTTACAGGTGACTACGGAGTCAATGCCGTTACCATGGAGTAGGAATAAAAAACGTGCGAGAAAACTTCCCTGAAGAACACTTGAAGTAATTTCCACAGCATTTGAGCTTACTTCATCTATGACTACTCTATGACGTACGATGAGGGTAATAATGCATATTCAGCATCAATGCTAAAGAGAAATACTTCCGATTTATGTATCATTACTTTTCCGGGGACCAAAATTTTCCAGAAAATTGCTTGCGGAACAAGGAAAAGTTACCCTCTATCCTGATGTGTGAATTGCACGCCACAGGGCTTGGTATGAGGAAAGCCTCCTTGGTATGAGGAAGTCAAAGTGAATACACTGAAGACATGTCCAGGGAAATCAAATCAGGTCGAGCTATGGCAGAAGATGAAGAGGGAATTAATAATCAGAAGAAACTGCTTGGAAAAAGGATTGGCAAAATGTTACATCTGGAGTGCGATTTTGTACGGAGTAGAAACATAGACGAAGCAGTGGGATGTTGATCGTTTTGACGTGAGGCATATGACTGGATGTTCAGGGAAAAAGAAGCACTTAGGGTTGTCGATGACAGGGTGTAGAAATTGCGGGGTTGCTGAAGAAGGCTGTAATATGCGCGCCATAACATACCAGAAGGGAAAAAAATAATCCATGCGGAGGATAGAGAGAGCGGCCGGTTTTTCAACTTCGAAGAAGGCGAAGGCGGTGCAATCGGCGGGAGAGGTCATGGCGTCGATTTTTTGGGATATGAAAGGAATTCTGTTGATCAAATATCTTGAAAAAGGTAAAACAATAATTGGGAATTATTATGCTAATCTTATAACGAAACGGGAAGCAAAACTTCGTGCAGGTGAACACGGGTTTTAAGAGGAAAAAAAAGTTCCATCAGGGTAATGCGTCTGCCCACGTCTTGGCGATGGGAAAATTGAAGGATTTGCACAACAATGAAGTGCTGCACTGAGCAATCCCCCACCCTGATCCCCGAATTCGGCCCCCTCGGACTTCCATCTCTTCCGGAAACTCAAAAGTTTCCTCGCTGGCGAACGATTTTCGTCCATTCAAGAAGCGCTTGAGGATGTAGACGAGTTCTTTGCAGAACTTCCGAAAGAAGACTACAGAGATGGGCTGGTGGCACTGGAATACCGATGGATGAAAATGTATCAATAGTAAAGTCGGTTCTGTTGAAAAATATAACTTTTTTGAAAACACAAATTGTCATTTTCATCTTCGGGACGAGAACTTTTCAGGTCACTCTCGTAGTGTTAGTTAGAAGAAGTGTGAATTGTGCTGGAATCCTTTATTGGTTCGCGAGAAGGTGTGTCATTTTCAGGGATCGTCCATAATATCTAATCCGAAGCCTACCTCCAACAATAATCCTATTGCCACAAAATGCTGGAACTTCATCGGGTAAAAATAATTTGCCTTGACCGGGATTTGACACCGGATCCATCGATTCCGTAGATTTCTTAATTCCTCGATTTCCATAGAAACTCACGGTGCAATAGGAGCCTCGGTAGTATAATTGGTTAAAATCACAAGGCCGGAAACCAAAGGACTCGGGTTCAACTCCCGGTCGAGACAAATTAATTTGTCGACGCTGTGAAATGTCTGCATTTCGACGCTCATCGGCGGATGACTCCGTCGAAGTAACGACATCTCTCGCAGTTCTTTGAAACTGTTTCTATACGTTACCCGCCGATTAATATTTCAGGGGATGGTAAACTCAAGGAGGAATTGCCACACCGGGCCCCTGTGCGCCTCGCAACGATCGCTAACGCCTCAGAAGTCAATTGTCCGCGAACTTCGCGCTCCGCCGCGCCGCATGGCCATGTGTGCCCATCTCTGGCCATTTCTGCCACTCGACCTTCCGGAGTCGATGGAATTGAGATGAAGCGATCCATATCTTTCAATCGTCCTCAGCAATCACCGCACACCTCGAAATCACATTCTGTTCGGGCATTTTTTGCCTCTCGGGCTCAAAAGGCATTTGAAAAACTTCATCGCCAGAAATATTCTCATCCTTATCGTATAAATTATGCTCAATGCAACGTGAAATAACACTGAGGAGGAGAGTTACAAATAGGAAGAATTGGTTACGACCTAATTGAGTTGACAGTAGAACTTGAGTAGTGCTCTCCCTGTAACATATGTATACCTCATTCTCGCAGGTTCTTCACGATCACCCGTGTACCAACCACCCTAATCTTTTCAGCGAAATTGATTATTTTACTTGATTCCTTTAATATGAGATTAAAGCCAATATTGATTTAAGATATTTGATCAACATAATTCCTTTTGCATCCCACAAAACATACGTCATGACATTTCCCGAAGGTTGCACCGCCTTCGCCTTCTTCGGAGCTGAAGAACCGGCCGCTCTCTCTATCCTCCGCATGGATTATTGTTTACATTCACGTGAGTAATGGCGCGCATATTACAGACTTCTTCAGCAACCCCGCAATTTCTACACCCCCTCTTCGACAACTATAAATGCTTTCCTTGCTCCTCTTCCCTGGACATCCAGTAATTTGTCATTATGGTCAACTTCCCATTTCTTCTCCCTCCGCCCACTTTTTTTCCGTCTTCCCGGAGGTTTCCCCTAAAACTTCCCCTCTGCCCCCACGAACACTCTCGTTCACCGCCCCGCCGTTCGGTCCATTGCCACCATCCGCCCTTCCCTCTCTCGCACCACCCACATCCCACTATTCACTTCAGCCTCGTCCCTCATCGACTAGTTTCCGAAATACGCAATCACAGCTTCGTGTCAGCCGGCGCATATCTTGCATTTTCACTGGCCGTTATCAATTCCCTCATCTTGGTTTTTTTATTTATTTAGATTCTACCTGGAAAGCCACCACTAGGGCATGTGACACAGGAGTACCCTTAACCCAAAACATTTTCCCTCCTACCGCGGATAGTTATCGATCGTGGAAAAAAATAGCATCTTAAATTTGTCTGTTCTAAAGTTAATCGTTTCTCTAATTTTACTGCCATATACTCGCTTACCGTAATACTATGCAATACGGGGCAATTATACATTTTCAACATCACTGCCTAAAAGACATGTCATTTCAATTTATGTCATAGATTTAATCTGTAATTTAACTCTCGCTCCGTGAGTGATTCCCAACTTATTTTATTTAATTTTTTCGATACACTACTCAGTTTGTCGCAACAACGTTTCACAAATCTAGAGATATTTCAGTCTGCAAAAGGTTTCAATTGCAAAATCTGTCTCTGTTGTCTCCCTTGCCATTAAAATTCTCCTCGTAACGCACTTACAACTACAACCCATTTCCGTAAAAATGCTGATAAAAATACTTGACTTATTCTTCCTGTTTTAATTCACACCCTCCAACTTTTGTCTTTGGCTCAAGTCTTCCTTTTTCAATTGGGAATTTCGTTACTTTCCCTCAATCATCGTTTATCTTCATCCGATTTCTACCACCAGCACCGTTTCTGAAATGCACCCAACAATGACTGGCGCCGCACTCATTGTATGCGATAATGCACGCCCCCCACCCGACACCCCCCTCGCTTTGAAAGTCAGCTGGAAGAGCCTCCAAAATCACAACTCGAACGAAATACTAGTATACCAAAAATCACCTGGATTTTTATATTTGTAATTTTTGTTGATGGTAATTCCAAATTGAAAATTGGGAGTTATAACTGCCTCAACTAAAATAACATCGATTGGGGGATACTCCTAACCACCGTAAACATTTAGCGTCAACCGCGGAGAAAAATACAAAGCACAAAACATTCCCTTAATTCCTGCTCAGTGATTTGCGACGAAATTAATTACCACAGTAGGAATCAAATCAAGGAGTCAGCATACGATTTCATCACATGACATGTGAACTGCCTGTGGGTGGGGAGTCAATCCTATTTTAGGATAGGATATGCAGAGTTGAAAGAGAGGGTGCGCCATACTCTATGAGGTCTATCCATTAAATACGCGAACTGGTGCAATCTGGCGGCCATGACGCGGACTATAGCCCCGCCCCCAAGCGGCGCTAGTTGTCTGAGACCAGGTAAGCCGTCTGTGCTTGGCGGATAAGCCGTCTGTGGCGTGGCGGATCGTCGAGCTGTGCGTATGGTGCCAGTTATGCTATATTTTCTGTTGTCCTTGTTTTTCCTGTTTGTCGAAAATGGAAATTGGTGAAATCACGGAGCAACGAATCAACATCAAGTTTTTGGTGAAGAGCAGTGGTAAAAGTTATCAAGAAATCTGCTAACGGTTATAATCTTCTGAAGAAAAAATCCGTTTCCAAGTGGATTAAATCAAACAAAAAATCGAGAAAAAGCCGATCGAAAATCAAAGTCATGCTCCCGGTTTTCTTTGATATCGAAGGTGTTGTTCATCGTGAATTTCTTCCTGAAGGGCAAACAGTAAATTCTGAGTTCTACCTTAACAGTTCTCAAGCGTTTGAGAGATCGCGTGCGACCACATTTGACTCTAGGCGATGGATCGATCCTTCGCCATGACAATGCACCTGCACATTCAGCATTGAGTGTTCGCCAGTTTCTTTCTAGCAAGGTATTCAATCACCATCCTTGATAATCCTCCTTATTCGCCAGATTTCGTCCCCTGCGACTTTTTCTTATTCCCAAAATGCAAAAATGTGATAAGGGGACATATCACTGGGGAGGTGTGGACACAATAAAACAAGAAACGATAAGAAAACTAAAAAGCCTGACTGCCGAGGTCTTCTAAAGGGTGCTTTAAAAAGCTCATGAAAAGAAGAAGATGGAATAAGAAGGCATAGCCATACGAATGGAGAGTTCTTTGAACTGGGGACAAAATCGACGTAGACTAAATTTTGTAAAATAAAGTTTTTATCGCCTGAGATCGCGTATTTATTGGACAGACCTCGTATGAAGGTGGGGGAACTGTCAGGAAAGTTTGTTTGCACTAGTAGATATGTGATGGCTGATATATTAATCCTCGATTAAAGGTTTCCACGGCGAATGTTTTCTCACTATAATGTTTTCGGGTTATCCAGCACCGAGTGAAAAGATTTCGTAATGACTCAACGTTTGGATCTCTCTGGTGGGAACATCATCAGGGGAAGTTTGAAGAGTACGTTCCTATTTTCGCCTTTATAGGTGTGCCTCACTGAGATAGCTGTGGACCACTGTTCGCCATGTTTTTAATTTGAAAAATATCGAACGGTCCGTTATTGCTCTTTGATGGACAGGTGACTTTTCCACAAAGCGCTGATGTGAAACCCATCTTCCCTATAGAAATTAGACGCCCACTTAATTATCTCGATTGCTTCTGCAATCAACTGAGGACAGCCCATCAATAGCCCAATTTTCGCCTAAACTTAAGCCTTATCGAAGAGCATCTTGTGGTTCTGACGCTCTAGTGACGGCTGAAGTCATCCACCGTCTTATCCCTTTTCGTGCTCCCACGGTCCGATTTCATTGACCGTTGGCTCTGTCCTGTGATATGTAGCTTTAAGCAACAGGTACGCGAAATCTCATACAAGCCGAGGCGGGAAACTCTTTACAGTTAGATTTGCGGGCAATCTAGACAGCCGATCGTCAATAGGATTACGACCATTACTCAGCGTATTGTGGAATCCTGCAGAGGCGATAAGTATTGCATGATGATTAATGATAATAATAAAACGAAGGTAATGAGATTCTCAAGAAATGGTAAGGTAAAGATGAAAATTAAGTACGCATTAAAGTTGGAGAACTCAAACTAGATCAGATTGGAGAGTGACTTATTTAGTAAAAGTTATGGACGAAAGGGAGCAGAATAATAGTTGGGGCATAAAATAATGAACAAAGAAGCATTTACAAAGAGGTGGGAGTTGACGACACGAACCTTAAGTAAAGATGTAAAGAAAAGGCAAGCGAAATCTTTAATACGGAGCGTTTTACATGGCTTTGAAACTTGGTCTTTGAGGCAAGAGGATAAGCGTGGATTGGAGAGTTTCGAGATGTGGGTGTGCACGTAGAAGAGTGGAGAAATAGGTAGAAAAACAGTCGATGAAGCTCCGAGAGTGACAGGGGATGACAGACTGCAGTTGGAAGAAGGCAGGGCAAATGGATGCTGAAGACAGATAGGTAGTAAGAGAGGAGAGAATGGTGAGGGAGGGAGGAAAAGAAGAATCACAATTGTTTTACTACAGCCAGAGTACATTCCATGATTGGAAAATGTCACCCATTGAGTCTACCTGCATTTCCTTTTAGATGCACTCAATTTATATAAGCACGAAGGTCGCACATATGTATTTGATGTTGATTGGAAATGGTGTGACCCTTAGTATGGCAACCAGTCCACCTCAATCTATACAAGCATGGGCTCTCGGGGGCCATTTCCTTCAGCGGAACACTCGAGACGATGGAAGGTTGACAAAAGAAAAACGCTCTCATATAACCAATGCCACTGGATTAAATTAGTTCCAAGCGACGTAAAAACACCAGGCCCGAATTACTCACGCCACGGGAGCCCGGACCCTGGATGGCCACCTGAAATGGATTCGGCTAGTTTCACGGAGTAGTTACTGAAGCCATTTCACCTATCCGATGCAATAATGGCATCTACGAGCTAGTAGAAACGTGTGGCATCGTTAGGGAATAACCCACTGGCTATATTCGCTGTGTAATCATGGCAAAAATAATGACTTGATTGATCGTTGATAAGTTAGATAATTCAGTGCGCAAATCCACGGTGAGAGTGAACCTTGGCAGACTCTCCTGCTCATCTCCTCTTAATATATTAAATAAGTTATCAGCAAAAGTACTGATATAAATTTTTACTTGTATTGCATCTCTATTATAATAAATAGTTTCCTTCCAATGAAGAAGTGTCACGAAAGTGGATAAACGCTTTGACAAATTTTTTTCGCCAATTTCTGGAAAGACAGAACATTAATAAATGGTAAATGATTACCAAAATGCTCGCTAAAAAATTAATTTTATTAATGTATTTCACAAATTTTGAGGGAAAAAACTAGCGGTCAAAAACTGATTCGTAATAATTGCAGGGTAAATATGTTATTTTTAGTGTAGGCATTGTCAAAGGGGAAAATAAAATAGCATTACGTGTAGCAGATGACATTAACCATAGGTATTGAATGATAAGAAAGAGCCGCGAAATAAAAAATAACGCAGTAAAAAAGGATGAAAAACTATGAAGATGCTCGCCAAGAGAAAATGGTGCCATTCAGGAAAACTAGAAATAAATTTTCGGATCCAATTTGAGGATAATAGAAAAAGTATTGTGAGCAAACTCCAAAAGCAGGTCAGAAACGATCAAATCGCTAGTTTCCCATTGGCAAGGCAACAACAAAATCAAAAACTATGAGACAACATTCAATTATGGCCAAAAGATCGAGCATGAGATGGAATTCGGTAATAAAACAAACAAATACGCAATAGAGTGTGTGGATGACACTGAAAAGAGAACATTATGACCACTAAGGAGAATAATGTTGATTTTGATGGCAATAAAATTAAAATGAAAATAAAATTAAATTCTGAGACTTAAAACTACAAATGGTCTTAGCAAGGTTACTTTTTAATTTGAAAATCACAAAACAAACCTAGATGTTATAAAAGTCAAAAATACTTGAAGAGACATTTCAATGCAACAATTTCAGAGTGTAAAAATCATTCGCCTTGACTGGCATTCGAACCCTGATCCCTCAATATCCGGTCGAGTGCTTTAGCCACTTAAGCTACCGAGGCGTCCTCTTAAACTCTGAAATTTTGGGGCTTTTAAAGGAACTAGATGTTGTGACGAAATACCGTACATACAATGTCACAGGCATTCGTAGTCGTGCGCGATGCGCCACAGTCCACGAGGTTAAAGCCAACTTTAAACACTTATGGTGTTTTACTTTGACAAATTCCAAAGAAACTGCGGGAGATGCCGCAACAGTAACTTTTAACGGAGTCATCCGCTAATATGCATTTCAATGCAACAATTTCAGTAAAGACGAATGATTTTTAATCTCTGAAATTGTTGCATTGAAATGCACATTAGCGGATGACTCCGTTAAAAGTTACTGTTGCGGCATCTCCCGCAGTTTCTTTGGAATTTGAAGAGACATTTTCAGAATACTGCGATTCATTGGTAGATAATATACATTTACCCTTAATAAGAGATAAAATAATTAATTAATGGAAACTATCCCCTGCAATCCCTATTCCAAAAGTTCAAAATCTCACTAAACCTGAAAACTTCAAACATTCATTCGCATTTTTGGAAAAGAACAAAAATTTGGATGATAACATTTTCTCTGCTCACCAGATAGGCTGAAGGAAAGATATCAATAAAGATAGTGCACTTCAAGCATTTTTTGTGGGTGGAGAATGGAGCTAAACGATGAGCAAATTGCAATAAGCGTGACCTCAAAAAAAAACATGAACTGTAAATTGAGACATTACGGCAAAAACTGCATTATATTTTACCAGGAGGCATTGTTCCGAAACGGCTCCGAGATCATATAAATGAAAGAGCTATGTAGCAAAAATAAATGAAACTAAATCACAAAAATTAAGAAATATCATACGTAGATATTCCCAAGAAATTGTGGTGACTGAATTTTATTTTAATTTGATATTAATAAAAACGTTTTGTTTTCTGTTTATTTAATACGCTCTGTAAATATACTTTTGCCGATATATTAGCAGCTGACACATTGGCGAACATATCAGGTTGAAAATATTTGACCACGCACCAAATAAATAACTAAAGGAGCTTACCAAAAGGCTCCAAATTAATAAATTGAAACTGAACGTTAAAAAACCTCCAGCAAGGCTAATTAAAAATTCAAATGGGAAAGAGAAAGAGTTTTTTTAAGAAACACCCCCGACGAATAGAACCAGAAGGCTAAATATTAGAATGCCATATGCTAGTGAAATACCTTGGCGTAAATAGTTGATTCTCTCTCAAGTTTGGAAGCCATGTCAATTGGGCATGTTCACTCAATGGTGTGAAGGACTGCTACCCACTGGAAGTAATTCTTATCCCCTTGGCAGGTTAAACACGATGTCTAGTTTTTTTAGACACTTCCCTTTCTTTCATGTGCTCGAATGTGATTGCTTGTGCGGCCGAGGGAATGCGTAATTGTAAATCGCGGGTCACTGGCGAAGAAGTTTGAAACCCTGTTTGTCCTCTCGTGTGGCTGACGGAGTGAGTTTGCAAATCTAGGTTCGTCCTTTGAGCATTCTATGTCAATTTCTCATTTATTTCAGCGCGATTGGCGGGTCTCTAAACCCTGAGTGCGGGAATGATTGCGACTCGTGAAAGTCACCGCGTCACACCAACCCGAACGGGAGAGGGTGGCCATCGCTGTCTTTGAATGCGTGTCCCAAACCCCTCTCTAAATACCACATTCCCGTGCTTCCCTTCCCAAAAGACCAAGGTCTTGAGTATTCATTCCGAGGACCTTATCGTCAAAAGAAGTAGGGAGAGGAAATGTGAAATTCCGTATTGACCTCACATTTTTAAGCTTCCTTGAATACATACAAACTTTATTGATAGAATTTATTATTTTAAAATTAATGTATATCGTAAGATGCGTAATGAATGGATACTAACTTCGAGTATATGCAAGGATTTTCGCACTGCAACACAATTTAGTTTTTGATAATCAGATCAAGATATTGAACATGAATGGTACCATTTTATTGGAGGGGACCTATGAGGGACACACTCGTCCATCATGACTTGAAATAAAAAGCTCTTCTACAGGTAAAGAAGCCTTGGTTTGCATTTTCGCAGAGGAAATTTCAGCCGCAGCACGTCGAAATATTCTACATAGCCTACTTCCTTAGGCCTACTTTTTCTTTGGGTTCAGTAGACAAGCAAATTACGCCGACTAAGATTATATACGTGTGTACGGGTGATGCCACTCTACGGGGAAATAAATGCCAGACAATTATAATCAAACATCGGATAGCAAGTAAACGTAGGAATGGAGGGTTATATTAAAATATGTTAAGAAAGAATTAAAACAAATGCAGCATAGTCATGGAGGAGTCAAAATAAATCTTTTTCTTTCCTTCGCTGACTTTTCTATTCAAAAACGTTCTCGAGCTCACGTACTGCGTAGATACCATAGATTGATCCTCGGTACAACATAAATGATTAACCTCACTTATTGCAAAGGTTGGAAATCGAAGGGCTTCCTGATGAAAGAAACATATACGTAGTGATACGTCAACTGGGATTAATTCTACCTTTGAAACTGATTTTCCGCCTAAAGCCTTCATTCGGATAATATACTTGTCTATATATATAAAGGAGAGTGTTTGTTTGTATGTATGTAATTTGTTTACTTTTTTGCTGTCATAGAAACAGCATTTTTCCAACTATGCCAGCAGGATACTTTTGCAAGAACACTATTGTATTCAGAATTGCCGAGATATTATACGTGGAATACATCAAGGAAAGTCTTTTGTAGAAGAAAAATGGGCAACTTTGATCCTGAGAATAATATGTATTCATGTGACGCATTGGGCCGAGTCTACACAGTCCATCCTTACAACGCCGAATGTTATTTTTTAAGAATGCTTCTACATACCATTAGAGGACCTCGCTCATTTGCAGAATTAAGAACGGTAAACGGAGAAATATGTGAGACATTCAGAGAAGCTTGCCAGAATTTAGGGTTGCTAGAAGGAGATCAACACTGAGATGACTCATTGCGAGAGGCCAGTTTGATTTCTCTTCCAGGACAAATCCGAATTTTGTTTGCCATCATAATAACCTTCTGTAATCCATCTAACCCAAAAACATTATGGGAAATATATAAAGAATCAATGAGTGAGGATATACTGGCTAAAGTTCGAAGTGAAAATCCTACATTGGATATTACGATTAACTCCGACATTTTTAATAAAACTTTGATTATTTTGGAGGAAAAGGGTATCACCATGGTTAACAAGACTTTAGTGGAACTCGGTCTTTTTGCACCTGTACAAGATCAACAGGGTGTATTTTACCCAGATTATATACGTGAAACTAGCTACAATGTCTTAGACTTAGAAGCATACATCGCGGATAAAAAGCCACTTCTTAATGAAGATCAGAAATTCGCGTACGAAACAATAATGGATCAAGTAGATAAACAAGAAGGAGGTATCATTTTTCTTGATGCTGCTGGTGGCACGGGAAAAACATTTTTAATTAATTTAGTTCTCGCTGAAATCAGGGTTCATGGAGAAATTGCTCTAGCCGTTGCATCTTCAGGTATTGCAGCGACATTAATGGAAGGAGGAAGAACAGCCCACTCTGCCCTTAAGTTGCCACTTAATATTTCCCGACAAGAAAATCCCACATGTCATATAAATAAAAAAAGCGGCCAGGCACAAGTTCTTATAGAATGTAAATTGATAGTATGAGATGAGTGTACGATGGCTCATAAAAAATCTCTAGAGGCCCTCAACGCAACACTTCAAGATCTTAGAGGAAACTGCAGTTTAATGGGAGGAGCTCTGGTACTCCTGTGTGGAGACTTCCGTCAAACTCTGCCTGTCATTCCAAAATCGACTCCAGCCGATGAAATTTATGCCTGTTTAAAACATTCTGTTCTATGGAATCATGTCCAAGAAATTAGCCTTAAACAAAACATGCGAATCCTCTTAAGAGATGGGAATGCTCAAAATTTTGCAAATAAACTTTTGGAGATTGGAGAAGATAGATTAGTTATTGAAGCATCTGGTATGATAAAATTGTCATCAGATTTATGTGTATCGGTGAAAACTGTCCGCGATATGATACAAGCAGTCTATCCTAACGTTAATCAAAATTATAAAAATTTAGAATGGTTGCGGGAAAGAGCCATTCTTGCTCCTAAGAACGATGATGTTAATGAAATCAACAAGGAAATACTAGCCATGCTGCCAGGAGACGTGATTGAATATAAATCGGTTGATACCGTAGTGGATGCTGACGAAGCCGTCAATTATCCAACGGAATTCCTAAATTCACTTGATCCAGCTGGATTGCCACAACATCGCCTTATACTTAAAGTAGGATCTCCAATCATTTTATTGCGAAATTTAGATCCACCAAAACTCTGCAATGGGACACGATTGTGTGTGACAAAATTAATGAAAAATATAATCCAGGCAGTCATTTTAACTGGAAAAGGTGAAATAATTTTTATTCCACGGATACCTCTAATCCCAACTGATCTTCCCTTCAACTTTAAAAGATTACAGTTTCCAGTCCGGCTAGCTTTTTCAATTACCATTAATAAATCACAGGGACAGTCTTTAAAGTTTTGTGGTGTTGATCTAAGATCGCCATGTTTTAGCCACGGGCAACTTTATGTTGCTTGCTCCAGAGTAGGTTCGCCTAAAAATTTATATATTCTTTCTCCCGGATATGAAACAAAAAATGTAGTTTATAAACAGGTGTTAGATAAAAAAGATTCTTAAATTTGTATGAAGTAGTGTCTTATTGTACTTTATAATTTGTTGTTTTTATTTATGTAGTATATTTATATTATTGTTTCTCCCTAACCCGTGCAAAGTCGGGTATTCAGCTAGTAGCTGATAAAGTATTATCCTCTTAATTATTGTCCATTGAAATGGTGATACTGCTTGCTTACTGAAATTTTTCAATTTTTCCTTAACCTTTTTTAATAACGGAAATTATTGTAAAGTACCATACCTGGCAAAATTCCACGAAATTGACTACGGTATGAACACCCGGATGAACAGGATTCTGCCAACAGGAAATAGATAAACATATAGTTTGGATATATTTAAATGTTCTAAGAGGGGTATTAATAAACTCTCTATCTTAATTCTATTCATGATTGAAGTTGTTTAAAAAAATGTATGCTTATAATGTGTTTGTTGTATATTTTCTACTTGTTAATGTAATATGATTGCATCTGTTAGTAATTGGGTCTACTCTGATGCCCGAATATAAACCTCTCTCCCTACTCCATTTTCCGCCAACTAAGAAAAATAATCATAACAAATATAATTACAAAATACAAATAATTTTCTCGACTGAAAGCTGACCTCCGAAGAAATCGCAATTACGGTCAATCATGTTGGAGAATTTAACATCGCACTAAAACAAACAATAAAACCATTGAATGTTGTTTCACTGACTTTATTCACTGAAGCGACACAATTAGTGATTTTTTTAATGAAATGGTTTGAACCTAAAGTTATTAGCTTGTTTATAAATAGCTGGCGAATAATAGTATGCAGTGAATCGGAAACATTCCCTAGGCTAAAGGCAGGTTAGCAAAGAAAACGAAAAATGAAATGAGCCTCCACTTTACAATGCATTTAATATTTTCGATGTATGCAAACCCGGCCCGATAACCCAACTGTGCGTGCTTGCTATTCGGTTGCCAGCTAACTTGCTAAATAGATATTTCGTAGAAAGAAGTTAAGGATATATTTAACCAATTCCAGAAAACAATTTATTCGTATTAAAAAATTGCTTACGTTGTTTCTAAAGTTGTAAAATCTTATTTTTTTCTAAACAGATGACTAGATTGAAGTGAATTGGGTCGTTGTGACTGCAAGATTATCAGCATGAAGAATCGAAAGATAAAATAGATAAAAATTACCGTTATCATCAATATCAAACAAGTAGTGCGTAGGATTATCACCCACGATAACAAAATACTTCAGAGCTGCAAAATTAATTTTTCATCAGAGGTCTTGGTACTTACATAGGATTTCTGAACCGGGTATTCATAGCTAGGCCCACTAACTCCTTTTGCCTAGGTAAATAGCGTTCATCTTGAATTCAAAATGTTTTAGGCTATCGCCATTAAAACAAATCTAATCATTTTCTCAACCATATATGTCACATTGGGCAGCTTTCGTATCAAGACACTTCCCATTGCTGTATCTAGAATACCTTACCTTCATCAATATAATTAGAAAAAATTAATGGGGAAGACATTTTTTTACCCGAGCAAATATTATTTCAGAGATTTTATCTTTGTTCTTTGCTTTGATTTCTTGCTTGAGCAAGGTATGGAATTAATTTGGACAAGGCTCCTATACCTACGTGTAACTTACGTTGTGGGTATCAACGTAAAACAAGAAATGATACTTTCAAGAGGAATTAATTGGAAAAAAAACTTTTGAAGAGAAGACATGAAAGGTCTAACAAGATCGAATGTATGGTTGAAATAGAAAGTATTAATTTAAAGTATTGCAACCTTTCATTACACTCACGATCACTTCCCAAACTAATGTCTAATGCGCTGCAGTTCCTAATCTAGCGCTTTAATGATGTTCTCAGAAGAACGCTCTAGCGGACGAAAGTGTAACTTCCTCCGCCTTTCGTGTGCCTATTTTTCTTCCCTCCGGCCTAGGCTCGAGGGTGCAGTGAATTCGTATCGTACGTCACATGACTCGTGTGTTGGAAACTTATATCATTTGTATTCTCGCTTGTATAAAAACTATTGAATAGTGAAAGATTAACGTATTACATTTGGGTTGAATGTTCCATTCTTAAATTTCGTGCTTCAATTCTTGTTGTGACAATCTAAAACTTTTACTTGATCGAAGACTAGAGGAACGATTTTTCGAAGACCTGTCGCCAATTAAGTGTGAACGCACTTAACCGTGTTCATATAAATTCTTCCAAGCAATTGCGATGCCAAAATCTGATCCATACGACCCTCCACCGCCGTACACACCGCTTGTAGGTTAGTGGGAAAATGTTACGTAACATAGTAGTAGTTGTGTTGGAAGCGTAATTCCCGAATAATTTGATTAATATTAGCGTATATATGGTACTTCTTGTTGCATTCTGTAATTTAATTAGAATCAAATAGGAGGGCAAGGCCTGAAGTAAATTTAGACATTATTTTTGTATGTATATATTGTATGAGCCCTCTCTACACAATCATTTTTGAACATATATTTAGTAAACTGTTCTCCATTTTGCAATGAGCGCATGTCAAAAACAGTTTGCTACCCGTACCCACCCAAAAGAAGCGATAAAATTTGATGGCAAATTTGAGATCACTTAAGATTTTGGAAGTGTAGATGACTAAGTTGTTCCCTCTTACTTGTCACTTTGAATGTGCTTCTGAAAAGTGATCTCCATTTTTATATATTACTTTGGATTAATTAAAAACACTATCTTTAAATGAGCAAAATAGTGGTATACATGAATTATAGAGAAACCTAAGTATATTTTTATTTTGAAAATTCTAATCCTTTCAAGTCACCATTTGGGAGAAGGAAATTTATTGACAAGCAGTGGAAATGGCCATTCCATATCCTTAAAAACTTTGTTTGGTATATTCACTTTTGTATGCAGCACATTGGTGTTCATCCTTCTTGTTATGGTCACTCTAGCTACTCCATAATCTGGTGGCATCGTTCTTGTCACTTGGGCATTCAGAAAACTTATTTTGATGTTCATTGAACAAACCTGCTTTCCTCATTCTCTCTGCATATTTACCTCGTATGCATATCCATTTATTTCAATGCGCAAAATTTTGAGCTTAATGAATTTTTCAATGTCTGGCCGCTAAAAATACCGTCACAGCAACTTGTCTCTGAAATCGAGGATTGTACCCAGTAGATTAAAAAACGCCATACCTTGCCTTAACTTTCACAAACTTTGTTTTATTTGAATGAGGTGCATGATTTCTAGGATTTACGACACTTCATAGATAACGTTTTTTACATTTGGTTTTGTGGCAGGGCTTGGTATTTTATATCCAGTGATATTAACTTTTGGTCCCTTGATACGACAAACATGCCCCTTTTGTTTCCTACTTACTGGCCAGGATAAGTGGAGAAGTAATATTTAAAGGCTGCTAATCAAATCCATTAGTGATCCTTTTAATTTATCTTCATCAGAATTACGCCTATATTTTCATGATTTTATTTCTTCCACGAAGAATTATCAAATGAAATTTATGAATCCGTAGAACAATTATGTGGCAACAAGTTACTTTGAGACTTATTTTAGATGAATAAATGGAGAGCCTCCACTCTTTGATATTGCAGACATTAAAGCCGCATAATTCCATTACCATCACTATGAAGTTACTAGTTGATAAAATACCCATTTTTGCTGTTTCCATTTCTGATCAGTATCTTTCCCTGAGTTCAGCACTTCATGATTCATGCTTAGGAAAAAGAACAAATAAAACTCGAGTACGATAATGTACACTTTTGTCTGCCTTCATATTGCAGGTGTGAAGAGAAAGTCCAAGCTGAAAAGCTTCTCCATAGTGGTTTTCTTATTTTTCAGGCGACACCCAGCCACATGGACCAGCATATTCTGCACCAGATCAGTATCAATCAGAAGATCATGGCCCCACTGGAGTTGGTCAGCCCCCTGGATATCAACCTTACTCTGGTCCGGCACCATACCCAGGTGGACCGGGTGGGAATGGACCGTGTTACGGTGCCATTCGAACTGTGACTGTGCCACAAACTATCATTATAGTTAATGCATGTCCAGCATGTAGGGTAAGTTGTTTGCAATGGGTATGTTATGTCATGTGTTCTCTAAGAATTGAATGACAACAAGTTAATAATGACATTGCCTTTGCCAGTGAAATGTATTAACATGTTTTGAAGATATCTAAAAAATTGAAAATTCATAATGGGTCAACCCAACCCAACAATCGTTTTTTGGCATTTCTCCATAATATTACAATCTCTACTGATGTCTTCATTCTTCAATAGCTCTTTGCACTGTCATTTTCCATTACCTGCTTCTCACAGTTCATCTTGGGAATTGGAAATTATTGAAGAAATATTTTCCTTGGAAGCTGATGTACCAAGTTAATTCTCTGAGTGACCCATGTTAGTGACACTGGTTTTCCTCTGTTCCACTCACCCAACTTCTTTTCCATCCTGTTTGTATGAGTGAATTGGGTCTTGAATTTGAGTAATTTTGGAAAAAAAATATTATATTCCAGAGACAACCAAAAACTTTGTGCAAAATTTCAATTCTTTTGGTAAAAAATATTTACCACTCATGAAATATGGTGCAAATTTTGCTGTTTGGAGTGTAAGAATACAAAAAAATTCTTCTATTCCACAATCGCATAACTCTTCTTATGGTTTTTTGATGTATAAATCACTATCATTTCCAGGACTTAAGCTTATCACCTGTGTGCATAAGCAATCTAGTACCTTAATATCAAAGGAATTGAGCCAAGAAAAAGGGATTCCTACCATACGCATTCACACTACACACAAAGTTGGAACAGATGTTCCTCCTGAAGAGCCGAAGCGAGGCCATTTTAAGTAAGCTGTGACATCCAAATGCATCAACTTCTGGCCTGTGGCCCAATTGCTGTTTCCACTGATATGGGAGGTTTTTTAAACGCCCCCACGTCCTAGAGTGACCGATTTCAAAAAGGTGTAACTTTCATCGACCTAATCCTCCAACATGTTCTTGGTCCTGCTATGTTATGATGGCCACTGTGTGGGTCTCATTTTTTGTTGCTTACAAAATACACTGATGTGCTAATTTGATTCAAAGGCATTTCTTATAAGTGAAAATTTCATCTTAATGTCTTTATATTTTTCCTTTAAAAACGATGTCTTAATTGTGAATGAAATAAAATCTCTCCAACTTGGAACCACATACATTCTATACCCTGATGACCTTCAGCGATTGCTTTTCTCCCCCTGGGATGTCATGTCTTCTAGTATTATTCACAGGTCACTGAGAAATTTTGGTCCGCGGCCCGCGGTCATTCCTCGTGCCTAAACCGTAGTCCCCAACCTCACCACCATCTCTTCCTTCGCCTACCATCGCATTCCAATCCCCCATCACTATGCAATGTTTCCCTGAAGGGACACATGCAATTATGTCCACTAATTGATCGTATATCCTATCGACCTCTTCCTCTGCATGGTTGCTCGGTGGCATGTATACCTGAATAATAACCAAGTTCGTCGGTTCTGCTTTTATCTCTACTAGTAATATTCTATCCGTTACCTGTTCTATGTCGACTACGCTTCTTCCTACTTCTTCATTTAATACTATGGCAACCCCTCGTTTGCTCTTGTCCCCGCCGCTGTATATTATTCTGTACTGATCACTCCAGTAATCCCCACTATCCTTACATCTCACCTCACATAGACCTAAAATATCTATATTTCCCCTTCCCATCCGTTGCTTAATATTCCCTAATTTTCCTGTCCTCAACATTGTCCTAACATTTCAAGTTCCTATTCTAACTGACTTGGTCTTCTTCTCCTGCGTCTTCTGTCCTACTGCTGTCGGTTTTCCCTTGCAAGGGTTTCGTGGGATGACGACCGCGGAAGCCTTGCCTCCCCCGCTGCTGGGCATGACACACAGCCGATTGGGCCTAGCCCCGTAGTTGCCAGGACTCTAAATCTCTGTATTGACCATCATATCCCTTGGGAATGATAATTGAGGTGGTTTCCCGATGCCTTCCTCAATAGTGTTTTTAATGTGACACCATCACTTACTGGCCGCCCCACTGGGGTCAGACGCCATTGCAGTCGCCTCACTGAGGCACAGACGCTGCGTGGACTACCTTTCGTCTGGCTCCTAACCTTCGACCTATCTGGCATGGGTGACCCTACCAGGAGCAATTATTATTACTCCCGCCAGTATAGCTCTAGGGGTCATCGGAACTCACGAACTCCTCCACCACGTGAAGGTTGTAGTCCCTGGAGGTGATTAGGACCTATATTTCACTTAAAATTTGAATGCTGATAATATACGAGGGTAATTAGAAAAGTTCTTGGAATGTAATAGAAATAAATTACCTTAGTGAAATGTTTTAATTTTTCAATTCAGTCTCCCTGTACCCTAATGCACTTGGTCCTGAGATATTGCAATGTCTTTGAAATCCCAGCTCGAAAATTAAGATTCCTTCAGAATTGCAAAATACCTTCAATCGTTTCAGGCTCAACTTTATGGAAGTTCATGTTCATTAAATGAAGAACACAATGTATATTTCCACTGTTCTTTATTTTCGTATTACTAGTTTCATTGTGCTTAGGTGTCGTCAGGTACCATATGATGATGCTTAAGTGTTGAAAATAAAGTACAGTGGAAATATACATTGTGTTCTTCATTTAATGGCAAAATACCTGTCTACTTTGGCAGTTAGTTCTTTGTTTAAAGAGAATCCCCGTCCACTGAGGAAAGTTTTGAGCTTTGGGAAGAGATGGAAATCTAAATGGAGCCAAATCAGGCAAACGAGGCGGCAATTCTTGTCTTAGTGCACGTATTTTTGCCATGGCAATGACGCTTGTGTGTGGGTGTGCATTGTCTTGATGAAAGATGACTTTCTTCTTTGCCAAACCTGGCCCTTTTTCATGTATCTTTTGCTCTAGTTGGTCCAGGAGGTTAGGGTTGTGTTGTCCAGTAATTGTTTAATCTGTGGGAAGATTATATATCAGCAGAGTCTGTTTTGCATCCCAGAAAACTGAATCCATCGCCTTTCCAGCCGAATGTATTGCCCTTCCTTTCTTCGGTGGTGGTGAACCAACATGTTTCTACTGCTTTGACTGCTGTTCTCTCTCTGGAATATAGTAGTGGACCCAAGTTTATCTGTGGCTACAAACCGGTACAGAAAATCTAGTTAGTTTCTCTTAAAAGGAGTCAAACAATGTTCGGAAATATCTATGCGGATGCGTTTGTGATACTGCATCGAGAGTCACAGCACCCATCTAGCGGATAATTTTCTCAGTGTCCCAGTCAGTGTGTTAACGGATCAAGAACTAGAGATGTGACTTTTCTTAATAAAAAACAGTATCTTCTTTATAGTGGTTATAAATGAAACAGTTTCCGGTGTCACTTGGTGGGAATTCTTCGTATTGAAATTAAATTTAAAACACTTCGCTTTTCCACATAAAAAAAGCAAAGTGTTTTAAATTTAATTTCAGTGGTTATAAATCATTAACCTTTTGCACTCAGATGTCGAGCCACACTCGACACGGAGTTTCACCACGAGGGGAATTGGGATTTTTGTCTATTTTTCCAATAACTTTTCTTGTAATCATCTGCATGAAAGGAAAAGGAAAGTGGAAGCTTAATTAAAAGCATGGCTTGTTTTATAAATGAATAGTATCGACCGATTATGTCGTCGTCGACATAAATGCCGTCTCCAAAGGATGCCACCACCTATGCAGATGTTTTTTGTAATCTATTTACCGTGTTGTTCTTTTTCATTTGTATTGTTTGCTTTTTATTATTTGGAAGTCAGCTAAATGTAAAGCAATGTCTTTTAGAGATTATCGGTGTCTGAAAAAAGATCGCCAGAATGTAAAGTTACCTCAGTCAGCTAATCTTTAGTTCATTGCTTTCTAGTTTGGACTCATTCATTTCCTTTTCTTCCTAGTGTCCGCTGTCTCATCAAACATTCTGTCTGCTCTTTTCCTATCTATTGCATAGTCAGGAATCTTGAGGAGGAGGGTCCAAGATATGATCTATTATATTCATAGTAAAACACGAACCTTAGGCCTTTTCTTGGAGTCATGCTTTTTTGAAGTTGCATCATCGTTGTTTGAGGAGGGTCCAAGACATGAGTCATTGATTCATAGCAACTCGAACCCTAGCACTTTTCCTTGGTCGTGCTTTTTTGAGGTTGCATCATCCTCCTGTGGTAAAAAAACCTTCCTTATCTTAGTCTCCGAGGTTTGCTTACGTTTCTAGAAGCATAACGCAGGTGTTTTCCCTAATGACAGAGGGTTCTCTTACAACAGATGCTTTCTCTTTAGTTGGACGAATGCTTTGCCAGCTAGTAATTGCTCATTCTGAACGATTTTCACCTCCTAACAATGGATAAGTATTCCAAAGAATTAGAAAGCAGCGACGAAGAATCGTACATCAAAACTAACGAATTTATTAACAAATATAATAGTGACAAAAGTGAGTTATCTGAGAATGCGTTTGGAGATGATGAACCAGTCGCCGGTCCAAGTGGAACTATGGAAAGGAAAACGTCCAAAGATGAAGGTGAATGTACTGACAGTGACAGTGATGTTGAATTCATACCGACAAAACGAAGACACACAATTGTATATTCAAGCGATAGTGGTGGAATTATAGGTGATAGTATTGTGCATTCGGGCATAAGGCCAGTGGAAGTAGTGTTTATAGTGGAAAACCAGAAAAAGAGAAGTGGAATGCTGTATCTGTGAATGACCACGATCCTAGCAGAATCCCCTTCTCCACTGGTCAGGTACGTGTTGGACCTCAAGTTCCTTCTGGATGTGCCACGCCAATAGAGTTTTTCAGTTGTTTTTTACTGACACATTGATACAAAATATAACGGAAGAAACTAATGAGTATGCTAGGCATGAAATTAGCCAGAAAGATCTATCGCGGCGATCCACTCGGAACAATTGGAAAGATGTGACGATTGCGGAAATGAAGGCTTTTGTTGGCGTAATACTAAATATGGGTGTATTGAATCACCCTAACTTAGAGAGTTATTGGTCCACGGATTTTGAGTCTCATATACCATTTTTTCGAGCTGTTTTCAAAAGAGAAAGGGTCTTGCAAATATTTTGGATGTTACACTTGAAACATGATCAAAAGTCGAGAAAAGATTTGAGAACAAGAACCAAGAAGGTAAACTGCTTCTTGTCATACCTTGAAATGAAATTTAGGGAGAGATTCTGTCCTGGAAGGGAGATTTCTGTTGATGAGGCTGTTGTTGGTTTCAAGGGAAAGATAAACTTCATCACCTATAATCCTAAAAAGCCAACAAAATGGGGTATTCGTCTATATGTCCTCTCAGATTCCAAATTTGGTTACATATATTCATTTGTCCCTTATTATGGTGGAATAACAACTGAAACATTGGTGAGACCTGATCTCCCTTTCACTAGCAGAATAGTTTTAGAGCTACATGAAAGATTGAAGAACTCAGTATCTGGTTCTCAAGGCAACCATTTCTTCACTGACAGGTATTACACTAGTGTCACTCTTGCAAGGGAATTGCTAAAGGAAAAAACACACTTGACAGGGACAATAATGCCCAATAGGAAAGATAATCCACCTGTGATCAAACATCCAAAGCTAGACAGTGGAGAGACAGTGGCTTACGGGGATGAAAATGTAATGCTCCTTGCATGGAAAGACAAGATGATAGTCACAATGCTCAGTACGTGGGACACTGCAGAGACTGAGTCCATGGAAAGGAGAGTTCGTCGTGGTGAGAATGAAATAGTTTTCAAACCCAAGGTTGTGACAAATTATACCAAGTTTATGGGGGGAGTTGATATAGTGGATCATTACACGAGCACCCACTGTTTCATGAGGAAAACTCTAAAACGGTGGCGTAAATTGTTTTTCTGGGGGCCTGAGGTCAGTGTTGTAAATTCATTTATAATGTATAAAGAATGCGAACAAAGAAAAAATGAAAAACCGATCTTGCATGTGAAATTTGTTAGGAAACTAGTGCACAATCTCGTTGGAGAATTCCGAGATGGTACAGAAGCGTCCAGGGATAGATTACCATCCACAAACATAGAGCAACGTTTAGACGGAAAACTCCATATAATCACACCTCACTCGAACAAAAAACATGAAGATTGTGCGGTTTGCTCTGACCAAAAAATCAAAGGAGGAGGAAGAGAGACGATATATATCTGTGAGACGTGTGAATGTAAACCATGTCTTCATGTTGGTGAATGCTTCCAAAAATATCATACCATGAAAAATTATAGAGTTTAATTATGGTTTATCAATAAATTTATCAATAATTATGTCAAAAAATCCAAATAAATAAGTTTTTGTGAAAAGAAACTCCAGTTTTTCATTCTAGTGCCACGCTCAGTAAATTTGGGGCATTTAAAAAATTGAATCCCGGGTAGACTAAGGCAATCAAGAGAAAAAAGCACCCAAAGAGTGCAAAGGGTTAAGTGGTAGCACAAATACATCAGTAATGTTTATTTTCCTTGAAAACATTGTTTTTGTGAAGTAGTATTGAGGTATTCAATTGCTCCTGGCTGAACTTTGTGGAAATTCATGTTTATTAAATGAAGAATACAATGTATCTTTCCACTGTCCTTAATTCCTGTACAACTAGTTTCAATGCGTTGAAACTGGTTGTACGTGAATAAAGGACGGTGGAAAGATACATTGTATTCTTCATTTAATTAGTATTGAGGTTTGCACTTAACTGTCTTTTGCGTCACAGTATTCTTTCCCCTAACATAATGTACCGTGACCACTCTTTTCTCACTACACTATGTAGTTACTTAGTTGTGATTACTTTAATTACTGTAATCTAAAGTTCTGATTAATATAATTACTGCAATTTATTTTGACTGTCTGACCTGCCGCATCATCATTGGTCGTCCAATCCTAAGATTGGTTGACCGCAGTCCTCCACATCCTACCCTATCTGATGCTTGCAATTGGCTTACTTGCTGGTATTTTTTGCAATGTACTTTCGTCTTTATTTGTCCCATGAATTTATCCTTTGGCCTTCTCCCCTCTATTATATTCTTCCTGAATCCATTGTGCCTGAGGGTGTGGTGCCAATCCTTCTGGTTCTTCTTTTCTCTACGGTGTTCCATAAGGTCCGTTCGTCATCTATTCTTCTGTATACTTCTTCATTCCTTATTTTATCCGTCCATTTGATCTTAAACATCCTCCTCCAGCACCAGGTTTCTGGTCTTTTCTGGTCTACTTTTCCGATGGCTTCATGATTCTGATCCATAGAGTTCCACGCTCCATACGATTGTATCCTCATCTTCTTTGAACACAGCCTGACCTGCCCATGTATTTCAAAATATAGCCAATAAATTCAAAAACCTGAAAGAAATGAAGCCTCAAAACCCGAAAGAACTCTGTAATGATTGCAGTTAGCAGGTCAGAGAGACTTGTATGGTATTCAGTATGTGAATGTGAAAAGATAGGTTGTTGCCTGAATTATTAATTCATCAAGTTAATTGATAAGCATTATTACTGTTGTTGTCAACCATTTATGTTCTAAATGTATGACCTAAATGGTAAAACTGAAATTTTACCATTTTTAAGTACCAATTTTGTCAATGACATTGATTGATGGAATTTTATTCTGCCGTGTTTCTTTCTAAAATAAAGCACTGCCATATTAATTGAGTAACTTTTTCTTGGTAGGTCCTCACTAGAGGCTAAATCCTGAAACTAAATAACAGTGTTTAACAGTATCTATTGACATAACAGAGTCATATGCTTATTGTACGTATAAGGAAGCTAAAGATTATTATTATTTCACAGTGATAACATCTGATGCCATCAAATGATGACTAATAAATAATTTTCCTTTTTCAATTGTAGATTGGCGTCCTTGAAGACCAGTACAATGCACTTGGTATATTGTGTGCAATTCTATTCTTTCCCATTGGTGTCCTCTGCTGCCTTGCCACAAAAACAAAAAAGTGTTCCAACTGTGGTGCTTACTTTGATTGAAGACTGTTGATTTCCTTGGTATTTGTGCTTTGTTTCATGCTTCAAACAAGATTCACAACTTGGCCTCCAGCATGAATTACAACTTGAATCATCAGACATCATTATGCAATAGTTTTGAATCATGTGAAATGTTTGAACATTTGCCTTGAAATTAATGTTAAAGCTTAAGAAGGAATGGCATTCCAATATCTTATTTAAATTATTGGTTTAGATTGTATGAGATTTTTATTAGATTATTTTTTCAAATTTAAGCAATTGTCCATTGGTACACTCTTCCATCGAGATTTTTTCCTTATGTAATTGTGGACAAAATTTCAGTTATAACATTCCAAATTGAGTGAAATGTTCAACATTGGTGATTAATATTAGGCATTTGATTTGGAGGAGGTGAATCTTAGGTGTTGGTATAGGGGTGCAGTTAACTCATTTCTCTATTTTGTAGAGTTGTAAATTAATTTTGTTATGGAACTTTGGATATAAACATCATATCTGTGGTCACGGTGGTCATGTTTTCCGTGGTCTGAATTCTGGATCTACTGTATCCAAAATAAATTATCAAGTACTACAAGTAATGTTACAGATTTTTTGAATTATAGTATATTGGCCTGTTATTGTTGCACCTGCTAGCAGTAGTGGAAGATTGTATTTTGCCAATTTGTACTCATGGAAGCAACTCCAGATGAGTTCCTTTTAATGAGCCTCTGTAAATAGCAATTCTTGATCAATTGTGACAATAATTATTTGAGACCAAATATTGTCCATCTAAAATGAAATTTTATTCATTTGTTACATATTTTTAGTTTCCCTGGTTTTTGTTCAATTTGTCTCTGATTATATTTATTCCAATGTGATATCTGTATGTGAATGTTAGTTGATTATATCTTCCATATATGTATGTACTCTTATGGTTTTATATTTTAGCCACAGTATGTATGATAAATACTGATGATGTATTATGCCTATGTGGAATGTGCTGAAGGCATCTGGAATGTATAAAAATTAAATTTATTTTGATGTACACGTAATCGGTTCTTTTGAAGATGGAATTAGTATGATATTATATCTGCTCAACTCGAATATATCTTACCAACAGCAGATGATACTCTTACCACATCTCACTAATTGATTTTCAGCAAAACTCAATTCCTTAAGCTGGCAAAGACAACACAAATTATATGTTATTGAGATGTTGATAGCTATCATTCAAATTTTCATTTCATCAAATATTCTATCCAAATGATACGTTAAAAATTGGAATAAATTTTACTATTCCATGAGTTTCTACTGAAACATCCTAATTGTGCAAGATTTTGTGGAGTTCCATCAGCAGTGGAGTAATATTTCCATATAATGATCAGTTCAAGTTACTTGCGCCCTGACAAAAAGACAATTGGGATTATGAGCTTAGGGAAGTGTTGCTTTAAACATTACTTGAGCTCCCTATTAACTGTAATTATAAACAGTATTAGTGGAAATGAGTGAGTTTATTCTTGGGTTATATTGTCATGGTAAATTAACAATAAAAATGAAACATTTGTAAGAGTTTTAATGACTTAAAAGTCTAATGCATCTAAAAAATTGCATTTTATATCTAAAATTAGAATACAATTATTTGGGAAACAATATTTTTGTGATTTATTGTCTGTTAATAAATAAATTGATACCAGAATTATATCATTCATTGATTAATACCTGAATTGAATCATTCTATTCTAATACCTATGTTATACAGTCTGTGACTTATCCTGAAAAATAATGTAATATGATTTTACATATATTATAGGTATTATTACTCCTAAAGCAACACAAATGAGATCAATTTATTTATAAAAATGTGAATGAATATAATTATGGTTATGCAATTCAAGGTAAAAATCCAAAGTTTTCCAACTTCATCAATCTTTGTATAAATGTTAGTGTCCTCACAATAGTTGTTTCATATTTGATGTTATTAGGGGAAAGCGTGGCCATTAAATTTGGCTAATTTAAAGTATTGGGTGTTGCTGAAAAAGCAGGTATCCACTTCATTCAGAATCACTGAGGGAATTGTATGTGATAGAGTCATCAATTTGGCTGGAGGGAAGCATGTTTTGCTAGCATGAATATTCAGTACTTCATGTAATAAATAAAATAAACGTACATTATTAACCTACGCCTCGTTTCATGTATCTGTTGGTGCAGACTTAAAATATGTTGTGGAAAGTCCCGACTTTTGGCCGAAACATGTCTGAGTCAGTAGGTATTTTTTTCTGAAGGCCTGCGTGACCTTCTCGAAGGGTTAGTCAAAATTAGGCAGCCTTTAACTATCACACAAGTTAATATTCAGTGCCTCAGGAACAAAGTAAACCTGCTGGAAGTGGCTATAAATGAGTGTGAACCAGACATTTTGTGTATTACTGAGCATTGGTTAAAATATGAAAAGCTAATGGTTATCTCACTCTCAAATTACTCCCTAGTATCCTCATTCTGCCATACCACATTTAAAAATGGAGGTGTGGGCATATTTGTGCATTGTAGAATAAAGGGTACTGTTGACTCAATTGACGTGCTTGTGAAGGAAGAATAAACTTTTGAATGTGCTGTGTGTTTCCATGAAACTCCATTGGGATTGCTTTTGCTCATCTCCATCTATAGATCACCAACTGGCGATTTTCATACATTTATTAAGAAACTGGACCAACTCTTTTGCTCCTTAAATGCAAACCACCTGATACTCGTGCTGAAAGGCGATCTCAACTGTAATCTCTAAGTTGACTCCCCTCACAGATCCGAATTGCTGAATCTGTTCAAAACTTACGGCATGGAATGTTTTATTAATAATCTTAACAGGGTCACTCCCACATCCATCACCCTAATTGATTACCCTGTGACCAACCTTAACCAAGAAAAAGTAGTAACAACTGTTAGTGACCTAGGTATATCAGACCATAGCATGGTGAAAATAAGTATTGATACTAACCAACCAATGGAGAGCCTAAATTATAAAACTTACCTGAGGCGGTCTCTTACTCATGGAAATATGCAGCATTTTCTGCTCCTTCTAAACTCCCAATACTGGAACAACGTCTATGACCTTAAGTCACTAGATGAAGGTTTCAATTACTTTTATTCAATTTCCAAGCTCAATTTTGAATTGCGTTTTCCAGTAACACATCATAAAATATTTCATAGGACAAAACGTAAGCCATGGCTGACGGACAAGATCTGTTAGTCATGGCTTATTCTATTATCTATAAAAAACTTGCTATCTCCAGTAAAATTTCAAACAATCATGAACAAAGGTTACTCTATAAGGAATTTCCAAATAATTACCATAAACTGATTTCTACCACTAAAAGAACTTATATTGATAATAAGTTACTTAATTCCAATAATAAGTCCAAAACTGCATGGGAAATAATTAATGACTGTAGAGGTAAGAAAAATCCATAGCTTACTCTCCAAAAACTTTGTAACCCTAAAAATAACACTGCCATTAGCTATTCATCTTTAGCTAATAAATGTAACACATACTACATATCAGCCCCTTGCCCAACTATTCCTCAAGCTAATGTGATTTTTGCAAATGCACCATCGTCAATGTTTGCCAAGCCCTGTTCTGAAACCAATCTAAAAACTATTGTCTCCTCACTCAGAAACAAATCCAGTACTGGCCCTGATGAAATTCCTGGTAAAGTTGTTATTCATTGTTTTGAAGCCATAAAAGCACCCCTTTTATTTTTAATTAATGAATCTTTGATACAAGGCATTTTCCCATCCCAATTAAAAGAATCAAAAGTAGTGCCCATTTATAAAAACCATGGCTGTGTCAATGATTTGAACAACTACAGACCAATGGCCGCCCAAAATGCATTCGCTAAAATATTTGAAAAAGCCATGTATATGCAAATGGCATCTTATCTCGAAAAAAACTTCCTACTTTTAAATTCTCAGTATGGATCTGAAAGGTCTACCACAACTGCCATATGACAGGCAGTCTACAGCAAACTTAATTCATTAGATGCTAAATGCAAAACTTTTGGAATGTTTTTTGACTTGTCGAAGGATTTTGATGATGTAAACCACTGCTAATTAAACTCAATAGAATAGGAATTAGAGGAATGCCTCTAAACTGGATGAAGTCCTATATTCACAATCGCACTCAGAAAGTAGTTTTATCAGTTGATGGGTCAAAATATTCGTCTGAAGCATACCAAGTTAACAAAGGCATTCCACAAGGCTCAACCCTTGGGCCACTCCTCTTTCTGATAAACATCAATTACCTACCTAACTGCTTACAGAATAATGAAGGAATAATACCAGTATTCTATGCTGACGACACAAATGTAATAATATCAACACAAACATATCCCAGCCTTACGGAAAAATCTAAGTCTGTCTCACTTGCAATAAACAAGTGGTGTGTAGACAACTTTCTAGACTTACATGTAAATAAAAGTAAAATAGTATACTTCACATGCAATAAGAATATGACAGATGCATGTGACGGAATATAAAGTTCTAGGTATTTCTCTGTGTGCAAATATTTCTTGGGATACGCATGTAAAAGCCCTTCAACATAAGCTCAGTTCAACTTGCTACTTATTAAGACACCTGTATGAAACTACAAGTAAAACTGTACTACTCAACTTATACTATGGGAATTTTTTTTCAAATATAACGTACAGTATAATATTATGGGGATCTGCTACTATTTCTCAAACCATCTTTAAAATGCAAAAGAAAGCTATGAGAGGCATCACCAGGAAACCTCACAATGCTCCATCAAGGCCTATTTTCCATGAATTAAATTTGCTACCACTCCTGTGCATCTACATTATGTTTTTACTTCTGTATATAAAAAATAGCATTGGCAACTATTCTCTTAACTCTGCCTATCATCATCATTACACCAGAGGAAGGCATGGAATCCATTGTAGGAATTTAAGAACTAAAGCATTGAAATTAGGACCCAATGAAATGGGCATCAGATTATATAACAAACTACCCTAGAGTATCAAGGATACAAAGGGAACTGCTGCATTCAGGCATAAATTAAAAATATATCTACAGCGTAATATGTTCTACTTGGTTGACGAACATCTCAGCAATATTCCCAGTAAGTCCATATTCTTAGTTTACAGCAATGGTCATGGTCTGATTCATGTTGGTGATCAATGATTTTTCTGAATTTGATATTTCATGTGCATGTTACAGCCAACGTTCATGGGTATGTGCCAAATATTATGTAACTGTGAGCACCATTTCTTTTTTTATATATCTTAATTGAGCCTTGTCTTTGAGCTCCTTTTTGACGTGCCTTATATCATGAACATAAACCGCTCGCCTGGTATTTTTGTATGGTGATCTCTGGGTAAATAAAAAGTAATAATAATAACATGCCTACCTTTTTCCTACCCCTACCTTGCTTGCTTAACATCCTCTTATCAATCATAGTTTACCACATTCCATCGCCCATCAAAATGCTCCATACCCACCTTTCCTCCCTCCTTTGGATTTCAGCCGATAATTCTCTCTCCTCCACCTCCTATGCCTATCACTTCCTCTTTTGTTTTTGCTTCTGTCAATTTCACCTTCTCCACTTCTGCATTAGCCACTACAGCCTCCAATCTATGTAAAACTATTGTCTTGCTTCAACAACGTTTCTGGGCCATACAATACCACAATCCATATCAAAGTTTAAAAAAGTCTTTTCTAAACATCCTCACTCAACAGCCTTGTAATCAACTCCCTCCTCGCGAAAGTTTCTTTGCCTAATGCAAATATTCTTATCATTGCCTACTACTAGGACCATTTTGAAATAAAACAATTCCCAGATAGGTAAATAGTTCCACCAGCTCTAGTTTTGTTCATCCTGTTTTACTCTTTGAATTAGCTGTCCTCTTTCTTGAACACCTCGGAGCCTTTTTTTATTCACATGGATTCTTATTCTATACCTGTGACTCACATTCAGCAATGACTGTGACCCCTTGGCTGACTAAATCTTGATCGTACACAACCACACTAATATTAAGAATTACCCACCTACTTTCTACTTACATTCCTCTCTTCAGTTCTTCCCACACCTCTTTTACCATTTGCATATTGAAAAGCACAGGTGATAATGAACACCTGCCTTTTTCCTCTTCCTAACACTGCCCAATCCAACTCTCCATCTGCCAATAGCCCCTCTAGAGTCTGTGATACATACAGGTTGTGGATAAGTGTGGATATCATTCTATTATACTCCTATTTTCTACCATACATTGATTATTCTCCCAATTTTTTTCTATTGAAAGCCTTAAAATCTATCAAAGAAATAAAAACATCCTGATTGTATTCCATGTTCTTTTCAATTACTGATCCCATTACTGTCAAGGTATCATTTGCCCGTCTTTCATTTCCAAACCCAAACTGATAATCCCCTAAGTAATCATTTACCCTACTTCTGTTGATGATCCTAAGTACCCCTTTAGCTACATGCAAAATCAAATTTATTGTTCTAGAGTCCTCTCCTTCACCTCACACATTCCAATTTTTGGATGGGGCTAGTGATGATCTAAGAGAATCTTCTGGCTTAATTCTTCCCTCGTAAATGATACAAATTAGTCCATAAAAACAGGCATTCATACATTATTTGATTTTGATTACCTTAATGCCCCCTCTATCAAGCCATCAAGTATTTCTACACCCAAACTAATCCCACATTGATCCCCTGTGCATAGATCCCCTGTAAAGACAAAGATGGGTTACAGTATTCCATTTTTAGGAAAGAAATGTATACAGACCAATTAATTAATTCCTCTTCAAGGCATTGCTTCACCCAAAAGCTTTCGGCATTTCATGCAATGATCCACCGTTTGACCGCTATCCCTATGTCAAAATTCAATGTAAATAAGGAACTTAATGTAATTAAAACGTTAGCAGTAAACAATGGGTATTCAGAAGATCTAATAAATAAACTTTACCGGAATAAACTTACAAAAATAGCCTTAAGCCACATTTACAACCCCGAACATGTAAAAGATCCCACTGCCAAATGGCGGAGAATACTATATCTTGGGACTATTTCTCAAAAAGTAATTAAAAGTTTACCTAAAGAAAAAATTAAATGTGCCTTTTACAGTCGTTCATGCCTTAAGAACCTGATCTCTCACACTAAAGACAAAGTCCCCGAAAACGAGAGGAGTGGAGTGTATGAGTTAAAGTGCTCGGATTGTAGCACAAAGTATATTGGACAAACAGGACGGAAATTTAAAGAAAGGATTAAAGAACACCAAACATGTGTAAAAAATAAGAACATAACATCCCTCTTTGCAAAACACCTCATCGAAAGTGATCACAAAAGTGACTTTGTGACAAAAATTATTCATTTTGAAGAAAAAGGTCAAAGGCTCGATGCTTTGGAGCAGTTAGAAATTTTGAAATGTGTCCGTTGGAAAGATGATCTTGCCAACGAAATTTTGTATCCCTCCCACTCCCCACTCCTAGACCTACCACTCTTCTAAATCAAAAATGTAATTCTCTTTTCTTCCCAGCTACATTGTAACCTTTTTACCCCTCCGACCTCCCTCTCTGACCAACCCCCCCCTCCTATGATCAGAAGGTATATATAGCCAGCGTGCTTCTATGAGGACCACCTGATGATGACGTTCAACGTCGAAACCTGGGTCGTGTGTTTTTAAATAAAGTGTGTGGAATTACAAAGTCAATTATTTCATTACATTTCAACTTAACCTGTTACTTGGTTCAGGTTTAATCCTACTGATGATGTTCACTTGGTCTATGTTTACTATGCGTCTTGCTACCTTTTTGTTCACTAATATTGCCACCCCTTGCCGGCTCTCTTTTCCTCTGCTGTATATTTCTCTACAACTATCACCCCAGCTATCCCCGCTTTCCTTCCGTCCCAACTTGCACAGCCCTTAAACATAAATATTTCCTCTCTCTAGCTCCTACTTTAATAGTTTATAACTTACTTTGTCCTCAACATTGTCCTAACATTCCAAGTCCCTATTCTAACTGGTTTGACTCTCTTCTGTGCTCCTGCAATCAATTTTGCTTCACAAGAATTTCATGAGATTATGACCATGGAAGCCTTGGCTCTCCTGCTGCTGAGCATGGCACATGGCCAAGTTGGCAAAGTACAATTGTTGCCAGGACCCTTTGATATGTTACATTTTTTCTTGGGATGAAAAATTGAGGTGGTTTCCCATTGCCTTCTTCATGTGTTCATACAGTGACACCATCACTCAAATAGCCACTACGGTTGGATGCCTTTTGCAGCTGCCACACTGAGAAACACATGCTACCTGTCTGGCTAGAACCCTTTGACCTGGCATCTGTGATCCCACCAGGAGTAATTATGATTTGACCCACCAGCGCAGCACTAGGTGTCATCAGAAAGCACAAGCTCTGCCACCATGTCAAGGTTTTAGTCGATGGGGTTGAGTAGTTTATGGGCCTTATGTGCTCCTGAAACATAATGGGCTATAATCTTCACAGAAAAACACTAGTCCATCTTCATAGATAAAATTGGATTCGCAGTCAATATCCTACAGTGCAACAAATATACACTAATTATTCTTTAAAATAAATATTTTACAAAGCCCAATGTGGTAAAATTTTATCAGAAATATGAAATATCTGCTTCTAAAAAATAATTGGAAGTCCTATAGTTCAGATGAATTTAGTAGTTAATGTAATGTATGCATGCTGGAGGACAAAAAGGAAGTTGATAGGCAAATCTAAAATATGTTGTGTTTCACAAACAAGTAAGCATGCTTTAAGTATTTCAGTGAAAACACTATATCTTTTTTTAAAGGCTGACATCAATGTAATGGCCAAAACATGTTATTTCCTTTTATTTTCCATTTCACTTGGACAGTAAAAATATATAGCTTTTGTTTGCAAGTAATATGGATATATCAAACATGAATATATCATTGGGGTTTATCAAGCTGTCAATTTTTGCCATAGATATAAAATGGAAAATCAGTTGAACATATTACTTAAGCATTCAATGCATTTTTTCAGCACTACTGTTTGACACGGTGCATTTTTAAAGCATTTCGGCTTCTAGATGCAATGCAACTTGAATTGGCCGATGAAATTGGTGGTTGGTCATCATCAAGAATATAGAAAAACCACCATTCAGTATAATAAAGAGAAAAGTTCCAATAAATGAACTCCGCAGATTTGGTATACTGATTTCCTTCAAATAGGACTTACTTTCTATTAAAGCTCATTGATTTCCTTTAGTAAAATAAATTGTTGCTTTCCAATGTATCCCTCATGTTGGTGGATTCAGTTTTCCCCTGCAATGCCATGGTCTTAGACAAAATTTAAATAAAGTCCAAGAATTTCCATTCCAATGAGTAAGAAATACAAAGATTCAGTGATTCTTCCCTTTCAGAACCAAAGATATGGATATCAAAGTGAGTTTTCAGGGAAGATGCTTTCATCATAATATATGGGTACATTCAACTGTTCCAGGCTCAACTTTGTGGAATATCATGTTTATTAAATGAAGAACACAATGTATTATTCCTGATTAATTAAATTAATGGGTCATTTAGTTAACAATTTATTGTTTGAATACCTCTCCCCAATCCTGGAAGTATCCCTTTCCTTCACAGAAAGGCCCCCCCCCCCCCCGAACCCACCAATCACCTTTCCTGATGCTTAACCCCCCTCTCCCCCATCCACGCCAATTGCAAACCCCACTTTTTTCCCCTCCTACCCTCCCTCTCCCTCATGAATGGTATATAAATGGACAGCGACTAGACTAATTGGTACCTGATGATGACGCCTAAGGTCTGAAACTAGTTGTACGTCAATAAAGAACAGAGGAAATAAGCATCGTGTTCTTCATTTAATGATATAGGTACATATATACAAGGTTCATGAGGAAATAACTATGGGCAATGGTAGGTAAATTTGATATCATTGGCTTTCATTCTGATGAATGGACAATAAGTGTTTAGTATTATGAGAAAAAACTTTGTGCTAGCACAATGCAGAAACACGTATGTACCTCCTAGTGGTTTGTGTAAGGCAATGGAATGCTCGTCATCATGGGGATCCCTTCACAAAAGATACTAACTTGCTAAGAGCAATAAAATCAGGCCCGAGTATTGATGTGCTTTGCTTTGCAAGTGGCTGGCTGGCTAAAATTGGCCAGTAAATGCCAGGGAATTTTGTGCATGGTGTGGGTACTAGCACAAACTAGCACAACCTGTCTTTCATGACTCAAGCAGAATGAACAAAAGCCTCAAGATCAATCTACAACTCATAATACCTTGCAAGCCGCAACAAGGGCATGTGGCGGCGGGTGTTAGGTCACCACTTGTAAAAGAGAGTGAAACCGCATGCAATGCAATGCAATTCAATGCAAACCTACACCCACAGAGGCATATATATTCATGCTAAAACCTTCTAAACTCACACACATGCAACTTACAAGGTGTGATCAGAAAAAGACCGGAGTGATTTTATTCTGCGCAAACCGTTCAACGGATAGAAACGAGAAACAGTGCGCCATCTAGCGACACATCTGATGACTTAAATGAGAGATGTTACGTTTTTTACGTGGGGTCGTTACGCAGCAGCAGCGGTACATGTCTTAACCTGTTCGTCGCCGCGTGCAACGGCAACAATGAAGGAGCTAGAGGAACAGTGTGTGTGCGTGAAATTTTGTTACAAACATGGCAAAAGTGCTACGGAGACATTTGAAATGATTCAGCAAGCCTTTGTAAATAGAGCTTGAGTCGAAGCCGGTGTTGTGAGTGGAAAAGTCGTTTTAAATAGGATAGAACCTCGACATATGAAGATTCGCGTATGGAGCGGCCTTCCACTCCGACAGATCCCTACCATGTCAAATTGGCGAACGATTTGGTGCGGGCAAATCGCCATTTAACTCTTTGGGAGATAGCCGAGGAAGTGAACATTAGTTTTAGATTCAATCAGACAATTTGGACAGATATTTTGGGCATGACACGCGTCGCATCAAAATTCGTCCCGCTGCTGCTGACTGATGAACAAAGGCAAACACGAGTGGACATTAGTCAGGAACTCCTAGATCGAGCCAATACCCACCCAGAGTTTCTTAAAACCATCGTAACCGGTGACGAAACCTGTGTCTAAGCTTATGATGTTGAGACTAAGGCCCAGTCTTCTCAATGGAAAGGTCCTCATTCTCCGCGACCAAAGAAAGCTCGCATGTCCCAGTCCAATGTGAAGGTCATGCTGGTGTGTTTCTTCGATTGGCCAGGGCTGACTCATTAAGAATACGTCCCTCAAGGTCAAGCCGCCAACAAAGATTTATACTTAAAGGTTGTGAAGAGGCTGAGGGTTGCAGTGAGCCGAAAGAGGCCGGTCATGTGTAGAAACAATGCACGGCGTTTCCACCACGATAACGCGCCGGCTCACACGGCGCTGATCGTGACAGAGTTTTCCGCCAGAACCGGGGCTTCCGGGACCCCACAGCCACCCTACTCTCCAGACGGGGCTCTATCAGACTTTCTTTTGTTTCCAAAGTTAAAATCAACCTTGAAAGGGCGCCGATTCGACTGTATTGCGGACATTAAAACTAATTGTGCGGCGGCCGTGATAGGATCCCTAAGGCGGCTTACCAGGCAGGGTTCGAGAGCTGGAAGAAACGTTGGCAATGGTTTCTCGTCAGCCAAGGCATGTAATTTGAGGGCGACAAGTTCGAGTAAGCTGTATCCGTCGATATAAACAAGTTATAAAATCAGTCCTGCCTTTTTTTGATCACACCTTGTATAGCCTCCACCCACAAAGATACCGGTGGGGTATGTAGAGCACTGCAGCAGGCAGGCAGTGTAGGCTTACTCTCCACAGAGAGATGAGGAATGGAAGGAGAAACTTGAAAACAAACAAATCAGGGCAAGCAATACTGTAGCAAGCACTTCATTCTTTAATGGCAGTCCCATACGGTCATGTGGGAAGGGGTTTGACAGCATAGCACGCGAGATTAGTGAAAGTATATGCATTTGGGTAAAACTAGTTATTCCCATAATGCTGCGGGTGGCAAGTGGGATTTTTGCTATCTATAACCATACAGTTGCTATCCTGTATTGTCCGTGAGGAGGAGGAGTCCTCTAGTTCTGGCATCTATTTCCCGAGTTTAGAATACATGATGCAAGCGACCATTTTATATTGGATTGCAAATAATTTGCAAGACCTTGGCGCTGAAACAAATGGCTCTGAATTTATTTCGTAAGTTCAATCGAGTACTGAATTGTCTTTCACCTTACGGAACCCATTAAAGATGAAACCCATTAAATGAGGGAAGAGGGCAGACTGAACAGAATTTTACATCTATGAATCATAATAACAAAAACACTTAAAAATTGTCAAGTACTTCAAAATTAGTTGAGATTAAAACTTAAATGAGTGGATTACTACAATTGTTTGTTATTATTAAAGGGTTCTACCAAATCACCACCATCCTGTTTTGTTATATGGGTGAATAAATAATGAAATCACATCTGAACCTGCATTTTTTACCTATGCATCAGTTTCATTTGAAATTATCAAAGGTGGAAATAAAATTTCAGGAGAAATTTTCTTCAGCTCCTGGCTTGGAGGTTTTTATTTCAACTTTTCAACAATTGTGGTTCTAAACCCCTTTCACCTTTTTCTGGATTGGCATGTTTTGAAATGAAAAAAATACTCAATTGAAATAAAGTTAGCTAGGCCTTTCATATCTTTAATTTGAACAAGGATGCCAATGCTTCATTCAACCTATTTAACATGAGATGGAAAAGCATGTGGTCCCCATGATTCCACCTTCACTGCGTGTGTGTGCCTAGTCAGACATAATTTGAAGCTGAAGGTTTAGTAAGAACACACTGATGGGGTAAAATCCCAGTTCGCTGTCATGAAGACGGTGTATATGGGCTCCCAAGATTTTCTCATGCAACTGGCAGGGAAGTTAACACAGCTGAAAATGCTGGATAAATAAAAGTAATACACCAGAACAGGTGGATTAGTACCCAAAAGAGGTCTGTTTAGGATAATGACATGGGACGGTAAATTTTCCAAAGCGAGTGGATTCCTCCTTCCAAAACATGCAATAATAAGATTACAGTGGTGTGCAGAGACGCTGAACAATTGAATCAAAAGAACTCTTATAAAGCATAGGGCCGGTAAAATACATATTTATTAAATTTAATAAGGAAAAGCACAATATTATCACTGGGGAAACAGCTTAAGTTAATTTGTACGGCCTATTCACAGTTTTTGCTTATTTTTATTACTTGTTCTTGGGATATATACTGTCGTTTTAATAAGAATATTTTATTTGAAAGATTAAAACCTAACCGTGCGAATTTATATCACTTTCATTTTTATGAGATTTCAGTTTACTTTGGCCTAATTTCTTCAGGTAATAAAATATATGAAATCGTCAATGAAGGAGTATTAAAATGTAAACATCTCAACTACGTAAAGATAGAATTTACTTTCATTTCACAATTGCTACGTTTGCGCAGGTCAATTGGCCACGTGACATTAACCAGGTACTTAGCTTCGACGGCCGACGCGTTAGCAAATCTAAGCTAGTTAATATGATTTTATTTAAGATGATGGTTACTTAGATGTAACCTGAGAGCATAATTAGGCAGCGCCATGTACTCGAAAACAATTTCTGGTTACGCAGGTTCACCCTAATGCAATAACATAAATTATATTATCCAAGAATGTCCGAATCCCAATCCATAGATATATCCTTAGACTAATTGCCGAAGCGCAGATGAGTTGGTGGATCGGGGGAGTTCTTTGCCAATCACTGAAGGTTCTCTATCGTTTATCGCAATTTTTACTGGCCACAAAAAAATAAAACCAATTAGGAGAAGCTGAATGCTGACATCAATACTCATTACTTCTCAGAATTCTTCCCGATTCAGTGATATGGGGCAACAAGAATATGCGATCTTTCAATAATAAACGAATATCAAGAATATAATTTCGATTATACTACATTCGCATTACGGGGTTTTTAAGTTTACGGATTTCTCACTTCTCTTGTTCCTTACACACGGCCATATGTGCTCGTGACGTCAAGAACGGGACGTAAACACCGACATGTGGAGTAGCTACGGCTATCTCGGATATCACCCATGTAATGGCAGCAAAGAATTTTTGTGAAATCGTGAACTTCTTCTGCAAGCTGATGGCCTGCATTTCTGCGGGTACAACACAAATACCCAATTAAAAGCCCCAAAATGTTGGGTCACCGACGTATCCACTATTCTGCAGAAAATCTTAGAGACTGATAGGGAATGGTGGAAAACTTACCGAGTGCAAGGTCAATTTGACATATGCATGCGTTTTTATACTAATAAGTTGTTCCGGCAACACTACCACACAGTCTTCAAAAAGAAATCTTGTGCTATTAATCTCTTTCCCGGAAAATGTGGGTAAAAAACTTGTTTATTTGTCATGCAAGATTTTGGCTGAAGAATGAAGCCTTCCGAAAATAATAGCCATGACTAACGAATGTATCATTTTCACAGCGTGAGAATCACTCATTCGAGCTCTTAGGAATTGAACGCCAAAAGATTTTAGGGGTATATTTTCGCAATGACAACACAACCACCTTTCGCCTTAGTGTCAATTGACAAGCGAAAAGTTGCTACGTTGCCACCTCTTACACAGACCAAGCATTGGCAGTTCAGCCGATTATTTTTGTGATAAAATAATGTTGATTACCATAATTTGGCGTGTTAGATCCAAAAGCTGTGAATACAGGATTTTTGACATTTCCTTTGAAAATAATAAAGGACACGAATACCAGGCCTCAAATGTGGAACATACAATATAATTCACGATACGTAACATTTCAAAGAGTAGAAGGCTGTGGATAATTTAATACCGATAAAAGAAGGTTTCCCTGGTGTATTCATCGCTTATTAAAATTACAAGGTCTATAAAAATTGAAAAAGAATACCTTTCAATTTTAAATGACACCCATATGTCGAATGTCTTGAATAATGGAATATTAAGCTACTCTATGCGTGATTAAGTTGAATGCTTACATTTAACGAGTAAAACACGGCATGAATGAGCTAGTTGATCCGAGTTGAGAAGGTGCGCAAGTAGATCTATGCATTTGGCTTCCTTCAGGCTAGGACTTGAGAGCAATAATTTATTGAAGCTATGCTTTGCTGGCATGTCACTTAATTTATAACTTAAATCAAGGAGCATAATCTCTATTTCCAAAGCCATTTGCGGTTCAGCACGTTTCAGTCGCTGTCTCTCACAATTTCGATTGGAGTAAATATGTAGCGGGGTCGAAAATTCCATCAATGAAAATGATCATAGCAAATATAAAAGTAGATACTAGTTAATTTTTTCCTTTAGATATATATATGGCAACACCGTTTATTTACATTGCCATGCATGACCCGATTTCCGCATTACCAGCATAACGGGGTAGTTTTACACAGTAATGGAAGAAGAATAACAAGGTGTAGTGGGGGAGCGACCGGAAAACGCAAGAGCCTTCTTTGGACGGACCAATCGCACTAAAATGCTGACGTCATTCATTGTCGTCCGGGGGGCGGAGAGGGTTGAAGGGTAGAGGGGATGAGTAGGTTTGAAAACAAGTCGGTGTGGTGTTGTGTTACGGTGTGATCTTTGAGTTCGTATTTGTGTAAGATGGACTCTTTGAAAGAGCAAGTGATGATAAATCAGTTTGTGTTAGCAGCTGGCTGCGCCAGGGAACAGGCGAAGCAACTGCTACAAGCGGCACATTGGCAATTCGAGGTAATGTTTTTGTAAACAAATGTGGATCTTACATGAAAATGGCTGCGGGTGTGTATTGAGTTTGTGAGGGTTAATGGCTTTTGGTGGTCAAGGGTTTCAAGGTTGAGCCTCCGTAAACAACGTTGACACCAGTGAACTGAGTCACGATCTGAACTGAGATTTGATATACTGGCTATTATTTCTATTTAAAACGTGTCTAATAAATTTGCGTTTAGTGAGTGCCCATTGTTGCCGTTTGTAGACAATCGTCTTGGCCGAGACTGATCGTGCTTTAGCAGAATGAACTTGGTTGGATGTATTTTTAACGGTGAAGATTTTATTGTTATAATCACTTTTTTTGCGAATTAAACAACCATTTCTCTCTAATTATCTAAATTCATTGCAATATTTGCTTAGAGTTACGTATACATTTGATATAGACTATTTCATTACACTGGGGCACTGCATCCGGTTTCTCTAAGATAAGTGAAATTTTCAACCGGTTTATCATAACAGTCATTGGTTTCCTCGTTCAAGGTTAGGAGTCGCGTCGTAACAAGTAAATGTTTACGTAGTAGCAACGTACCTTGAAACCATGCTCAAAGAGTACCTATTGAAGTACGATCTTCCTATGGCTTTAGTTTGGCCATTTTCTGAACGTGGTCGTAGTCTACTCCTGATAATGTCTGAAGAAATTTTGCAAATTTATACCCCCTCGTAATGAATAAGAGTGCGATTTTCCCCTGAACTGGTGGGGAGGGGAAAGTTTATCGGTCAATCTCCGCGTGGATAATTAACATTGGGTTGCGTGCTACATAGGAGGAAACATTCAGCTCTGCCACTATTCGTGGCAATATATGAGATGTCGGCAATGTGCCAAGGCTAAAAGAGTTCTTATTCGAATGTGGATGAGCGACATTTGTTCCATTGTTTCTTTAGCTCTAAGTTTTAATGCAATTGGGCTTATGTGGATATTAATTTTATATTCGCGATGTTTTTTATTGTTACCTCTATTGAATGAAAAAATCTCTACCTGTTCCTTGTTGATTTTATGGAAAGGGGTGTGTCTTTGGTCCCTGTATGCGTAAGCTAGCTTATGAGATAGCTCATGTGAAGTCGAAGAGTCACGTGACTCTGTCGGTGAAGCGGGTGAAACCGTATGATTTTATTTGTTCGAGCGTTCTCGGACGTCTCCCGTATTGACTTGCCAGGAAATAGAATTTGTGAGTTGTCGGGATCGCTTCAGAAATAATTGTGGTTGCACCGAGGAATAAAATTTCGCTGGTGGCGGCCTTCAGCATTTTTAATTATAGAAACGGATAGGGGCGCCTTTTAATAAACAATATAACGGTATTATTATCACCCTCTTTTGGTGTCCTTGTATAATGATGTACGTGCTGGGCAATGTAATTATCACCGTTTATATTTTTTCTTGTGTAGAATGAAATAATGTTGGAAAGACGTTGCCAATAGTCGTAAATACCGAGGGCGTTATAATTATATTTTTCGCCCGGGGAAGGTGTTGTGCCCGATTTTCATACCATTAAACATTACGAAACAATTTAAATCGCTTTAAATTCGTTTGGATTAATAAATCTTATCTGTTTGCGGTTTTTTATGATGCACTATGATAAGTAGTTTCAGAATAGAGGAGTTGGTTAGGGTGCATACAAATGGCGTTCTTTTACCGATTTATTTTAAGAAACGCGACAGAAAACCATGCTTTTATCAATTTTGTTCAATATACAGCCCCGTAAAGAAATAAACCTGAGACCGGTATCGAAAAATGATTACCAGGTACACGACGGATAATGTTCATTAAATCGACGTAGTTCACCGTACATCATATTATTCTAGTTGGCTTCAGGGAAGTGTAGAAGTGTTTATATCTGAATAAACGTGCGCTTCCGAAATTGTCATGGGCGTGCTAGTATTTTTCATTCACTGTTTTGTTATTGATCGAATTGAAGAATGTGACTTGCTCACATATTTGGCAAAGGCGACGTCATTATAAAAGTTGTGTGTGGTTAATCGAATAGTATTTGTATTTTTTAAAAGGAATATTTTGAATTCATAAAAAACTTTAATTTTTCGCAAAGACACGCTTTGTTTCCGCGTCTTTGCGAAATCTTTGCTATCACTTGGAGATTTACAAGCACTGGTTAAATGTATATTGCGAAAGTGCTAACATGTACTGAAGCAATCTTAAAGGACAATTAATTCCATGTTTCTTGAGGATATAATTGTCACAAGCTTTTTTTACTACCCTTTAATTTTTGATGAAACAACCCGCGCCTTTGTATTATTAACTCATAGAAAGTGCTTAGTGAAGGATTATCGTAAAATATGAATGAAAAAACTTTACGTTGCGTAAAAAGAAATTTAAAAAATAATTTTTAGTCAATTTGAGAAGCAAAAACCTTTTGAAACCAATCATCGGGGTCGGTGTTATGCTTTAAATTGATTATCTTACTGTGTAATATCGAGAGTGGGTTCATCGGAAATAAACGAGGCATTAAATTTTAACATTCTATTTCTAAATATTAAACTAAGCCAGATTCAAGGGAAATGGGTCGTGCAACTAAAATAATTGACTGGAATTTTATGTTCAGTACGAGAGCATCAAAAGTGTTTCTGGGGCAGCATCCTTCTTCTATTAATAATAATAAGTTTATTTGTCCAGAGACTGCATCACACAAAAAATTGTACACATAGTATAGGACACGTCAAGGCTTTAAATATGACTAGGCAAGTCAAGACACGTTAAGGCATTAAAATGACATATTATATTAAATATAACAAGGCACGTCAAGACACATCAAGCCTTTAGATATCACATATGATAGTTAAATGTAATTATAGGTAATTCACGTACTTTATTTGACGTACAATTTATTCTTACATTGTGATACATATTGTATTAATACAATAATATATACAATGATACACAATGTAATACATATACCTATTCTAAGTTTCATGTTCCATGAAATTCCTAATAGAATAGAACAAATTCCTTTGAAGAAAAGCTCTCAATTTCCTTTTAAATAGACAAATGTTTGTGCTGGATTTCAGGTCCTCATTTAGCTTATTAAACATAAGGAGACCCATAGATTTAGGGCCTAGTGCGGTGGTTCTAGTTCTTACGTAAGTTCAGTGCAGATCATTTTTAGACCTGGTCCCATAGTGGTGAATACCACAATTTGTGTCATACATTGAAAGTTTTACAAAAGTGTACACTAGTAATACATAGATATAAATACATGGCAAAGGTAAAATGTTCAATTTATGGAATAATGGACGACAAGGAGCATTATGCTCTGCTTTGGCAATTAGGCGTACGGCTCGCTTTTGAATTTTAAATATTGTGTCTGCAAGCGGAGAAGAACCCCAGAAAAGGATACTATATCCTATACAGGAGTAGATATTTGCATAATATATTGACATAAGGACATCCATTGTTACAGTAAACCTGATGCTTCTGATAGGGAAGCAAATGGTATTCAGTTTTTTTCCCAGGTGACATATATGCTCCCACCAAGACAACCACTCGTCTAGAACTATTCCTAGGAATTTTGCATGGGGCGCTTGGGGAATTAGTTTTCCACTTGATTCAATTGCAAAAGTGGCCATGTTTTTGTTTTTATTTGCAAAGTAAAGTAGTTGAGACTTTTGCCCTATGCAATTGGTTTTACCAGGTTGTGATTAAATGATGACAGGCCTTATCATCTAACGAATTCAAAGTTAACTTTAAAGCTAAAACGGACTGGATAAAAATTATAAGCCTGTAAGACATTGACTATGGCATTGAAAACAGAGGAAACATAATGCTATGCACAGGAAATGCTTATTCAATAATTTTAAAATTCTCAATCCTCCGTTCTCTTTTTTCAAGAAAGTTGCAATGTATATGGAGCATTGTAAATTCTAATGATTTGATTCTGCTATGCATTAGAGGAGTTAGCTATGAAAAGTGGCCTTTGAATTATTGCTGTAAAGAGCTATAGATGCGGATATTTTTCAGGACTCATATGGTTAGTGACATGTATGATAAACTCTGTTCTGGAAAGTTCTATCCAGTTCTATCGTTGGTGACTAATTAGGTACATGAGTAGTTTTCAGGGCATTTTAATAAGCTAAACTGATAAGTTTGTATAGCAACTATGTGCTGTGTCAGTGGCTTAATAATAGTATGCCTTTATATTTTCAATTACTATATCTATTCGGGAGATTCCAGTAGATTAACTGTTCACAGTAGATTCCAGTAGATTAACTGTGAACAGTTAATCTACTGGAAGTATATGCAAAAAATCTAATGGAGTTTGGCATTAACATATGCAAAAATGGCATGAATGATTTGACATATAATTATGTTGAACGCTTATTTTTCAAATTGCAAAGGAAATATTAGGATTTCTGATATGCACATTTGTAATTGCAAAAAAATGCATAATTGTTGGTGATTATTGTCTTCATTGATTAAAGATGGGAAGCTGAGGGACTGTGTGGAAAGGGTGGAATCTAGTGGGTGAAGATTGCTTGCTAAAGCTGAGGTCAGAGAATTAAGGAATCATCCCGCGAGATCTGTTAAAGGCAAATTAACATATATGTAAAATCTATCAATGTCAATCTATGTCAAAATATATTTTGATGAAGCATGGCACACCCAAACACTAGTTTGACTTTCAACAAAGAAATTAGAGTGATCACTGGATTAGCTCAAGGAAGAAATAAATCAAAATGAACTCAAGGGTGGACATCCAGTAATAAATGCAGAACTTTGTGATCAAGAATTAGGAAACAATAAAGATGTATATACCCCAATTATGAATTCACTGCAACAGTCTGTTAGAATCCGAGCAAAATATCAAACACTGCAAGCAGCATTAAGACACCAACATTTGATACATTTATAAGGTAAAGAGGATTAAAACTTTCTGAAGAACAAAATCAACAATCAATTGTTCCCGGCTCAACTTTGTGGAAATTCATGTTTATTAAATGAAGAATACAATGTATCTTTCCACTGTCCTTTAATTCAGGTACAACTAGTTTCAACGCTCAAGCATCATCATCAGGTACAAATGAATCAAGCCGCAGTCCGTTTATATGCCATTCGTGAGGGAGAGGAGGAGTGGGTGAGAGAGAGGGGGGAGAAGGAGGGGAAAGAAAGTGGGGTTGGTATCGGCGTTGATGGGGAGGGGTGTTAAGCATCAGGAAAGGTGATTGGTTGGTTTACATTGGGGTGGGGGGGTTTGTTGGGTCTATCTGTGAGGGAAAGGTGTTCTTCCAGGATTGGGGAGAGGTATTCAAACAATAAATCGTTAACCAAATGACACGTTTTTAAGTTCTTCCTGATTTCCAGCTCTTCCCACTTGTCCATCCTCATTCCTTTTTCACTCTGGTGTAAGAGTTCTGGGTTGAAATCACTCCCATGGTTTTCTTCCCATAGATGCTTGGCGAAGTGTGATGGCTTAAGGTCACAGTTCCTGAAACAGCGTTTATGTTCCTCCGCCCGTGTTTTTAATGATCTCCCCGTTTGACCTATATATATAGCACTACAGTCCCCACAAGTTAACTTACAAATGCCACTTTTATTTTGTGTACATATTTTGTCTTTTGTAGTATCCAAGAATGATTTTAAGTTATTCGTATTGTAAAAAGCTACTCGAAATTTCTCCCTAGGAAAAAGGTTGACTAACTTTTGTGAAATCAATCCATAATATGGGAGTTTGCACCATTTGTAACCTATTTCCTCCACATTAATTGGTTTGAACAAAAGATAACTAGCCTCCCTTTTGAACTCCCTCTTCAGAGAGCTGACGTATTTCCAATCTATGTTAGGAGTGAAAAATTCCAGTGATTTCTGTGCACAGCTCTCTAAGAAAGGTCCTCCAAACATATACTAGTGTCATTTGATGTCAAAAACCTTCTCACAAACATCCTGGTTTTGGAAGCATTGGTAGTGGTGCCATCACATATCGCATAAACTTTCCACTTTTCATTTCCTACTAAACAGACTGCTGGCCATTCCTCTTTCCAAAAGTAATTTTGTTAAAGAACTCAAAACGATGAAAGGTTTAGCAATGAAAAATGGCTACAAAGAAAATTTAATTGATAAAAAACTGCAAAGAAGATGTTCCTTTAAAGCATACAATTGTTTGTTCAAACCAATGAATGTGGAGGAAATAGGTTACAAATGGTACAAACTCCCATATTATGGATTGATGGCTTTTGTATGGCTTTGAAACTTGACCATTGAGGCAAGAGGATAAATATAGATTAAAGGCTTTAGATGAGTGAGCATGTAGAAGAAAGGAGAAAATAAAATGGACTGAAATGAGGACAGTCCTAGTGCGTCCTAGTCCTAGGCGTGATAGGGGAAGGCAGTAGGGGGTAGAAGGCAGGGCAAATGGATGCTGGAAATACTGAGGGGCAGTGGGATGCGCGCAGATGTTTAGTCTTGGGAACTGAGCCTGAGCTTATGTTTAAAAATCAAAATTTTTTATCACTCTTTCAAATATTCCTACCTGCAAAGAACAATTAAAGCAATGTTGCATTTTTAACTCCTATAAATCTTTTAAAAATGGTGTACATTATAATTACATTTTGAAAATAGTTTGTAGTTTATACTTACATGACTGAGAATTAAATGAAATTTAAGGTTATGCATTGGTTAGTGGGTCGCGGTAGTCCTGTGGGTAGAGCATTGGACTGCTGACCGGAGGGTCCCGGGTTCGATTCCTGGGCAAGCCTCTCTGGGCACCTGCAGCTCCACCCAAGCTAAAGTGATTTTTCGGGTACCAGATCTTCCTGGGAAACCATAGTTCTTACAGGGAAAGGAACTGGCCCCCAATACCCTGCTACTGCGTGAATTTCACATGCCTTAGTACTGGGTGAACTCTACCATCACCTACCAAACCGACCTTCGGGTTGATTACTGTTGTTATGGTTTTTTATGGTATGGATTAGTGATGATTGTTGTAGAGCCCCTGAATTTAAATATGTAGTTATGAAATGTAATGATTGGTGTCATACTCATGGTTGTGTACACTTGCAGTTTAAAATTATTTTCTGCAATATTTATTAAGTTTATGCCTTACGGAAAACAAAGTCACAAGATGATTTCGCCTATTTCAAGCCAAGGGTTTGTCTCAACGGGCCAGATCGCTGATAGCACAGGAGGGCAGGCAGGACACATTCTTTTACATATTCGTGCATAAAAATATTTTCTATTAATCACTTGCAATGTATGTCACAAATACCTTCTTTTGTCACATAAAAGTGTTTGGCTGGCCTGTTGGCAATGGACAGGGCACCAATGCCATAGACTTTTAAGGCAAGGCAATTCTTGGATTCCTATCCCACTTAGGATTTGAGTGATTGGGCCTTTTCTTTCTTTCCCTTTGAGTGCTGGTAGGAGATGTAAGTTGATTACTATCATGAAAGTGTCGATCTATTCATGTCACATTGAAAATGTTTCACACTGTTCATGATTGGTATGTCTCCACATGGTATATTATATTTACATAATGGTTGAATAATTGGTAATATTTTTATTTTATACTCTTTTTGTAATTACAGCCCCTTATCTCCTGGAATACACTGGAATTGAGATTCCACTAAATTTATGTATGAATGTTTTATATTGCATTGACTAGCAGATAATATTGTTTGCCATTAGTTGATTTCGGGCAGCACCAGAGAAATTTTGTCTCGTAGAGAGAATTATAATCCATATTATATTCAGGCATATAATTACCATAAAGTGAGTAATATGAGCGACCCTGAGTTATGTCAAATTGTTCTGATGAGTCAATTTCATTTATTTCAGAAGCACCTGATATAAATTTTAGCGGGAGAATTCACATTTTTAGAACATATTTCTAAATTATGATAGAATAATGAAAAATGATAAATAATGAAAGGGGAGCCTATCATTCACTGGGCAGTTCTCCAGTAAGCAGTGCATTTATTTGCACTTTTCTTTCTGGCCCAAGAAATATATTCACTTTGCTCGAAAATATTTTGAATAGTCATCTAGTGATCCCGTTTGTGAATCCATTGAACCCATCTTTGTCTGTATAATTGATTAGAGATTGCTAATCTCTTCACGATGGGGCATTTTTCATTCAATGCAAGAGTTTTGGCTCTGAAATTCATTGCTAATATAGTTCATAAATTTTATTCTTTACAGACAGCACTTAGCATCTTCTTCCAAGAGGCAGCCATACCTAGCTGTCACCATCAAGCACCAGGAACACACTTTGGCCAGGTGAAATATTTCCTCTCCGGTTATAGTATTAGATTTTAAGTGAGGCGACTGACAAGTGAGGTCATTTGCACCACTGGGGATGGATGGGGAAGGATTAAAGGTGGAGGGAAACCTTCCGTCGCCATTAGCCTTAACGTCCCCTCTGACGGACGGCAGTGCTCTCCTCAAAGCACCTCAAGTAGGGATCGGGATACCACTGAAAAATATCTGCCACCTCCAGGATTCGAACCCAGGTCCTCTGGGTTGGAATTCAGCAAGTTAGCCACTGCACCATCCCGATCCCTCATTTCCTCTCCAGTAATATACTTGGATAAGTACGAATTTTCAGCTTTCAAATTGAACGAATTCAGCCTCTTCAAATGACCAGTTCACATTTTAATTAAACGAATCATTTGCATGCTTAGATATTCATGGCATGATCCACTGTTCCTGCTGCTTGCATCCTGGTCTGCATCTCTCTTTGCAACTTATGAAAATTAATCGCTTTTTAGTATTCCACATTTTTCATCGCATCCACTTCCACAGGTTTTAATGTACAAATGGCATTTTCAAGAGGTTTCTACTCTTTTCTCATCGTTGGATGTCTTCAGTATTCATCTCCATTCACATGCTGCCTTTCATGCTATGATACACCGTATATAACTTCCATCCCTTTAGCAGAATCGAAGATTCTCAAAGGACTAAACACCATTTAACTCATAGGCTCTCCAAACGAAATTAATGAATAACTTATTGTAAAGCTGCTGGAATGATTATTCCAAAGTATCTCCATTGTCCACCAGCCTTTTAGCTAATACCTTTTCCAGTATAAATTCGACTAAGTTATCCTTTGTAAAGAAATTGACTTACAAATTATAAGTAATGATTTCCAAAGTCAATGTTAAAGTTTGTTTTTGTAGTCTTTTTAGCAGTTGGTAAATGCATATTTCATTCTAAAGATTTCAATATGACGATAAAAGTGGTGCTTAATTATTACACTGTGGATCACTGGACTGGCAATGTATATATTTTGGTCAACCTGGAAGGAAAGTGACAGGATGAGGAACATTATAAATCCTTCTACAATTGTGACTTGTAATTTTTTGATAATTATTTAATTGATATGACCCATTCATCCAATTTTAATGCCAAGGTTTTACATGTGTGTGACAAAGGAGCTAAACTAAACTTTTGCACACCATTCATGGTTTTGAGTTGACCTTGCTTGTTTCCTCCATTGTTTTTTCACCTATTAACTTTCCTCCTTCCCCAGCACCTCCCCCACTTCCCGTTGCGTATTCAGTGGGCGCAACGCATTTGGCAGGGAGAACATTTCAAAACCCTCTTAAAAATGGCCTTTGCTCTAAAAACAATTTGACGTTTAGGAATAATAAATAAAATATATTACCGTATGATTAATTTACACAAAGTGTCACACATCAACAAAGTGACCTTGCTGACAAATGCTTGAATCCTAAGTTGTTGTTATGTATTTTATAACATGTCTTTGAAATGTATGTAGTAGGTAAGAATACCCAAGTATTATTCAGCGTGTTACATATGGTATATAAGATAATGATGCCCTAGTGACTACCTTGCTTTTTTTAAAATGTATGGTTAAGTTCTCAGACCAGAAGCTGAATTAGGAGATTGCATGAGTACATATTAAGAAATATAGATTCAATTGTTTATCTCAATTACTCAGAAATGCAAATCTATATCATGGTGTAGCATTTGAATAGGCATGGAAAAACTTTGCATATGCTATCATCATTTAATATATGAAGTTAAAAGTGTGTACTAATTTAAAGTCAAGTGGTGAAAACATCTTTCTTTCTGATATTTCAATATGGTTAAATATATCTATCAAAATAAATTCATTTTCATAATTTGTTGAGAATCTTTGAAAAAAGTTCCATTCAGGTAACTCTGTGATGTTAATTGTTGTTGTTTTTAAAAAATAATCAGGTGTGCACTCCATGCAACACCCCTGCCACTCCTCCTAATTTCCCTGACGCCCTGCTTGCGTTCTCCAAGATGTCGACAGCAGATAGGAGTGTGCCGTCACCTTCAGGTGAGTTGCCATGCCACTGCATGCGTGCTATGTTTTAGAAGCCATTGGCATATTTTTGCTAACTCAAATAGAAAAATAATCTAATTGATCAGGGTAATGTTAAGTTAACTGCATCACTGAAAAGTACATGATTCAAATAAAAATTGGAGGTACTGATTTAGGCTCTCTCTAGATAAAAATGAGACCTCTAATGTCAGATCAGGATGTATATTGTGGAACTTTTGCATTTAATTGCCTCGGGCAGAAATGGTTGTTGCCAAAATTCACATCTCTTTTTGGTCTTTTGCCTAGAGGAGTATAGTAGTATTAATGGTGGAAATGTGGCAATTAGCACCACTTCAAATGATAACCTATTAATGGTAAATTTCCATGATAGAGGAGTAAAGTCTTTCCATGCTATGGACTGCTTACTGGATCTTCCCCTCAAAATAAGGGTCACTCTAATAATAACAGTAATGATGAACAGCTGATCCGACTTTGAAACATATATATGACCCAAAAGGAGTCAAAAGGATTCCAGAAAAAGTGGAAAACGACTATGGTCCCAAAAGTAATAGGACTGAGTCGAAAAAAACATTTATGGCTAGAATCGATAAATTCACTCAAAAGTCTTTGAAGTAGCCCCCTTGTGCCTCCGCACCCACACACCGCTGCCAGCGGGTCTAGCCACGCCTTGTCCTATGGCTTCTGGAAGGTGACGCCCAGAATGCTGCTCAGGTATGTCGTCACGGCCTGTTGTGGCGCTCCCTATCGAGCCGTGGGGACATCCTTTCGGAATGGATTCGAGGCGGGGGAAAGAGAAGAAATCTGATGGTGGATTATCTAAAAAATTTGGAACCTCCCTCTCATGGTTAAGAAATTCTTGGCAGTTTTGCGTGCGAGTTTCCTTTTGTTCATCCGAGGGCACTCGCGGCACTGACTTTGCACACACCTTCCTCATGCCCATGTGTTTGGTCACAAGTCAACACACATCGCTCTTAGGGATGCCAAGTTCACCAGACACCATGCGAACACTTAATCTGTGATCCCTGACCAACAAATCCCTTTTGAGGTCAAAGGGCGTCCCGATGAACGTTTGGCGTCTTCAGCATCTTCTCTCCATTCCTCCCGAAACAACTTGTGCCGCTCAAAACTACCAGATCAACCAATTGGGGTTATCCCTACCATCAGCTGCTTTGAGCATGTCATGTTTCTCCCAGTTTCACGCAAAATTTGATGGCTGTTCCAATAACCAGTTCATGACAGAATGAAATGAGGTCACGTTATAGAGGTTTCGCAAACAAATGATCTACACTCCAAAAATGCTGAGAGCCAAATGCCTCCAGCCTTTTGTGAGACTCTTGTCCCTGGAACCCAGCCGGAGAAACTACCGCCAATCCATCCATCTCTCTGTGAAAAAATAAGTCCAGCTACTTTTGGGACAGACCTTGTACTCTATATATAAATAGTAAACAAAGGAGGAATTGCCTATAGTAAAACTATATGGAGAACATTGTAAAACTGGTCCAATGAGCAAATGTTGGACGGCATTTTATGAGAAGTAGTTTGATGGCCTTCTTTAACCAAAATCATTGCATTGCCATTCTTGATGCTGGATATGCAAAAAGCATCAACTATTTTGAATTCTACAGCTTTTGGAAAGGTCAGCTCATCATCATTTATACAGTGTTCACATGAACGTACAATATTAGGGTCCACCATGTCGAGAACAATTTCAAGTCCTAATAAGTTGTAGTGAACTCATTGGCATTGAAAACAGAAAAGACACGTCGCTTTTGGAGTTACCTGATAGCATGTGAGGAACAGTTGGCTTGAGGAAGCATTCCGGCAAACTTTTGGGAAAAAATATGGCGTAACAAAGACATGATTGGGCCTAAAGAATGGGTTGGAAACCATACCTTTAAAATTTATATCAACAGACTTTATAAAAGATATGTATGACCCTTTAGTCACCTTCAATTGTTCTATATCAACCTCGTTAAATATTACCTAGTACCAAGTCTTCAACTATAATTTAAATATTCTCTCCTATTTTCCCTGTGAATGAATACTACCTTGATCAAAAATTTCCCGGAATTTATTCAGAAAATTAAAAATACAAGTTTATTCATCTAAATCTATATTGTCCCCTTCAAAGTAATCCCCATCGACTGCAACACACTTATGCCAGCGCTTGATCCAATCCTCGAAACATTTTTTATATTCGGTTTTCGGTATGTCCATCAGTGCTTCCTGCGATTTTTCCATTACTTCCTCTCGGCTGCTAAAACGCGTTCCCCGTAATGGTTTTTTAACTCGATTGAACAGAAAGAAGTCACAGGGAGCCAAATCAGGTGAATTCGGTGGCTGTTGGATGGTATTTGTTGCATTTTTCGTCAAAAAATTACGAATAATGATAGCACTGTGCGACGGTGCGTTATCATGGTGCAAAATCCACGAGTTTTCTGCCCACATTTCTGGTCTCTTTCGGCGAATTGCTTCACGCAAACGTCTCATAACGCCCAAATAATACTCTTTGTTTACTGTCTGGCCTTCTGGCAAAAATTCATGATGCACTACACCGTTGTAATCCATGAAAACCGTCAGCATTGCCTTCTTTTTTGACTGAAAACGACGTGGTTTTTTTGGTCTCGGCTCATTTGGTGAACGCCATTCACTTGCCTGATGTCTGGATTGCGTGTCGTACTCATAAACCCACGTCTCGTCTCCAGTAATGATCCTTTTGATGAATGTGGGATCGGATTCAGCCTCGCAAATCATGTCTTTTGCGACGTCAACACGGTCTCTTTTTTGCATGAAATACAGGTCTTTTGGCACCAACTTTGCTGCTACACGACGGAAACCCAAGTCATTAACCACAATGTCTTGGGCGGATCCATAGGCAATGTTCAAGTCCTCCGCTATTTCTCTGATGGTTAATTTGCGGTTATTGACCAACATTTCTTTTACTTTATCAATTTTTTCACCGACTTTCGATGTCGATGGTCTGCCACTGCGTTCATCATCTTCGATTGACTCACGACCACTTCTGAACCGCTCGTGCCACTGGTAAACGACCGTTTTTTTTAGAGAATCGTTGCCGAAACACTTTTCCAACATTTCCAACGTCCGTGCGCCACTAAATCCGTTTTTTACGCAAAATTTAATACAAGTTCGTTGTTGCAAATTTAAATCCATTTCTGAAATTGTAAAAAATCGCCAACACACACAGAGATAGATGTACTCTTGGCTACGTAACTTTTGCAAATGTCAAGTTATGACACTAAGATTTAAAGGGAATATGAACAACAGATGTACCAATTTAACAAAAAAAAACAGAACTCAAATCGGAACGATGGGAGCGCCACACGGTGGTTATTCCGCGAACTTTTTGATCAAGGTAGTATGGAATTTTTTTGGGATGTTCCATCAACAAAGGTCTTTCCAATAACTGGATGAAATCTTGATTTGCACTTTTGGCCAGATACAGCCCCTCAATTCTGACTCTCTTTGTGTTGCATCCATGACTCTCAAACACTCTCTCATTGGAAAATCATGCAGTGCAATGAATAGTGGACAATTACTTCTCTCGGACTAATTATACTCTCTTGTCCACTATTTAGAGACGTAGGCACATGAGACATACTATAAGCGCCCAGTGAAAGATTTAAAATATTCATGAGAGTGGATGCTGGATGCACTTTCATTCATTTGGAGCTGTTAAGGAACTGAACCACTATGAGAATCCGCGTGACTAATATTTTGTTTGTTTGGAAGTCTAGAGATATCGTTGATAGTTGTATCAGCATCCAGATGAGTTTCGGCAGGTTAAATGCCGGACATTACAGGTCAAGGGTGACATAATTACAGAATTAGGAAAAACCATCTTGAGTTAAATTACATCTGTTAGTACAGGTACTGGCATAACAATAGTTTGTGATGTTTTAGAATTTTGAAGGAAGTGCTGGCATTTTGTCTTCATCATTCAGTATTAATGCATAGTTAGGAGATAGCCCTGTTTCCACTTGTGTGTCCACTAAAATCCTGCTAATTTGATTTGGATTTTGTTCTTCTGCGTTTTTGACGCAGGTCCCTATTCTACATCTCCTGCTCAGCAACAGGGTCTGCCCATGGGACGACATGCCCAGCAGACCCATCCAGTACATCATGTACAAGCAGCAACTGGAGGGCATGGCACAGAGCCTCAAAGATAACTCTTCCCAATTTCCCAGAGGAGAAGGTGTTGACAATGTATGGGTGAACTGGACGGCCTACTCCTGGTGGGTGGTTGGCGGCTGTGGGGGGTGTCCTGCTGTGAGTGAGCAAAGGCTGGGATGGCGCACTGGGGTGGATGAATGAAGTGTATGGCATCACTGCAGAGCACAGCATCTGAAGCCAAAGAAGGCATTTCTCAAATATCTGGTGGTTTCCTCCTCCCCCACACTGTATGGTGGGGATGTGGGCCACAAGTTGTAATCTAAGCCTATCTTGATTTGGCAGTGGATGTAATAATGTGTACCCTAGAGAATGGTTGAGTGAGTAGCCTTTCCTCACTCCCTAACATGCTGCATTCTGTACTATAATAGATGTAATAATAATAATAATGAAGATGATGATACTATTATTATAATGGGTGGGAGCGTGGTGACAGTGCCAATGACGGAGGAAGCATTGAAGACTGGAAGTTTTGAAGCAACTCTCTGGAGGATGTAGTCGTTGAGGAATGCTACGGAATTCAAACTACTTTGATGTTCAGTGGTGTCATCGGCAGATGAAGTGATCTGCTAGTGCTATCTGCATGTTTTTATTATTTGACCTTACAAAGGTTAATTAGTCATCCAAATTTTGGATCCCCTGAATTGCTTTGCGTATTGATGCCCGGCACCAGGGGAGAGTGATACCCTATTATGAATAAGTGTAGTGCGGAAGACGCTCATATTCTAGAGCTTTAAACTTAGTGTACAAATTGTGGGGTTCCAGGCAAGTGGCGGTTGTTCGTAGGAAGTCATCTCAGAGTGAAATTAAGCAATTGGTCTTCGTCACGGGAGAGCTCTCTTCTCTCGTCTCCATACTCTGTGCTTGCCCTGGGGTGTGTCATTAGTCTCAATTTTTCCCTTTTTCCTTCGCCAAATAAACATATAGCTGTGCTAATTGACTCAATTGAAGGTAGTCCTGGTGGGGTGCTCGTGATTATGAGTGATGTAGCAGATTGATAGAAATGGTTGCAGTCCAATGGAGTGAAGAAGATAAACTGAAAGTGATTGAAAAGGATAGCTCTGGGCCTAGTAAGAAGAGAGATAGTGCTGGATTATCATTCAACTCATAAGACTTAATTGTATGAAACTCTATGGAATGTTCTTTAACTTGGTAACCATCGGCTGGAATGGAGTTTTTGTTCCAAGGTATTTATGGGTGTTTAATTTGAGTGAGAAGAATTCACTATATATTGCACTATAATTGTTGCCTGAGAGTAACTGCAAGAATGTAAAGAATACAAGCAGTTTCTGTTATATTGTTGTTTTCTTTGAATGCTTAATCTAAGTCAGAATTCTACTCATGTTTTCACTTAATTAGCTGTGGGTATAGCCCATAATTTCATAGAAGAGTGGTCGGCCCCATGCCTTTGGGGAATTTATCCATTATGACATTGGCCGATGAAGGAATATTTGTTTTAATTTTGAATAAAATTTGTTTGCACTAGTTTAACTGATTGTCCTAATAATTATTATTTTCTATATGAATATGTTGATATGCCTAAAAATATATGAGCTTTGAGTATATGCAAAATACAATATGTATATACAAATACCTGATCAAGGGAGTAATTGGTAGAACTATTTATTTTAATTTTCATTTGTTTGAGTGACGGGTCACTGGCCTCTGGCTTCCCGCCAAACAATAACTTTCCCACCCCCTTCTATATTCCACCTATAAGTGCCCTTAAGTGTACGGCTTTGGGTTTTACTTTCTCTCCATGCACTCGGCCGTAGTACGTTCTTTATCTATTTATTCTTTTTGGGTGTTTCGTGGGGACAAATGGTGGGTCATTGCATTGTATGCCACTAATTTTTTGGAAAAAATGTCTGGACTTGAAGTGAACAATGTGATCTGTGCAGGTATCTTTCTGAAAATGGAGAAGCCTGACTGCTAATAATTCTTGTGACACTGACAAAATCTCCTAGTGCCATAATAAGTTAGCAACATTATATTACAGCTATATAGTTTTTATTTTACTTATTTACGAGGCCGTATAGCTCAATTTATTTTATGTGATAGTTATGTCTAAAAGTTTAGCTACTCTTCAAGCTCTTTCTTCATGGGGAACCTGATGTGTTTGTTCAAGGAATTTAAAAACACCAAGAAACTGTGGAGCTGTCTTTGTAAACCCACCTACATGCAAAATATATCACCTCCGTAATGGCGCCAACAGACTATGTTCTCCACTATATTGCTTGAAGAGGAGATAAGCTCACTTTATACCTGGCCTATGTGGATGCCCACAAGTAGAGATGATACAAGGGATCCCATGGGTTTGTATGAAGCATTTCTCATTGAATTTGAAGTAGTAACCTGGATAACAATCACACAAGTGACTTTGATCCTGAGATTGTACATTTGGAGAGGAAGGGAGTATGCCTTGGAACATTTGGAAATTGCCAGGAACATTCACTGTAAGGGTATATACGAGGTCTATTAAAATAGTGTCGCGAATTTTGAATTTTCGCGGGCTACGTATATTTTCGATTTTTTATGGCTTTATGTTGGTACTTATGTCTCTTTAATTATGCCGAAAAGTTGGGCCATTTTGAATGTTCAGTTAATTGTTGACAGCTGTTTTGCTTGGACGGGTTTTGGCTTGTCTTCGAGTTTAGCTTGTTCGAAAAATGGACCGAAGATTTTTATCAAATTTTGTATGAAAAACGAAAGTAAGTGCGCGGACGCATTCCGAATGTTAACTGTGGCATATGGAGAAAGCAATGTTTATCGGTGGTACAAAATGTTCTCAGAAGGCCGAGAAGATGCGAACGACGAAGAGCGTGCCGGACGCCCGAGCACGTCAACGACAGACGAAAACATTGATGAAGTGAAGAAAATAGTTTTAGCCAATCGTCGCATCACCGTTTGAGAAGTTGCTGAGGACATAAACTTTTCGATTGTCTTGTGCCATTCGATTTTTACCAACGATTTGGACACGGGTCACCGCGAAATTCGTACCAAAATTGCTCAATTTCGACCAAAAACAGCAACGCATTGCTAATGACTCTGTCTGCGACGACTCAAATTGGCTCCAGAGGGTCAGAACTGTTGACGAATCATAGGTTTATGGTTATGACGTGGAAACTAAAGCTCAATCATCCCAATGGAAGCTACCGCACAAGCCAAGACCGAAAAAAGCGCGAAACATTTGGTCGAATGTGAAAGTTTTGCTTACAGTTTTCTTCGACTGCTGGGGCGTGGTGAGGTCTTGCCTCAGGGTAGAACGGTAAATAAAATATTACCTTCAAGTTGTGCGAGAAGCAATCCGCCACAAACTTCCGGATTTGTGGAAGAACAAAAATTGGCTTTGCACCATGACAACGCCCCTGCTTACACATCGTTACTTGTGCGCGAGTTTTTGGACAAAAACAACATATTAATGATTTCGCGGCCACCGAATTCGCCAGATCTGGCCCGTAGTGGCTTTTTCGTATTCCCGAAATTGAAGAGGCACATGAAAGGACGACGCAATGACGAGATAAAGACTGCATCGATGGAGGAGCTGAACAAAATCGCGAACAAAGATTTTTTGAAATGCTTCGAGGGTTGGAAAAAGCGTTGGCATAAGTGTAAAATATTTGATGGGCATTACTTTGAAGGGGACAAAATATTTGATGGGCATTACTTTGAAGGGGACAAAATAGATATTCATGTATAAAGAAATAATTTTTGAAAAAACACAGAAGTCGTGGTACTTTTTCAACAGACCTTGTATAAATTGGTTAATTGATGTATTCCTCCTGCTCTGCCCTCCCTCTGTTCCACAGACCTCTCTGACGCACGAATGCCTTTCTGCCCCCTTCCACACACATGAGCTCACCTTCCTCTTTTCCCCTCTGCATAGCATTTAAAGCAATGTCTTCTGTACTTCACCTGATGATATCTTTGTAAGTCAAAGCCTAGGTCGTGCATGATAAAACATATTTGGAAGAACTAAGTATTTTCAGTATTAATAATTCACAATGCAGCAATTAAATCCACCACTATTCAAAGAAGTAGTGCTCAGCAAAATTCACAGAGGTACAACATACTTTTCTACATCATTCTTAAAAAGGAAACATTGTGTTTTATTTATTTTAGCCATGTTATGTATGACTATTTCTAAGCAAAGAAAGTGGGCCTCAAATGCCTACTTAAATGGAGCATTCCAAGCATTGAAACACATGTAAACTTTGATTGATTTGATTAATGACCATAAAGGCATTTAAACACAAGAGGGTTCTCCCTGCTTGCATTGCTTTCCCCAAGAGTAGTAGTAGTTTTGAGGGGAGGCGACCGACAGCTAAGGTCATTTGCGCCATAGGGGAAGGACAGGAAAGGATGAAGGGTGGAGAGAAACCCGGCGTCGGCATAAAATAAAATGCTCTGTCTAATGGCCTTATTGAGCCATCATTATAAGTATTATGTGACTAAAATAATGAGGTTGAAGAACTTTGGAGGTCGCCAACAAAATTGGTCCCTAAAAATTAGAGGGATAATTTTCCAGTCTCGCAGGGACATTCATTTTTTAATTTCAATAGCAAAGGCAAGAAATGAATGTTGCAAATCGATGTCTGGAATCAAGAGTACATAACCTGTCCTAAATCAGGAAAGTGTTCACCAACCACCAATTCAAACATGAAGAGTGTAGGAAACTGAAAGATGATCAACATGAAACGACAAAGCCACGGTATAAATGTGACCTTTGTCAACAGCCTCTGTGCTGCAGTTACATGGTGTTCGAGCCATTTGGAAGTTGTGGCTCTTAAATTGCACTTACACAATGACATTATCATGAAGTATTTGAGTATAACTATTAAATTTCAGCCCTCTCCAGCTATAAAACTATCCTGTGAAAGTTATTTAAAAATTAAATCGTGAAGTTATCCATATTTTCAAACTAAATCTTTCTTTAACAATAATTGACCAACCACTGCTCCAAAATTTGGTGACCAACATTTATAGAATCTAGATTCAGCACCCTCCAAATTAGTTTATGAGACCTGGGATGGCAACCACTGATTCATTTTGAGTAGTAATTTTTCAGGAATACACTCAGTTTTACGCATTCCAAAATAAGATTATCTCACTTTTCCTATGATGGATTTCCAGCGCATTCAAGACCCTTGAAAATATGTAGTGTAAGATGTTTTCTCAAAAAAACTTTTGTCTTAAAAATATCTTCACAGAATACAAACTTTTCCACCCCAAGCATCACTCACGTGTTTTTTTTTAAGAGTACACATAAGTCTCTCTTATAATTTTGTGGAGAATTGAATAATGGAACACTGTAAATGCTACAGGCACACTTAAATCATACATCTGTGATGAGGGGCTGGAGTGAATACTTTACAAGTGAGAATTAGCATCAAGTGTCTTCATAATCTGGTGGTGCCCATGCAACATATCAAGGGCATTCAGACAAATAAGGATTCACTACTGTGATTACAATAATTGCAGAACAAATAACAGAATTAAGTGCAATTGGTACGGAATGAGAAAAAATGAAGGCAGTGAGAATCTCCAGAAAAAGGAATGCTAAGATAGATGAATACTACAGTTCAGTTGGGAACTTTTGAATGCCTTTTCCTCTCCTCTGAAATAGACTAGTTTCTGCTTCACCTCAACATTTCATACGAGGGATGAACAAAAGACTGTTTGCAATGTTTCAAAGAGGACTTCTTAAAGAGATAATCAGTGCAAAATCAGTCGTTCCCAAAATTTTACTTGTAAATGCATTTAACACCTCATAAACAACAGCCTCTACCAATGTGGGATAAGTGCCATTCCAGAGATTGGGATAAACATTTTTTTTGGGAGGACAGAAGTTAATTTCATATCAATAGTACACTGACAAAGGAAAGAGAAATCACTGCTCTGTCTCTGGTACTAACACCAGTCACTGTCATCATCATTGGACCTCATTCTCATGGAAAGTATATCAACTATTGTGAAACAATGTGTAAGATGAATCTTATATACATCTCAAAACATTCATGTTCACATAAAATCTACTTTAAAAAACAATAAAGGTGGACTCTAAATTGAGGTGATAATAATTTAATAAAAAGCAGTTCAAATGTTTCCTGATTGGAATTATTCATAACCTATAGCACTTGACGTAAAGACTTAGGTCACAAGTGATACTATGGGGTAGATGGAAGAGGAGATAAATGGCTTAACTCAAATTATTTTTAAACAAACTTAAAACTAAATTTTGTTGCAATAACTGTGCACCAACAAGGGCAGCTGTCTAGGAATAAAATTAAATGGGGGCACAAGTAAAGTTCGTGGTGAATCTCACGAAGTGAGTAAGGCTACGTGGAATTATTTATCCTCTAGCAGCATGGGCTAGAAGATACAAAGGAGGCTGATGACATAACACCCAGTTCCACGCACTCCATGGATGGATCGCAGTATGCATAAAAGTAGATGATAATAAATCGTCCTTCTTTTGTCAGCATAGTTCATACATGCTTTTGAATAAATATAATCTCACACAAGGTTGTTTTTGTAAAAAGATTCAGAAACAATTTTTTCCTGATGTGAGCATGAAGTGCTGAATTAAAACAGATGGTTAAGTGCGACCACAGATCACATATTGGCATTGATGACATTGCACACACCAATATATCACTGAAAATTTGGCAATGCGAAATACATGCACTAAACTCGTCCTCCCGAAGGTTTTCGGATGGACCTCCTTACAGTCCCAACTTGGCCCTAACAGACTCATTCCCAGAAATTGAAATCCTCCCTCAAGGACACCACCATGGGACCCTAAGTACCATCAAAGAAGCTTCAAGTTGTGGAAAAGCACTAGCAAAAGTGAGTTGAGGCTCAAAGGGATGTAGTTTGAAGAATATTGAGGCATTGTAGCAATATCTGAAATAAATCTATTTTGACAAAACCTGTCCTGATACATTTTAAACAAAGCATGTAGTAGTAGTATTTAGGGGAGGCGATCGACAGCCGAGGTCATTTGCACCATAGGGGATGCGCAGGAAAGGATGAAGGGTGGAGAGAGAAACCCGGCATCGGCATTAGCCTACTACTCTTCACGAAAGGCGCCAAGGGGTCCGCAGTTTAACGTCCCATCCGACAGATGGCATACTCACTCAAAGTGCCCTCCACAAAGCACCTCAAGTAGGGATTGAGATACCACTGAAAAATATTCAACACCACTGGGATTTGAACCCAGGCCCTCAGGGTGGGAAGCCAGTACGTTAGCCCCCGCACCATCTCGATCCCCTTAAACAAACCATGAACATGTATTCAATAGGAGGAATATGTGCATGAGTAAGGCAAACTGATCGTTGAACTGAAAGAGTGATTAGCTGCGAGACATTTTAAATGCATATGTAAAAGCCTACAAACCATGAAGGCACGGACCACCAGATCCAATAACGTGAAGACCCTCGGGTCAAAGTTGAGTCTCATTTGGTAAAGTTTTCAGCAAGACCCAAAGATAGCAAACAACTTAGAGCGATTGATTCAGGGTGGGCTCATGTAGGACGAGGGATTTGCATCATCAACCAAATAGAGGAGAGTCACCTTAGATCAGTCGTAAGAGTGTCAAGAGCCAATCTAGGACCAGAGTCTGGAGGCAAAAGTCAAGGAGAAGGAGAGGGCAGGGGCCAAGTGCTGATTATCAAAGGTTAGTGTTAGTTTAATTGTGAAAGCAGTACTTTCCTTTTAAACGAATAAGTAAATTATACTATTCCATTAACACTGTATAATAATTGCTTGACTTTTCATCCATAAAGATAGAATGCAAGTGTTTCAGCCTCAACTCCAGTGAGGAGAGTCTCATTGACGAAATAAAATGGTAATTCGTGGTTGTTTAATCGCATGCAATAGCAAATGCCAATGCATTCAGCAAAAGTAGATGAACTTTTTCAAAAACTTATTAAATCAAGCAACTTAGGGCAATTTTACTTTTTACTTCATGCAAGTCTTTAATGTATCCCATTCCCACCTTTCAATTGGATATTTTAAGGGATTTCCCATGTGTGACCTCGTGAAAAAAATGAAGAAAAGGAAGCAAATATTCCAGCTGAGGCTAGTACACTGAACAGGATTAAACAAATCAATAAAACATAGTTAACAACCCCAAGGTGGGATTGGCAGAGCTCACTCAATTGGGCATGTGAAATTAGCAAATTAGCAGGGTAATTAGGGGGCCCATTTCCTTTCTCTGTGCCGGCTATGATCTCCCAGGAAGATCTGGGAGAAGCTTGGCTGCATAAATCTTTAAACTTTAACTGCACCCTACATTCAGAACTCAAAGCTCTAACTCAATAAATAATCATGAATATTTAACATGAATCTTTAACATTAAATGACCTCATTTGGAATCAGATATTCACGTAATGACCTCCCATCAATCTCTTTGTAGACTAAACACAATGGAATGTAATTAAGCTAAAAAACGAAATCAATGACCAATGGATGTTTTTTAATTAGAAGACATACTGTAGCAACTTATATCTTACCAGTACAAACTTCAATATTATTAAACAAAAAAACAGTAAAAAAAGACTTGACACAATAAAAGGTACATCTAGAACTTTTCAAATTTAAGATGCATTCATTCGCAGAAGATTAATTTGCGCTGGAAAACACCAAAAGTTTGAATTTCACCGGATGAAGAAATTCACAGGTTCCGTGTAGGCACTTAAGCCCCATTGTGGATGATTCAAAAGTTACAGAAAGTTCATCACTATTCCCTCATTTCACCCTCTTCGTCTTCTTCATCGACTCCTCTTATGTAGAGTAAATTGTTACACCTCACTAACACTTCCCCGAGGTTCCCAGTGCAGGTATTGTCGATGTATTCCTCGGCGTTGGCCAACTGAAAAGAGACACGGGGCGTGAAGCAACTCAGAAGGTTCTCAAATTAAACTCAGTAGACACTTCCAATAGTAAAATCAGAATTACATTAGTGAAAAAATCAAAATGCCTACTCTCGCATGTGATAGCTTAAAGGTTTAGATATTAATGTAATTCCTTTACACAGCGGTACTTCCGCCAAGTTTGTTGTATTTGAAGTGGTGCAGTGAATCCCCAACACCCCACCGAATTTTGGAACTTATTAATCAATGATAGATTTTTTATGTATCTTTTCTATTATTCGTCATTCATAAGACATCTACGGTAATTTTAATTCAGGTAACACATCATTCATCCTAAAGTGTAATAATATTTGCTTACAAATAGGGAGTGATGGTTTGGATTTAAAATCAATGAAAATTATTCATATTAAAAGCAATCATAAGCCAAAATTGATCAGCGTCGCACACGCATACATCTAATTAATTTACAGTACATTTCCATATCTTTGCTTTGGAAACAAATTGCAAATTTCCCAAAGGTACCCTTAATGTACACATCTCTCTCACAAAACTGAACCCCGACAGCTTTCTCCCTCGTTTCAACTGCTTTGGAATCACCATTATAGTCAGTCAATGTTAATTTTAAACTTGGATATTCATGAAAAAACTCTTCCACGAGTCGCCGATGTTGGCAAAAACCTGTGCCAAGATGGAGAGGTGGACTATTTTCAATTTGACTTCATTATTGAAGATTTTAGATTTCAGCGGTGAGATTATAATTTCTTTTTTACCACGGAATAAAACTACAGCTACATACAATATATAACCATAGACCATTCTTAAGTTGCATAAATTCCTGAGGAATTGTCACATGCATGAAATTCTTTTCCTACAGTTTACTGTGCACATAATCCACTGTGTTCATTAAAGGCAACTACGCGAAGGGTTCCTTCCACCGGTATTTCCACCAGTCAATGTCTCCTCATTTATCACTACGGTCTTACCCACCTAAGCAAATCTAAGCAAAATTACTCCCATGTCAGCGTTAAAATCACAATAGTTTGTATATACTAAATAGCTTTATCGTCGATGATTCGTTCGTGTTGGAAACCATGAGGACCCCTATGGCAATAGGGCACTTTCTTCTGAGCATAATAACTTCTTTCACATAACTAGCAGACTTTCTTTCGATCATTCAATTCCTCAATCAGTGCAAATTACGGGTTAGGAGCTGCAATTACCACTCCCTCCAAAAAAACAATACACAATGACTATTAATTCACCCTTGTTCACCTGTATATTCATGTATCCATCAACGGATACTAAGTATCCTTTATATTCATGGCCCCACTTCAGTTTCACCATAACAGGTTTTCCCGTCAAACTATTGAGGAAGGGTTTGGGATTCATTGGCATTATTGCCTACAAATAGAAATAATAATTAGCAAAGACCAAACTATACTAATAAACATGATAAAAATAACTTTCATTCAATAAATACCGCCATGATGATGATCTTTTCTTTCCGGGTTATTTTCTGAAACTATACTGCTCCTCTCCCAGTTTATGATAAAATCAAACCTCAACTACAATTATTGCAGTATTAAAATAAAAAGTTGAAGAAATTAAGCTGATTTTTATGTATCTTTCACTCATTAAACAACACCACACTTTCCCACGCTTTACACAATAAACCCGGCTAGCTGCATTTGTGAATTTCGATAGATCGAAGTATGCCTTCGAACACCATCGAATATTTCCGATTCGACCAGTTGCGATTTTTTAAAAATTGACTCAGCTGATTGTGAAAGTATTGTATAATATACCAGTTATATTCAGTCTGGCGGTTGGCAAAGTCATGGAGAAACGCATCGACGATAAATGTATATTTTGCAAAATATGCAAAGGAGAGGTCGACACTCAGTTATTGTATGAGGTGACTAAAAAGATGTAACTATGTGATGTCGTCCTGTGTGATGATGAATTTTAAAATTGATTTATGTTCTTCAAGGATGAAGAATACGTTGTTTTTAAAGATAGAGCGCCTTATGCACAGCATCACTATTTGGTGGTGACCAAAAACCACATTCCTGATGCCAAATGTCTGAAAAAGGACCAATTGAACATAGGTGAGGGAATTGGTGAATAACTAATCTTAAGGGCAGATACACATTATGCGTTTATTAAATTTTATTTTCTGCAAGAGACACCAGGATCGTTGAATGACTAATTAACGTAATTACCAAAGCCTAACATCAAAGTGAAATTGGCCTTGCTCCAAGATTTATTAGTTATTTGCTCTCGTTTTCATAGTTTCAACCATGAAAGGAATCGGAAGGAAGATTTTGGAGGACTCGGGAGCAGATATGAACGATTCTAGGTGAGTAAGGTTGGTATTATTGTTAAGCCTTATTCAGAGTAGTTATAATTATGGATGCATTGATTTCAGGTTTGGTTTTCATTGGCCACCGTTTCATACAGTTAGCCATTTGCATATGCATGCCATATCTCCGGCAAGTAAGATGGGGCTTTTGGGACGCATAGTTTTTAAACCAGACTCGTTTGTGTTTGTTACGGTAATAAAAGTTAATTTATTTTCTTATAAGTCTCTAATATAACTGCATTGTCGCTGTCATTGTTTCTTGATCACGAGACTCATCACTGTCCCTTTATGTTACAGCCAGAATATGTTGAAAGCAGACTGCAGGCATAGGCGACAATTACCATGCATTTACATTATCCTCGTCCAAATATATCTATCAATAATATAAGTCAAAGACACGTATTGTTTGTCAACTGAATCAGTGTCTTAAAATAGCGCATCATGGTTAAGTGGTAAATTCAATTGCTTCCTCGGTATTGTTTTTACCAAACGTTTTAGTTGCTAGAATGAAGGGTTTTATATTGTCCCGTTGTGAACATCCTTGAGAATCAATGGAAAGGATAGGTTCTGCTGTTCACAGCGACGTAAAACAAACCGCAGCCCCCCTGCTATCATGTTATGAATTTTCTGTCGGAGTATTAACGCTTCCACCTTTGGTTCTATTCGTAATTTGAAGATTAAGCTGGCCACTTGCGATGTCAGTGGAAAGGCAGCTGTAGAGTCAATGTTCATCATCATCTTCTAAAGTTGGATGGATCCTTGTTGGTTTGGAGGTATCTCTCTCCATTGCCGTTCTTTTCTGTTCATTGTAAGCTGTTACTCTCCTAGGACTTTTTATATCATCTATGAATTTCTTTCTGGGTCATCTTCCTCCCCCACCCCCCTTTCCATTGTATTTTCCAGGCAGTTGTATTGTCTAAGCACATGTCCGACAAATTTAATTTTCCTTTTCTCCATCTCTTTTCTTAGATTCTTTTCCTCTTTAATTTTTCTCAATACTTCTCCGTTCTCCTCCGTGTCCAACCACCTAGTTCTCATTATCCTTTGTTCCCCAAATCCACATTTCCATTGCTTCCAACTAATCCTCTTCCTTCTTTCCAAATGTCCAAAGTTTCAATATTATGATGGAATATTGGGATAACCCTTTCTGTGGCCAAGGTAAATTTGTGGCATGGTACCAATATATGTATTTATTTGTTAAATACATTACTATGAAGAATTGGTTTACTCTTACATTAAGTGTGATAACTAATGTCGGCTGTATTTTTAATGTGATTTATTAATGTTATCGTTCCATTAAAGTTATTGTTTTGGCTAAAATGTTACTCGTTTCCTTAATTATGCACTGTCTTTGTGATATGAAATTCCTAGTGACTGTGTCAGTCAAATATAGATCCATATTTAACAAAAATAAAGGAAATAAAAGTTAAGTCTGACCCTAAGTTAAGAAATTCCATGCTCTTGAGTGTTTTTGTCCTGCCCACTCAATAATCAAAATTGTACAGAGGGTTGCCAAGAAAAGAGAAAACGGGACCATTTTTGGGAGAAATAAGGGTTGGTATCGTTTAATGATGGAATCATTTCCCCTTCCTTCGTGGATTCCACCTGACATTTCTGGTGGAGATTACCTGACTTTGGTGTGCCGTAGCATTTAGTGAAGAAATGTTAAGGGGCAAAACTGCACTGTAGACAAAGAATTGGTGGTTGTTATGTTAATTAATTACATAATTATTTGCACGGTTATAGAGAAGAGAACCTGGAGGCAAATCCACAATTTTCACATCTTTTTTATTTGAAATAAATCAAGAGGTTATGTCTTTGCAACAAATAGTTTATATACGACTGCAATTCTTCATTGCGTGAACTTTTTAACTGTATGCAACTGAAATTAATCCTGTCTGTACATAATTATACTCGTTTAAAATAATTTAATGTGTACTGTACCAACTCATGTATTAAGGTACAAAAACTTATTTAATATCTCTCATGATATTTTGTCAAGTTTTTGTAAATAAATTTGAAATTTTGTCACAAATACGTTTGAAAACTTTTTTCAAATGCTTGAACTTGCTGCGTTTGTGAAAAACAGCGAAACAAACAGCATGAAGTAAAGTAGCTCTGGGCCACCATGACCTCACTTGGAGAAAAAGGACTCCTCAGGATTTCAAATTTTTTGGAGGATAAACAATTTCCACTGAGGTCCCAAATAATTTGATTTCTTTATGTTTTTTTCTTACCAGAATATCCTTCAAGGACTAGTCCAGAAATATGAGGCAGATTGTGGTCCACTGTGGCATAGGTTATTAATTGTCAAATACCATCACGTTTCCACCACTGATACAGCGTACCCATTTTAAATGTAAGATGCTGATTTCTTAAAGTTGGCAATTAATGCATGCGAATCTTTCTAGGAAAAGGATCCTCACAGAAAGAATAATTTGGACTCGCGTGGGTTACAGAAAACAACTTGGGAAGATTACAGAAGAGTTGGGCACCACTGAAATAATGAGCACTGGATGGCCCTGTGGCCCAGCAAGACACATGTTCCTCAGGCTGATTAGAAAGATGGATGAGAGAAGGCAATGGAAGAATGCAAACACAAGAGTTAGGCGGAAGGAAGTGCATAAATAATAAATTGAGATGGGTGACAAATAGAGCAAAAGAAGCATGGTGGAAGACGGATTGCTAGGATATGGGAAGCTTGCAGGGGAAGGGTGAAATTGGTGTGCTACACAGCAAGGTTAAATCTTTAACGGGAAGTAAGAAGGGAAGATCTATGCTAAAAGTTAGAGATAAGGCAGGTAAGATAATAGTTGACACAGGAAAGATCCAAGAGAGATGGAAGGAATATATAGAACTATATGGTGAATAACTTAGGCCAACAAAGTTAGACATAGAAAAGGAACATGACGTAGAGGAATATAGCTTAGGTCCAGGCATACTAGACAATGAGATAGAAAGGGCATTAAGGGAGATGAAACTAAATAAGGCCGTGGGGGTGGATAACATTCCCGCGGAACTTTTAAAATGCTTAGGAAAATGTGGGAGGAAGAGGCTATATGGGCTGATCCGTAATATTTACGAGGAAGGAAATTGGCCGGAAGACTTAGTGAGATCAGGTTTTGTTCCTATTCCGAAAAAGGTTAAGGCTACATCATGTGAGGACTACAGGACAATAAGTTTGATATCCCACGCAGCTCAAGTTGTTCTCAGGATCATTAACAAAAGGATAGAGAGTAGGGCAAATGATTACTTAGGGAATTATTAGTTTGGGTTTAGGAAGGGGAGAGGTATGCGTGATGCCATTGCAGTAATGAGATTACTAATCTAGAGGAATATAGAGCACAATCAGGAGGTATTTGCATGTTTCGTAGATTTTGAAAAAGTGTTTGATAGAGTGAATTGGGAAAAAGTAATGAGTATATTGAAGAAAATAGGAATAGATTGAAGGGACAGGAGGCTAATCTACAACCTGTACTTGTCTCAGACTGCTCAGGTGCAGGTGGGAAACGGAGAACATGGATGGGCAGTAAGAGGAAGAGGTGTAAGGCAGGGTTGCCCATTATCACCGTTGCTGTTCAACCTACCTGTATATGTGGAGGAAATGATTAAAGAGGCATGGGAAGAACTGGAGGTAGGAATGAAAGTGGGCGGGGAATTCGTAAAATCAGTTAGGTTTGCTGATGACCAAGCTTTAGTTTGCCAATCAACCAAGGGGTTGCAAGCATTGCTGAGTGAATTGGAAATTCAGTGCGACGGGTATGGGATGAGAATCAATATTAATAAAACCAAGGTTATGCAATTTTCTAGAAAGGAAAAGGCTAAGCTAAACATTAAAATAGGAGGGCAAAAACTAGAGCAGGTAGAACAGTTTACGTATCTCGGTAGTGTTTTGGACCAACACGGTCAAAGTAGTAGGGACGTGAGGAGAAGAATTGCGCTAGGCAAAGAGGCTTTCACAAGGAGGAGGGAGTTGATGACGGGGACGTTGAGTAAGTATATTAAGAAAAGACTCTTAAAAACTTTGAAATGGAGCGTAGCTATGTACGGTGCGGGAACGTGGTCACTTAAGCAGGAGGCTTATGAAATGTTGGAGCAGAGAAGGTGAAATGGACAGAAAGGAAAACAAATGAAGTGCTAGGCATGGCGGGCGAGTAAAGGGGTTTGTTACTAGAAAACCTTAGAAGATAGAAAAAAATGGTTGAAGGGTGTACTAATTGGTAGTGGGATGTTGAAGACTAATAGAGGGGAGAATGTTAGAGAAACGAGGAAAGGGCAGAAACAGGATAGGGGTGTTGGAGAGGATGAAGGAAGTACACAGTGATAAAGAGGGACTTGTTGTAGAGCAGGATGTTGGGTTTGTTTAATGGAATTTGGCTCCATCTTCCTCACTACTGTTTCTTTTGAGGAAGATGGAGCTAAATTCCACTGAAATTATTAAGAAATAATGTGTGAGTGTTCTTACATTGTTTGTCGCTGTCCAAGTTTTATATACATATACATGAAAGATATTAATTTATTTCAATCATTTTATTTAAAGAAATTCGATAACAAAAAAATCAGAAACAATGTACAATGTGAACATCTGAGGCAGTAACAATTTATCAGCAGTAACAATAAATAGGGGAGCAGGGTCATATGTTTCAAAATTTTCACAACTAATTTCCAATGAGACAATGTCAGGCAAATGTTTTTCAAGGTTAAGCTCAATTCTCACAGGAATTAAAAGGAATCTCACACGCAACACAAGAAATGGCAATTAACACACTTCATCAATTGCTAACGATTCCTGTAGGCCAGGATTATGCAAATGAAAAACATCACTTTTCCATCCTCAACATCTTATCAACGTAGCACCCGGCTGACAAAATATTCAGAAATTCACATAATTATTATTATCATTTTCACATCTATCACTTAACATGAGACCTGCGTATATAAATGTGGGAGTGTGTAGTGTGGCAAAATATAAAATAAATCCATAACAAATGAAAAACATGTACAGCTTTGGCATCATTTAACAATATTTACACACCTGTCATATAATCGACAGCATTTATATTGGTGGTACATAAAATTGTATTAAACACACTATGAGGGTAACACCTATGAAAAATTCTTATCAATTTGAATCATTAGGACTTAAAAGACTAACGTCCAAACATTACAATAAGGACACCCAAGGCCTGAAAAATAACGGCTGCATCAAGTGATGCAGTGGCTTCAATTCATGTTGTAATGATCATTTGTTAAAAAATGAAGTTTTGAAATATAAAACAGGTCGTGGTCAAGGTTTGAAATGCTTACACGAGCTGATTACCAAAACAGCCAACATTCAAAACCACTTCAATTCATGACAAGACGGCCAAGAGTGAAATGAAGCCAGGAAAGAACCATCACTCGTTGCAGCAACTACGTTTGAAGAAGTGTATCGAGGAGCACTGCATTCACAGGAACTCTGCCTTTTCCATGCAACGAAAACATGCAAACAACATGCCACTTGTACGGGGATACTATTTAGGAGTTTGCAGTTGACACATTAGTCCTTTCAATGATGGTAACTATACATAAATATGAAATAAATTAAGAATAACACAACTGTGAGCAGAGGATTAGTGGAATGGAGTGAAAAAACTCAATAAATTTCAGTAATAACTGCAGGGTGGCACGCAACATTGAATAAAACAATTTTCTCAATATTATATTAAAATATACTTGCGGCAGGGCAGCCTAAACATATTTCAATTTTGCCTAATCAAAACTCAGTACTCGAATGAATTTTTATCCCAAGAGGAAGTACATAATAAATTATGATAAAATAGTGTAGATTCTCGTAGACTATTCAGAACACAAGGTGAAGATTGCAGGAATGTCCTGAATTTGAGTCCTATTTTGAAGAGAATTGCAAGCTGGGTGATACATGAACTTTTTTTTCATTGACTGAGTGACAATTATTCTTATCCATTACAATGTACTGCTTGAAGTTGTCGTCTTATATCATTTGGTTCATCACCTTTGATGAAATAAATCCCTAATTATTTGAGTTACTTTGAGTCTTAGAGAAATCAGTTATTAACTGAGAGTGGGCTCACACGCAAATATATTCAACAAGTCAACTCGTGAAGTATTTACAATCGTGACGTGAAATTTTAAAGGATATGTGATGATTGACTCGTATTCACAATTGAACACAATGAGAGTAAACTTGTCAGCAAAATTTATTTCTACCTAACCTATTAATTTGCGCGAATAATGAAGCAGGAGAAATGAAAGACGTTGACTCAATAAAATCAGTTAGGTAGGATTACTTAAATTACAGATCCAATTCAAATTCTTAAACACATTCGGCATTTATTTGGGTGAAAAATATAGAAATGCCCAAATTAATAGCAATTTGTTGCTCATGAAGACAAGAGATAACACTGAGCTTATGCATTACTCATCAGTGTAGTTACTTTGATTTATGGCATTTTTCTATTGATCTTGAATAGTTACTTTTGAAACTATTGATCTGTTCATGAAAATGTTTATTTTTCTCAGGAAACATACCTTCAACACTTGTGAGAAAACAAGTAAAATTGGTTAGCACATGGTTTTATGGGTTAACGTTTCCTGCCACATCTTATCTCGATTGGCATGCTTTTTTTGGAATTGCAGCAGACTTCAAAATAAGATATTTTGCATTAAAACGCAAACAAGTTGAAATAAATGATTTCACTACATTTTCACGATTCCCATGTTTAAAGCCTTCTTACATTTTCAGGCTTCATTCCTTGAATTAGGAATTACAATGCATGCAATCTAATAACACCAATGCAATTAAACTACAGGCATGTGTCGCAGGTATAAACCTCTACACGTTTCTGAGATAAACATAAGATAACCAGAATTATCCACGTCCACAAATTTTATACTCAAGAGTGTTCCCTACATGTCTCACCTCAAGTGAAATGCCATTTCGTCAAGTGGAGATGTGTCGTCGTTGGGAAACGTAAGTGCTATCATGACGAATAACATATTATGTAGGAAAGCACTGGGTAAGTATGGCTAGACCAAACGTTAAAGCATGGAGGGAGCTAAGTACATTCATGCAATATCTGAATAATGCCTACGTGGCAAGTTAACTGCATTACGCTCAAGAAAATAATTCACATCTGTAGATATTTCATTGATGTTCCAGTGAAAAACATGCTATATAATTGCTCACTTGACACCAGGATAATATACATCCCTATATATTGAAATGGCAACCCCACAATAGTTATAATACACCGACTAATGAGAATCGGCCTTTGCAAAATTCAGCTCTCTTCATTGCATTTCCCATCAGCGTACCCGGGGGCAATCACTCGCAAAGTTGGACACATTTGCTTCTTGCTCGTAATAAATGCAACATGTGCTCAAAAATGAAGTTGAAACCTGATGCCTGTGTGCTGATGGTACAAGTAGATAAATCTGAAGGACGAAATTGGAAATATTTCACATAGTTTTATAAAGATTTGACACAGAAGGGCAAGATTCTAGAAATTCAAGTCAAAGAGTTAAACGGTGAAGGGACAAGTAAAAAAGTAATGTCTGTAATGATCATCAGTGAAAAAATTCCCAAATAACGCATTTCATAGGATACTCCTCATAAATCATAACTAATTCTTGTGAGATTCAGAAGGAGTAGCAAATCACAGACTAACTGACATCTGGCAAGTATGAACTGACGTATTATGTAAACACCTGAGGAATACCAATTCAATATTTGGAAACAATTTCACAAGAAATATATACAAATGCATGTGAAAGAGACAGAAGCCAAGATTAGTATCAGTAGAATTCACCAAAAATGTTTGATTACACAAATAAATATCAACATAAAAATATCACTTTGGTAAAATTAATTCACAAATAGATAAATCATTACAAAATTAGTTGAGTATTTAATCGTAGCTATTAATTGGTGATCCATTTTAAGTCTTCGAAAAGAAATTCACAGCAAAATTCTGCCCACCAAATATTTAATATGTACATGAGAATAAGTTTCCATGTTTTTCTTCACAATTCCAGAGAAACTCCTGAGCAAAGTCCAAGCTGCCTGTATACGTATGTGCCATCCATATTCAAAGAATTATTTTGTGCAAACTAATGGTTGTATACTTACATAGTCAAGTGCATTAATTGAACATCTTGATATATAAGCAAACAGTGACTGACAAAATGAAAAATAGGCATAATATTAGAAGAGTATTTGGCAGGGAAGATCTTCTTCCACTTGCTCTTCCACAGTATATTGCATTCAATAATAAAATAATGCTTCTTTTCATCGGCTCACTCTTGAAAACCAATGTGTTCAACCTTATTGTTTAAAATTATTAAGAGAATTCATGTTCTTCTTAACTATGGGGTGGTACAATTTATGTTCTTATGTTTCCTTTACAATTCATATTTTGTATTTATGATGCCAATAATTTTTTTGGTATCTACCCCAAACAATAAATGACTAATACGGCAATAAACAATAGGGCTGAATTCAAGGCATGATAATAAGTTATGCTTAAATACATGCAAATTCTCTTCTACTGTGGAGTAGCAAAGGATCTTATCACTAATGCCTCGACTGTTGTGAGGGTAGTAGGCACTCAGACGATGAGAAAATAATATGGGCCTAAATAAGTGGTTATGCCACATGGGGGTTGCAAAAAAAGAATGGAAATTTTTGACTCCCAAGGACTACAAAAATGATATCAAGAGGAAAAACCATGAAATTGATGGTAGAATTAATATAAGACATTAAATACTGACAATTTTGGAAAATTAGATGCATGAATATTTGTTTCAAAATAATATTTAGAATGTAATAAATGTCCTACCTAAAGCTGTTGATTTGGTAACTGCATTTAAGAGTGACTTTCTGAAACAGGTTTAATAATTCCCATGTCCAACTGATTGAATAATAAATCATATAGTTTCAACTGAAAGGCAAAAAGCATACCTTTCTCAAATCGCTTAGGTTAAGTTAAAAGAAAATCATGCTCTACAGGACGAAACCACCAAGAACACAAATTACATTAGACAGCCTTTTATTACCTGCAAAATTTTCAAGCTCTGCCAGAGGAGAGGAACGCACTGATTTGTAAAAATATGTTTGTTTATGCCTAATGCATCAAAACGCAAGATTTCAAGTATTTGAACACTTCCAATGGTTCATGCGGTAATGCATTTGTTTCTTTACGGACAATATTACAGCTGATCAACCACAGAATTATATTTTATACGCCGTACACCTGCAGGAAATGAAAAATCGCCCCTCTTAAAATGAGCAACATAAAACATATGAGCATGCTTCATATGCTTCGGCCACACATTATTACACCACAAAATATTCTTTTGAAGCAAGGCGTCCGCAGATTGATGGTTAACCAACAAATCTCCTTCCTTCGACACTTGAACCAAAACATATTCAACTGAAAGCTCCTTCATCTGAAATAATCAAGATTACATTCCCCAGACAATAAATGAGATGAATCCATGCAGCAACCACGGTGTAACTTCCATAGTTTGAGTTTGCATCAAAGCATTATTTACCCAACAGGTTTATGGCCAGTGTTAAATTAAAAATTTGGCTCATAAGTTAATAACCGATCCTGTTTTGCCAGCGCTTAATTGGATACACTTAAAGGGCATCAGATAAAGAATAGTGATATGTAAGTCTAGGAGAGAATGACAAAATCATCCGATTGAATCCTCTAATCCAGCCAAAACCAATGGACCAACTGGCAGGAAGGACACGCTCAAATCACTCACTTTTGTGCCCCCTCGTTGATATATATATATATATATATATACATACATATATATACATACATATATATACATATATATATATATATATATATATATATATATATGTATGTATATATATATATATATATATGTATGTATATATATCTACATGTGTATACATATATATCGTGTGTGTGTGTGTATATATATATATATATATATATATATATATATATATATATATATGTATGTATATATATCTACATGTGTATACATATATATCGTGTGTGTGTGTGTGTATATATATATATATATATATATATATATATATATATATATATATATATATATATATATACACACACACACACACACACACACACAATGGGTTGCTTCCAAAGGTAAGCACCCAGAAGACTATTTTATTCGCTGACCATAGACAAATTATCACTGTATCACTTCCAATCAGGCAAATTCTCAAACCACAAGCTGTAAGGCTATAATTCTATGGCAAATTATGAGAAAATCAACATACAAACACTAACATTAACATTGGGACATTTCACAATGGCAGTAAATGTTTTCATGTGAAACAAAAGTTAACAGTTTTTCCAATTGGTTTGGATTTGTGCAGCGTTTCCATGCACAGACTATTGCAGTACTAAATATTCTGTGAATTGGTAGAAATCGACTTATAATTGCAAAAATTAAATTGAGAATATTAGAGGAAGAGTGAATGAGAGTATGTGAAAAGAGTAATATCCATCTGAAAGTGCTAATGTAGCCGGCTTTATTTCCAAAGAATGAGATGCTTCAAGTAATGTTTAGCCCGGGGGAAAGGGATGTAATTACTCCAATAAAACAGTACAAGAAACTAACTTCACCTGAGAGCACGCCAAGGTAGCTTGAAAAGCATGGGCATCCTATGGTGCTTGGTACGCTCCAAGGAAGAGTGCTGCTTAAGAAGTTATCATACACTATGTCTTTTCCTTTTTAGAAAGTCTGTAGAAAAACAAGAGCATGAAATATATGCTCCTTCAATAAATATAAGGAACATCATATACTTCACTCATGGGCGGTTTATATGGGAAGGAGTGTTGAAATTACCACAAAAAATACATGGTTGGGTCAAAAGATAAGAGCATGGCATCTTCTTCTATGTCTCACAGCCTCTCCGAGCGAATACCTGCCCTGAGTTCCAGTTGCCGTTATTTTCAAATGAATGAGCAGTGATGAAGAGACAGTCCCAACCAACGGGCATGCTGCCAGAATCCAATCACACCGACTCCCATCTTTATAAATATGGTAACAGCCATTGCATTACACCATTTTTACGTGGCTAGCAAAGAAATGGGAGTCTAGATGGCTCAAATCTGCAGTTCCTATGCATCACAAACAAGCACCATATAAATATATTTTGGTGATACTAATGGACTGTGAGTATGCAAAATCAATAATAAATTCCAATAAAAAACATTCCACGGCTAACTTCATCGAGTTCACCCAGAAAACACGGCTAAAACTTTGCATACCATTTACAAACACCATACCCTGGTCAACATCTTTGCTAGGACACATTCCTCACTCAAACACCATCGCCAAATGATGCACGCTGAAGAAATCGACCAACCTAGAATGTTAATTAATAGAAATCACTGGACCATTCACAGAAAAAAGTAAACGATCACAATTCTTCCTAGGAATAGAAGATCGAGAAAACTATGGGCTTATCTTGATGCAGTAAACTGGGTAAATAATATCAATCAAGGACCGATGTATGCGTTCACGGCAGGCATAGGGAGGACGTATTGAAAAACCCAGCATCCTCCAGTTGCTGCATCACTGATTGCATCCCACTGGCGACGGGCAAATGCAGAGAGTGGCATTCAGCAGCAACACCAACTGGATTCGGGCCGTGGCGGGGAAGGAGGGCACCGCTGAACCTCGCCAGACTGCTCCTGAGGGGTCCTGTCACTATGGCAACAGCAACAGCAGCATCACCGCTTCTTCCGACTTTGCCTCGCCATCTTCCGCCGCTTGATTATCATCTCGTAGAGTGCCTCCATACCTTCAGCCAGACCTTCTCCTGTGATGGCGCAGGCCGGCTGGACGTGCCAAAGGGGGCCTCCGGAGTCTCCACTCCCGCCCACCACTGCTGAGCCACCCGCGCCACCCCCAATCCCACCAACGCCCAAACCAGGACCGCCTGGAATCATCCATTTACACCGTCAGTGACAAGATGGGAGTCTTCATATATTTTCCCCATTTTGGGCATATTCAATTTCTACGCCTTAATCCTTCTAGAGACCCCAATTGTCCCTGGACAATTGCCTAGGGGAAATTGGTGCCAGAGGAAAACATTGTCATCGTGACAATGGACAAAGGTACCTCCACTGTCGCGCTCGACAAAGTTGACAACGCAACGGAAGCTTAGCTCCCATCAAGAGGGACCACCTCTCTCACTACTACCCACAATACGAACTCTTTGAATGTCAAAAAAGACATTCCCCACTCTCTGTGAGAACACAGTCCAGGCGAAGGTCCCTCCCCCGATCGCAGAGTCTTCCTTTCTCCCCAATGCATCAAGACCCACCACATTTCTACCTTCCACTAAAAGTTCACAAACCTAATAGTCCCATCGCCACTTTCCCCATTGAACAAACCTATCATTTCATAGATCTTCTGCCCACTGTCACATCCCTCTTTCTTTTTCATCCAAGATACACAATACCACTTCCCAAACCAATTAAACTTATCATTATCTCTGCACATGCCAATATTCATATACATCTCCTGCAACACATTCATTAATTCGACCCAACCCACTCTATTTAATGCCTCCTAGAAAGCTATGAAACAAACAAATACATCCTGGCTGTACTCTATGCCCCTTTCTAAAGCCAAACTGAATATTCCCTGAGTAATCACTCGCCCTAATTTCTGATACTAAGTATCACATTATCTACAGGCAAAATCAAACTTATTGTTCCATGGTCCACAGAGGTTGGCTGCCTTTTCCTTTTTTTGGGATTGGAACTACCATTGACCTGATGAAATCTTCCTGCCAAATTCCTGCCTCATAGATACTGTGAATTAACCCATTAAATCTCTTCCTTCCAAATTTTCCTTAACTTTCACTTCGGAATGCTCTTCACCCCATGGCCTTATTTGATTTTAATCATCTTGATAGCCCTTCTCCCTAGCCATCAAGTTTGCCTGGACCTAAGCTATCCCCTTCTACCTCATATTCTCTTTCTATTCCTAAGCTTAGACATAGAAATATGCTTGAACATGACAGTTTCAGGTTTAACTTTGTGGAATTACTTCATTACGAGGGTAAAAAGAAACTAAACACTTCCACAATAAAGATTTAATATTTCACGACCATGATTTCGACCTGATGATGAGGTGCAGCATCGAAACCATGGTCGTGAAATATTAAATCTTTACGGTGGAAATGCTAAGTTTCTTTTTACCCTCAAAGAAATATGCTGGCTTAGTATCTCTACCATACATTTAGTTCCTCCGTGTACTCCCACCATCTTTCCTGAATCTTACTGCGTTCAATTACTAACTTTTCTCAATTATAACTTCATTGCTTGCAAGTATCTTTCCGTCCTATTTTATGACAGTGCTTTCACATTCCTGTCAAGCGCACCCATGCCACCACCCTTCACGAGTCCAAATCCTTAAACCACATCTGCCACCACACTTCTTTTGCTCCATTTCCAACCCACCTCACTCTATTATTTAACTTTATACATCCTTCTACCTAAACTTTGCATCAAGTGTTTATTATAAACAGACTGTTCCTCACGTAGAACTTATCTGCTTTCCACTTATTCCCTTTCCTGGTTCCCGAATTGTACTCCCATACCTCCCTGCCATCTCTTCCTTCAACTACAATCTCGTTCCAATCCCCATTACTATCAAATGCTTCCTTCCAGGAACACCCAAGATTGTTTCCTCTGATTGATGACATACCCTCTTCATTTCTTCCTCCCTGCGATTGTTTGGTGGCATGTAGACCTGAACAATGGCCAAGTTCATTGGCTCAGCTTTTATTTCCACTAATATTATTCTATCATTTGCCTCCTCTGCACCTTCAACGAGAGTTCCATTGAAGTGAAGTGAAGGATTTAAGATGAAGAGCGAAACAAGGTTTGGAACTTGTTTTCATCATACAGGTGGTAGGCAAATATACATAATCAATAAGCAAAGCAAAGGTGTTTTTCCTCATCAGTTGACTCATGCTGAGGGAAAATTACACGTATTTAAAGGGTGGAGAGATTTAACAAAATTGTTCGTCAAAGACATGCTATATTTCAGGTGAAACCCTGCCATTTGTTATCATGAAAAATCAGATGGGTATGACGGGAATGAATTTCTCCATTCAAAAAAGGGAACACAAAATGCCAACCTGGCAATAGGCCGAGCGCACGCTCCACCTCGGCCGGCTCCCGGGCCCCCGGCAGATCCTGTTTGTTGGCAACGACCAATAGGGGGACGCCAGCATTTTCAGGACTCCTGGCCGCACGCATCAACTCCATCTTGGCCTCGTCCATTCGCTCGGCATCCGCCCCACTGTCGACCACAAACACGATGCCATCCGTGGCCCTCGTGTAACTCCTCCAGAGGGGACGCAGCCGTTCCTGCCCCCCAACATCCCACACGAGGAATGCCACGGCACGACTACTTCCCCCACCCCCTCCCACACGAACTCTCACCTGCAGGAAAGAGTGCGAAACGGTCGCCATGATGACTGGCTCACTGCAATGTGCTCTGAGCCAATCACCATTGCACATCAGTGCTTCCTAGACACTGCAAGCAGTTTGCAGTGGAGTATGGAAGCTTTAACTTCATCAAGAAAATGATTAATTTTCAACACTTTATGAAATATTTCTAGCTGCCTTGATTCTGGTTGTGAATGTTAAAATTTTCAACAGGCCATGGATCATTGTTCAGTTCTGTCCATTCCTCAATGAATGATTATGAAAAAGCAATGAGTGAGCAGTGCTCATGGATAGTAGAAAATGGCGAGTCGATAACACCTTCAAAATTTCTGCCACTGGCTTACTAAAAAAGCACCAAAAAAAAATAAGGCATATTTTGATTTCTGCAAGCTCAATTTTGCAGATTTCCGGGATTTGAGTTATGCACACGAACAACATTAATATATTTACAACAGTAAATTATCTTTATGTAAACCTCTCTCTCTTAGAGTGTTCGTTTCATGACATTTCCCCTGCAAAATTTCCACCGGCGCAATGCAAAAAATGTATCTCATAATTAATCACCACTTCTTTCAGCGAATATTTCTTCACTTCTCTCACCCTTTCGCAGTTAAATCCAATCGTTGGCACTGTGTTGACGTACTGCTCAAACTTGAGTCGGTAGAGGGCAGTGGTCTTGCCGGCCGAGTCAAGGCCAAGCATGACAACGTGCAAGGGCGACTGGCCAACGCCGAGAGGTGGGAAGGCATCGAGGATGCTCCCACTGCCACCTCCGCCCCCACCCCCTCCCCCACTCCCTGTCCCCCGTCCCAGGGACCCGCCCATGTCACATTCGCCAACCTCACCCTTCCGCCTCACGCCTCCTCCTCTCTCCCCTCACCTCTGCAAAAGTCAAAAAACGGGCGGCACTGTCAGCACCAATGCGCTTGTTCAAACAATACCCAAAACCAAAGGCTCCAACAATGCATCATGTTAAATAGTGACCAAATATGGTTGGAGCTAAGACATCACAAAGACATTAATTTATATTTTCCTACCACATAAATGTAGACAAAATTTTATTTCCATTCACACACAAGGTTCTGTAATTTTAAAAAAATGCCATGCCTTGGTGCATACATCATAAGCTCTGAGGATGAGAGTATCTCCTCTTGGGCATAACATGGGCCAGGAAAATTAAATTTCTGGATTAAATCCTCCAGTTAAAAATGTATCAAATCCAACAAATTAAACATTACATCATGTTCAATATCAAGACGGGAAACTCAAACGTTAGCATTAAACGGGAATCAAATATTGCAAAAGAAATAGCATACAACGGTAAAATTTTGTTTTAATTAAAATTATTTTTGGAGTACATTTACAAAAAATATTGTATTTCTATGAAAATGGACAACACCTCTGCACAATAATACGAGGAGATTATATGACTGGCAACGCAACTACGAGTTTGCGCTAATCGGAAAGCAGACACCATCTTGTATTTATGCAATGGATGAATCGACTCAAAACCTTGACCTGTTATTCAGGCCATTAATCAATTTACAAAAGTTAGTTTGGAAAATAATAATTCAAAGACAAATTTTTTGATCACACTGGCTTCACGATATGGAAACAACCATGAGTATCTTCAGACATCCATTACTCTTTGCTTTTATAACGATAACCTTCACAAACTACATTTTTCCGAGGGGAATACATTACATGTGGTGACCAAGGGCAGACTGTGATGCGAAGCATTTTTAAATTCAATACGCATTAAGCTCGCTAGATTGCAACACATTTAATTGCAAAACTATTACTTTCTGCCAAGTTGCATCCAAAATAATTAAACAGTAACATCTCCCAAAGTAATTGGTCGCAGTCTAATTTGAATATCACAGGTAAGAAAAATCGCCAACTGCCGAGTTGCCCATGTGCTCCCTCTTACCTCCTTCTGAGTACTAGTAAATGCATTTTAAATTGCAATCATCACCTTTATGCCGATGATTTACAAATATATCACCATTCCCGCCTTCAAGACCTACCTACAATAATAAACGAAATTAATGCAGATCGAGCTGCTTTGTCACTATGGGGAATAAAAAATTTATTGAAAATAAACCCAATCAAAAGTCAGTCCATTATAATTGGATACCATAAACTACATTCTAAAATAAGTATTGATAAACTACCACCACTAAAATTGCTAGGATCTATCATACCATACCTAAGGACAGTAAATAATTTAAGCTTAACCATAAATGAAACATTATCTTGGACTGATCATGCAATTGCTATCTGCAGAAAAATTAACTCATCCCTGCATTCACTGAAAAGGTTAAAGCACATTGCCCCCCCCTCCTTAAAGATGCTTCTTGTGTCCTCTCTTCTCATTCCCCACTTTGATTATGGTGATGTAGTATACCAAGACCTCTCAGGCGAACTGAAAACCAAACTCCAGAAGATCCATAATTCCTGTGTGCGGTTCATATGTGATCTTAGGAAGTACGATCATATTTCCAACTCGTTTAATAGAATATCCTGGTTAAAGCTAGAAGGCCGCAGGCTTTTACATATTCTTTCACTTCTCTACGGAATACTTTCAAACCACACACCTAAATATCTATACAAAAATTTCCTCTTCATCAGCTCAATCCACAACAGAAATACTAGGGGTAATAATAAACTTCTTGTCCCACACCATCGCACGGAAATCTATCACAAATGATGTTTCATGTTACAGCATGCCGTCTGTGGAACTCTCTCCCAGATGACATAAAAAACTCTTCATCAACAACAACATTTAGAAGAGCACTTCACAAGTTCATTTTCCTCAGGTATTTAGCTTAACCAGTATACCCTCCGTCATTCCACTCAGCTGTTATACAGATCACTGTCTACTTTTTTTACCCTGCTTTTTTGTTTTGTCATCTCAAGCGGTAGGAGTTTGCATCATCATTTTTAGAAATAGTCACGCTTCTCATTTCTCCGCATGTGTTGTCAATGTATTTAATTTCTCCAATTCAATTTCAGTAATTTAATAATATGTATACTATGTAAAAATGTTTGATACAATGTACATGTATCTTTCCTCTAATTAATAGGGTTTCCGCAGGTTTTTCACACCCCCCTTCTCTTCGCGGGTGTTTTTCCTGCGTGGGTTTTTACTAGTTGAGCAATGTCACGCTCTCCCTAGCTTTTCCCACAAACCTCATTCTTTGCTTAGACTTTCCTCATTTTATTGTACTCTATCTTCACTGTCATTTAATTTGAGTATATGTAGGTGTATCCTTAATTTTCTATGTATATGTATGTATGTATGGGTGTATATGTGCGTAATTATGTATGTGTATGCATGCATGTATGTATGTTTATCTCTATATGTGTGAATGTATGTGTGTGGATATGTATGTATATGTGTAGGTATGTGTATGCATATATGTATGTATGTATGTGTATGTATGTGCGTGTGTGTGTGTGTGTGTGTGTGTATATATATATATATATATATATATATATATATATATATATATATCATATATATATATCAATCTTGAAGAAGGCCCCTGAGAGGGCCGAAAGCTCGAACAATTTACCGTGTGAGTGTTCTTTTAAATGTGTCTATTCTTTTCTATTTGTGTTATATTGTGTCAGCCCATTATTGTGCCGCTCGTGTGAGTTTTTCCGTACAATCGTTATATATATATATATATATAACGATATATATATATATATATATATATATATATATATATATATATATATATATATATATATATATACTTTTTTCTTTTCGATGTGCAAATCTGTGCTAAATGAATTGATGTCTGTCTATATGTATTTATGTGTACATATGAATGTATTTATAAGTTTAATGGCTAATATAATATGTATACAACGATGGGTTAAATGGAAGAAGGGACCATTTGGTCTCAATTTCGCCCAAATAAAGACCTCTATCCACCTATCTATCTATCTATGAGTGGCAAGATAAGGCTTCGTCCGCTCTTTCAGGGTAATCACACTAAATAAGCAAGGCAGGTGCAGTTTTCGTTTGAAACCGGGGGTTATCGAATTCATAGCGACAAACAGGGAATCTTGGAGTGGCCAATGACCACGACTTCAAAACCACACTCCAAGTGAGACCGTTGAATTTTCCACAATATGCCCATGAACATTTGCTATTTCTGATGAGTGACAGGCTAAAAAATCATAATGATGCTGCAATCAAAAATATTATTCGGATATAATAACTATAGTAAAACATAAGTAAATGAATAAATATTCAAACAAAACTGAAGCACAATATTCTCATAAACAATGTGAAATAAAATTTTCAGCGACACGACAATGCAGGAGGAGCAGAGAGCCTTGCAACTGTTTCCCACTCCATAAACTTTGTGACAGCAAATATTTTGATCCACTTACTGATTAAACGGCTGAATGTCTTCGATTACTTCAGACGAAGATCTTTATCACATTGAAAGAATACGCGGGAGTAAATATGCTTTCTCTTGGAATTGGTCCAATTAGTAGTTTTAGAGACATGATACCAATTTGAAATGAGGTCATCGTGAGTTACCATTTGGGGAACTGGGTTGCAGCAGCAGCTCTTCAAGCTATTCCCTTCCCTGCCAATGTTTTCTCCCCTTAGTATTTGCTCTCGCTGACATCTGCCACCACCAGCTCACCTCAATTCACTCTCGGCCTTCCTCGGCACCCATCCCCACTGCGTTTCCTTCAATTATGGTGTCAGGGCCTCTTAGTGTACCCAATTACTTTGCCCTCATTTTCTTTTGCCAAGTTTCCCCCATTAATGTATTCTCATTATATCTCAATAACTTCTCATTTCCAACTCATCCATTCTATTCTCATTATTATTATTATTCTGTAGCACCACATTTTCATCCCCTCCTGTCTTCTTTTCTCTTCTGATCAAATCATCCATATCTTGGAGACCAAGACAAGTTAACTGCATTCATTTTTATAGTTTTTTAAGGCTTTACGAATCGCTTTCTTGTGTCTAGACTAGCGCCAATCGTCGTTGGCAACCGTATCTTCTCATTTTTCTTTTTTTAAGGTAATCTACCGGTTAAGGTAGGTTTTTGGATGGACACAACTACCAAAGTCCATCTTCATCTCTGAGTACTTTCTTCCTCCCTTCATCCCGTCCAACATTCCTTTCCTGTTCCTTCCCTTTCCTCGTTTGCCTAACATTCTCCCCTCAATTACAGTCTTCAACATCCCGCTGCCGGTCAATACCCCCTTCACCCACTTTTCCTGCCTCCATAGGATTGCTCCCAACAAACCCCTCTCTTCGCCCACCATACCAAGTACTTCCTCGTTTGTTTTCTTCTCTAGCCATTTCACCTTCTCCATTCTTCTCCACACCCACATTTCAAAAGCCTCCAGTCTACATCTATTCTCCTGCTTCAATTACCACGTTTCCGCACCGTACATAGCTACGCTCCATATCAAAGTTTTTACAAGTCTTTTCTTTACATCCTTACTCAGCGTCCCTGTCATCAACTCCCTCCTCCTCGTGAAAGCCTTTGCCTGGCGCAATTCCTCTCCTTACATCTCTACTACTTTGACCGTGTTGGTCCGAAACACTTCCGAGATACGTAAACTGTTCTACCTGCTCTAGTTTCTGCCCTCCAATTTTAATGCTTAGCCTATCCTTTTTCTTTCTAGAAAATCGCATAACCTTTGTTTTATTAATATTGATTCTCATCCCATACCTGTCGCACTGAATTTCCAATTCACTCAGCAATGCTTGCAGCCGCTTGGCTGACTGACAAACTAAAGCTTGGTCATCAGCAAACCTAACTGATTTTACGAATTCCCCGCCGACTTTCATTCCTACCTCCAGTTCTTCCCATGCCTCTTTTAATCATTTCCTCTGCATACAGGTTGAACAGCAACGGTGATAATGGGCAACCCTGCCTTACATCCCTTCCTAACACTGCCCATCCAGACTCCCCGTTTCCCACCCGCACCTGAGCAGTCTGAGACATGTACAGGTTGCGAATTAGCCTCTTTTCCCTCCAATCTATTCCTATTTTCTGCAATATACTCATTACTTTTTCCCAATTCATTCTGTCAGACGCTTTTTCGAAATCTACGAAACAGGCAAATACCTCCTGGTTGTGTTCTATATTCCTCTTGATTAATAATCTCATTACTGCAATGGCATCACGCGTACCTATCTCCTTCCTAAACCCAAACTGATCATCCCCTAAGTAATCATTTGCCCTGATCTCTATCTTTTTATTTATGATCCTGAGAACAACTTCAGCTGCGTGAGATATCAAACTTATCGCCCTGTAGTCCTCACATGATGTAGGCTTTACCTTTTTCGGAATAGGAACTAAAACTGATCTCACAAAGTCTTCCGGCCAGATTCCTTCCTCATAAATACTACGATTCAGTCGATAGAGCCTCTTCCCCCACATTCTCATAAACATTTCAATAGTTCCGCGGGAATGCTATCCACCCCCACGGCCTTATTTAGTTTCATCTCCCTTAGTGCCCTTTATATCTCATTGTCTAGTATGCCTGGACCTAAGCTGTCTTCCTCTACGTCATGTTCCTTTTCAATGTCTAACTTTGTTGGTCTAAGCTCTTTACTATACAGTTCTTCCATATATTCCTTCCATCTCTCTTGGATCTTTCCTGCGTCAACTATTACCTTGCCTGCCTTATCTCTAACTGCTATCGTTGATCTCCCTTTCTTACTTCCCGATAAAGATTTAACTTTGCTGTACAGCGCCCCCGATTTCACCCTTCCTCTGCAGACTTTCCATATTCTTGCACTGCGTCTGCCACCATGCTTCTTTTGCTTTATTTGTTGCCTGCCTCAATTTATTGTTCAATTCTTTGTACTTCATTTTGCCTAACTCTGTATTTACATTCTTCCATTTTCGCCACTCATCCATCTTTGCAATCATCTCAGCCGTGATCCATGGTTTCCTAGTCCTTTTAGCTTTAACGGTTCCAATGGTGTCTTTTGTGGCTTCAGACAAACCTTTCTTGAAACTTTCCCATATTTCTTCGATAGTACTTAGCTCTTTACCATCCTCCATGATTTCCTCTACCGCCTGTTTGTATTCCTTCCTTTTCAAACCATTTAATGCTTCTACATTCCATTTTCTTACTCGCCGCCCTTGCCTTTTCTTTTTGAAACGGACACTACATTTCATAACAACTAAATTGTGGTCAGGGTCCGCATCCGCCCCCGGGAAGCTGTGGGAAGTTATCACACTGTTCCTAAATCTGTGTCAAACCAAAATATAATCTAGCTGATACCTTTCTGAGTCACCTGGCATTTTCCATGTATACCTGCGTCTTTTGTGGTGTCTAAACCAAGTGTTGGTGATGACTAACCCCTGTCTCCTGCAGAACTCAACTGCTTTCTCCGCGCGGTCATTCCTCGTGCCTTAACTGTAGTCCCCAACCTCATCACCATCTCTTCCTTCGCCTATCGTAGCATTCCAACCCCCCATCACTATCAAATATTTCCCTGCAGGAACACAAGCGATTATGTCCTCTAACTGATCGTATATCCTATCGACCTCTTCTTCCTTATGGTTGCTCGGTGGCATGCATACCTGAATAATAACCAAGTTCGTCGGTTCTGCTTTTATCTCTACTAGTAATAATCTATCCGATACCTGCTCTCTGTGGACTACGCTTCTTCCTACCTGTTCATTTAATACTATGGCCACCCCTCGTTGGCTCTCGTCCCCGCCGCTGTATATTATTCTATAATTATCACTCCAGTAATCCCCGCCATCCTTCCATCTCACCTCGCATAGACCTAAAATATCTATTTTTCCCCTTGCATCTCTCGCTTAATATTCTCCAATTACCCTGTCCTCATCATTGTCCTAACATTCCACGTTCCTATTGTAACTAACTTGGTCTTCTTCTCCTCCGTCTTCTTCCCTGCTGCTGCCGGTTTTCCCTTGCAAGGGTTTCGTGGGATGACGACCGTGGAAGCTTTGCCTCCCCCACTGCCGGGCACGACACACGGCCGATTGGGCCGATCCCCGTATTTGCCAGGACTCAAAATCTCTGTATTGTCAATCATTTAAATCTTGGGAATGATAATTGAGGTGGTTTCCCGTTGCCTTCCTCAATAGTGTTTTTAACGTGACACCATCACTTATTGCCCACTGGGATCAGACGCCATTGCAGTCGCCTCACTGGGGAACAGACGCTGCGTGGACAACCTTTTGTCTGGCTCCTAACCTTCCACCTATCTGGCATGGGTGACCCTACCAGGAGCAATTATTATTACTCCCGCCAGCACAGCTCTAGGGGTCATCGGAACGCACAAGCCCTTCCACCACGTCAAGGTTGTAGTCCGGGGAGGGTATCTTCTCATATAAACCCTTTTTTCACATTCTACTAACTTGCTTCTTCCATCACTCGCGATCTTGTTGCCTAAATAACAAAATATCTACAACTCTTTCTAGACTGTATTTTACTATTATCAAATTAATTTTCCCGAAACGAAGTTTGTGCCACGAAAGTCATAGCGTTAGATTAACACTAGAAATTAATTTATTTTAAATTGCAATTAAAAGGAAGAATTCAAAACACACAGCAAGACGAACCCAAATATTCTCATCTCACTGCAACGGCCGCTAAAATAACACGACGATTTTCCCGTTCGCGGGGTAACACCACCGTGACGCCAGCCGCCCACCGCTCCCAACCGAATGGCTCCCGCCAAGCGGCCGAGGAAAGGGTGGGCGGGTGGAGGGCGTGCGTGAGACAGGAAGGTGAGAGCGCGGAGGCATTCCATGAGAGCCTTTCGAAAAAAATATTATAATATTGCTACGAAAGAGTGAAACGTTCCCACGACGAAGCGTTTCCTAATCGACAGAAATAATTGCACTCTGGAGACGCAGCCCCAACTCGCGAGGAGGTCCCCGTCCTTCGCGGTGGAAGCGCCTGGCGTTTCGCAACCCCCAGGGCCCATCCTTCCCCTCCCCCCGCGTCTGCGAAGTCTAGGGAACACAACGCAGCCGCTGCTTTCGCGGCCCCCGGCCATTGTTTCCCTCCCGTTCAGCGAAGAGGAAGTTTTACACGTCTTTACCTTTAAAGGCCCCCGGAGGACTGGCGAGGGCGGGGGTGTCGAGAGCGCGCACTACAACGACCGGAAGAAAACACGAGCAGGAACGTCCACGGTGGACATTGGTCATGGACGCGAATGAAAATCCAAGGGGAGATGACTCGTGACAGAGCACAGACCGATACTACTACCTGGTTCCGCCAGCCTGTGTACGCTATGCTCCACAAATTGCTGCTTTTTCCTAAAAACATCTCACACCCGCACTCGTTATTTATCACTACCACTCGTCCATTATTAACTTTGAATGTGAACAATGTAAGGGTATCGTATTGGTCCAGACGGAAATTCAGTTCGTTATTTAAACATTCCGTTAAAATTCCTCAACACTATCCAATAATGGTAATTAGTACAATCATTATTATCGACCGCTGTCTGTTATGGCGGCTGCGGGAGTCGGGCGGGACCCGTGAACTCTTGAAGGGGAAATGAAAGTATGTAGAGGCTGAGAAGACGGAAATGTGACAAGGCGAAAAGGTTTTCTGCCGAGCTCTGAGGGCCTTTATGAGTTCACGATGTGATGCAATAATTTTCAGGGCCCGTCAGAAGCCTACCTCCGATACCATCAATGGAAATAACAATCTCCTTCCTCCATCTAATTATAGCCTTAGGCGATGACCCATTCAAGCAATGCGCTTAAATCTACGCACCTGAGAGCGCTCACGCCACCTGATTCATCCGAAGCCTTAATTCCAAAGGAGCATGCTTGCATCAAGCTCCGCGGACTCTTCTGTACTGATCTATTGGGTGGGGGTGAGTAGATTTCAACACGGCACGCGTATCTTGATCAATTCCCCAATTAAATATGGCTGACGCAAATAAAGTCGAAGGGCACGAACTTAAAGCTAGCTTTCTCAAGATGATGAACTAATGGCCGGGTTGGTGAAAAACAAAAGAGTAGGATAGTCGTGGAAAACACTAGCTCAGATCATGACTCGAACACAAAAACTGGTTGGTGGTCAGCCAGCAAAGGGTGCCATTCGATGCTTTCAGGCTTCACTTTGTGGAAATCCATTATAACTGCAGTAAAAATACCGATCTACCTCTCCACTCAATTGTATTCGGCATTACTAGTTTCGACGCATCGGCGCCATCCTCGGGGTACCTCGCCTCATCCTCGGTACCCGAAGATAACCCCGATTCGTCGAAACCAGCTGTACCGGATACAATTGAGTGGAAAGGTAGATTGGTATTTTTACTTCGGTGAGCAAAGGATGGGTTTACTGCGGTGCTTTTCCAATACACCCTGAGATCTGCACATCGCAGCAATTCCGGTGATACTCGCAATATCTAGTCCATGCATTACCCTACGTAATATCCTAATAAATTTCCACACCTATTCTAAGTTACGTTTCCGGAATAATGAGATTAATGTAGCAAGAGAGAAAGCTCACTCCCTCCGAGAGCACAAAATGTTCAACCTGGCACATAACAAGATTTTAGAAATGGGAAAGCTCTTTAGAGTGAAACCCTTATAATGACACACGCGATGCTTTCTAAAATGCTGCGCAGCATATGCGATAAATACGTTTAATTTGTTTTGTACCGATGAAGGATGAGACGCTTTCCAATAAAGTATGAATTAAAATTAAATTCGCGCACTTAATAACGTGCAATGGATTCACTTTTGGTTTATAATTTATCAGAGGATGACAAAAAATTTGGGTAATTCAGTTCCGTTTTTCCACATCTTTAATTTTTCAACCGATGATTAATTTGCAACCGAGGACACGTTAAATGTTACCACTTTTATACAATTATTTGATATTCCTCATTCCCTAAAAAACTCCTGGTTAAGAAACTAAACATTACAAGAAAATAACGGAAATTAATCCATCTCCACCGCCATTTTACAATTCACAACTATAATTATTTCCGATTAATTCACATTATGAGATAAATCAAACATCGAGAGCCTATTCGACAATAAAAGAGATAGTTTCACGGTGAACAATCAGGAAAAAACCATGAAACAGTCATTATTCGTTAGTGAACGGCTATTTTTAAAATCAAAGAAAAAGCCAATTCATCGAAAAATAAAAATTTGCAGTCATTTCGAAATACACATGACAGAGCATTACTTGATAGTGACAGAAAAGCAGTCGAATAGTATTCCTAGTCAACAGATTTTTTTCTATTTATTGCAACCTCCCAACAGGAATTTGATCTTGGAAGTGGCGGCCTCACTTGCCACTTCAAAACAGCATTAGCGAGAAGCATTTATGAGATTCCTGACCCAAGGAAAAGCAATGAAGATGTATAAAATGGAGAGGATAACGAATATATGATGCGAGCGAAGGTTACACCTAGAATGAGCCAGCACCATTCGGAATAAATCATGCCTGATTATACATAACCTGTGTGGTCGAGAAACGGGCGAATCTCACCCAGAACTAAGCCCTACTTAGAAGGGTGAATCTTACCCAGAACTAAGCCCTACTTAGAAGCAGAGCCTGCTAGTTCATCAAAATTAGCAAGGCGTGTGGTACTCAAAAATTCAAAGCATGGATGCCACACCCTTGTGCCAAATCCTGTGCCGCCTGGGGTTTTCCACGAAATTATGGCATCGCGAAGATATGCCGTCCAAAGGCATGACGAGATTCGACTACGGGACTCCCTACGGTAGGCCGCGGAACGTTCAACTCACTAAGCTACGAACTACAGAACGCCTCAAAATTGGTGGACTGCTTTTGAAATTCCTTTCATAAATTTTTTCCTGCGATTTTTTCTGGAGTACCATGCTCGGCGGAACGGCCCTCTTTTTTTAAAATTTGTTTCAAGCCCCGGGAACCAGGTCGAATCCCCGATAGCAGAGTCGCGCCGCAAGCACCAGCCCCCGACTCCTCGATCTGATCCCTAATAACCTCGGATAAAACAAAAAAAAGGTGAAGAGGCGCAATGGTTCGATGGGGTTACAAAGGCTCACCTCTTCCGCAATCAGTACGCGAGATGACCTTCATTCAAAGACGTGTCAAGACTCCACAGTGGCCTCGCTTATCAAGCGACGTTGTCATAAGTCGTAAAGGGGGAGCCTCTCACATTACACCTATAGAAAGTTACACGTCCCACGGCAAGAGAAACATCCAACAGAGTGCTCAAAGGCTCATCGTACAACAGCACTGATCTCAATCAGAAATTAATATTTTATTAAATACCGAAATACGAAAAAAAGAAAGGAATAGGAGCACTCTGAACACGTGGAAGGATCTGACATGATTATATCTCGTAGGGTAGCAGGGTAATATGGGATGCACTGGACCGGAAGACATTTAAAGAGAATCTTGATCTCGGCCAAGGATAGAAATATGTGTTGTGCTTCGGATCTGCCGTATCTGTCCCTGGGAGGCAAGGACTCGGGAAGGACCGACTGCTTCCCATTCGGGAGAATGAGAAGCAGTCGGGAGCCGTCGTATCTTCCCTTCCAATTAACACAAACTCTATCAGTCTTTCTGCGGAGGTTCATCTCATAATACTGTAACTATGGGAACTAATAACATCCTTCTTTCGGTCGTTTCCTTCAGGAAGAGCTTCCAATTCAATGCAGCCAACGTCAGTCAACTGGGAGATGGGGGAGGGAGCACAGCTGAACAATCAATCAAATTGCTTCGAGAGCAATCGACTAAGGAAAACTACCAATATTTCATCGACAGCTCGAAGAACATTACGCAATAATTATACCCAGAATTGTGAAAATTTAGAATATAAATAACACACGTCTAATTCAACTAAAATACGATTCTCTACCAAGGGGAAATTTCCGCTGCAACGTGCTATTCAAGATAAATGACCTCGATGGAATGAACACACGAAAATGCTTTAGAGATTTAGAAATTGCACTAAAAATATATGTTCCGACGTTCTTCCGGGGAAATGAGTGACAATGATTAGAAAATCGCGAACACAGTTCAGCTTTAAGGGGAATTGAATATCTTCCCATCTTTCTAAATGGTCAATGATTTTTCGATGAAACCCACTCTTAGGATTTCTACAGCAGTTTTGTCTGAGCAGCGAAGTGCTCAGCTCAGCTGAGATTGCCGATAAGCTATCTTCGTCAAGCTGCACTGGCTGCCAGACTGAGTGACCTCGAGTTTATCTCTCATGAGTGCGTCGCCAATAAATGATATGTAAACAAAATATTGCATCCATACAAGTGTTATCATACATTTCAATCACAAAGCATTTTCGAAATTTGGTCCACAATGGAATGTTTAGCATTTAAAAAATTCAAAATTATACACAAATGTATGTCTGTGCATATTAATATTAATATATATATATATGTATATATATATATATATATATATATATATATATATATATATATATATATATATATATATATATATATATGTGTGTGTGTGTGTGTGTGTGTGTGGGTCGCGGTAGTCCAGTGGGTGGAGCGTTGGACTGCTGACCAGAGAGGGTCCCGGGTTCGATTCCCGGGCAAGGCACTCTGGGCACCGGCAGCTCCACCCAAAGTGATTTTTCGGGTACCAGGTCTTCCTGGGAAACCATAACCGGAACAGGGAAAGGAACCGGCCCCCCTACCCTGATGTATTGGGCTTAGTACTGGGTGAACTCAACCATCAACTACCAAACCGACCTTCGGGTTGATTACTGTGTTTATGTTATATATATTATTATTTATTAGGTATTCTACCGGTTAAGGTAGGCTTTGGATGGACATAATTACTAATTAAAATAAATAATAATTGGTGACCCCTAGCAAAACAGAACATCCTATTCTACATCGGGTCCCTCTTCAGCTCTGAGTACTTTCTTCCTCCCTTCATCCCGTCCAACATCCCTATCCTGTTCCTTCCCTTTCCACTTTTGCCCAACATTCTACCCTCAATTACGGTCTTCAACATCCCGCTGCCGGTCAATACCCCCCTTCATCCACTTCTCCTGCCTCCATAGGATTGCTCCCAACAAACCCCTCTCTTCGCCCACCATACCAAGTACTTCCTCGTTTGTTTTCCTCTCTGTCCATTTTACCTTCTCCATTCTTCTCCACACCCACATTTCAAAAGCCTCCAGTCTACGTCTATCCTCCTGCTTCAATGACCACGTTTCCGCACCGTACATAGCTACGCTCCAAATCAAAGTTTTTACGAGTCTTTTCTTAACATCCTTACTCAGCGTCCCTGTCATCAACTCCCTCCTCCTCGTGAAAGCCTTTGCCTGGCGCAATTCCTCTCCTTACATCTCTACTACTTTGACCGTGTTGGTCCGAAACACTTCCGAGATAGCAAGAAATAATGAGCTCTACGGCCTCTCAATAAAGAAGAAAGGGGAAGAAAACTCCAATGGCCGTAAGGATTAGTTGCCAATCTCTCGTCAGACCAAATGTTGTGTTGGTGTGACGGGAATCACGTCAGGGACCAACCACAACCTCTCGACCAGAATACCCTCTGTGGTGGTTTACGGGAGATTAATCCACGTCAGGGACCAACACACAGCCACACGCACACTATCCTGCCTGAAATCCTTCACGAGGCTGTGAGACCCTAAAAAAAAAGGGAATTTTTTTTTTACTGAAAGTCTGAATTTAGTTTTTTTATCAATGAGGGATGGGCAGTCGTTTAGCACGTTTTTAACTTGAGTTATAAGTTTATTAAGGGGATTCTTTTTCACTTCAATATATGGCCCAGATGATATTAGGTTGCTCACTTTATCGAAGTAGTCTAATTTATTCAAAATGACACAGAGGTTACCTTTGTCTGCTTTCATATAGAAACAATTTTTCCTTTTTAAAGAGGTAACAATTTGATTTAAATTCTGTGATTCAAGCTTGCGTTGGAAGACTGGGTGGTTGAGGTTATTTTTAATCTGATTTTCGCAGGGTCTCACGGGTCTCACAGCCTCGTGAAGGATTTCAGGCAGGATAGTGTGCGTGTGGCTGTGTGTTGGTCCCTGACGCGGATTAATCTCCCGTAAACCACCACAGAGGGTATTCTGGTCGAGAGGTTGTGGTTGGTCCCTGACGTGATTCCCGTCACACCAACACAACATTTGGTCTGACGAGAGATTGGCAACTAATCCTTACGGCCATTGGAGTTTTCTTCCCCTTTCTTCTTTACTTCCGAGATACGTAAACTGTTCTACCTGCTCTAGTTTTTACCCTCCAATTTTAATGTTTAGCTTAGACTTTTTCTTTCTAGAAAATGGCATAACCTTTGTTTTATTAATATTGATTCTCATCCCATACCTGTCGCACTGAATTTAGAATGCACCCAGCAATGCTTGCAACCCCTGCGCTGACTGAACAGCAACGGTGATAATGGGCAACCCTGCCTTAAACCTCTTCCTAACACTGCCCATCCAGACTCTCCGTTCCCCACCCACACCTGAGCAGTCTGAGATATGTACAGTTTGTAGATTAGCCTCCTGTCCCTTCAATCTATTCCTATTTTCTTCAATATACTCATTACTTTTTCCCAATTCACTCTATCAAACACTTTTTCGAAATCTACGAAACATGCAAATACCTCCTGATTGTATTCTATATTCCTCTCAATTAATAATCTCATTACTGCAATGGCATCACGCGTACCTCTCCCCTCCCTAAACCCCAAAATAATCATTCGCCCTAATCTCAATCCTTTTGTTCATGACCCTGAGAACAACTGCGTGGGATATCAAACTTATCGTCCTGTAGTACTCACATGATGTAGCCTTTACCTTTTTCGGAATAGGAACTAAAACTGATATAACAAAGTCTTCCGGCCAGATTCCTTCCTTATAGATACTACGATTCAGTCGATAGAGCCTCTTCCCCCACATTCTCCTAAACATTTCAATAGTTCCGCGGGAATGTTATCCACCCCCACAGCCTTATTTAGTTTCATCTCCCTTAATGCCCTTATATCTCATTGTCTAGTATGCCTTGACCTAAGCTGTCTTCCTCCACGTCATATTCTTTTTCAATGCCTAACTTTGTTTGTCTAAGTTCTTTACCATACAGTCCTTTTATATACTCCTTCCATCTCTCTTGGATCTTTCCTGTATCAACTATTACCTTATCCGCCTTATCTCTAACTGTTAGCATAGATCTCCCTTTCTTACTTCCCGATAAAGATTTGACTTTGCTGTACAGCGCACCGATTTCACCCTTCCTCTGCAGACTTTCCATATCCTCGCACTGCGTCTTCCACCATGCTTCTTTTGCTTTATTGGTTCCCCGTCTCAATTTATTGTTTAACTCTTTGTACTTTATTTTGCCTATCTCTGTATTTACATTCTTCAATTTTCTCCGCTCATCCATCTTTGTAATCATCTCAGCCGTGATCCATGGTTTCCTAGTCCTTTTAGCTTTAACGGTTCCAATGGTGTCTTTTGTGGCTTCAGACAAACCTTTCTTGAAACTTTCCCATATTTCTTCGATAGTACTTAGCTCTTTACCATCCTCCATGATTTCCTCTACCGCCTGTTTGTATTCCTTCCTTTTCAAACCATTTAATGCTTCTACTTTCCATTTTCTAACTCGCCGCCCCTGCCTTATCTTTTTGAAACGGACGCTACATTTCATAACAACTAAATTGTGGTCAGGGTCCGCATCCGCCCCCGGGAAGCTGTGGGAAGTTATCACACTGTTCCTAAATCTGTGTCAAACCAAAATATAATCTAGCTGATACCTTTCTGAGTCACCTGGCATTTTCCATGTATACCTGCGTCTTTTGTGGTGTCTAAACCAAGTGTTGGTGATGACTAACCCCTGTCTCCTGCAGAACTCAACTGCTTTCTCCGCGCGGTCATTCCTCGTGCCTTAACTGTAGTCCCCAACCTCATCACCATCTCTTCCTTCGCCTATCGTAGCATTCCAACCCCCCATCACTATCAAATATTTCCCTGCAGGAACACAAGCGATTATGTCCTCTAACTGATCGTATATCCTATCGACCTCTTCTTCCTTATGGTTGCTCGGTGGCATGCATACCTGAATAATAACCAAGTTCGTCGGTTCTGCTTTTATCTCTACTAGTAATAATCTATCCGATACCTGCTCTCTGTGGACTACGCTTCTTCCTACCTGTTCATTTAATACTATGGCCACCCCTCGTTGGCTCTCGTCCCCGCCGCTGTATATTATTCTATAATTATCACTCCAGTAATACCCGCTATCCTTCCATCTCACCTCGCATAGACCTAAAATATCTATTTTTCCCCTTTCCATCTCTCGCTTAATATTCTCCAATTTCCCTGTCATCATCATTGTCCTAACACTCCACGTTCCTATTCTAATTAATTTGGTCTTCTTCTCCTGCGTCTTCTGTCCTGCTGCTGCCGGTTTTCCCTTGCCAGTGATTCGTGTGATGATGGCCGCGGAAGCCTTGTTTCCCATGCTACCGGCCACGACACAGCCGATGTGGCCGAGCCCCGTAGTTTCCAGGACTCAAAATCTCTGTATAGTCCACCATTTAAATCTTGGGAATGATGATTGAGGTGGTTTCCCGTTGCCTTCCTCAATAGTGTTTTTAACGTGACACCATCACTTATTGGCCGCCCCACTGGGATCAGACGCCATTGCAGTCGCCTCACTGAGGAACAGACGCTGCATGGACTACCTTTCGTCTGGCTTCTAACCTTCGACCTATCTGGCATGGGTGACCCTACCAGGAGCAATTATTAACACTCCCGCCAGCACAGCTCTATGGGGGCCTTGGAACGCACAAGCCGTTCCACCACGTCACGGTTGTAGTCCAAGCACGGATATATATATATATAATATATATATATATATATATATATATATATATATATATATATATATATATATATATATATATGTATATATATATGTGTATATATATATGTATATATATATATACACACAAATATATACACACACACATATACATATATGAAAGTATTGAAGGTAACAGAGGTTTCAAACGCCCCGCCAACCTATCCGATCTCCTCAAATCTACCAATCCACTCCTTAAATCCCCAATTCGTCCCAAAACCACTCCCACGCCATGCAATAAACCCAGATGCAAAACATGCCCTATTTTCAAAACCAAAATCCCATCCCTCTCCCACCCACTTTTTAACTCTCTCCCACCAGTTCCCTCCTCTACTTGCACATCTAGCAATATAGTGTACCTTCTGATGTGCCAACTTTGCCCTGCCTATTATATTGGGCAGTGCACCACACCCCTCAATATCAGAATCAACAACCACCGAGCCTCATGCAAAAACTCTTCCTTAATTGATATGCTCCCTATCCCCAAACACGCCTCCGAACACAACACTCCCTTTGATAAATGCTACAGTGTATCCATCATAGCATCCCTCCCACCCTCTGATCCTCCACTGAAACTGAAAACATTAGAGCAATCCTTCATCTGGCTCTTGGAGTCCTGGAATTGGCCAGGAATCAATATAAGGCATTAATTACCCTGCTCCAATTATATTTTCATCCCCCTTCCACATTTTCCCCACCATTCTAACGCTGCCCCTCCAAACCCGTCCCTTCGGAATTCTCTCCCCACCTTCCCCTTCCATCCATCGCTCCAGCCATCGTATTCCCTTCAGTTCTGTCCCTATCTTCCTTGATAAAGGTGGTCACGACCACCGAAAATTCGAAAAATAGTGAGTCTCTTTTTTTGTGTGTTTCTGTGTTTTTGTCTGTGTCCATTAGTGCTAAGTGTAATATATATATATATATATATATATATATATATATATATATATATATGTATATGTATATATAAAACATGTGCGTGGGTATGTGTGTGTGTATATATATATATATATATATATATATACACATACACACACATACCCACGCACACACATTCAAACACGAAATCCCGGCAAACGGCCAACAGATACTCATTTACATAGAAACAGATATAAGGAAAAGGGATAGGAACACACATAAAGGACGAACACAGGAGAGGTGGGGAAGGCGGAATCCAGCCGATTACAAATGTAAAAATATTATCCCGGTCTAGGAAATATTTTTGCATTTGAGATCTGCTTGATTCCGCCTTCCCCACCTCTCCTGTGTTCGTCCTTTATGTGTGTTCCTATCCCTTTTCCTTATATCTGTTTATATATATATGCATCCGCCCGGCAAGTGGAAAGATCCGGTGTTCGAGTCCCGGTTGAGGAAATATTTTTACTCTTGTGATCCGTTCGATTCCGCCTTCCCCACCTCTATTGTGTTCGTCCTTTATACGTGTTCCTATCCCTTTTCCTTATATATGTTTCTGTATATATGAGTATTTATTCGCCGTTTGGCGGGATTTCGTGTTTGAATGTATATATATATATATATATATATATATATATATATATATATATATATATATATGTGTGTGTGTGTGTGGGTCGCGGTAGTCCAGTGGGTAGAGCGTTGGGCTGCTGACCAGAGGGTCCCGGGTTCGATTCCCGGGCAAGGCACTCTGGGCACCTGCAGCTCCACCCAAGCTAAAGTGATTACTGTGTTTATGGTTATATATATAAATATATATATATATATATAAATATATATATATATATATATATATATATATATATATATATATAACACACATATGTACGTAATGTATGTTACCTAATTCTTTTCAAGAACGATGATACAAAATGTAATTATTCATTTGAAAAATACAATGGAAAAATAATATGCAAAAACATAAAAAGAAAGCAAATCCTATTTTTCGAGGCGCTAAAATCAAATCCCTATTACACACACCACAACAACCAAGTAAGCCAACCGTGTGCCAGCTTAATTCCAAGACCGGGTCCCTTTCATGACTCTCTTCTCTCATAGCATTCGTCTTTGCGAAATGCTAAATCAAGTAAAGGATGGGGTATTACAATGCATGTCGTTTAAAAAAAATGAACGAAAAATTCTCTTCTCGCAAAACGGCAATCGGAGAACTAGGTAGCTTCGCGAGTTTTCTTGAAAATTTTAAATTACATGTTTTTTTAAATTACTTTTCTAGCGTAAGTGTAAATGAATTGGGAGGCAGCCCTCATTAGGTTGGATCCGATATCCCCGTCGAGCTCAAGTTGGTGATTGCGAGCGGAGGCTGAAGGAGACCCACCTGCCGCGTTACGACTCCCTTAATCCCCGACGGCGAAGAGCACGAACGGGTCTGCGGCTCCAACGTACTCCTCCATAGGGGAGACAGAACCGAGCGAGTCTAATTTTCACGCTCACCCCGAATCGAGCACGTTATCACGGGAAACTATTCGGATTTGAACGCGGACGGCCTCTCCAGAATGATGAATCCACCGATGATGACTGTCTCCACTCGATTTTCAACCTCGACGACGAAGGAGACGTGCAGGTGCGCCGCGGGTAATTTTTAGCTTTCCCTCCTGAGCACAAAAAGTATTTCGTTGCGATGGAATTCTTTCGGTTCATGCCGGCAGTGGCCATTAAGGGATCGAACCGAGGACTGTAACGAGGACTGAACGGGCAACATCGAGGTCGAACGACGAGAGATCAATTCTGAATCGGCTCCAGCCAGACTCGGCACATGACTTTTTTTTCCTTCCACGTCCGGACCCCATTCGGATTCTTCTTTCCTCGGGCACGCGCTCCTCCAATCCCCCTCCCCCCTCGTCTTCGTAGCTTTCGCGGCTCGATGGGCCTCCGCGCCTGACCCCAGTTTCGTCACAGCGGGCGGAGGCGCCGCGCAGGGAAGGAAAAGGTAAGATGGAAGTGGGCAGGGGGAGGAGAGGGGGAGGGTGGGAGGAGATTGGCCTCGTCCGGAATGGAATACGCCGAGCTTTCTTCCTCCTCCTCCACGGTCGAAACGATCCTCCGCCGCTAAGCGACGACCGGCCTTTGATGCTCATTTATTCATTTTGCGTGTCTCGTTTCTCTCGGCGCGTGCACGAGGGGAATCACACCGTGCCCATAAAAAGCGGACGGATCAGAAAAAAATACATCAGTGGGGCGCAACCAAGGCTGCGAGATTCCCAGTTACACTGAACTCGGCTCTAAGAAAAAAGGAAGGAGGAAATCCAGCGAGGGCCCAAGCAGCGGGACGGAGGGGATGGAGAAAATTAAAGCGGTAAAGAGGGAGAGGCTCCACCCGAGGAGAGAGGCACAGGCTAGAGGGGCGGCGCAAACGGGAATCGCACTATTAAGTCTAAGAAATATGAAATGGGAATTTGCGTGCGCGTGTGTGTGTGGGGGGGGGGGGATGATACGCCACCAACCAATTAGCCAATTTCACCGACATTAATGGAAATATAAAATAATTAATGGAATGTGAAGTGGTGACGAAAAGTCGATGAATCACATAAAAATGACCAACAAGTACATTTCTGACGAAATGATACACAACTGTTCCACCGCTAATCGTACTGAAGTCTGAAAAAATTCGGATCATTACGGATCAACTGAAATAATAATACGTAGGTCCAGGTTATCCCTGCATCGCAGTCGTTTGAAACTTAATTACATCATTATTTCACAAGTTTCCACAGAATAGTGGCCGAAGGCAAAGAATAATCGCACGCAAATACTTCATATTTTGGATAACACTTCCATTTGGCCACAGTACCAGGAGAGCTAAACTCATCGCCAGGATGTAATTACACGTCGGACGGCGAGATCCTATTAGAGTGAATAATTAACGATCGATCGAGATGGCGATAATTGGAGCACGTGGGAGGGGGATGGACGGAGTAGTGCGCAGAGAGATTGAACGGGTGCCCCCCCCCCTTAGAAGAAGAGGTCGCTCCCGTTCTCCTTCGTCATTTGGAGAGAGTGGCGAGTTATGGCATTAATTCTGCGCCAAAATATTTTGTACGCGAAAAATTTCACCATACTAACCATTCGCACAGAAAGAAATGATTAAAAGTACTGCCGCGCATCAAACCTTCTAATTCCCGAACAATAGACCACGGACGACCTCAAAAAGTACGCCGAGGAAGTGCCGTAAAAAACCTGCATATGACTTTCATTCTTTTGGAAAGGTCTAAACGATCCAGGTCACTCGCACCTGCAGAAACGGCGAGGCAATTAGAGAGGGTGATACTCCAAGGAGGATTTCTGTAGTGCGGAAAACGAAATTCAGCCGAGCGAACACCCCGATCGCCGGCCAACAAGAATGTGGGCTGTGGGTTGGGGCCCCGCCACGGATGTCAGGCATCGAATTAAGATCGTGCATCGAATTGTGACCAAGACGCCAAGTAGCCACGGCCATTGAAGAACTTGAAAATGCAGTACACATGACAGCCCGCAAACAATTATCCTTAGCCGCTCAGGAGGCTATCCAGGCGGAAACCGGAATTGCGCGCGTTTGATTTCCGCTAGAGGCATTTTTAAATTTTAATCGGTTGCAAATTTTCTGGACTCGAGCATGGTCATGCCCATTGATGGAGGAGTGTGGGATGAGAGCCGGGAGTCGTGCTAAAAATGTCCAGTCTCTTATCTCTTCTAGTTGCTAAAGGCATGGTGCTCACAAGAGCTGGACGGGATGAGGAAACTATGCTGGGGAAAACAAGCAGGTTAGCCGCATTTATTAAAAATAAGATTGATTGCGAACCGCAGCGAAATGCCAATTCATTCCATCGCCACTGTAAATATACTCAAACGATGAAAATCTTGATGTGACGGCTGTAATAAGGACTTCTTTGGGAACGGGTGGCGAATTTACCAAGAGCACGCACCAACCCCGATTTGCGATCGAATCGGTCACGCAGTGGTGCCTTGGCGTGCTATGAACTGAGGCATCGCCTACTATCGGATTCCGAGACCCCTCATTGGGAATCAACGCTTAATAATATATCTATTCCTTGGAGACACACACCCTCCCCCCGGCACGAATTCTTTCGTGGCTAATGGTGTCAATTGATTCTCATTTACGGAAAATTTCCGAACGAATCTTCTTCTTCCGCTTTCCAAACAAATGCGCTTCCCGGAAGAAAGGAAATGCGAGCGAAGACTCCGAAGAGAAAGTAAGCATTGTGATAGTAATGGAAGGCGGTGCGTGTCCTCTGCGAAAGAGGATAAGTGCACATTTGCAACGCTTGACGGCGGATTTGGGAATCGCATCGAAAGTAGCCCGCAGCGCGGAGAAATTGACATCTCATTAGCTCACATTAAAGAGAACGTATTTCAGTTAAATTGTGAAGAGGGCAGAGAGAGAGAGAGGGAGAGACTAAGTAAAGTAACCTTTCGACATGAAGAGGCAATCGTATTCTCACGAAATACAGAAAAAGTGAGACGATTCGAACGCAGGGATAATAAAGTGAAATTTCGGCACTTTCCCTCCAAACGACAATTATCGGCCCACGTCCGAGTGTCCTCGAGGGATCTCCGAAATTATCAGTTCGGATAAATTACTTGCATCGCCGCCTAAGAAATCGCAGAGGTTGAAATAATTAATGTTTCCTAAACTTGTTATGCACAAAAAACCCTTATGCGGGTATACTATATCACGGTAGGATCATCAACATAGTTCCGTGTAACGCAAACGTTTAATTATAAATTCAGGAATTAAGAAATAGGAACTCGGATCTTTAGTTATACTTAAAATTTGATGGAAATTAACCAAGGACAAAAAAAAGGTCCATCCATCCAAAATCCATTTCGTGAGGAGAAAATTGTTTGTCAAGAGTATCTTACTGAAGATTCTTCTCGAGATTATCGCTACGAAAGCAATTATACTTTTTTATTTGACGGGCAACCATTAAAACACGGTTCTCGCTAAGGTAACGATCTACGGTAAGTTGACCGGCGCTTTTGTGATTTTAACTAGTTGTCCGGTGAATGGGAAATAGTTAAGTGGAGGGAAATACGAAATGAACGGCCACCGTTCGCTCTCTCCAGTGAGACTCCCCGACATGGCAGGACGGAACGGACTGTCCGGCGGTGAAATCCGCTTGCGAGAAGGCCTGCGAAACCGCAGCCCGGGGAGATTATCCTGGCACAATTTTCGTGCAGGGGCGCCACCGTGAGATGAGATCCCTGTTAAACGGCCTCCTTCGCTCCTTTCCCCTCCCCAGTTCCCTCGCCCGCCCGCCCGCGCTTCCGACTATGAAATATGAACTGCGAAACTAGAGCAAACAGGGGGGGGGGATAAAAAGGGGGAAACTGGAGCGTGGTGTCTGCCGAGGAGACCATACATTGAGGGGGGTTGAAAGGGCTGAAGCGAGGACTTTTCACTCACGAGTCCCGAACGCCAGGGTTCCATTTAGGTGGCACGAGATTGCATGGAACTCCTGAATAGGCAACACTCCCCTTCTCAGCGCAGTCTTCGGGTGACTTTCATTTTCCCTCAATTGCGAGGAGAACAGAGAGAGAGAATGAGAGAGAAAGAGTGCCGCGAGGTTTCCCCGAGAGAGACGGATGATTCGGCCCGATTCAAAAGGACTCCCCCGGCGACCCCGGAACTGCAGAAAGTGCTTCCGTCCGCCATGAATTCTAAAGACGATAACGTTCTAAGAATACGCCCAGCATCTCTCTCCTATGAGGATACATGGTGAGGGTTCGATGGTTTTTTGAGGCTCTACTGGGTGAAATTCCATCGTCACTGAATTAATAAACTTCGTATTTTTTCACGTAAAAAAACTTGACCGCAATACTAACGCCGGTTTCGATGCATAGGCTAAATCGTCGGGTAACTATTACAGGGATACACATGATATCTGATGATATAGACGGATAGATGATGTCGCCTTTGCGACACTTAGGACACTTGAGTGACTGCTTGCTCGTTGGGACGTTTAAGCCCACCGGACGACCAGATTCGGCGGCGGTTGGCCGGGAGCAAACAATTAAAGGACCCTTACCCACGCCGGGCGCGGGAATGATGGCGCAGCGAAACAAACACGTGAGGTGCGATGTGCGCGCACGTTTCCCTTGGTAACCGATGAGGCAGGTGGGCGGGAGAGGGCGAGGTGTGGGCGGCAGCGGACTCCCGCGCCGAAAGGGGGGGCGAGGGGGTTCATTTGCGTGCGTGGGGCGGTGCACAATGGCGGGTGGTCGATACGGAGGCCTTCGGGAGGGCTCATTGGCCATGGTCGATGGCGAGAGGGAGGAGGGGGCCAGGCTCGGGAGAGGGGGCAGGCCGGCACCCGCATAGACCAACGCCGCCGCCGCCTCCGGGGAGGAGGAAGGAGCACTGCACACACACACACACACCACGAAGAGGGCCGGAGCGAGGGAATCTTCCCACTGGAAAAGGGGGAGGGGGGTCAAAATGAGGAGGGCCGCCCGTGAATCACAGGCGCCTGGAAAAAACCAAAGGATTCCCGCTCCTGCTGGAAGCAGCCATATGGGGCACATGCCCCTCCACCTCTCGCCCAAAACAAATACAGCGAAAGACGGGAAAACCTCGTTCAAGAATAATTCACGCTAACATTCCAGATGGACTCTCACAAAGTGGCGCAAATTCACGGAGGATGGGAATGGGAGGATGGAGACGGAAGATTTTAATTTTCGATTCTCCTCCCGTTTCTCAATCGTTCGAGCTCTCTTCGTGCATGTCTGCAAACGCGTGACAAACTATTCATTATCACGAATGACTACACTTTTTAGAAATGACAATCCCGTCAACGGAGGCAAGTAGATAGCCAAATCTATAAAACTGCACCCATTATAATCTCTCGATACGCATATACCCACCAGTCCTGTGATGATATTCTAGAGAAAAGGCGGAAACCAAGACATTGAAAGAGAAGCAACTACGATAGAAGTCGTTCCCATATATTGGGCATACTTTTAATGTTTACTTTTCAGAACAAAATGCAACCTATTTTAGCTAACCATTGTAGCTTCCCGAATGCAAAACGCGATGGTTTTTCAAAAGATTTTTCATTTCGCTTTGCCTCTCGAGACAATCTGAGTGCAAACGAGCGCCCGCGAGCCTCGTCGTTCACGAGTCGTGATCGATGACCTGATTGGTGAAGGGCAAGGATTAGCTCGAGGGAACCACGCTAGGCGCCACTTCCGATGGGGCGGTTCGTGGCATCCCGTCTCCTCCCCCGAAAGGAAGCAGAGGGACTTGGCTCGCGTTCCATGAAAACCACCCCCGAATCCTACGTGCCTGCACCACGGGCAGACACACCTATGTTGCCATAGTACGTCCTTCCAAGCTATTTAATTTGGCTACCTGAGAATCATTACATGCCTAAGAAACATACTAATACTACGTAATGGGATCCTCACGAAGTTCGGTTTATTATTGCTGAATCGGATCGCGAGCAGCGTAGAGGATCTAGGCTGGAAAATTACTCACGGAGGAGCGAAGGTTAAATTGCAGATTGAAACTCATATGAATATGCATATGAATTGGAAGGACGTCTCTTCAGCAGTGATGTTATACATGTATTATTACCACCATCGTACTCTACGGTAGGAGAGATCATGTGTACATGAGATTAAGAGTAAATTATAAGGAGAGATTAAGTGTAGAATAAATAGATTTAAGATGTCATTTGTCCCACGAATGATAAGGGATAATAATGACATTGTCCTACCGCAGTAGGGCCACACATGTATTCGCGTCAAAATTAATCTGGCGTGTATTCACCCCCTGCCACACACCCTAGCGGTGGCTTGCAGGGTACTAAATTATCAAATATCAAACGTAAGAGGCACACAAGAAAAGGAATTGACAGAGAGGTAAGCGACAGTTCAACGAATCACAATCGAAATGCACCAAAGTTAAGAGCCTTCGTTTGGCAAAGCACGCTAACGTTCAAACAAAAGACATAACTTAAGTGCATTACTTTCCATAATTTTTGGCATATTTATAAAATGTAGAGTCACAGTTTGAACTATAAAAACACATTAAATTGATATTTCAACATAATGAGCCCGGCGGTTAGACATGATTTCTCGTCCCGTCATTAACATGTCCGGCTTACTTTCAATTTTACATTTTACGGATTTCACTCTCAGGAGAAAACGCGCAATGTGCATAAATAATAATTCATAGCTCGTTGCAAAGGCTAATTACTGGTTAATTTCGGAAGGGGAGGCAAGGGGTGGAGTTGAATGTATTCATGCAAGGGAGGCTAAGATAAGATCGAACAAGTCGATAAAATTATCAGAACGATCACACTGTGTACTATGCACACGCAGAGCCTACTTGCGACGTCAAATCAATGTCGAATACTGCGCATCGGAATGATAAAAAATTTTCCATGCGATCATCACTTTTCGCTGACATAAAACTTCAGCGATAGGATGACAGTCGGAGGTCGGATATTACAGGGCATTCTAGAATACGAGAGACACAGTTTTAAGAGCCTGCAGCGAAAAGATTACAACGATTCGGTAATGAATGGGGTCGTTAAATCTGATACGATCTTAATTTTATTCCAGAATTCCATCCACGGACGACAAAATTTATTTTTTATAGAAAATGAAAACACACATTTGTCGCTTACATGTACTGCGCTCTCCGAAAAGTACGCTAAAGTGAAACAAAGCGTAATTTAGGCAAAAGACTCAATACTTAATAGTTACTGCGAGCATCCAAAAGCCTAACCTCAAATAGGTGGATTACTAGCTGATGAATCAGCACGGCCACGTCCCTGGAAATACGCAAATAAGGGATTTTCGACCCACTGAAGCAACGCTACGGCCCTTTTAATGATTAAGGGTCAGGCGCCTTGAAGTTCTGGCACCTTAACTGGGAAAGTAGGACACAGATTGAAGGACGACATATTACAGGTTCTTGTTTAATGCAACGAAATGAAATGGCGTATGGTAGAGTTGAAGAGCCAATCACACCAAAAAATATGCCTTTTTTCCATCTCTGCTCCAGGGACTACATTTAAGTCCTTATTGTCGTATAATTCAGAATTCTACCGCTTAGAATCCTTGGGAAGTAAAAAATACTATATTATTTTTTTATGATGCTTCACAACCAAAAAAACATTAAATAATCTCATTGACTCTGTAGGATATTAATTATTTCTTCCAAACGCCACTTTGGCGGACGCGTGAGAGAGACATAACAGAAAACAAATGACATGTATAGCTTATAGAATGGTTGTAATGTGTAAGGGTTGAGAGCGCTCGATCGCCTTTCATTTCAGTTTCGCGGAGGGAGGCGAGAGGGGGGGAGGGAGGTATTAAGTGGAAGGAGAGGGGAAATGTGAAGGCGGGAGATAGGAAGGGATGGGGGAGAGTGTGACGGCAAGATCTTGTTTACCACGAGACGAAACTGAAACAACAATCTTATTTCTTCCAAAATAAACTCACGGTCGGAAAACAATCTTCGGGCAGGATGAAGTTCGAAAAGTTTCGAGGAGTTAGAGGCAGGAAAATCACGAGAAAAACAATACTTCCATCCTCGGCGACATTACAGTGCGTGAATATTCCATCTTATACTGAATACAATCACGGGGACGACAAATATATTCATCCACGCGCATTGCGACATCTTGTACTACGTATTAGTATGGCCCTTCTCCTTCCATTGTCGATATTCAGTCGAGGGCAAGCAACGCGAAACGGATCGACGTCCACCCGCGGATAGATTGGTGACCGCTTTGAGCAACCGAGTGAGTTACCAGGACGAAACTGACTTGCAGGCACGGAAACAACGCACCTAGGGCATCGTGACTAGGTGACAACGATATACCGTCGGGAAGTCGGGTGGCGTTAGAATAAGATGTGACCAACCTCACCCATCACTGCGGTGCATACAACTCAATTGTTTTTGCGATATTTTTGGCCCGGGAACCAAGGCTTTGGTTAAAATTCCAAGCCAACCACTATCGATTTTCTCTGAGGTTTTAAAGAAGCACCGGAGAAAACGGTTCAAGACCAATAACTGACTTGCTCGAAATATCCGTGCCGTGATTCGCCTTTCGCTCGAGTAACGACTGATCCCGAATGCAGTGACGGGAGTTCCACTGGAATGATAAAATGAGAGGAGATGGGTGGAAAGGAGGGTTTGGTTGGTGGCAGCCTCCTTTCCTCCCCTTCTCATTCCACTCATTGCTCAAAAGCGACTCGCAAGAGTAAAAAACATTGAAATCTGTAACATTTCAGTTTCAGAGGATCGTCCTACATGAATTGATAGCACTTATACTACACATTTGGTCCAAAAAAACGTTAACCTATTAACGACGCTTTAATATCTTCCCAGCAGATGACAACGACATATCTCAGATGACGACACAGCAGGCACGTCATAAGGGGAGATCACTTCGGCCGTATTGATACGTAATTTGGGAGTATCATGGGCGTGTTATGAACGGGCAGAGAGGCACCACAGGAGGGACAGGAACACCACCGAAAAATAACTCCGCAATAGGTATTCGATTTTCAATATCCTTACGCGCGTTCCGTCTGATGAAATGGATTTTCATAAAGGCCAATCCATGAGACTAAAGTGAGAACAAACACCCAGAATAAACTATGAACATTTATCACTGTAAAGCTAATAACACTTGAGCAAAATTTAAGATTTAATTCGTAAGACAAAATGAATTTAGGAATAATGTTTCGCAGAACCGTTCAAGTCTAAAGACTTCGGAAGCTAATTACCGTTCAAAGAAACTGCGCCAAATATAAAAATCGGCCGTCTACCGAGGTGGCTGCCTCGGAGTGCTTTCGAGGGCGGAGGCAGTATTTCCCTGCAGCCGATGACAGAACATACGTTAAATTCTTCCGCGAATAGCAGTTGGCCGCCCGGCAGGCCGGCCGTAACCGGGCTTCCCGACTGGAAAGGATGGGTCGTTATTTTCAGAGTTTACGGCTTAAGTTATAAGTGCTGAAATACCTTCACGCTAGATCGCAGGGGCTGATTCACGGAGGCCCTTCGAAAACATACGCAATGCACCTGTTGCCATGACCACGACCGCCCTCACAATTTTCTCCGACGACCTCATTTACTTTCTGTCGAGTAATGGGGCGACAAAACAATTAATTATTTACATCGAAATGTAGTCTTTTACGGGAACCTTGTGTCCACCAGCTTTATCCTTGCGATTAAACGTGCAAACATTCGACTTAAGAATCCACATTAGATTACACAAACGCCAGAGAAAAAGATTACCAATCCCCCCGTCATTGTACTTGCCTTTCATCAAACCCATTATTGTCTCTAGCCATTTTAAAATTCGGGCAAAAATGCAACTTTAAAATGCCTACATCTGAGGCCTTGACGGCCAAAGAAATATACGTTAAACCATTCGTAGTAGATTGCAGAAAAAATAACACTTGCTATTGACTGATCACGTGATGCGCACATAATCTGAAACCGTCACATACATTTCCAAATGGAAGCGCGCTCCTCATAACCTTCCGATGCACAGTCGCCCGAGGCACAAAGGTTGCGTCCTCGACAGTGGGTCACGGGTCGGGCGGTCAGATTCCAGTTTCAAAGTCCCTCCCGACATCCCATTCCCATGGGGGAGGGAAGCGAAGATGGCGCAGCGACGAGAGGACCCAAGGCGAGGATGCCAACGGAAGGACGCTTTTACTGCCAGAAGAGACGCATTCCGAACTCCTGCCAAATGCGCGAAACTTATTTTCTTCATTCATTTTCCTCAGGAAAAAATAATTGACCTTCCTCGCTGGTGGCGTCGTTGAGAGCTAGGTGCCGCCGCCACGGGCGGACCCATTCCCAGAGCTGCGACGGGGGACGAGGATGAGGTGGCAACGGAGGAAATGGAAGGCGGCCGGCCGGACCCCCATTGCGCGGACTCCGGAATCCGCGCGACGGGGGGGAACGAGTATGCGGGAAGGCCTCCTTCCTTCCCCCCCCCCCCTTGCGACGCGGATTGGAATTTACGTACGAGGGTCATCCGGAAAGTAGTACCCGTTCGTGCCGCATGAAGTGCTGACGACGCGAGTAGCCGCTGGACGAGGTCAGATAGCTTCAGTGGCTTGTCTGCCTTCTCTGAGCCAAGTTGCGTGACGCTAGCATTGCCTGTGTTGTTTCTGTGATTGTTTACAATGTTTAAAAAAATTGAGAACGCCGCCAGTTGTGAAGTGAGGGCAGTGATTAAATTCCTCAATGCAAGAAACGTTCGCCCATGTGATATTCATCGCCAATTAAAGGAGGTGTATGGAGACAATGTAATGGACGAGTCGTCTGTTCGGCGGTGGTGTCGCAACTTCAACATGGGGAGGGGGAACACACACGACGATGAGCGTTCGGGGAGACCGTCTGTCATTACAGACCAACTGGTGAGCTCAGTTGACGAATTCGTGAGGAACGATCGGCGCGTCACAATTGATGACATCTGTGAGCATTTTCCCAATGTTTCTCGAACAATTGTTCATGAAATTGTTAAACACCATCTGCATTATGCAAAAATTTGTGCAAGATGGGTCCCTCGCGTATCTCAATGAGCTGGCGGCGAAGGACTATGCAGCAGGAATACAGAAACTTGTCACACGTTATGACAAATGCCTTAATTTGCTTGGAGATTATGTTGAGAAGTAGTTTAAAGTATCCTCTTTCAAATAAAATTTTTTATGTTTGTTAATATTTACTTTTGTGTCTTTATTTCACGAACGGGTACTACTTTCCGGATGACCCTCGTATCTGGCGGGCCACATCCGAGAGGACGAGAAGATTACCTGACGTCGCTCACCACGACGGCGAATCCAACCCTGCCGCCGTTTCCAAGCCAGTTTTTCACTCTTTCGGTTGCAATTACTTTCCTCCAACCGCGAAACTGAACGGAAAATAAGTCCAGACATTTAATTGACATGGGGACACAAATGGTTAGCGGGCTCGAAGATCTAATCCAATATCTTCTCCCTACGTTCGTGCCAGAAAGCTACATATAGTACATATCGAGCCAAATGGAGCACGGGCCAACAATTACACACCGCACTGATATTCTATTAATAGTTTCACACAGTTACCGCCACCATTATTGCTCAGATAAACAAATTATAGTGGCCATTACTACATTTCATTTTATTGTTCTGATTTGGCCGTTTCAGCCTTGATCCAAGAGGAAGCAGAATGCATTTCCTTCCGTAACGTCATAGTTTCCTGGATACAAGCCCGGTCCACGGAAAAAATATTCACAAATTGACAATATACATTCCTTTGCGTCCATTTTTGAGTTTTCACTTTTGTACTCGTAAGAGTATTTCCTTTGTGAAAAGAGAGTATTATAACTCATCCAAATGATGAATTCATAAAACTACTATACTAGTTTGACACAGCGGTCGGCTGGAAATGTGCTCGCGGCGCACAGAGGACCACCGCAGTCGCAAAACAGTCACCACTTGGATCCATCCAGTCACCCATCGATTAGACGCTAGAAAATCAAAGTGGCCAAATCAAAGTGTACAATAATTAGTTGTGGTAAATCATGATATAATGCAACGCGAGCCAGTTTCTTGAAAGGAAACACTTCCGGACTTGCTTGAAACCGTCCGCCGGGAAAAGAGCTGGGCAACGCTTTCTCTCTTTTCGTCGTTTGTTTTCAAACAGCCAGGGGCAAATGTTTCTTCTTTGTTGTTATTTTCAAAAGGAAACGAAGACCGAAAAACCAAAGTAACAGTACGTAGTACGATGAACTGATACGATTTCATAAATGCTCTTCGTGCGAGTTTACAATACTAAATTCATTTAGACACCGCATATTTTTTAAACATTTTGAGCCGGACTGCAGATTTACTCCTGCATTCAAATGGGGAACATTTGAGTAAAATATATGTTTCATGCTGTTTCTTTGTCGTATTAATGGCTGTGATCGCGCCAATCCTCGATTTCTTAAATAATCGGGAGATCAGGATACCCACACCCTACCACACACACTGCAATGAAAACCACAATGAGGACGTGTAACAAAATAGGTGTTAACAAATCCAACCTTTCGAACAATTACAATCGATAAATGTGTAGCGCTCGTAAATGGAATTTCATGACACAAAAGGCTTTCAAATTATCATTTTAAGAGTTAAGCGATCGAGATTTCCGCTAGGAACAGAGCGCGCATCTGAATCAATCACTCCATGCTCGAGGCTTTTATCTTCAACTTCGTCCGGGGGTGCACTGTCCGAGAATGTGAAGAGGGATCATCACCGCCATCGTGAATCCCTTGGTGGCAAAAATAAACTTCCTTGCCCAGGAATTTCCTGAGATGCAAGGTCTCGCACTTTTTCTTCAGGACTGAAGGCATTCCTATAACAGTTTATGCCCGACCACCCCGTCGATTTCACATCCGTTATATGTCCCTACAGATTCAATGCAACAATTTCAGGGCGTAAAAATCATTCGCTTTGACCAGGACCGCCTGGACCCTACAGACATGGAGGAGGATCTTCCTTGAACTTAATTTAGCAGCTAGATAAACACTTTCTCCCGCGGAAGTAAAATACAACCTGTCTCGAATTTAACTAAAAATGACCCGGAGAGACATACATATTTGATACTTCCTCGCGGAATTTTTCCACATCCTATCTTACGGAAAACGAGTTGATTATTAATATCGATCGATCGATCTTGCAATGAAATATTACATTATTATGATAAAACTGATCGATAGCTTGAAAATCATCTAAAGTATTTTCACTGTTAAATCATAAGCCACATTTCAATGGAAAGCTTCGATTCTTACAATGTCTTCATCTTAAAAACTTAAAACCACTTCCCTCGCAATTATCCGAACAGAGTCAATCCAGACATTCAATCAGTTCGCTGCCAGAAGGGCACCAAAAACTGCACCATAGTTCTTTGTACTGAGCCGTTACGATTCCAGCCGCAATTGATGGAAGTCGGAAAAGCGTGGGCGTCCATCTCAAAAGTCTCGTGATTCGAGGGAAGATGGCAATTTGACATGAGGAAAAGACGGGACAACTGGAAGGCAATCACCGGAGAGGCAATGCAACGCGTTGAAGGTGGGTGGGAGATCAGGAGGGTTATGGCGCGTGGTCAATGGTCAGGCGCTTCCCTTTAAACTTAAAAGAAAAGTGAAACTCGCTACACGCACAGCCGGCCGGGAGTGAATTCCTTTGGACACGAAAACGGACAATTAAGAAGAGGGGCCCAGTGATTTTCTGGTCATTAGCAAGACTCATCTCTCAGCACGAAAGGAATTAACATTATTAGAGGCTTAAAAAATAATGAAATGATGAATTCAATACGATAAGCGCAAAGGATATCTGAAAACAAGGTGACAACGAACGACACAGACAACGTACATGCGAGAAAGACGAAACCCAAGTTCGAAATATGGCCAAGGCTCCAGTGTTGAACAAAATACCCTACTCAACACTTATCCGACCAAAAATAATTGCTTTAATTATTATTTATAAGTATTTATCAAAAATAAACGGCCTCTAGGATGTCGGATTCGGAAAGTAAAATGTATTCTTCGAGACACACTGGCCTTTTTTTTTACTTTAAGATCCAGCGGCGATCCAACTTGTTCAATTTGAGGAAAAATCAACATGCCCAAATCATACCTACTTTTTGTTTAAGAAATAATCTTGCGAATCGAGACCATGAATACAACAAATGAAGGTTTTGTTGGGAGGGGAATGATGTAAAGATCGACCATTGAACTATCTTCGGATTTCCAATTGCTTCGGCAAAATCGGATGAATTGATAAAAAAGAGACGAAAATGTAATTGCTGATATCTGTTTGATGAGCTTTTGAGGTTTTCCGGTGTCCATTATTTCGACGAACTTTCAACAATACAACGATTGGCATAGCCCGTGGTTCTTCACCTACGCCTCGGCTGATACGCCTGGGTGGTCGAACGACGTGGGCGGTCCCGAGACCCTCGTCTTGGTTAATTATCCCCCAAGGAAATGCACTAGCCTCGGCTGCCGAGGTGCGGGACTAGGCGTGCGTAGGTGACCAGCAGCGGAAGGCATTATTTCATACGCCCAGAGAAGTACCCCCAAACGGGAAGACTTCACGCGCACGTCAAGTAGTCATGGTCGCCCGGGGCAGGGAGGGGCGTGGGCCGAAGGATATGGATCAGAGACTCCAACTGAATCAACGCAGACGGACAATGCTCGGTTGCTTCCTCTCATCGAAAAGTGAAAAAAGAAGAAGACAGGGGGGGGGGGAGGTTGATTCCAAACCATCCTTCCAAGAAGCTCTAAAAAATGCAGTTTCTCATTATTACCTAAAAACTATTGGGTACTTTGTTACTTGCAGTTGGATTTGGGGTTTTTTCCCACTTTCAATCACTTGGAAACTGTCTTCTTTGGCCTGATCATAGAATTGCATCAAACAAAGTTAATTAACTTTTTACAGAAAAGAGGCGATTTGAAAGGCAACGGTTTACATTATCTAAAGCAACCTCTTCGGCAGATATTTGGTAAAATTACGATCGGACACATTTAGTTGAGGGGAGTCTGAATAAGGGTTATGCGGGACATCAAAGATTGCGACGTCGTCAGTGGTAATTGAGTATTTCTACAGTACATATTTACATAGCACGTTGAGTATTTATTTAGAACACAGGAGAGGTGGGGAAGAAGGAATAAAGCAGATCACAAGTGTAAAAATATTTCCTTGATCGGAACTTGAACACCGTGTTGTTGTGTTTTCTGCTGGTGTTCGTCCTTTATGTGTGTTCCTATCCATTTTCCTTACACCTATATCCATGCAAATGAATACATATGGGGATCGAGATGGTGCGGGGGCTAACGTACTGGCTTCCCACCCTGAGGGCGCGGGTTCAAATCCCGGCGGTGTTGAATATTTTTCAGAGGTATCTCGATCCCTACTTGAGGTGCTTTACGGAGAGCACTTTGAGTGAGTACGACATCCGTCGAATGGGACGTAAAAACTGCGGACCCCTGGGAGCCTTTCGACAAGAGTAAGCTAAAGCTGACACCAGGTTTCTCTCCACCCTTCCTTTCCCATCCATTCCTAATGGCGCAAATGACCTTACCTGTCGGTCGCCCCGCATAAAAACTACTCTGACTATAAAAACCCGAAGGTCGGTTTGGTAGGTGATTGCAGAGTTCACCCAGTACTAAGCCCAATTCGGGATGTGAAATTCACACATCACACTGGTAGGGGGCCAATTCCTTCCCCTGTACTATGAGTATATATAAGTCTCACGGATGTGAATAATAATGTATATCAAGCTAGCAATAGCGTACAAAAACATAGAAACACACGATAAAAAAAGAAAATAAACTCACACGTTTCCAAAATTTTCAGTGGTACAAGCCACCTTTCTCAAGGAAGAGGAGGAAGGAACTGAGGAGAGGGTTGTAAGAGAAGGGGCCGGGGAAGCTGGATGGAAGGGGCAGGTGGGGAGAAGTTCGCGAAGGGAAGAGTTGGGAGGATTTTTTTTATAAATAAAATATTCCGAGGGTGGAGCGTTTGATCGGAGGGTCAGGGTTTGATTCCCGGGCAAGCCTGTGCACCTGCAGCTTCACCCAATCTATGTGATTTTTCGGGTTACAGATCTTCCTGGGAAACCATAACCGGGACAGGAAAAGGAACTGCCCCCCCTAACCTGCTAATGTGTGAATTTAACACGCCATCGGGCTTAGTACTGGGTGAACCATCACTAACCAAATTATGATTATTTATGATTTTTTACCTACACACACACACACACACACATAAATACCTTCGAAATGGAACGCTCTTCAGCGACGCACAAATATATAAAAACACAGATGTAGATTTTTAAACCATAGAGACACAAAGAAAGGACACTCACAATATCCTATGCCTATCGATATCGCAAAACTTAACACGCAATCATTGCGCGCAGCACATTCGATCATTTTACTCAAGATGGGTGGGGGACCGCGTTTGCGTATCCAACGATGATAAGCAAGTTTGAATCTCCCAGAGAGGGCCCCTGGGTTAGAAGAAACCTGGGGAGGGGTCGACCGGCGGATGGCAAAGGAAGGCGCGGGCCGAACGGGCCCACGCGTTCTCTGGGGCACACAAACAGCCCGCCGGTGCAGATGAAGGAGCCCACCTACTTCTTCTTGCTCCTGCTCCCTCCCAGAGGGTTCGCATCCAGCATCTCCCACTCCGGGCGCGAGATAACGGTCCACCGCCGCCAGAGCACGGCGGGTGGGTGGCCGGCCGCCCACCCCGCCCGAGGGTCCTTCCGGTCAACATCTCCACCTCCCCCCCTCCTTCGGCGGCCTTGTTACCCAAATAACATGTGCACCCCCTCCCTCCACAGCGCCATCGCCAGGGGCAGCGTGCTTCTTCCAAACCATTCTTTGTCGCCTCGTTCGAGGATAATGGCTCGCCGCGAACTGATCACGCTTTCCTCAATCAAAGGCGGGCCTATCCTATTGGAACAACAAGCATCGAAGTCCCCATCGATGCTGAATCGGCACACCATGCCCATAATCATTCAATACCTCAACATGTGTTTCATTCGATCTTATTAAACGATGCTCAAAAATTATTTTTGAAATCTTTCTTCCTCATCTATTTAGCAATGTATATTTTCACTTCAACCTAAGTACTTCAATCCCCGGCGGCTGCGGGACAGACTTATAACTTCAGCATTGGTGAAATTTCAAAGTTAATCGATGAGTCTCATTTGGTCTGCGTTCTCAATTAAATCACAAAGTGTTTGCAGATCCGTCAGAATACTGAACAAATCCCTTCGATGATCAAAACCGGAATAAAATGAAATCCCTCTACTTTCATGACACCCTTCGGAAATCACACGTGGGCAAGGGTACGTGGAGGTGAAGAATTAATTCTACAAATATAAATAGAACCAAAATCGAGATTGTGAAAAATCAGGACGAAAGCGTGAATTAGGAACACTGGAGCACTTTTGATTGGAATATCGGTGTGGAGATTGCGGGAAATGATTAGACGATAGAACCAGGATGAATGGGAATAGAAGGGGCAGGGTGTGGTGACATTTACAAAACCACAGATCTTCCATTTTAGGAGTTGCTGGGTGAGTGAGTCACGGCATTTCTTCGCCCACTGCTTCCAGCACACGCAATCTCTGGTGGTTTAAGTGCAGCAGGTACGCCAACGCGCATGCGCACACGCTCGCCTACAGAAATCACGTGCGCCGCGTGCGATTACGCTAGTCCTGCGCCATCAATCGAGGCTGCACTCGCACGCCCACCACTTCGCAGTGACCCCACCAATTCTCAGATCACATCATCACACCCAAAGTCTTACAGAAGCACTCTCGGCGAACCTCGGCCATAGTTCCTTCTTCATTTTGAAACTGGGTTTCGAACCTTCATTGCGGCAAGGCGATTACAGAAATGTCCACGTGGAAGAAGAGACTACGAAAAATTTGCACTTTTAAATTATTATCTAAAGAAATTAAACATACTTCCCCAGACAAAATTTCACCGTATTAAAGAAATAAACATTAACTCACTCGAGCGCCAACTGAAAACACATCGTAAATAATTTGCTAAACTTTGGAAACGATTATATTTGGGCTACTTCAGTCGCCATGCTTGCTCAATTACCAACGGTTTTCTTTTACTATTTCCTGGTTTGTAATGCTTCTTTCTTCTCCATCGACTTTTTAAGGTTATTTGGCGAATATTCTTGAGATTGCAGGAGCATTAGGTCAACTGCTTGACAGCCGCTGAAATTACGGCTCCCAAGTATTTCCCACAATAACACTTCAAGATAAGCTGTAGACTTGAAAATACTTTACTATTAGAACATTTTATCTACATGGTAATCTGAAATTTTTCAATATTTACTGAAACTCAGCAGCAGGACTGTGGGAGCATATTGCCTTTCTCTTAAATATTTTGTGGACACATGGATTCCAAGAAGCCACGACCACACCTCTTCTCATCGCCCGTTAACAGGTGCAAAATTTAGCACATCCAGTGATTAAAGTCTGTGATCTATGAGTAGGTAAATTGCATGTTAATGACGATGCCTTGCCTAAAGATGCCTCCCGATGCAATGCTGACTGTGACATTATCATTTAAGCACAAGCAATAGGGCCAGTGACGTCTGCATCCAAAACTCGTTTTCCATCGAAAACAAAACAACCTCGGACGAAGATCTTGGGCCGAAATACCCGTTCAGGTGAAATGCTTTGGTCGCTGCTCTCGCTTACATTTCTCCGAGGAATTTTCTTTACGAATTTTTCATCCTTATACATAATCACATGGGTCGCGCTAGTCCAGAGGGTAGAGCATTGGACTACTGACCATGTAGGGTTTGATTCCGCGACGAGCCTCTCCGGGCACCTGCTGCTCCACCCAATCTATGGGTAGTTTCTCCGGTACCAGACCTCCTTGGGAAAAGAACTGGCCTCCCCCTTATCACCCTGCAAATGTATGAATTACACACGCCGTATAGGGCTTAGTACTGGGTGAACTCTACCATCATCACCTGCCAAACCGACCTTCGGGTTGATTACTGTGCTTATGGCTTCTTTACATATCATTATATCGTCGACATTTTCCATCCAGAACTTTGTGAAAGGCAAGACCTTGGACCACACGACTCGCTGGTTAAATGTAAAACACCATTATTTATGAAAAATTCGGGTAACCTAATTTTTTTTCCCGATTACTCATTTATTAGTCCCAAAACAAAAAACTATTTTTCATCGCTAACAAATGGACACACATTAAGAGTAAGAAACGCAGATAAAGGAAAAGAGATACCCCAGATAAATCCGGTGCACTCTAAGTCGGTGGGAAACGGCACCTCGATTGGTTTTCCGGTTGAGCAACGAATGCGAGGAGGGAAGGACCCCTGGCAGGGGGCAGGCGCCATGGGGGACTGGAGAACAGGGAAAGAGACGGACCCGATCAACACGCAGCAGGGAAAATATCCTGGCGGTCCCCGAGGGCGTGCATTTGAAAAACATTGGGAGACTGCGCAGCGGGCGAATGCAGAGGAAATGCCGATTGCTATTTAAACCGGTTCCGCCACGTTCAGAATAAGCAGTGAGTGATGAGAAGCCACCGAGAGAGATATTCGAGAAATATTCCAAAGGAGGAGGATTTAAGTAATTATACAGGGATAAACAAAAGTGACTAACTTGATGCGAGTGAGAAATACGAGGTTATAAAAAAATGCGATCGATAAAATGGCGAAACTAGAAAGGGAGTCATCCAAGTCACCAAACAAACAAAATAAGAACGAAACTTGAGACCGGCAGACGCAGGTGGAATTGCGATACCCTCTTCCACATCAGCAAATTAGGCGACTCGAATTAAATCGGGAGAAAGAAAGGAGAGAAGGGTTTCAAGTATGTGATTCATTAAAATAATAGCCAATGCACGTCGGCAATTACGATCGAAATCCCCAGTCGTCTTGATTTAAATTCACACGCAACCGTATTCAGAGATTTGAAGGGTGGGGGGGGGGGTCCTAAAAACCTTTTATCCATTCGAAACCGCGGCAGCTCTCGGGTTACGTTAGAGCAGAAGAGTCGTACTCGGTGCAGGAGGGCGGTGGGAGTGACGTGCGCGCTGACGTAGATGGGCTCGCCGGTCCTCCCGCTGGAGCCAGCCGCCCGTTGCCCGAGTGACAAGCGGATCTCACCTCGGCGGAGGATGAGCCGCGCACATGGATGGAGAGGGTAGAGGGGGGTGAGGCGGGGCCAACAGGTGGGCGGCGGGTGCCGAGGGGGCCACGGGGTCGAGAGAGGCGCGGAGGAGGAGGGCAAAGGGGGGGGGGGGATGCTCGGAATGCGATTCCACGGCACGCACGCCACGACTGTGATCTCGCAATGGGGCTGGCTTTTAATCTCTCTCTCTCTCTCTCCTCCCGATCGAAGATTAAGGAAATGGGTTGGGGGGGGGAGGAATGAGGAGTCGCCCGACCCACCCTCCTGCTTTCGGGAGCCCCAGAGCAGCGGTGCTGGGCAAAAATTCGGTCTTTCGTCGCCGGGAGAAAACGTTCCCTCGCCCCTCAAATCGCAAATGGTACCAACGGTGATGCCAATGTAAACGCAAGAATTCATACCACGGCGTTCGTCCACGGTCACCACCAATTTAGACGCTGAAAATGGGCACATCATACAATCTCGCCGCCTGCAAGAAATCTCCTCGGCGCAATTGTCGGAGCACCTTCCGGGTGCGCCCGGGATCTCACGTCCTTCTCGCCCGCAAAAAAACTTTCAACCGGTGGGATCTACACTCACCACCTGTTGACAACTGTGGGACTGATGCCAGAGCGGGTTTAAATACTGGGGCGGAGAGAAAGAACAAAAACGTTGGCTTTTCAAATAATTAAAAACGTTTACCGCGCTAATAAATATGGGAACATTCCAATCACTATAATTCATGGAAATACGTATTTCCGATTGTTGGTTCATGCGCAACACATGGTGCCTTTGCGGACTTCTCAACCTAAGAATTTCGGTTGAAAATGCGTCCGCTGTTGGCAGAGTTTGCACGTAATGAAGTTGTCTCCGGAAGATAAAACGTTTATGGAGAAATGCGGCTGAGTGAATGATGATCATTTCACCAGGAATCTCTTTCACGAGAAGCCCAGGAACACACAGCAGACCAAGAACTTCTCCTCGAGGATTGATTCCGCATTTGAAGAAACGTGAACCTTCCGGATGATTCAGGGGACACGGGTCATATAATCTCAATAAAAAATGTTAGTGTTAGGAAACTGGAGGGCACTCATTTATCGTCTGCCTCTCCCTCACTCTGAGAGGGTCACAACACACACTCCTCTCGTTTGGCACACATAGCAGGAATGCTGAAATATTTCACCGGCAATTAGCGTGGAATGATTGGTCACTCGCGAGGACGAGCAGCAAAACTGCAGTTCGAGCAATTGAAAATACGAGGGTTAGTCAAATGAAATCCTTAAAACACACACAAAGAGGGAAAGATATGATTTCGACTGACATAAATCCACGATCGCGAAGATTAAATTTTCCCGAGCGCCTAAACTGGGAACTTACAGCTGGCGCATAATTAGTTTATCGTTTGAGGCGTCCGATGAAATGCGTTTGACCAGAGGCCGAGTGGGGGCACCCAAGCACCTATCTCCGCTACTAACGCACGTGCTGCATTCTATTCTGACTCCCGGGACAAGTCAAGTTCAGGTGGGTGTCTTCCGTTTTGCTAGGGTTCTCAAGCACTGAATTCTACTTCCCAAAATTACGACAGTTCCTCTGTCAGTCAGTGCAAGCTCACAGACAATAAAGCACGATGGAAACCTCCAAAAGGAAAATAAAAGACGCCGTGGCATTTCCAAATGAAATTAAATATTAGCAACGGGACGCGCAGCGAAACTTCCGGAACGTCACGAAGGGATCCGCGGCTCACGCGATCATGTGGCCCATTCGAAATGTCGCGATTTCAAAAACACGACACCCGCACCGATCCGCTTTCGGACAGAACCGTTGAAAATTGTAACAGCACAACGCGAAAGGCCTCGACGGGCATATTTCTTTAAGTGGGCTAATGGAGCAAATTTATACAGCCATTACTACTGGACGGATTCAGGTTACCAACGGACAGCATGAAATGTCAATTTCGCCGCGATAAGTCAAGGAAGAACGCAGAAATTATTGGGTTTCACCACAATCACTATCGAGAATGAGTCATTAAAAAAGGTTATTTCTTTTCAAATTCATCTTGCAAGGTTAATTACATCAGAACTTGAACGGCACAACACAGTTCAATTGGGGGGGGGGGGGGGTGATGACCACTTGGTGACAATCGACTCCATCAAATTAACCGTTTTCGTTGATCTACGAGGGTCATCCGGAAAGTAGTACCCGTTCGTGAAATAAAGACACAAAAGTAAATATTAACAAACATAAAAAATTTTATTTGAAAGAGGATACTTTAAACTACTTCTCAACATAATCTCCAAGCAAATTAAGGCATTTGTCATAACGTGTGACAAGTTTCTGTATTCCTGCTGCATAGTCCTTCGCCGCCAGCTCATTGAGATACGCGAGGGACCCATCTTGCACAAATTTTTGCATAATGCAGATGGTGTTTAACAATTTCATGAACAATTGTTCGAGAAACATTGGGAAAATGCTCACAGATGTCATCAATTGTGACGCGCCGATCGTTCCTCACGAATTCGTCAACTGAGCTCACCAGTTGGTCTGTAATGACAGACGGTCTCCCCGAACGCTCATCGTCGTGTGTGTTCCCCCTCCCCATGTTGAAGTTGCGACACCACCGCCGAACAGACGACTCGTCCATTACATTGTCTCCATACACCTCCTTTAATTGGCGATGAATATCACATGGGCGAACGTTTCTTGCATTGAGGAATTTAATCACTGCCCTCACTTCACAACTGGCGGCGTTCTCAATTTTTTTAAACATTGTAAACAATCACAGAAACAACACAGGCAATGCTAGCGTCACGCAACTTGGCTCAGAGAAGGCAGACAAGCCACTGAAGCTATCTGACCTCGTCCAGCGGCTACTCGCGTCGTCAGCACTTCATGCGGCACGAACGGGTACTACTTTCCGGATGACCCTCGTAGCATTATTAGCCTTCAACGCCTGTCAGTCAGGCAGGCAATGTCGGGAAACGAGTGGATGGATGGATGGTATCAGCCGGTGACTTCTCAGGGCGAATGACCAGGAGAGTTCAATAACTGACCCTTAGCATATGAGGATGAAACATTATTTTGCATTGAGATTGAAAGTGATTCGCCACAACCTTTTACCCCAAGGGCAATTGTTGCACATGAAAATGGAAAGTTTTCACCCCGAAAATTACGAATCAAATTTACGAGTAGCATTAGGAATGACATCTAACATTCTCCGACTGACCAATCAGCACACTTACGTCCACCTCGTCAAATTAGAAGGGACACCCGAGTGACATGTGAAATCTAACTTTAAATTAATTACCTATTCAAGTAGCTCTGGCACAATAATGCGACGATAGATGCGTTTTTTACCTCGCAGTAGATGCCCCCCGGGTAGATCTAGCTGATGAGAAACGCGGATTCAATTAAAAACCCTTAATAACGAGAGTGGGCGAACCCGAGGCACACTAGAAGAGGAAGTGGTTCGTTGGAATCAACGGCGGGTCGAGGCACCCGCTGAAGTCACGATCGAATGAAAAAATCAAGAGGCCATTAGCATGAGGAATGCCTTCCAGGGCCCCGGGGGTCCTTCCGCGATGGTCCTTCCCCCCCCCCCCACTTGCCCTCACGGGGAAACCTGCATCCCTATCCCCTATTTCAATGCAAGGTTGTTCGAACGGTAGTTGAACTCGGTGCTATAAAAAGAGACTAACAGCAAGTGCACACGAGAAAGACTCCTCGGGCAATTACTCACTCGTATCACTGCATTCCGGTGGTGGTATGCAGCGATACTTGTACTCACCTCTGCTCCTCAACGAATGACCCCGCCCGCCCCGGAGTAGTGACGCCGCAGCGCGCGGAGGTGGAAATGGGAACGACTAAGTCGGCTCATTTATGCGAAGAACGAAAAAAAATATTTTAAACAAACTTCCGAATGAGGAATTATTTTTTTGTATTACGCTACCTCCGCAATTTCTCCGTCTCTGGTACCGCAGTCCTACTTAAAACAATAAGCGTGCCATTAACCACCAGCATCTGTTTCAAGATCGTTATATTTACATTTTTACCGACGATGCATCTCCTCAAGAATAATGACTCTTTTGTTGGAATATGATTACCATTTCTTAGTTGTCCGTTCAACAGATGAGAGGATTTCCCCATTTGCCATCCAAACTAATCCCTCAAAACTTGTTGACAGTGGGTTGGAAGGTTTGCAGAAGCATTCTCAGAGGGACAGATTGTCGGCAACGAATTAGAATAGAAAATACGATCGAACAGCATGGGCCACCAAGTCCATTAAGCTCAAACCTTTCGTATTACACGAGTAATGTGCAACAAAAGGATATCTCCAACAACTAAATGGGTCAAAAGCCTATGTTTTTATTCGTGTTACTTAGTTGACGATTAGTAAAAATCATGGGAAAAATAAAACATTATATTCATTCTAAGTATAATACCATCGCGAATATTTATGTATCAACTGAATTGCACAAGCGCTATCACCCCTCACCAGATTCTCGGGAACATTGGCGAAATACGTCAATGGTAGGTAAGAAAAAGGTAGTAATTACGCTAGCGAACGGCGTTCCGCGGTTCCGCGTAAGGTGAAAGATCGCAGAGTACATTTTCCGCTGGTTCAAAGACATAGAATTACGAGATGATATTAATTATATCAGCCAATGTGCGCCGAATGCGTACAATCAACAGCAAAACACATACTCCCAAAATATCTCAGCAAAACCCTTAGTGTTCGTCGAAATGAAAAGTACAACGAGTGCACAACTGAGATAACAAAGTGAGAGAGTGAGGGGACGACGCCATTCCTCGTCCTACGCATTCGGATTTGAAGAGCTCGGGCATATTTCGTGAGCCTTGGGCCACCGTCCAGCACTGACGCCATCCCCAGCATCAAAATCGATTGAGAGACTACAGTTCACACGTACACTCCAGTGAATAGAGAAAAGATAAAATAAGCGAAAGAGTGAAAGCTTCGGGATTCGAACTATACCGAGTTCGAATTAAACCAACGATCGAAAACACACTGCTAAGCCAACGACCTTCTAGGCCTCTAGTTCAGTGACATGAGTTGAAATTGCAAGCGGCCAATCAGTGGGCGTAGAGAAATTGTCCAGGTTTGGCAGGGCGTCGCAAATCCCTTGGCAGTCCAAAATGTCCGATGAATCAGGATGTCCGAATGCAAAACGACCAGGTGTAAGCTTCGATGCAACGGGTGCGATCAGCAATGAAAGCGCTAGAAAAAAATTTTATTTGTTGCCTAGCAAAACTGGTTTAATGAAGCCGGTCTTCAGCGACACGCATCATAATTGCGTGAAGTAGACCAATACTTTCCATGGGAGCTTTCCCACCGTTTGCCGTCGGGTGCGAGAGCACCAATGCCTTCTTTCCACCGGACGCGTTCTGGTTTCTTCTTCCTCGCTCCCTCAGCTCGGCCGTCCCCTTCTTAAAAGGGCAATGCAGTCGATAGCCTTATCTCCCACCTCAGTGACCGCCTTCTCCCCGGCGACTAACGCGGCTCGGACAATCGCTAAGCCCATGCCCCTAACCCCACTCCTTCCAGTCTCGAAAGTCGACAATTATCTTCAACCGCAATAAACAAGTCTACCAGAGCCGCAACATTTGACACACTGCGGCATCAGCACATACCAAACTAATCCCAGACACTTTTAACTTGACAATTTTCTTCCACTAGACCTCGTTTAAGGCTTAGCCTTGGGAGAATATCATGACACATCTTAAAAAAGTAATTCATTCAACACATTACGAATTCTAGGGTCCCACATTGAAATAATTTGAAACTATATTTTCCTCGCAAGCACGTTGAACTAAGTCTATCAAATGAATTCACTCGGCCAAATCAAACAAATTGTCGGGGAGAAACGCAACGCCGTCATTATGTTTTAAGATGCGAATACTAAACCGTTTGAAAGATTGGTTTCATAGGTATCAAAAGAGCGCTGGTGGTACGAGAACTAGCGTATTGTTTTTATTCTGTGACTAGAACAATATTTATAGGTACGTAGAGGAACACACGGATCGAAACGAACGGCGGGAACACTGAGCTAACGAAGAAGCACGAGGGGACACCGTCCCGGCATTTTGCTTCGCGCCCAGAATCGCCAGAGATACTCGCCGAAAATCCCACGACAGGACTCCCAGAGGACAGAGCGAACCTTTGCCAACGGGGGGGGGGCGGGGGGACTCACTCACCCCCCCCCCCCAACAATTTTCTTTTCGTCAGAGAGATATTGCACAGGCATTCTATTTTAAATTGCGCGGGCAAAACTCACCCAAAAGGCACCCACCGCTCACAACCCGTTAGGCAAATGGATTACAATACTTCCCACGGGTAAACACCTTAGTTCTTAAACGCAATGCAGCAGACAGCGCCGTCCCAACATCGGCATATGTCACACGAGACCGGGGGAGATAACATAACGAGGCCTCGCCAAATAGGTTAACACTCCACGAGCGCACCATCCTTTTTCGATTTTATTGCGGCGAGAGGAGTGAGACCCAAGGGTTCGGTCTGCGGGAAAATGAAGAGTGCATTTTATTCAAGAGGCTTCTTGCTCGCCTCATTCATAATTTTCACACATGACATCATAACCTAATTGCGAAACGTGGGCAATAAACCGGAGCGAGTTTTGTTTGATAAGAAGGTAAACCAAACGTTCCAATTGTTTGCAGACGAACATTTGCTCTGAAGAAATATCAGGAACACTTTCGGGCATACATCTCGAGTCGTTTCGGTGAATTCGAAAAAACAAATAATCTACGTAAGCATACATATTTATTCCCTCGATTTTCTCGTCTTGGCAGGGAAATACGCGCGGTTGACACGGTAAGACATCTCCTGAGCAAGTAATCGATACTTGTGATTCCCTCCGCCAAATGATATACTTTTATTTTATATTTGATACTTCAGCACCCTGGAAGCCACCGCTAGGGTTTGTGGCAGGGGTTGAATACATAACAGACTAATGTTGACCCGAATATGACCCTATCGCGGTCGGACATTCTTATTCTGATCTCCTATCGTTCGTGGGAAAAATGACATCTTAAATCTATCTGCTCTACATTACCTCTCAAATTTTATCGAGATGATCTATCCTACCCTATTACGATAATTTAAGTTCAGGGATCAGGAATTACATCTGAAAAGCAAGTTCAACATAGACGGAGGTGGGGTTATAACAAATGTCAATGACGCGAAAACAGAACTTACCCGCCCACGGTCGCGTCAATCGCAATCTAAAAAAATCCGGGAATAAATTAAATGACCAAAATAAATTCATGACAGTATCAGGGTAAACTTTGTAGAATTCCTTCACGATGAAGGTAAAAAAAGAAACTTCACACTTCCACCTTCTCATTTCTCAACATCTTAAAAACAGAGCATCAGAGAAATTGAAAAGCGATATCTCATCGGGACCGAATACACAGAAGAGTATGCAAAAGCGAAGGCAAAGAAACAAAAATCTAGTCAAAAAAACATTCTCGGGCTACAATAATTTTGTGCCGCAAAATCGGCCTCATTCTCGATTGCTCCTGGTCATGGGCATTTTTTTAACATCTGTGGTGTGGTCAACCACATCTTTCACGAGTTTTTTTTTTCCCGCGGTAATTTACAAACCAATGGGATTGCACGCAAAGCAGTCACCTAAGGCGAGGGATGAAGAAGTGCCCGCGGGTACCAGGGCCACTACCACAAAACATTACGCCCCTTGTGTTCACGGTGAATGGGCTTGGCGTGCAAAAGGTAGACAAAAAACCAATCGAGGCAAAAAATCACACTAATTACGTCGTAATTGAGTCGGAGAAAGAAAGCGCACACAACCCCCACCTCCCACGATCAATTAACGACGGCAGACTCATTGGCGCCCGGCTCGTTGCCAGCTGCCGTTCGCTGTCCTCGGCCCACTCACTCCCTCCCCACATCTGTCCCGCCAACCCTAAACCCAATTGCCGGGCCGCGAATCACTAATGCAGGCATACGTGGGAGGCATCCGCAAGGGAGAAATCCCCCCGGGATAGTAATCACTCCCACATCCGCCATTACAGAGGATCAAAAGTGCAACTTCGTCCGGGAATAGATGCTCAGGAGACGACATACCGTACGCGCACCACTAAGATCATGAGAAAGAACACGGCTGTTTGCCTTCAATCGCAACCTAAAATACGACCAATAAATATCCCTCGGCGAAGAAAAAATAGCCCAAAGTTTCCGTAGATTCTCAAGAACGAGTACAGGAGAACAGCATAAGCAGAATTGAGGACGGCGTCGGAATCCCACGAGTCACGTCGGAGAGTGATGTGCCACACATTGTTTGCTTTGGCATCTTTCCGTGAGGATAAAATTCGAACCACAACTAGGATTCTTCTGCTGTGCCATAGACGAAACTGGTCGAGGACATTCGAATGATTCAACCGGTGACATCGGCCTAGCGCTAAGCACGTAAAAAAAGAAATTAATACGAAGCGAAAACAAAACACAACTACGGCATGAGCGATTTGAGAAAAAAACGAACGAAAAAGAAGGGATTATAGCCATTTGTTTGGGCAAGTAAAGCATGGTATGGGATTACTTCAGTGAGGGAATATTACTTACGCAAAACTATTTTCGCGTATTCGTTTTCAGCAGAAATTGTAGAACCTTTAAACGTCACATGGCCCTGTTCAATCATAACTAACTCGAGCCCAATCATCCAAATATTTCAAATTAAAAATCGAAATTTAGTAATTTAGCCATACACACCAATTACTCCAAGATGAAAACAGGTGTGCGTGCGAACTAGTATGTTCATATTTGCAAACGTACATATTTAAACACAAACATGAACTACTATTTGCGCATTGCACATTGCGGATTGATTGCCGAGTTGGATCGCGTGCAATGTATAAGAGCTAGACTTGAAAAACGTTGTTATGATAAACTCAGCAGCGTATCCTAAATATAAGAAGAGCTAAGCTAGGCTGGGAATAACTCGCGGAGCAAAGGTTGAAGACATTGAATTTACAGATTGAAGCTATTGCATATAATTAAGCAAAGTTACATATTGCAGATCTCTTGCATATGAATTGGAAGGGCGTCTCTTTAGCAGTGATATGTTAAAAATATATTATTATCCCCATCGTACCACGGTAGGAGAGATCATGCCAAAAGAATTACAGCGATCAAGTACACAACATGTGTTTTAAGATGTCATTTTTCCCACGAACGATAAGGGATCAGAATAAAGTTGTCCGACGGCGGAAGGGGGGAAAGGGATGTTGGGCAAAGGTTAGTCTAGGGGGCATTCCTCCCCTGACACACATTCTAGCGGCGTCAATCCTATTGTCAATATTGAATATTTAAGAAAAACTATATACTGATATTTCGGTCAACTAGGTAACCATCAACTGGAGCGGAAAAGTTGACGACGGGGAAGACAACAGTGGCGAAGTCCAGTCTGTGGTCAAGTGCTCCAAGGTCAATAACCTATCGGTGACTTGCAGGGCACTATGTATGTAAATAAAATAAAAAAAGTAAGAGAGATTTTTCCCTCGGCGAAAAATAGCTAGTTCATGTGTTGAATGAAAGTTCTGATTTCGACTTTCCGCATTGCCAACATATTTTCTCTAAAAGAATGGGCGTGGACTTCATATTGCAAGTGCAAGTGACTCCATTAGTGTGGTAGTGTATTCACCCCCTGCCACACACCCCAGCGGTGGCTTGCAGGGTACTAAAATATCAAATATCTCCACGCCCGTACGCTAACTGGCGATCCTTTCTCTTGGTGTACGTAAATATCGAAATAAGGCTTTCTTTCGTCGCCTTATTTCCACACCGTCACCCTTCCGGTGTTGCAGAAACACGGTGCAGACCTTGGCATACTAAAGTGACCTCCGCCAGCAAATCACCTCCCACGAAAACCACGACCGCTTCGGAGAGAAGAAAGCTCCCGAGCAAAAGGGGCACTTCGGGTCCAAATGAAATGAGTTTCACGAAGGGAAGAGTAACGGCAGGGGCGCCCACGGTCGAAGGGCCGCCCATCGGAAGGCAATCCTCCGAAGGGGCAACAACCAGATCCGTACGAGCGGACCGCGGGACAATTATCCGGGCTGAAATGAAACCCATTCATTAATTATAAATGAAGACTTCGGGGCGCTCCTCATAACAGCCCTTCTCCATACAATCGTCTGGAGTGTACGCAATCAGCTGAGCACGGATGTGCCAAAATGGAGTGACAGACGGCACTAATGTGAGGCGAACTCCTTAATTAATGGCCCAACCCTTCTCGCCCCTCCCGACACATTCTGAATGTGGATTGCAGAGATTCGGCATTCCATTTTTCGACGGCCAGACGACGACGAAGGGAAGTCTGAGGGGAGAAGTAGTTGGTCGTGTTTGATGATTCGCGGTAGATAAAACCCAAACGCCTTCCTTACTTGAGAAATCTTTTAAAATAGCACACCAATTATAATAAAATATACAACCCACAATAGCATTTTGTAAACATGCACACGAACAATAAATATGAAATAATATTGAGGTCGCGTTCTTTGATTTAGCTCGCTAAGAAGATATTGTGAATAACAGTTAGCTTTAACTAGTTGACGGAAGGTCGACTTTTCTCCCGTGTTTTTTTTCGTTTCCGCTCCGTCTCTCTTCCACTTGTCCCCATGTAACACAATTACAAAAGCTTGCTGGCATCATAAACTAAATTGGCATCCCTTCGCACATGTATGTTTTATTTGATTTACGCGTGGCTCCACGCTCGCGTAGCAAATAACACAGGTGACCAACGAGTACTTTCATTCAAGAACAACCTGTCCGCACAAAGCGATATCCACTGTTCTTGGGTTCACGATTTATCATTTGGCCACGAAAGAAATGTCGGAGAGTAATAGTTCGTGACCAGGAAAAGGTAAAATCATCGTCGAGAACAAAAGAAACATGGAGGAATGAAGCACCAAATGCGCACTCGAACGCGAGGGGGAGAAGTGGGCCGGCGCTTCAAAATCTTCGTTAAAAACCCGCGTGTGCGCCCACAAGATACGTTCCACCTCATTGACCTGGGAGGGAGCGTGGGCAGCCGAAGCGCGTGCATGATGCACGGGAAGGTTGAAGGGTGGATACTTTACGGTATGTCTGTTAGACTTATCGTCCGAGACACTGTCCGAGATTGTGACCCGAAGTGGACTAGAGAGAGGAGCACCATGACGAGGGGGAGAGGCGGGCGGAAGAGAAGGAGGCCCACTGGGGGGGAAATAAGGACGTGGCGGCCATCTGGCTAACGGGGGTCCCCCGGGGGGGGGGGGGGGGTGGAGAGGCGGAAGGAAGTAAGGGCGGATTGGTGAGCATTGGGGCCCATGGAAGCTGGGGCCATTCCGTCCTCCACTCTTCCTCAATACACCTAACCGAAGAGCAAGCACCCCCTGAACAAGCTACATATACTATATCCCCCAATTCAAGACTCGGAGAGCTGATTCACGATGCCATTAATACTTACTACCTACATATGTTTGCACTCTGCCAATTCCAATGAGGATGTACGGAAAAAAGTAGAAAAATTGCCTACTCCATGGAATTGATTTTAATTATGATCGGCCGCAGAAAAAGAATACATACAGGAAAATAACCGTCAAAAATGACTCAAAAGAATTACTCAAAACACGTCCACGCAGGTTTATCACTTCTGGGGATAATTTGCGCGGCCTGAACGTTTTCACATGAATTGTCTAATTTGATAAAAAGAGTTCATTAGTTCCTCGGCGTCGGAAACAAACTCGAGAAAGACTTTCACCTTTCCAAACCTTCATTATCTTTGATTCAAAGTTTAAAGGCGTCCAGGACTCTCCTATTTGCGTTATTCAACCTTTCTACAGATAAATATATACGCATTTTTTTTGCAATTCCACTCCTCGATTAACTCACTGTCACCGCAACGCGTTAATTGCTTATTCTAATAATGCACTGTGCCATTTTTTACCAGGAAAAACGCCGACATCTTCGTTTAATGAAATATTTCGGAATCAAACGGGATATCTATTCAACGACAGAGTACATGTAACTTTCAAGAAATGAAAACTTGACAACACTGCGTCCAAACAACGCTTTAGAAGTTTCGGTCGTCGAGATTTTTTCATTCGGTCACGAACTTGCGAATTCCGAAACCGATCGAGTAGTTCCCACGACACAAAACAATCGCATTATGTGCAATTTCCCGGGATGAGAGGAGGAGGGCACGAACAGTTATAATGGCATATAAAAAAAACCATGAACACAATAATCAACCCTAAGATCGGTTTGGCACGTGTCGACAAATAAAACACTAATAAATGTTAACAAATAACACTATCACTTGATTTTAGCGGCATACCAACAAAATTTCACTACGGGATCACAAGTGTTGGTATTTATTACACGGCAAACATTGAAACACCATGAACAATTCATTATGGAGTAAATAGCTTTAAGGGATTAATAAAACATTATAGACAATAGTTTTGTCACATCTCAATATTGTAGAATCACTTTGGGTGCGATGGTGCAAGGGCACCAGACAAATCTTTTCAGCAACACAACACGTGCATGTACACGTAAATACACGTTCCTCAACGAGACGCATGTCATCAGGTGCTGGACCATTGCATCCATTTCAACTTCCAATTCCACGCACACAACTGTCCCGAGTGTATCTCCCTCAGCGGCTTGCCGTACAAGAAATTCCGCGGAACACAAATTCTCGCTGGAAGCATTGGAAAGCTAATTCGACGGCAGGGTGTTCCCCCTTGACCTTGAGGGCGATTAAATGATGACCCAGCTCGCACGTGACGAAGTGTCGGCCCACCATGCGTAGAGGGGGAGGGAGCGAGTGCGGACCGTGGCATGCAAATGGACCTCGAATGGGGGGGGGGGTGAACACAAAATGCTGGCGAGCGTAGGGGAGTGCGTGGCACGGGCGTGAGTGGCCATTCCCAGCACTTTAAATAAACGGCCGAGGAGGCACGCTTGGACGGACATTCGTCCCGCTGCCCCAGGTTCCTTGCCACCATTCCCACACCGCTGTCAGCGAATCACCTAACTCATTAATGAACAACGATTGCGAGACTGGCCATCGATTTGAGAAAAATACTTTCTAAAAAACGGGGCAACATCTTCAGCTAATTCCTCCAACATAACTAGCAGGTATTCCTGCCGCACCTGGTGCTTAGTTGGCTCTGTTCCTACGGAGTAGATAGATGTTCTATTCCTTACTTGGTCAGTGTTATATCGCTCACGTGTTCCCCGGGTGGGTGGGGAGGATCATTTGGTGCGTTTGTGTCTTTATTGCGGACGCTCTTGAAAAACTTGCTCAATACATTTGCCTTATTCACGGCTGTCTGTAATAATAACAGAGTTTCCCGTCTTCAAAGGATGTGCAGCTGGAGGCTTACCCTGCATGCCTCTAACGCAAGGTCAGAGTGACATAAGATTTTCTTCAAGATACGCATGTATCCGCACAGACGTTTAGTTTTGAAGGAGTGCAGTAGGGCCTTGCTCATGGTACTTATCGTTTTATCACGACATTCTTTAAGTTTCTGCTCGGATGCATTCATATGAACTACAAGAGTTCTTCTTTAACTCTTCTTGATATCACATTGTAGCCTTCTTAGCTTTCCTAATGCCGCCCTGATTTCCCCGTCGTACCATACATGTTCCCTACCGCCGCATTCGAGCTCGAATGTAAATCTTTTGATATTTTCTATTTCACGATCGTACGTTGTAATGAAATCTAAAACCTATATTGTTCCCAGTAAATAATACCTGAAAGCTGTTCAAGATCACTTATGGATGAACACCGCCGAAGCCCCATGTCCCCTGATTTACCATTCCCACTGATCGATGACGACGACACCAACAAGAACGCCCGCTACAACACCGAAGTCCATTTGCAATCGGCGAAAATGCGAAGGCACACGAGGAAATTTCAGAACGGGTTCCAGTTCAGGAAGAATTTCAAGTTCTCAGGCGAGAATAGGCCGACTGAGAAAATGATATTTCCTCTTAAGGTTAATCATTACCGTTCGATTAAGATAGAAGGGCACCATCAAACCCTTTCACCGAAATAATAACGATATTGCCATTAATTGGAATGCACTTTGAGTCATAGAATCTGATAACGATGAATTGAAAACTGTCATTGGGTTGCGAGAGTGAATGTAGACCCACGATAAAAAGTTGAGAACCACTGTTCTGCGGTGTTGCAGGACAGAGACTGAGAAGTTCTCAGGCGAGAATAGGCCGACTGAGAAAATGATATTTCCTCTTAAGGTTAATCATTACCGTTCGATTAAGATAGAAGGGCACCATCAAACCCTTTCACCGAAATAATAACGATATTGCCATTAATTGGAATGCACTTTGAGTCATAGAATCTGATAACGATGAATTGAAAACTGTCATTGGGTTGCGAGAGTGAATGTAGACCCACGATAAAAAGTTGAGAACCACTGTTCTGCGGTGTTGCAGGACTATTGGGCAAAATGCCAATCGATGCCCAGAACAATTCGTCAGAACATGGATACACTCACCGGGCTCTTGCCTGCACATCAAATGGGATTATAAACATCCGAATATATTAGCAATATGATTGTTAGACAAAATTAGTGCTCTGACATCACAGCACATTATTGACACAAGAAGCCTATAGGTATCCACGTAATAATTTGACTAAGCTATGTAGGGACATCAGGCGGACGAATTTCAAAACAATATACACATAAGGAGTAATAAAGGCACAAGGATGTCATTTTCATAACTAACCGAAGGGAAAATACTTCTATGCCACGAATTTGATACAAAAATGTACACTTTCGCGCACGTAAAATCAGATAAGTTAAGCTTTAAGCTCTTAGCAATATATAACATGGTATCCAAGTAGTGGATTTAAACAAACTCTCAGTCTAGCATAGTTTTTTAACAATCGCCCTGAAATCATCACACATATTTCCTTCTTTTAACGAGAAAGTATCACAGTCCAAATTTCGCAAAGAAATTTTAGCACAGGCTCGATCAATAACGTTAATTACTCCACCTATATAAATGTACATTTCGATGAGGCCAAAATTGCTATCAATTCTTAAAAAAAAGCAACACTGATCACACCTAAGTTCCCACGCATAAAATGTCTCCATTTTCAAAATTAATGAATATTGCATATTGAGCCAAAAGTTGTTTAATTTTTTCTTCTCGACAACAACAACGAAATTGGACTCTCTGGGAATTCCCATTTCTTTTCAAACGATCTTTGTGCTCTCACTCGCCCCATAATTCCCATCTATCGAGACGCACCTTTAAGTACACGTAGATCACACTCGTGGGTGGAATACAGCCAGAAGCATTTCAAAGATTCAAACAATTATCATGATCGTGGAGTACCCGACAACGCCATAGGGCCACAATTTTAAGTTACATTCCCCAAATAGAACAAAGGTAGTCAACTAGATCATATGAATATGAGCAGGGGGACATTGGAATACGCAGAGGGCAGTGGAATGTGGGTCACAGTTTATGTCAGAATATCACCTCTCAATGCTCTCAAATTTTTTGGTGGCATGAATAAAAAAGATGTCGAAAACTGTCACTTTCCACGGGTGGAGATGCCAAACTTTTGATTCCAATCTTAGCGCATCAAAAGGATTACTATGGCACGCAATTAGAATTCAATACTAATCAGTCACGGCTATTCTACTGCAAATCATACCATGAGCATTACTCAACTGCGGTGTCACATTTCGGGTATTCTTCAGAAGATAAAACGCGACCTCTACGAACGTAATGAACGCCTAAATTTGTTCAATGGACGGGGACATAACATTTAATGCACCCACTGAGCCACGAATGTCTTCACTTGAATCTTACTACCTAGTACGAAAAATCGACTACCTCAGTCTTTATGATTGGAGAGGTCCGAGATAAAGGCTGGATCGTATTCCTCATTCGATATGATGGGAACTTTTTCAAGGATATGGGATGAAAATTAATCATAAGTAAAACCAAGTACATATCATAGAGTTCCCTGAATACGAACTAACAATTTTTCGCGATAATTACGTCATTAAGCGTTTCACGCTGAATGACAATTGTACATTTGAAACAAAATTAATAATTTGCTAGCCGCACTCTCAGGACACACAGGGAGGTAAATATTTAAGCACGAGGTAACTTGTAATTTATTGATTCTCCACCAGTAAGGAGTTCACAATATTTATAATCGCGAGGTAATTATTATCGAAAGGCCTCCGCAAAAACCCAAGTTTAAAAAATCTTATTAAGTACGTCCTGCAGTCTGGATCGAGCAATTTAACTTGATTCTGTCGCTCGTATACTCGTTTACATTGAAATTAATGTCTTCGTTTTCATCAAAGCTTTGCATCAATTAAATAGGGCGCGCAGTGATGCAATTGAAAGTGATGGAGAGCAGTTGAAAACGTCTTTTAGAACACCCTTCGACCAAAGGAGGGATCTCATCCACTCCAACCAACCGCACCGCGCCTTAAGAATTATTGTGAGAAGAAACCTGAAACGAAAAAGAAATTCTTCTTCGCGTTGAGGGCCACGCACCACTGCTCGAGTGAGGTTGGCCACTTGGGGCCAGACGGTGCGGGGAAGACCCATGACTGCGCGCGTAAAGATTTTGGGGGTCAACCGCGTTTAAACACGGGAGCGCGGATGTCGCCGGCAAGCCCAGAGGGGACCACACGAGGCAAACCCGTCGAACACACACGGCAAACAACGACGGGGCCAAGATGAGCAAGAGACAGTCGAGACAAGAACAACGCACACTGGCGTTCTATTCTAGCACCACGGGGAACAGAACCGCCGCGGGAGAACTATGCAATTTCCAATATCGCGTCGAGAGAAAACATAAGTTTAGGAAAGAGGGAGGGGATGTAGCAAATTCTGTAATTAAAATGATCAAATAGAACAACTTTAAGTAGATATAATTTGCCGAATGCGAGTCGATACACGAAAAAACCGGAGTTCAACCGTTACCACTCTTTGTAGTAGGATGAGGTGACGGGTTGTATGGGATCCTCACGACGTAAGCTCTATTTTGGAAATAGATCGAGGGCAAAGTAGAGCGGCTAGGTTTGTGAACAGCTATTATGAACAAGGTAGCAGTGTCACGATACCATTGGAAGAATTAGGATGGGCTCCACTGGTTGACCGTGGGCTTAAATATAGGTTAAATTTGAGGAATGTTACTTATCCGAGGATGTTAAAGACATATTACAGGCCCCCACTTAGTAATGGTAGATCACATGACGGGCGTCAAATAGGAGAAATTTACTGTAGAACGGATGGATTTAAAATTTCGTTTTTCCCTCGTACCATTATGGATCAAAATAGACATGACGGAATCGAGATGGTGCGGTGGCTATCATACTGGCTTCCCACCCATAGAGCCCGGGTTCAAATCCCGGCGGTGTTGAATATTTTTCAGTGATATCTCGATCCCTACTTGAGGTGCTTTGTGGAGCGCCCTTTGAGTGCGTACGCCGTCCGTCGAATGGGACGTAAGCTGCGGACCCCTTGGCGCCTTTCTTTAAGAGTATGCTAATGCCGACACCGGTTTTCTCTCCACCCTTCATCCTTTCCGGTCCATTCCTAACGGCGCAAATGACCTTACTTGGTGGTCGCATCCCCTAAATACTACAACTAAAACAGACATGACAGCAATCGCATAGGAGATAATTAGAATTAGCAGTGTATATGTAGTCCATATCCTGCGTTTTATTTTTTTAATTTAATAGACCCATCTTTTTAACAGAGACGAAAACTCTTGCAAGTCACTAAATAAAAATATACTTTTGTCTAGTTTCGATGGACAACAATATTATCAAGTTGTTTTAAGTTACTTGAAAATAATGTAGTACCTCTTAACTAGTCGAAAATAAATCTTTAATACGAGGAAAAATTTCAACAGTTTTTCTCTCTGTTATTATGATTACCCTGTTGTTGAATATTTTTTAATGTAAGTACTTTCTTTCATATGATTAATATTTTTCGAGTGCATGATCAAAACTAATATTTGTGTAGAGGTGACATGACTGGGATCGTGCGTGCATGGCTGGTGTCCTAACACCCCCCGCCACACACCATTGCGGCGGCTTGCAGGGCATTGTGTACTGATGTAGTCTTACTAAAATTTGAGGCAGGATGAGGGCGGGGAAAAACCATTTATTTTGGTGACAAAAGGATTCGCGAAAATGAGTTTTACTATCACGCATGACAGCAGTGTCATTAAAATGCCAAATCATAGCAATGAAATTATGTTCACCCTTAAACAAAACAATTCTAGACACTTCAATTTCAATTACGTATTCGGCACTTGGAAAATTTCGGAATCGTGTAACTCGCAAAGCTCGCCCCCCGTGATTCTAAGTGCGGCTCTAGTTTCCAAGTCCGCAACACAGTTCGCGGTGAATTACAGATCCCTCTGTCGCAGAAAACCGTTCGTTGGAAAGAAAGCCGGAAGGCCACTGGCCCAAAGTTCTCGATTAATGTCGGTAGTAGCTAGACGCACACGGTTTAAAGGTACAGTTAGTCAACAAGGGGGTGTGAAAACAAGATGTGAATCAAACCGAACGCATTAGATTCTAAATTAGTCACTCGGTATTCAAAACGAGGGAATACTTGGGGAGTTCAGTTGAGTTGGCAAACAGTAGATACAGCTTTCTTTCATTAAACGCAACGAGAAATAAGTCGACAACCGATATCAGGGATGAGGTATCAGTTGCACAAAGTGAGAGGTCAGGAATGATACCACCGCCTGGAATTATATTTTTATATGCTCCTCATTTCATTCGCACAGCTAATAAAAGGCAGAAATTTCATAGGCGGTTACTCGTACGTAGCGGAGGAGGAAATCTCATAGCAATGTTTCAAAGGATTATTAAGGAAATTTTGCTTAAAGGGAAAATATTTCACAAGAATTATTATCTTTTTACGGTCATTGAATCCACGATACAATTCATAAAACGGCTTAGCGTTTGACGCATGTGCTTGATGCATTCGGCATATTTACAGTAAGCCAACAAATTTATGACGACATCAGAAAGAGATCAGTCTTACTTTCTGTAGAAACGTCGCCACCGATCACGATATATCTGAAGAACATGGGCGATCAGAAACGTCAAAATGGCAGCATTTATGACCACCAAACAATTTTCATCTGCGACGGTTGGTATATTTTGGCAAGCATAACTGATTTTGTCGAATCAGTTGCTTTAAATGTGGGAAACTCTATTTGAAAAGAATCGAACACACACACTTTAACAAAATTTTTAGTGTCATGTTTTTTCCTACAACACTGATTTTTGGTGAAATATGTTCTAAACAAGAAAGCACATTACTAACGAGTTTCTACAGCAGAATAACTTTTGATCCCACGAAACTCCACCGAGTAACTTTTCATTTATAAGAAATAGCCATGACCTTCCTTCTGCCCGTTTCGTGGAAATCCTACCTCACGCAAATATCCCTACTGGCGTAGATGACCTTATTTGTCGGCTGCTTCCCCTAATAACTACTACTGCTGCTACGAACAGCGACATTCCTTCGTACGAACTATGGATGGGAGGATGTACACCGGCCTCCGCAGAGAGAATAGGATACCTGTAGCTTACTGGATGAAAAAACCTGACTAAGGTTTCTTCTGGCCATTGTAATTCACACATACTTGAATTCAAGCATTACTAAAAATCGGCAATATTATAAAAATCACAAATAGGGGAATACGGAAAATCATAATTTGCAACTCACGGGCTAATTCCATTTCAGCCATCCATGGCCAACCGAAGTGAACTGTATTCTCGCACCCAAAAAATCCGGGAATGAAACTGTTCCTTCCCAAACTTCAACTACACAATAACCGTCACAAAGTTTGATCGTAGCATAGAAACTAACTTTTACAACAAACAATAACAATTGAAACAATCGTAACCGCTTACACCATGTTCCGAATCATGAACGAACTTAAAACGAGGTGAACAGAGGTGTAGCCTGGAAATAGCACCATTTTCAAAATCCAAACATTTTCATTTCAACTTTTCCATACTTTATTTCATATTCTGGATTAGCATACTACTGCGGTTTTCATGCCAGTGAGCCCATATTTATTTTTCATAGAGTATCATTACAATTTCATGAGCTTGAGGGACAAAAATCCGCAGCATTTTTAATGGTAACCATATTTTATTGACATATTTCATTTCTAAAACTTATTTCTTATTCCCCACTCTGAATGCATTCATCTGAGAAACATTTCCCTCTTCTTTTTCAAACATTTTTCGAGAAACCTTTAGAACCGTCACCACATGTTGTCGTGAACGCTTTGATTGCATATTTGATCTATACACAGATTAAAGCACAAGAAATATCCATAGATATGAGAGAGGCGAAAGAAGATACTTGGGTAACAGAGCGAATCAAATGGAACCCAGATAATTGCGGTTTATGCAGTTTTGATGCAGAGGAAACACCCGAGTTCTTGGTCAGTTCTAATTTCGAAAGCTTTTGTTGGCTTCGTGGTTTGGTTTGGCTGAGGATGCAATCTGGCGATGTCCTCATTTCTCTGTAAATCACTCTGTCGTCTGCATAGAACATTAATTAATGCATGTATCACCCAGGTCGGAGCACGCCAATCAACCCCTTATCTATAGGATTTGGCCAGTCCGTCACATATAACTGTGTTTTCCCTGCATTATTTTTCTCTTCGGTTTTTCACCAGCAGGCAGGCTTCCCATGAGGCCTTTTCTAACTTCCTCCATCCAGAGGACCGCTACCCATCGCTATGTCCTCTGCTTACTCATTTTTTTGTTTTTCGAATTGAAGCTACCAACTACCTTTCTTTTCCAACCACTTTTACGCTTCGTTGCGGGCCTTCCTCTCCGTCTACTTACTAATTTTCTTAATTCTTCTAAACCAATGTCACCAAAGCCTCAAATATACAAGTATACTCATTCTCTTCGCTCGAAGACCAAGTTTCCCAGCTGCACTGCGCCAACGTCCAAAATAAAGTCTGAACAAATAATATCTTCACGTCTTCACTTGGCGAGCCTATCATAATATGCAGATATCTTTCCCAGAGCAATTTTTCTCCTAATCCCCAATTACTACGCCCTCCTTCCTCTAAAATGTCGTCCAAATACGTCAACTAGGTCAGAGGTAAGAATTTTATGGATGCAATTGAGATTAGCAATTAACTCTTTCAAGAACGCAACCGAAATTACAAAGGGGATCTACTCCCTGGAAAAGTATTACGTATTGCGTATTCTTTCGTGGCCCCTGAGCTGAGCAGACGACTCGTTCGGTCCTCCAGTATGCCAACTGCTGCATTTCCACTTTTTAATCACACTAAATTTGGATCGAAAACTTCATTACTCTCTTGCATCACAAAATAACGGTTTGAAAGTAACTCGGGCTGATTTTTTTTACATTTAACTCTGTTTCAGTCGGCTGGCTTAAAAGAAATAGTAAGATCTGGTCTCCCACCGGTTCAATGTTAACAGCGAGAGATCATAGCCACATGTGCGTAAGGAGTCCTTCAAGAAATTACTGTTTGTCTTAAATTCCAACCGTTTAATAATAGAATGAGACAAGGAAGCCAAGATACTTAAATATTCTCTCTCCCTATTTTGGAGTTGGGACTAAACAGACGCGTTTAAAATCGAGTAGAAACACAAACTAGTCTCGCTTGATTACACTTTTATATCATATTGAAAATATTTTTAATTCAATTTTTGAAAAATATTCATTTAAGCCGATGTGGACACCTTCATCACACACACAAGAAATTGTGGACATGGAGAATTCAGAGACCAAATGGTTAGGAATTGCTCCGGAAATATCGCGGGATGCATACCCTCACCTTGTTTTGCTACTGTGGATAATGATTACGAGTACAGTTTGGAATACATTTCGCAGTATTTATAATGTACATACACACATAATTGATTTCGAGGCACTTTTGTATGCTTTGAAGAATTATTATACTGCTGAAAGATGTACGTCCGAAAGTGGAAGAAAAATGTGTTTCCCTACAACATTTAACGACTGATGTTATAAACCTTTCTTTTACAAAAAGAAAACACATTCACTAGGTATTTCAAAGAAATGTTTCATATTTTAAAAATAAACTATCCCATCTGTGGTGAGTAAATAACATAATGACACCTTTTGCATATTATAACGACCTCGAATCGACACAAATAACTATCATTAAAAAAATCAATTGCCTAATAACTTAAAAAACTTGTGGTTTAACAGGAAATCTGGTAAACGAAAAAACAATATTCCTATCAGGTCGAAAAAAGCAATGAATGCAAAACAGAGTGGGAACCTCGCATGAGTGGCTAATCAATTAATGTGAACAACATTGTCGAGACTTCTCTCGTTAACTCTGGATTTATCCAGTAATAGACAGTATGAGCACAGGAACGGGAAAGAACAAGGAGAAACAAATGGTCGTACCATATGAGAATTGATACGGGCTGGAAATGGCATTAATGACTTTAAAGGCCAACAGCGATACAATGAAATAAACAATAACCCCATGTATTAGATATTTCGAACAAATTAATTTTCCCGCAATGAGCACTGAAATACATACGCATACAAACTAGCAAATGTTTGACTTAAACACGATACAGCAATATTTACTAAGATATTTCATTACTCCACATAATCAATAACGCTTTTTAAAGCTTTGATTGGACGATTGATGGGAATTTGGGCTGCGCTAGACTTAACCTGAGAGACAGAAGAACATATAAAAATTCAAAATACCTGACCGACACAATGCTAACGGTCAATTTTTTTTAAATTATGGTGATTTATATACACCCTTATCTGAGTGCAAACCAATTACTAAATTCCATTAATCCCAATTATGGGCACTGCCAAACATTCAAATACTATTAAAAGATACCATGTTCTTCGTAAACCAGCAACACAAAAATAATAAAAATATTTGAAGACTACAACATAACCAACATACAATACACCCCAACAACAGCAACGTATATCTTACCACGAAATAAAAAATAAAATGTCCAGGTTCACACACAAATCACTCGATCAATACTTGACTGCACTCACCTTTTTAAAGTCACTCAAATCGTATATCCAGTCGGGAACAACACAAATTTCAGCATTTAAGTGGGCGGATCAGTATACGACGAACCCTGAACGAACTCCACTCACAAACACACACCAAATTACAGAATCCAATTCCATTTTCAAGTGAACGAATTCAATCGTAGAATATAACTCCTAGAATGCTTAAAATCCTAAGAAATACGACAAATTATGTGAAACGTATTTATTTGGGCGATAGCCTTAGCAGCGCCATCGACGTACGTCGACGACCGCCATCGCGCTGACTGCCACTGAAACAAGTGGCTGAGCAGAGCGCTGTTTGAAATTATAAAACTCTGTGACGTAATGAGGTGTGTAAGGGGACGTGCCGGAGCAGAATAAAATTCGTGGTGATTAGTGAGTGCAAAATGCTCGGAACATAATGACAATTAATTTAATCGAAATAGCGCTCTGGCGTATTTATTAATTTGAAACAACGAGGGAGGTAACATGATTGTAATAGTATTCATTATATCATTCCCTTTTCATAGTTTTGGAGAACCTGTATATTCTTGACGTAATTGTAGAAATCTGTATTTGTTTAGCGCGAAACGAGCTTGTTGAGGAACTCATTAATTGATGACGATTCCGGGAAATTTTGCCAAATGGTTTTTTTCTATCAAAAACTCTCGTGGGTAGTGCTTCGACCTATTACGCGAGTGGTGACTTCATTGATCATACTTTTTCTCCCCGCTGAATATTTCTTCTAATATGATGTACATCAGTTGACCTCAATCACAGTTATTGACATCTTACTTCTGAGCGTTTCAGTCGAATATTTATATATGTATTTTACAAGATTTTTATGGAACATGTACTTCAGTATTCGTCGCAATCTTCTGAACAGAATAAACGCACTGATTTATGAGAAGCGTTAATTTATTCTTTGTTGTACGGGTAAGTAGTTATTAAATATTTACTGCCTTGGCATATTATTGAATCCTGTAGCATGTGTTCGATATTCCATGTTGGATGAAATCAAATTACACTTACCAAAATTAAAGACAATGTAGCCTGACGATGACAAGCCTACGTGTATGTAAGGAATTTTAGGGAGAACTCTTTTCTGGATATTTGATTTACAGTGAACTCTTTCGAAAGTTAATCCTATGGCCGTTTGTCAAGTCCCATTGCTTTTCGGCGTCATACGTATTATTCTTTGAGCTTATATTGTAAGCATACCTTTGAGGATTGAAATGCCACCATCGACAGGAAAAAATCTATTATCTGATAGGTCTATGATATGGTACTTTTGGATGAATCAATCGTAACCTTAATTCAAACGAAGTTGCCCCTGTCATTTCTAATTTTCACGATTTAATGGTATAGTTTCGGTGAGTTTCCCCCAAAAATAATGGCATTTCGAAGGTTGATAGTATTAAACATACACGTATTAACTACAGGGTTTCTCCATTTCGAGAGAGTTTAACTCGTACAATATCAAATTTACTTCGAAATACAAGTATGTATACATTACTTTGATACAGGAGACGCCCAGCTTTCAATATTTCATTTTCAAGAAATTACGAATACAGTACTCAAGTATTTAAAATCAAAAGTAGAACTCATGTAAATGAAATTGATGCGAAGCCACGTAAATTCTGAGTCAATAATAAGATAACGTTAAAAGTTTTCTTATTATTGTAAATGGGAATTTACTTTTTCTCAGGCAAAAACTCACACGTCTTCTAAATGAAGAAGACGTTTTCTTATTCTGCTCCTTAACCAGAGGGAAGCAGATATCACATAGTTTGCTTACGACGAGATTTTGTATACCCAGAAACATGCGAGGGTACAGTGATTTGCACGTGGGTGTTCACTTCGATGAATGTACTCAAGAGGTATTTAAGCCATATCCATGGTACTGGTGACTCAAAATAAGCAATTTTGAAGTACAAATCATAAATATCTTCGTATATGCAGCTCTCAAAATTCCAAAATCTTGTTCAGATTAATTAAGTCTCTACCCCTCAAGTATTCTTATAAATAGTGAAGAGTTCCTGCCATTTATATTTCACCTTATTGTACATATCAATAGTGACATATGACTACATCCTGATCGCTAATTCATGTTTGCCCTTACTTTTTATTTGCTAACTAAAAAAACCTTACTTCAATTGTAGAGTTGTTGTCCAGCTTTCAATAAGTGACAAGATTTGATGTGATTACATAAAAATGAATATTTATCCTGAATCAAATGTTCTTCAAAGGTTGAATTCCCTCAGAAAATTTATAAATTGGTATGCTTGTAAAACTTCTACCTCCATTCAAAGTTTTTACTTCAGTTTCAAAGATTGCCTGAGAACCCTTAGCAATATTATTTTTTATGCAGACTTGCAAAAAGTGTACTGTATCACAACTAACTGCAATGAAAGTCAGCCCTCAGTACGAAATGCAAAAATTGCATCTAAAACAATTCGTTAATGGCTATAATGGGATTAATCAAGAAGAATGACTGACTAGAACTCAATAGTCATAGTTTAGGGCCAACACAGGTTTTCTCCTAATAATGTTTTTTATTTATGCTGCACCATTTCTCTTTATCTTACCTGTATGGCCACCGTGGGAAGCGATTGAAAAATCTGCATTCTAGCTTCCTCCAAGAAATTTCGGCTGGTTACTGTCTCCTTGATCAGGTCTCCAACTTACCAAATAGAATCTCATCTGATCCAGAAGTCCCACCTAGCAATTGTATTCCCTCTACATCAGGGCAGTTTCCATACTCCTGAAGACATTCCTCTGCAACTTCTTTACTTAAAATTATGCTCTCATCCTTCTAGTTTTATCCAAATTATATTCTAAAGGCAAGGCAAAGGAACTGTGAGTTACTGCAGCCAATCACACCTTCCCATTGCTTTAACTGCGTGAACGTGAACCCATTTTGGGCAAAGAAAAAAAATTGTCCAGGCCAATTTTTAACTGGTCATGCATTCATTTTTAAAATGTATAAGTTTCTTTAGTTATCACCATCATAAGTTTTCTGTACAAACCAATAGATATGACGTCATTTTTATTGGGGCCCTCTCGGGAAAAATGCCTTGTAGCATCAATCAATGTAGTGAGACAGAGTAGTAGCCATGGCATCAATAGACAAGGTGGCCAACATAATGATCAAGTACACAATCAATAATTATTCTTCCTTCCCAATTTAATGGTATTGATTTATCATGTATTTCATTACAAAAGACAAATATTCCTGGAATTGACTCTTGTTGTGACCAAGTACTGGGGCTAGTCAATGAACTTTTTACATGATGAAAAAACATCCATTTTAAGGCTACCTCAAAATTAGCAAGCCAATCAGAACATGTGGCAGGGTCAGAAGTTAACCATACAGGCCCAGGTGGTTTATTAGCACCATGGTTTATAAAATAAATTTGCAATGTCTATGGTGTAATACATGACACATTAAGAATTTTAAATATTAGAACTGTCAAAATGAATAGTTTTAACGTAAAAAAGCAATTATAGCATAATTACACTCGAACTAAGTGCTACTAAGAGATTATTTGGACAAAGTTTCAGAATAAATAATGTGACTTTAAGACTTGGTACCTTAAATAATATCTTGCCGAAATTCGAAGACCAAGTTCAGAAAACATGCACCACAGGTTGGAGATATAATTATTGGTATGACGGAAAAAACAGAATTAGAATGGCAAAGAATATCAATCAAATCAACCTGTACTCCAGGATATAATAGAATATAAAAAGTTTGAAAAAATTACCCAGCAAAACTAATACTTTTTCAGTCAAATAAGTGATATTTGACTTGCATTCTTTTTTTGATAGAAAGTGCAATATGTTAATAAGCTTTAAAAGAAAAAAGATTGAATTCTCCGGTCTTTATAATATATCCAAGAAATACATGGGTCAAATTTGCTCTTCACACGACTAGTACAGATCATCATTTCTTGCTTGCAGTATATTGGTGAAATATGTTTTCTAATTGTGAGAGAATTACTTTATTGAGCAGAAGAAACCACCACAATTTTTCAATGGAAAAATTGGTGTGTGTCACCTGACACACACACCAGGGGTAGGAGCATAATTTAAGATTGACACCATCTGCTGCTGGAGCATATTGTATTTCTCCTTTTGAAATATTCAAGCTCAGTAATTTTGTGCAGACATTCCATTAAAGGCATCATTGAGGGGTAACTCGCATATATTTTACGTGAAAGTGAAGCTTTTTGTTCTGTAGCCCTCGCCTATGGCTGTCTTTTCCTTTTATAAGAATAAGGACTAACCATGATTTGATGAAATTCTGACCAAATTCCTCCCTCACAAATGATACCAATCAGTCCATAAAAATTTTTTCTCCCACATTTTATTGGAAATAGAAGCACTTAATAATAATAATAATTTTATTTTCCCAAGGATTGAAGTACAACAACAACATAGGATACGTCATAAAAAAATAGAAATTCAGAGCATTCATATACAGAGAAGATTAAAATGTGCACACACACACACATATATATAATATTATGTATATATATATTTATAATATTATATATATATTATATTATATATAATGTAATATAATATATATATATATATAATATTATATATATATATATATATATATATATATATATATATATATATATATCCCTCCCCGGACTACAACCTTGACGTGGTGGAAGGGCTTGTGTGTTCCGATGACCCCTAGAGCTGGGCTGGCGGGAGTAATAATAATTCCTCCTGGTAGGGTCACCCATGCCAGGATAGGTCGAAGGTTAGGAGCCAGACGAAAGGTAGTCCACGCAGCGTCTGTTCCTCAGTGAGGCGGCTGCAATGGCTTCTGACCCCAGTGGGGCGGCCAATAAGTGATGGTGTCACATTAAAAACACTATTGAGGAAGGCAACAGGAAACCACCTCAATTATCATTCCCAAGATGTAAATGATGGACAATTCAGAGATTTTGAGTCCTGGCAACTACGGGGCTCAGCCCAATCGGCCGTGTGTCGTGCCCAGCAGCGGGGGAGGCAAGGCTTTCGCGGTCATCATCCCACGAAACCCTTGCAAGGGAAAACCAGCAGCAGCAGGACAGAAGACGCAGGAGAAGAAGACCATATTAGTTGGAATAGGAACGTTGAATGTTAGGACGATGATGAGGACAGGGAAATTGGAGAATGTTAAGCGAGAGATGGAAAGGGGAAATATAGATATTTTAGGTCTATGCGAGGTGAGATGGAAAGATAGCGGGGATTACTGGAGTGATAAGTATAGAATAATATACAGCGGTGGGGACGAGAGCTGAGGGGTTGCCATAGTATTAAATGAAGAGGTAGGAAGAAGCGTAGTCAACATAGAGCAGGTAACGGATAGAATACTACTAGTGGAGAAAAAAGCAGAACCGACGAACTTAGTTATTATTCAGGTATACATGCCACCGAGCAACCATAAAGAAGAAGAGGTCGATATGATATACGATCAGTTAGAGGACATGATCAAGTGTGTTCCTTCAGGGAAACATTTGATAGTGATGGGGGATTGGAATGCGATGGTAGGCGAAGGAAGAGATGGTGATGAGGTTGAGGAGTACGGATTAGGCACGAGGAATGACCGTGGAGAGAAAGCAGTTGAGTTCTGCAGGAGACGGGTTAGTCATCACCAACACATGGTTTAGACACCACAAAAGATGCAGGTATACAAGGAAAATGCCAGGTGACTCAGCAAGGTATCAGCTAGATTATATCCTGGTTAGACACAGGTTTAGGAACAATGTGATTAATTCCCACAGCTTCCCGGGAGCGGATGCGGACTCTGACCTTAATTTAGTTGTTATGAAATGTAGTGTACGTTTCAAAAAGATAAGGCAGGTGCGGCGAGTTAGAAAATGGAATGTAGAAGCATTAAATGGTGTGAAAAGGAAGGAATACAAACAAGTGGTAGAGAAAATCATGGAGGATGGTAAAGGGCTTAGTACTATCGAAGAAAAATGGGAATGTATCAAGAAAGGGTTGTCTAAAGCCACAAAAGACACTATTGGAACCGTTAACGCTAAAAGGACTAGGAAACCATGGATTACGGATGGGATGATTACAAAGATGGATGAGCGGCGAAAATGGAAAAATGCAAATACAGAATTAGGCAAAATTAAGTACAAAGAATTGAACAATAAATTGAGGCGGGCAACAAATAAAGCAAAACAAGCATGGTGGAAGACGCAGTGCGAGGATATTGAAAGTCGGCAGAGGAAGGGTGAAATCGGTGCGCTGTACAGCAAATTTAAATTACAAAACAGTTAGGACTAAAAGGACTAGGAAACCCTGCATATGTAAAATCGGTTAGGTTTGCTGATTACCAAGCTTTAGTTTGTCAGCCAGCCAAGGGGTTGCAAGCATTGCTGAGTGAATTGTAAATTCAGTGCGACAGGCATGGGATGAGAATCAATATTAATAAAACCAAGGTTATGCAATTTTCCAGAAAGAAAAACGCTAAGCTAAACATTAAAATCGGAGGGCAAAAACTAGAGCAGGTAGAACAGTTTACGTATCTCCGAAGTGTTTTGGACCAACACGGTCAAAGTAGTAGGGACGTAAGGGGAAGAATTGCGCTAGTCAAAGAGGCTTTCACAAGGAGGAGGGAGTTGATGACGGGGACGTTGAGTAAGGATATTAAGAAAAGACTCGTAAAAACTTTGATATGGAGGGTAGCTATGTACGGTGCGGAAACGTGGTCATTGAAGCAGGAGGATAGACGTAGATTGGAGGCTTTTGAAATGTGGGTGTGGAGAAGAATGGAGAAGGTGAAATGGACAGAGAAGAAAACAAATGAGGAAGTACTTGGTATGGTGGGCGAAGAGAGGGGTTTGTTGGGAGCAATCCTATGGAGGCAGGAAAAGTGGATGAAGGGTGTATTGACCCGTAGTGGGATGTTGAAGACTGTAATTGAGGGGAGAATGTTAGGCAAACCAGGAAAGGGAAGGAACAGGATAGGGATGTTGGACGGGATGAAGGGAGGAAGAAAGTACTCAGAGATGAAGAAGGACCTGATGTAGTGTGGGATGTTGTGTTTTGCTAGGGGTCACAAATTATTTAATTAGTAATAATGTCCATCCAAAAACCTACCTTAACCGGTAGTAGATTACCTAATAATAAATAAATATATATATATATATATGTATATATAATATTTGTATATAAATTGTACAAGTTAGTACAAGCGAATAAAAATAAAAACGAATACAATAAAGAAAAGAAACACGTTTTAGAATTTTTGGTGGTCAAGCCACCTTTCCCAAGGGAGAAGAGTGTGTATGAATGTATATATGCATTCATTTTTATCACAAACATACCTTTTTTCATAGGTTTTATTTTATGCATATGTTAGAGTAAATCATTAAGAAATTCAGATGCTGTAATAATTTTTCTCAGGCAGACATTTTTTTGTCCTTTAAAATGTGTTTTATCTCCTACGTTTTTGTATTTCTGTGGTAATTTATCATATAAGATTAGTCCCGTTGACTTTGGTTCTAGGCTTGCAGCTTCCATTTGATTGTATTTGATATGCAGGTTTGACTGGGTTCTGGAATGGTGGCTGTGGTAGAGAGAATTTACATGGCAGTCTGACATATGTTATTTCATGTATCTTACAGAAAATAGGAATGTATATGGATGGGAAAGGTAGGAGCCCAAGATCTTGAGAGATTGGACGAGCGGATGAAATTGGATGTTTGGATGCAATGATGCTAACGGCCTTCTTTGGCAATTTAAATATAACTTGGGAGAATGAGATGATCACCAGAGAATGATACCATATGTAATATTGGAGTAGATGAGGTCATAGTTAACCGTCAGTGGCACGTCTTTGATCATTGTTTTCCTCTTAGTTCTTCGGCAGAAACATTCCAAACTTTATTTTCCTGAAAGGCAGTTTAGAGTGGTCAAGCTTGAGTCCAAATGGATGCTAAGAAATTTTGTGGATGTGATTAATTCTATATTTTGGCTATTCACCGTTGTTGGAGGACTGGGTTTGGATGGATTCAGAGAGAAATATACTGCCTGAGATTGTTCATTGCTCAGTTTCAGACTATTTCCTTTGCACCAATGTACTGCAATCGTGACATACTCTTTGAAATTAATTATGGAGGTTGCAGAAACTTATATGTTGGTATCATCAGCATAATGAATTGGTTTAATCCCACTTACTCTCATTAAAACTGAGGGTAGATCATCAATATGAATTAAGAAATACACTGGACCAAGAATAGAGCCCTTACATACACACAGCGGTAACTTACCAATTTAAAGTGGAGCACGTAACAATATGCAAATAAGAAGGTGCGCACACAAAAACAACAAATACTAATAACAGAAATAACAAAGGTCTTTTTATATTCTCATCTAATCGTGGAGAGATGGGAAAGAGGACGAGGTCAGTGAACATATTGGAGAGGCGCAAGAAAGGATCAATGGAATCAGGGAGTGGGTCCAGCGAAGAGAGGAGAGGCAAAAGAAAAGAGTGTTTGATTATTGATAAGTGGGGAGTGGGCACATGGAGTACGTGCGGGTGGGTCGTGGATGTACTCAAGGAAGTTGAGGAGGAAGGGGGCAGTCAATGAGAGAGTTAATATTGCTGTAAATGAACTTCAAATCAGATTTTCGGTTGGGAAGGTTGGAGGTGAAAATTAAAGACAAAATTACATCTTTGGATACATTATGGAGATCAAGGACCTGATATTTTACGATTTTTGTGAAGAAATTGGTAACCCTGTTGAGTGTTGCCAGGTTGGTATGTGTTGACATTGACCAGATGAGTGAAGAGCGGAAGGACAATCGTGGAAACATGAGTGCAATGCTCGTGTGGATAACTTGTTTCCATGAAGCGGTACAGAAGGCCTAATAGAGACATAACTTCATTTCCGACTGTTTGAATGCGCACATTAGTGTAACGTCAATACGCAGATTATGGAGTGATCTTCCCAAAGCTCAGCAATGTACTCTGGCATCTCCTCGTTCGCGTTCCCTCTTTATCTTAGGTCCGCTTGTCTGCCGTTCTGTGAGACCTCTGTGGGCAAGCAGGGAGGAAGTATCTAATACGGCTCCCAAGCGAGAACCTAAGACAGTAGCCTGTGGGCCACATAACGCCTGCTTTCCTATGCAAAAAAAAGAAACAAGAGGAGGGAGTAAGGGAGTGAAGGCGGACTGAGAAAAGGTTAAGCGACATAATGGGGCAGGTGCATGGGAAAGTGGACCCGCCTGTGAAAACGGCTGGTTCCTCGCTGGTGCATTGGAGTTGATGACCACTGGTGCTTCTTCATGCCGGATTAAGAAAGAACATGGAGTTGCTGGGTCTGTTGGTTCAGCAGAGTTATAGGCTGGTTTGAGGTGGCCAATTGACCCAGTGGCTTCACGGCCTCTTATCTGAACCACAAAGTACTTCTCATTCCGCTGGAGGACTTTGAAGGGCCCCTTGTACGGTGGCTCCAACTGCAGTTTGACACCACCTCTATGAATGAAAACGTCGGTTGAGGAAGTCAAACCCTTACGCATGAACGTGGATGCTGTTTCATGCTGAGATGTAAGTTTGGGCTGTAAACTCGAGAATGGTTCCTCAGTCGCTCAACCAAACTGGCATGGTCAGCCTCGGCACCTGGCGATGGCACAACAAATTCTACAGGAAGTCATAACGGTTGCTCGTACAGAGGCTCGGCTGGTGTTGTGCTTTTGATGCCCTCCTTCCATTCAGATCGAAGCCCTACGAGTGCAATAGGAAGGATTTCAACCCACCGTTTGGCCAGTTTTGTGGCAAACGGTGGCAGCTTTCAATTGCTGGGGGTACCGTTCCACTAAGCAAGAGGCAGATGGGCAGTAGGCTGTAGTTTGCAGGTTTTGACTTCTGGTCATCCAAGTGAGCTGGTGGAACAGCTGTGACTCGAACTGTCCACCCTGGTTGGTTGTAATGAGCAATGGTTTCCCATACCATACCCAAGAGAAACATACCGAGCCACTGTGTTGCTGTGATGCCCTCAATGGGGAATGCCTCAGGTCAGCATGAGAATCCATACCCGCATGTGAAGCAATATCTTTGAACTGAAGACAACACGGGTGGAGAGCCAACTGGGTCTAGGTGGATGTGATCAAACCGCACCCCAGGCATGGCAAATTGTCCAACAGGAGTTATAGTATGTCTCCCAACTTTCAATAGTCGGCACCAGAAGCATTCTCAGATCCACTTTTTGCAGTCTCTGCAGATGAAAGGCCACGCAGACCTGCGAGTGAGAAGATTGATGGATGCTCTTTACCCTGAGATGGATGAAATTATGTAGGGATTGGAAACTTTACTTCTGGAATGGTTCAGTAACGAAGGGAATGAGACTCGGGTTGCAAAATCACAAAGCAGGTCTATAGGCATACCTAATATGGAAATTTTCTTCAACACTAAGGAAGAATGCTCACAGCAGAAAAGACCAACTCTTTATCACTTTTTCGTGATCTTGCAGAGTCCTGAAAATCTATTCTGCCTGAAATCTGATCTACATGTGATGGAGCATCTACAACAGCATTCTCTCGGCCTGGTACATGCCAAAGATCAGTGTTGAACATTCCAATTGAGTCCACATAACCAAACTGCCTAGGTGAACTCGCATCTAGTTTCTGAAGAAAAGACCATTTGCCTGGAAGACCGCAGAATCGGGAGAAGTAGAAATATATTCAAACATTTACGAGTGAAGACATATACTGCCTGGTACTATAGAGGGAATAAGCCCTCGCATATCATTACTTTCTAACAATTTGGGGTGATTCACATTTGTAAATCTATTTTTGAAGGGAGAGTTTTGAGAATTTGTCCTCACGGTTAGGTTAGCTTATGTACCCGCCCGGCAACCGGGATATTAACTGGTCATCAACGATCTTCAGAACACAAAAATATGTATTTCAGTAAAAAGAAAGTTTTGGCAATCGGGTCTTTTCTTTAAATAAAATCATAAAAACCGCAATTCATGTGATGATACTCACCCTGAGCAATTTTGCAAGCACCATCCCCGAGTACCTTCTTTCTTACTTTGCCATGCAGCATGAAACGTCTTTCTCCCAAAACATTAACTGGTTTTGATTCAAAATTCACCCTTGGAATGATTGACAGCCCATTCATGCTTTTCCAGACTTCTTTAAGGGCATAAACAAAAGATATACTCGATCTTTCTATCCATAGCCATCATTACATCCCGGTGTCACACAGCTTCGAGGCATTCCAATTGTCTGGGGAAAAAAAGAAAGAGCACTCATATCAATTACACTGCTTCTATACTTAATCAATAACACACCACTAAGATGACCTGAAAATCTTATTTCACCTAGTAAAATCACGCTCAAGTCAATATTTTCTCACTTAAATCCACAAGCTCAAATTGCATTTTGATTTCCCAGCTTCATTAACCCTTGGGGTCGTAGCCAGGTGCACACAATGGTAGGGTTATGCATGAAACCAAAGCAATTAATTAAAGTTTCACCCCAAACCTCAGCATCATTTTTACTTATATGTTCGCAGGAGTAAATGCTCTGGACAAATTTTTAGTATTTTCCCTCAACATTACACGGTTTAAAAGTTTGCAATGTCCCAGCCACATCTGGCTGGCTACCCACCAAATAAAAAATGTCATTATGCTTTAATAGTAGTAGTTTATTATTGCTTGAAATGAGTGACAGGTGATAATTGACAGTAAAGTACACACTAAATTGTTCTAAGCAATCATTTATTGATCAATACATTGTTAAAATTTTGGAAAATGTACACTATTTTCATCGCTAATCTGATGGTGACATAGGCTGAAAATTTTCCTCGTTTTCCTTCGTCTTCTTAGTCCCGTCATGAGCTGTCATATCTGCGTGCATTTTACACAATGGAATCAGTCGTTGTTTTGGTACACATGAGCATGGTGTAACTTTCTCATGAAATAAAAATACAGTCTAACAAACCTCCCTTGCTCCGCATGAATTATATATTTTTTGAAGCACCAACAATCGCTTACTTCAACGAAAGTAAGAATTTGGAAAAAGCTTACGCAATGAAATAATTATCCAAACATATATAGTATTTCTACCGCTTCATCGGTATGGGATTGCAAATACTTGAGGTAGTCTTTCTTGTTGTTTTTACGAGCATACGCAGCATGTTTTGTAGGTGTAAATAATACAATCAAGGATATGCATTGTAGGCATCACAGAGCCACCCGATTTTATTCATACCACATTTGGCAGGCTTTGATGGCATATATTGCATTGATCGTGTACGGCCTTGATAAGAATAAAGTTACTATTTCTTAATTTTAAGGTAAACAAACCAGTCCCAGTGGCGGCATAGTAACGTCCTCGTTTGCCAACCCAGAGGTCGCGGGTTCGAAATCTCCACCTAGGGCTTGGGTGTTTGTAATTGTCTTCAATGTAATGTACAGCGGTTAAGTGGAAGAAGGGACTATGAAGTCTCAATCTCACCCCAATAAAGTCATTAAGTAAATAAAATAAATCTTTACGTGCACTAACATAAAGTACATATGTTAAACAGTTTTATGTACATGCATTAAATTAAATAACATAGAATGGATTTGAGCCATGTAAATAATTAAAAAAATGGAAAAGATGGCGGCTGGAGACCTGAAAGCAAGATGTTGGTAAACTGAATGGAATGAATCTACACCGGCATGGCTACAGAGATACCTAAAAACTTAGCACAACTCTTTTGATTGGGAATATAAACCAGATTGATTCGCTGTTGTGACTTTTGATCCAGAGATTATTTTAAAGAGTTTTAATTATCAAAATAAATGAGAATAGCTTGCACCATGTATATTTATAGTGGATTTAAGCTAAAATGATGCAAGCTCCTCCCTCCCAACACACATTCATGCACATCACATGGAATCGGTAATTCAGCACTTTAATATTGCTGAGCCTTGATGACTGAGATCCTTGGCAAAACTACCCAACAGCTTCCTAATTTCTATGACCGAGGAAATAATTGCTTTATTTGAATAATAATGATTTCTCACATAGAACTAAAATCTTCAGTTGTTCAGGATCTGTAGTGCTTGGTCAATGCACTATCATCACCTTCAGTAACATTCATCGTCCTGGATTTATAAAATCATTTGGACCGCTTGGCACCTTTCAATAAGTATAGATAAATGCTGATGGAGCTTCTCTCCCTTCCACAAACCTACAGATTTGTCCTCATTTAGGGAAGCAGCAAAAACATTCCCATAATTTTGTAAAGCCTCATCTATTACCCTAAAATTATCATTTTTTACAATTAATGTGGCCATGTCGTTTGCATATGCCAATGAAGTGCACGGTGTGATGACCACCCAAGAATGGGTACACCTCAAAGTTTCCAATGCAGAGTGTGAAGAGAGGGGTCCAGGGCAATGGCGAGTAGTATTCCTGATATCCTTGTCATACACCTTTGTGAAAGGGAAAGAAGGGGCAAAGGAGAAAAGTGACCTGTTTGAAGCAAATTCTTCATAGAGGGTGAAGGTTTTACTGGTGAAGCGATATTATGACTTGGAAGAGATAGTCATGGCGTACATTGTCATTTGCCTCTTTTGGGTCCAGATGATAGCCAATGCTGTCCCAGCTCGTTCACCTGGGTGATCATATCCCGAGTCAGTTGGATGTTCCTACTAGGGAATAGAGCATCCTCGTTCAGGAGATATCACCTCGTTGATAACCACCAACAGATTTAGAGAAAGTACCTTGGTGATATTAGAATCGGTGATAGTTAAATTGTTAGATCCTGAGTAACAGGAGACAAGGGTTTCCAATCGCTCAAGGTAAGGAAATGATGGATTACAAACAAAACGATTAAGAAAATCAAGGTGAGAAGGAATCCACGTATGTAAAAAGAAAATTAAATAGAGGAGAGTACAAAGAGATATATAATAAATTCAGGCAGGAAACAAGTGGGGCAAAAGAAGCATGGTGGAAGACACTGTGCGAGGATATAGAAAGCTTACAATCGAAGGGTGACTTTGGTGTGCCATAGAGTAAGGTAAGAGCACTGCCATGACATTGAAAAAGGAAAATCTGTGCAGATAATGAAAGATAACTCAGGTCACCGGGAATAATTCAACAAAGATGAAAAGAGTACATATGAGGGTGTTCAGAAATGTTTCTGACCTAACAAAGATACAAGACATTTTATCTGAAAATTTTAGAGGTCAGAAACTTTTCAGACCACCCTCGTATAGTATCTATATGGTGAAGATAATTATTATTAGGTAATCTACCGGTAAAGGTAGGTTTTGGATGAAAACAACTACCAAATAAATGCCTCCTAAAAAAACACAACCAAACATCCTACTCTATAATAGGTCCCTTTCAATCCTTGTGTACTTCCTTCCTCCCTTCATCCCATCCAACTCTTTTCTATTCCTACCCATTCCTTGTTCATCGAACATTCTACTCTCTATCACTCTTCAACATCCCACTGCTGATCAATATGCCACTCATCCATTTTCCCTGTCTCCTTAGGATTTCTCCCACAAACTCCTTTCCTCGCCCACCATACCCAGTACTTCCTCATTTCCTTTCGGGCCATTTCACCTTCTCCATTCTTATCCACATTTCAAAAGCCTATAATCTACTGCTATCATACTACTTCAGTGACCACGTTTCCGCACCGTACGTAGCTACGCTCCATATCATAGTTTTGACAAGTCTTTCCTAAACATATTTAGTCAAAATCCTGTCATCAGCTCCCTCCTCAATTTACGTAAACTGTTCTACCTGCTCTAGTTGTTGCCCTCCTATTTTAATGTTTAGCTTAGCCTTTTTCTTTCTGGAAAATCGCATAACCTTTGTTTTATTGATATTGATTCTCACCCCATATCTATCACGCTGAATTTCCAATTCACTCAGCAATGCTTGCAATTCCTTGGCTGACTGACAAACTAGAGCTTGGTCATCAGGAAACCTAACTGATTTTTACGAATTCCCCGCCCACTTTCATTCCTATCTCCAGTTCTTCCCATGCCTCTTTGATCATTTCCTCTGCATACAGGTTGAACAGCAACGGTGATAATGGGCACCCTGCCTTACACCTCTTCCTAACACTGCCCAACCGGACTCCCCGTTCCCCACTCGCACCTGAGCAGTCTGAGACATGTACAGGTTGCAGATTAGCCTCCTGTCCCTCGAATCTATTTCTATTTTCTGCAATATACTCATTATTTTTCCCTGCTCACTCTATGTATCGCCTTTTCGAAATCTACATAACAGACAAATGTGTCCTGATTGTATCCTATATTCCTCTCGATTTGTGATCTCATTATTGCAATGGCATCCCGCATACCTCTCCCCTTCCTAAACCCTAACTGATCACCCCTGAGTAATCATTTGCCCTACTCTATATCCTTTTGTTGATGATCCTGAGAAAAACTTCACCTGCGTGGGATATCAAACTTATTGTCCTGTAGTCCCTGCATGATGTAGCCTTTACCTTTTTCAGAATAGGAACTAACAATGATCTCACAAAGTCTTCCGGCCAGATTCCTTCCTCAGATACCACGAATCCGTCCATATAGCCTCTTCCTCCCACATTTTCTTAAACATTTCAGTAGTTCCGCAGGAATGTTATCCAGCCCCATGGCCTTATTTAGCTTCATCTCCCTTAATGCCCTCTCTATCTCATTGTCGAGTATGCCTGGACCTAAGCTATCTTCCTCAACATCATGTTCCTTCTTTATGTTTCTAACCTTGTTGACCTAAGTTCTTTACCATAGTTTTTCTACATATTCCTTCCATCTCTTGGATATTTGATTTATCTTTAACTGTTAGCACAGATCTTCCCTTCTTACTTCACCTAAGTGTTTAAACCTATGCGTATAGAGCATCAATTTCACCCAATCTCTGCAAGCTTTCCATTTCCTCACACTGCGTCTTCCACGAAACTTCTTTTGCTTTATTTATTGAACTATTTTAACATTTATTATTTATCTCTTTGTACTTCTTTCTGCTTAGCTCTGGGTCTACATTCTTCCATTTTCTTCTCTCATCTAGCTTTGTAATCATCTCATTTGTAATCCATGGTTACCTTGTACTTATCCCATTAACAATTCCTACAGGTTCTTTTGCAGCTATCAATATCCCTTTTTGCTTTATTTCCATTTTTTCTTGATAGTTTTTTTCTCCCTCTTTTCCCTCATGCCACAGCCTGCTGATACTCCTTCCTTGTCAATGGAGTTAAAGCCTCTGCATTCCATTTCCTAATCGGCCCCCCCTGCCTTATATTTGAAACGGATACTTCACTTCACAATGACTATATTGTAATCAAGAGTCCGCATCCACTCTCAGGAAGCTATGCAAATGGATCACGTCGTTCCTAAATCTGTGCTTAACTACAATATAATCTAGCTGATACCTTTCTGAGTCACCAAGGATTTTTCATGCATACTTGTACCTTTTTTGGTGTCTAAACCAAGTGCTAGTGATGACTAACCCATGTATCCTGTAGAACTCAACTGCTTTCTCCCTGCGGTCATTCCTTGTGCCTAAACTGTAGTCCCTCACCTCATCACCATCTCTTCCTTCCTCTACCGTCGAACTCCAATACCACATCACTTAAATGTTTTTCCGTGGGAACACACTCTACTTAATCAAATATTAAGTGGATATAGTAGTGCATTGGCATATATGTATATTTTATTTCTTCTAATATTGTGAAGTTTATATTCGACATGTCCTATGTTTGAGTATGTATGAATATGCAACAAATCTCCGGGCAAATAAATGCATTATTATTATTATTATATCCTCTAACTGATCGTATATCATTTCGACTTCTTCCTCATTATTTTTGCTTGGTGACATGAATACCGGGACAATTACCAATTTTATCGGTTTCACTTTTATCTCTACTAGTAATATTCTATCTGTTGCTTGCTCTATGTTGGCTAATCTCCTTACTACCTTTTTATTCAATATTATGGCAACACTTTGTTAGGTCTCGTCCCCTCCTCTGTACATTCCTTTTATAACTATCACTCCAGTAATCCCCGCTATCCTCCCATCTCACCTCGCATAGACCTAAAATATCTATTTTTCCCCTTTCCATCTCTCACTTAATATTCTCTAATTTTCCTATCCTCAACATTGTTCCAACATTCCAAGTTCCTATTCTAACTAAATTGATCTTCTCCTTTTGCATCTTCTGTCCTACTGCAGTTGGTTTTCCTTTGAAAGGGTTTCGTAGGATGATGACCGCATAAGCCTTGCCTCCCCCGCTGCCGGGCACGACACAGCCAATAGGGCCAAGTCCTGTAGTTGCCAGGACTCATATTCTCTGTGTTGTCCATCATTATACTCTTGGGAATAATAATTGAGGTGGTTTCCCATTGCTTTACTCAAGTGTTTTTAACGTGTCACCATCACTCAATGGCTGCCGGCTGCTGAGCGGATTACCTTTTGTCTGGCTCCTAATCTTTGACTGATCTGGCATGGGTGACCCTACCAGGAGCAATTAATAATGCTCGCTCCAGCCGTACAGCTGGAGGGGTCATTGGAACGCACAAGCCCTGCCACCTCGTCAAGGTTGCAGTCCATGGGAAGGGGGTGAAAACAATAGGTCAAAGATTTTAGATAAGAGGAGAATAGGATGTATAATTGAATAACTTCACCAGACACCATGACTCCATTGAGGGATGGAAAAAGCATTAAGAGAATTGAAATCATTAAATGTCAAAGGGATGGACTATATTCTCACACAACTGCTAAGAGAGTTGGAAAAATGTGAAGGAAGTATTTTTATACACTAACTCATTTTATTGATGAGGGAAAAATCTTGACCGGATGAGCATGTCATATCAGGGATAATACCCCCACCAAAAATGAAATTTCAGCCATATTGGAATACTAAAGAATAATAAATTTCATTTCGCGTGGACATGAACTGGTACTTAGGATCTACAGCAAGAGGAATGAGATGAAAGGAAATGATAACTTAGCAGACAATCAGTTTGGGTTCAGAAAGGGGAGAGAGAGTTGTGATGACAGAGCAGTGTTAAAATCAGTACAACCAACATAACACAAGCAAAATCGATAAAATACTTGGGTGTAACGATAACTAAGGACGTGTCCTGAGGAAAACAGATTCGTGAAACTTTGTGGAATAGCAAATAAAAAGTTAGAATTATTAAAAACAATACTTGGGAATTGTAATGAAAGAGTCAAGGAGTTTGTTATTTCACATTAGATAGACTCTAACTTGATGATATGCTGCAAGTGTATGGGATCCTCATAAGGTAGGCTTCATTTCAGAACTAGTTTGAGTGCAATGTTAGGTTGGTGAAAAGGTGTTATGAACAAGGTAGCAGGGTCACGACACTATTGGCAGAATTAGGATGGGAGCCACTAGTTAACCATAGTCTTAAATACAGGTTATATTTACTGCGTAAATTGAAGGCAGGTAACTTATCTGAGGAGGTTAAGGACATATTACAGGCCCCAACTTACTTCTAGATTAGATCACCAACGTAAATACAGCGAGATTTATCATAGAAAGGATAGAGTTAAAATTTTGTTTTTTTTCCTCCTACCATTAGATATCAAAATAGATACAACAACAATTGCATGGGAGATAATTAGAATTAGTGTACATATTTTTTTCATATCCTGCATGTTATTCTTTCCATTTGATAGACCCATATTTAAAAAGTTCTACAGCATGATTTGAATATAGGTATCCTGTTATTGAATATTGTTGCGTGTTAGTACTTCCTTTTGCGTGATTAAAATTCATTAAGTTCATGATCAAACTAATATTTGTGCAGAGGTAACATAATTGTGATAGTGAATGCATGGCAGGTGATCTAGCCCCCCATTGCAGAGGCTAGCGGGGCATTGCGTTGATGTAGATGCATCAGTGAATATCATTTAATAATGGCTCCCAATGACACACTGCTTGGATGTCTAGACAAGCTGGCGACCTTTTCCCCAATGCTCCACACAAAGTAGCCCAATGGATTTCAATCTGGGCTGTTCCGAGGCCAGAATTCCTGTGACCAAAACATCGTGTCCCTGCATTGCAACAATTTCAGAGAGTAAACATCATTCGCCTTGACGAGGACTACAACCTGGATCCCCCCGGTCAAGGCGAATGATTTTTACTCTCTGAAATTGTTGCATTGTAATGTGCACTTAGCGGATGATTCCATTAAAAATTACTGTTGCGGCATCTCCCGCAGTTTCTTGGAATTCATACTGTCATTGTCCAAAACCCCATTGTGCACCAAATGACTCTCATATGGGCTGGTACACCCTCCTGCTGTGAAACATACGGCATTCCAGATGACCCAGTTTCCATCCACGGCTTCACTACATTTCAAGTAAACACACAAGTTAGCTTCTTTGTTCATCGTTAGCCCTTGGTTAAAAAAATGCGGTGGCATTGACCTCAGTGGACACAACCCCTCACACATGAACATTCGCAGGAAATTTTGTTCTGGAAGCAATGGCATGAGCCAGTGGTCGTTCCTACGGTTGGTTTTTTTTAGCATCCACAGCAAATAATTTTTTGTCAGAAACAAACCTGATAATCTGACTCTTCCAGCAGCATTGTTTTTAAGGAGCAAAAAAGCAGGGAGCAATGTTCAACTCGCTTTGCCTAGGTGGATTCGGAGAGCATTTCTTATTTAAATAGTGTAAGACTTGTAGCGGAGTTCCTCCTCAACAATTCGACAGTTTTTTCACTCACACCAACGACAATTTTTGGATCGATAGTCCTGGATCCTTGAAAATGAGTAGTCGAGTCCATTGGATGACGTCGGGGACCCTGAAAACACACTCCTTCGAGTGAGTTTTCCTCACCTTTGTTAAAGATCATTTTTTGACTTTTACGTCTCAATATACTTTGCAAGGACATCATACACCATCGATCCTAGGTACCTGAAGAACGGAAAACCATCGACCTCTGGTAAACAAAGAACCAAATAATTTCTGCTGCCAAACAACCAGCACTTACACTCAATAATCGCTGCTCTTTGGTTATACTCCAAACTCCTTCTCAGCATTGTGACAGTTTTGAGGTTATGACTTCAGTACATAAGTCAAGCTTATTTCGGCACCAATGCCGACCTCTACATGAAGTATAAAATGGTGGGAATTCCTAATTGAATTTTGTCCAGCCGTATCCTGTATGTCCAAAACAGTCAGGCATAATAAACTATATAAATTTCGTATGATTAACTAGTGGATTTAAGAGAAGTCCCTAAAAGATATTATTCCCTCAAGAGTTACTCAAGCTAAAAGAATGGATGGTAGTGAATAAAAAATGCTGATATGTAACATTCTTGGGGCTCATAAATCTTCGGAGACTTTCACGAAGAGGGCATAAACATTCAAAAAAGTCATTTGGGAGAGAATTCTTGAAACAATGACATAACGAGTTATCTATGGCTGTGTCAGGAATAGAGGATGTCCACAGAAGAGAAGGCACTCACGATAGCAAAATATCACAGCCTTCTTTGCTCTAGATAAGCCAGTTGATACAATTAACAGGCAGAAGCCGACTAAAATAAGGGAAATCAAAGTGAAACAAAAACTAGAAAAGTGATTTGCAAGTTATAGAAAGAGCAGCTGGCAATTATATAATGTGGCCACAATACTGAAACATGATTTGAAAAAAAGTAGAATTCCAAGCATAAGCTGGTTTCTTAATTAATTTAAATATTCAAATGGAAAAACCAACCAATGGGATAAAAGAAAAATTCAAGGATGTATACACAAATCACATTTGAGATACTTAGCTGATGCAAGCAAGCAAGAATTTGTGTGGAGGATGTCCATGGAAGAGATAGAATAACATTTTAATATTATTTTAAATTAAAACAGTTAAGGTTTGTGGAATAAAATAGAATTTAACTACAAAAAGTAAACCAAGTTGACTTTAGGTTCTCAGAAAATGAAATTATCAGTGATTGCAACAAAGTAGTAGTAAAGATTAAAATGGACATAAATTACCTAAGTAAGAATTCTAGTTACATGCAGTGCGCGGTGAGGTCTTTTGAAATACTGCAATGAAGAATTCGAATAAATTGCGGTAGATGCCGTACATTTTAAGGGAGTCTTTCACTGATGCAAATTACAATGAAACAATTTTGAGTAAAAATCATTTGTATAGACTGGGTTCTGTTCATGGCTAGGGATTTTCACTTTGTAATTGCTGCATTGCAATGATCAGATTTTATTGAACCTACTTTTAGGGCACAAGTCTCCTCAAGACTATTACACGGAAAGATGGAAGGGGGAGAACTAATGATAGAACAACAAAGGAAACGTCCTTCGATCTACAATGAAGCCAGATAATGAAGGGAATAATGTAGAGCTAAGATATGAAGGCTACTGAAGAGAACTGATAAGGTAACTGCAGCAAAATTATCTTCAATTTGAAATTGTTACCTATGATTAAGATGTCACAGTGGTAATTAAATTTTTCATGCAGCATAGAATGCAGAGGAACTACCATTTTATTTGCATCAGCAAGCAATTTTAGCATGAAATGGAAGTTCAAGAATTGTTTCTTAATATCATATATAATTAATGAATTACTTCTTTTCTTATCATTTTAAGAGGAAATTATTTTTAAAACTAGAAAACTTTTGGATATTATTTGCAACAAACAATTAACACAGTCCCTAATTAGAGTTCCTGTTATTACACATCTAGTAGTAATTATTAGAGAGCCATAATATACACCAGAATAGACCCAATTGGATACGGAATGAGACTGTCATTATTAAAGCAAGGATTGATGAACTAAATGAGCTTGGAAACAGCCACAATCCCAACTGTGATGAGAGAGAGAGAGAGAGTGAGAGAGGGGTGGTGGACAACCAGATTTGAGCACATCTTGTTCATTCATACCAAACAGTAAAATATGTCCTTGCATTTAATACCATTTTCATCAATTCCAAGGTAGTAAAGGAATGTAAAATGCTATTTACAACACACCTGACTCCTCTGACTTTCCTATTGCAACCCTGAATTCCAATTGATTAAAACCTAGCCCATTTCTCAACCTTCGATGCAGTTGGTGCTGATGAAAGAATTGATTCTTATACAAGTACAGAATAGGCAATTTAGTTATTAAACCATTTACACTGTCTTTGATCACTGAAATTAGAAAAATAGTTTGCTTGCATAAATCCAGAGAATTATGTATGCTGCTTGACTGTTTTTTGATAAAATTACTAACTTCACAGTAAGCCACAGGTTGAAATTAAACCTTTCACATAAATGTCCTTCCCCAAAAAATGACCACAAGTCTCTTAGTCAGAAGCTCTAGGCTAGGTAAATTGAGGCATTATTCATCATAAGGTGGCAAAAGCCTCGCATTTCAAGACAAAGTTGAATTTTCATAATAAGTCCCTAATAAGTCTAGAATTTGTTTTGCATACAGTATAAGGCAAATGTAAACACATTTCATACGAATGACGATAATTCTCACCATTGAGGGGCATCATTTTAACTTTTAATTAACATTATTTATAGATGGTTATATTAAGTTTGGTGGTAATATTTGCCTTTTGCTTTTTAATTAGAATAGTCGTAACTTCATTTTTGATTTCTTAATAAGTAATTTTGATAGTATAAGCCATATAACTGCATTCTAATCCCCGATCGGTAATGGCGCACGCAACTTCAATTCCAACCGCTTGGAACTGATCCGCCATCCCTCTTCGTTTCGGAGGCAACATTTCTTTCATCTCTTCCTCCGATACCCCGACAACTCCTTGCCTCATTATTTCTTGAGCATTTATCCACCCACACCGCCCTAGCTGAGCTATGGGCAAGGAACCTCATCTCCATCCCCTGCAAGTTCCACTCCAGGCTAAAGGAATGCACTCTCAGCTCTGCCCCCATCGACGTGAACATTCACAATGAATGGAATGAGCGGGTCAAACAGAACCGTACCTAGTCCTTCTGTGGCACTGGTCAGTTCCTTCTCTTGGTGTGTCTTCAGCAGTTGGTTTCCTTGAGTCCCAGTTACGCATCGCATTGGAAATAAGAGTGCTTTGCACACGGAAGAAATCTCATTAAATCAGTGCCTAGTCGGATGTGCCATTAGAGTACGATGAGAGCGGAAATTATTCCGATATTGTAGCAACATTTATAAAACAATACATGAATCAAATAGCATTCACCTCAAAGGCTTCCAGCTCGAGACTGCCAAAGAGTGGGCAACGAGTGGAGAGGACCCAGATGAACCATCTTGGGGGATGACAGCAATGACGCAGCGGCATGTTACTTCAAGAAAACACCCATATCCTCTCTTGAGATACCTTCATCTAGCTCCTATCGTGCGTAGGGGAAGATAAATTGCCAGACAAGAAAATGCAAAGTAAGTGCTTCAAGTAAAAACAGGAAGGAGACGAGGCATGTGTGCTCTTCTAGTGATGTCCCACTTTACTAAGGAAAATGTTTCATAGAGAATCACACAAAGACTAAATACTACAATTATTTTAGACTACAGCATTGAAAGTTCTATTTAAAATTTTTAAGAAACTTATGACAACTTTACTGAAGCAATTCATTGAAAAAATTAAGACTCTAAAAGGCACCGATAATGAGAGGTAAAACCCAAATAAATAGTGGCAGTTTTTATGGGAGGGTTGGGGAAGTTGAGGTCATTTCCACCATTAGGGATGGACAGGAACGTATGAAGGGTGGGGAGAAACCTGGCGTCGGCATAAGCCTACTCTTAACGAATGGCGCTGAGGGGTCTGCTGCTTAATATCCCATCCAATGGATGGCATGCTCACTCAGGAGTGCTCTCCACAAAGCACCTCAAGTATGGATCGGGATACAACTGAAAAATATCTGCCGCCTCCAGGATTCGAACCGGGGCCCTCAGGGTGGGTCCAGATTAAATACCCTGGGATGCAATATGTTCAGCAGATATAGAAATAAGAGCCCAGAAATTCAATCACATGTATTAAGTGTTACATTTTAACAATGTTTTTAGTGAAATAAATAACCATAATAATCAACTCAACGTATTAGGCTCAACCTTGTGAAATCAAATCTTGAGGAATGAGAAAACTTTGCAGATTTGACCAAACTAAATTGTAGTATGACCAACTTCATCATATACGTAACAATGTCATGTACCTACAAAGTTTTCCTCATTTACAAACCATGAAAACTCACTTTAATCCATTTTAACTTTTAAATAAATCTTCAAAATTCAAGGCTGTATTAAACATTTTATTTTAATTTATACAAAATCCTTAGTGTCAGAATTTTTTAGGAACAGTAACTTTTATACTTAAAGGAAAATCTCTCAGCATTACAAGATAGCTTATGAATGTTGTAAAACTATTGCTTCTTTAACTGGGAGTTTGTCTTCCATGCCCTAAAATTATTAACTGGAATATGTGATGCTTGTTTGTTCACTCGGAGAACGGCTGCTGGAGAAGACTGAATTAATATTAACTTCCTGCGCAAGCTTTGCCATCACGTTTATTCCATAGGGAGTTCATTATTTACAAGTGATGGAGTTCATTATTTACAAGTGATGAGCGCTTTGTGTAAACACTGTGCATTTTCTTCGTTATCAATGAGGTTAATTTCTAAAAGAAAAATCTTCAAAATTAATGTAAAATGAAACAAATTTTTTAGGCATATCCTGTGGTAGGATACATAAACATGTATTTTGTTCCAATGCATGCTAACAAAACGCATCAAATGAAAACTTATTCCTAAGACAGAAACACATTCAATATGAAATTCATTTACATTTGCAATATTTGTACAATTTACACAAGAAAATCACAACAAATACTCCACATTGGACACACCTGATCCTTATAAGAAATGGAAGACCGTAAATAATTATAAATTAACCATTGCTGTAACATAATTAGCAGTTCATACAATTTCATTCAACCCTTACACTTTAATCACCAACTGATTAGCGTGAAATTTAATACACCCCATAGTTTGTACCAATGTTTGGGTTGGATGGCATATTTGTCTGTTGTGAGCCATAATACTCAGGAAGCTGCACATTTGCAGGAGAATAAACCGAATTTCCATAGTTGCCATAATAAGCAGCTGTATTTCCTCCTTGGTTGTAATTATAGTAGGGTGGCCCACCAATCTGGTTACGACCAGGTTCATATGAATTACTGTAATACACCTGTTGCACTGCACTATAGGGCTGGGGATAGTAGTATGGAACATTATAATTCTGGGTCATCACAACTTCATTCGCAGGCATATGCTCGGTTTGCGCCAGGATAGGCTGACCTATGTTTCTCGGAAGTGTGTTGGTATTTCGTGGCTTTGCAATTGACTGAGGTTTACTGGATACCATGTCCATTTTGGAATTCTTGTTTCTCAGCTCACCCATCAAATTATCAATAGCAGCATCTAGATTAATGTCAGCACCAACGGAGGTTGGTTGAAGAGCACATGTATTTTGTAAAACTCGTTTCGATTTATTCAGAAGTGACATGTTTTTTTCATATTTATCAGGAGATAGCTTTTTCGCATTGATTTTATCATAAGCAGGTCCATTTGATATTCCAAATGAATCCAAGTCAATGTCAGAATCAGAGTCCCATGCTCCGATGACCTTCAAGTCTTCGTCTTCCTCAATTTCCTCGGAATTTGGCAATGGATTTGAGGTCTCTTTACGAGAAGAAAATGGAGAAAGACTTGTTTTAAAAATAAACCTTTCCCTCTCATTTCCACCTTTCTCCGCAGATACCTTTTTCTCTTCCGATTTGAATATCTCACGGGAAGGGCTTTTCTTCACATATGAATACAATTCCGGAGTCTCTTTTTTGGCAAATGATGCAGAAATTCCTGGCCGTTCTGATGAAGGCATTCTCTTAATAGGTTCCGATATACTACCAAAATCCTCCTCCAAATCAACTTTATCTTGCTTCTCAGAATCATTTGCTGGCCTTTTCAAAACGAGAGAGGATGCTGGTGAATTCTTATTGATAATAGGTTCATCTGAGTCATCAGAAGACCACTCATGAGCAAACGGGTCACTTGATTTTGTATTGGGCTCTTGATTCTTCTTCATTGTGGATTGAAGAACAGACATGAGCGTATCCAAAGCATCACTTATCTTGGGAAGAGGTGAAGAATTTCTGTTCAATGAAGGGGGGTCAGGTATTGAAGTCTCCGATGGAGCAACTGGAATCAAGCCAGGCTCCTGCAAATGAGGTGTTTCTTTGAGAGAGGTCAATCCCCTCTCTTTTTCTTGAGCGGCTCTGCCTCCAATCATTCCCATCACTTCATTAACCAGCACCTGCAGTTCTGCTTCCGTCACATTGGTCTTTCCTTGTTTGACCAATTCATCAGCAAGTTGTTGAGCTACTGCAAGCCTGTCCATCACACCAACACCTGGCACATTCACCGGAACAACTACTCCAGAGTTCTGAGGCAAGTTAACTTCCTCATTTGACGCACACTGCTGATTTTGAATGAATGCAGTCATCGGAGGAGCATAACACTGAAGGAGGACATCAATCGAGTTTAGAGCCTCTTTCACTGCTCCCTCCAATCCTTTTCGCACAATATTTGACTGAATTTTGCCAAACAGTTTCTCTTTGACTGTCTCCAGGAGGACTAAGGTTTCTGGATTGGAAAGAAGGCAGTCAGGGTCTTTGCCACTAATTTCGTGGAGTGAAATTGCTTCGGATAACAGGCAATTCACCCGAGGACCAAGCGAACCAAGCTGCTCCTCCACAGCTGTCACTGTTCTTAATGTGGATATTAATCTCGGGCTGGACATGATTCTTTTTGTTGATAAAAAATCTTTCAAATTTGTATCAATTTCAGCAGTATATGGCAAATTCAAACGCCTTCTAAGGGTCCTCTTCTTCCTTTCAAAGTCAAAGTTAATGAGTGTACTCATGCGGCACTTCCAGAAATATGCCCATTCTGACTCAAAGTTATATAATTTTGGATCATACCCACAATCTACGATTTCCTGGACACGTCTCTTATAGAATTTTTTCCATTCCAACTTGTAATCTGGGTGTTTTTCTGGATTCTTGTCATATAGTCTTTCATCCTCTTCTCGCATTCTTTCTAAGGCATCCAATTCTGCGTTGAATGTCTCCCAGATCCTCCTCGTGTCGCTGCTGTCACCATGATGACAGGCCTTAAGTGAAGAAGACCTGGACCTACATCTTCCCCTTGAATGCTTCCTGTGGGAAGATGCACTCTCAGATCGAGATCTAGATCTGGACCACCGGCTCTTCCTCATCTTCCTATACGAATGTGACCTAGAACTTTGATTCCGGTACGACCTACTTCGAGATCTTGATCTTCTGTTCCTAATGACCTTACCTCGAGATCTTGATTGATAACTCTTTGGAGGGGAACTAGATCGAGATCTGGATCTATACCGGTTTGGGGGAGATTTGTCCAGAGAGTGAGACCTTGACCTGTAATTCCTCCTATGGTACATGTTTCGTGTCCTTCTGGTGTTTTGGGGGAACCTCTGATCCAATGAAGATCGCACAGCTCCATCTCCACTTTTATTTATAACAGCAATTATCCGTGGCGGTGAGACAGATGAGACTCGCGATTGATCACAACTGGAACTCAATGTTACCGGTGACAGCAATGAATTCTTTTGAATATCTATTGTCTGGCTAGCTTCCATGTTTCCAGCATTAAGTTGTCAGAGAGATCTCTCTAAAAGAAAAAAAAATTCAGGTTAGAAGCACTAAAATAAGCAGAACATGGACTAAGTCTATATATCCTTAATTGGTGTGTATACTGTTTTCACAACCATGTCATGATACAGAATGGCAAGTTGCAAGTTATTTTGAAAATGCTGTGACTTGATTGGCTTGGAATGGACAAAGACAGAACTCCACTACTCTTACCAGCCTTGCCTAACAAGAAAAAAACCTGACAGCCAACACTACGGTTAACTTTTCTTCAATTCCGCAAACAGTCTACCCAAATTTCATCCAGTAAGCCTACGGCCTTCTTCCTACCTTGCTTGCCTGACGTACTCCCCTCTCCAACAACATTCACAATTCCATTGACAATCAAAAAGTCCTTCCACCTTCAGGATTCTTCCAACAATCCCCTCTCCTCCACCACCATTCCTTGCACTTAGTTAGCTTCCCTTTCAGTCCATTTCACCTTCTCCATCCTTCACCACACCCATATTTCAAAAGCTTCCAATCTATGCTTGTCATCCTGCTTCAACGACCATGTATCCACACCATAAGCAACTACACTCCATATGAAACTTTTTCTCCGGTCTTATCTCAACCTCAATACTTAACGTCCTGTCATCAATCCACTTCTATTTATTCAATTGTTCCAGGCTCAACTTTGAGGAAGTTCATGTTGATTAAATGAAGAACACAATGTATACTTCCACTGTTCTTTATTTATGTACAACAAGTCTTAACAATTAGGAGTGAACCTGATGATGATGCCTAAGCGTTGAAACTAGTTGTGCGTAAATAAATAACTGTGGAAATATACATTGTGTTCTTCATTTAATGATCCACTACTACTTGTAAAACCTTCCTACTACCTACTTTCTTTTCATCCCATTAAATGCTTCCATATTCTATTTCCTCATAATCTTCATTGAGTTAGCCTCTTGAATCTGACATTATACTTAATTAGTACTAAAATGTGATCTAAATTCACATCCGATCCTGAGAAACTATGCGAGTTGAATACAATGTTCCTTAATCTATTTAGACATACGTGATACAGCAAATTGATATCTTTCTGAATTCCCAGGTGTTTTCCATGCATAACTACACTTATTGTGGAGTTTAAACAAATTCTTTGTATTGACGAAATCATTTTCCTGGCAAAACTCAATTGCCATCTCCCTGTCGTCACTCTTATTCCTTAACTTTAGCCCCAGAGATCAGTGGATGGCACAATTGTAAAGATATTTTATTGGAGAGTGGAAGGAGTTAATGAAGGCTAGCTGTTTTTTCTCCAGTGATTGGTGAACAGGAAAAACTTTATTCATATTACCTGAATGTATTGGCAAGGGAGGTTCCCAGAGGCACGTCTAAATTATTGTATTAATGGACGAAGACAATTATTGCATGGAGTGTGAATGCCAACATTTTTGTGCAGAGTTAACAAATAGCAAATTAATGACAGTTACATAAGAGGATATAAGTATAACTAAAACTGTTTCATGTCGTCAAGTTACCTCAGCAGCGGCTCAATGGTTTTGGAAATAGCTAATGAAGGTAAATACTTTATCTCATAGAAATTACTTATTTGCTCGAAGTCTACACATAACAATCGTCAAAAGAACTGCTTGTTGATTTTGAGGTGTACCCACCTAATCACTCAATAGAATTGAAATAATTTGCCAAGAATTTTAGCATTCTTGTTGTTCTATTAAATAATTATTCTTCACAAAATTATGGAAGTAAAGACAGAAGCAACCATCTCTCATTCCACATTCAAATTTGAAGAGGAACACATGGGTACCACCATTTCGGGAAACTCCTCAATAAATGTGATTGCGCCGCTGTCCATGAAAGCACAAGTACACTAAGTACCCCATATCAATCAGGGGGTACCATCGATCATTCAACACAGTACTTTCCTCTACTTGGCTACACCATACCCGCAAATCAAATATTTCAGTCAAATTAGGAGACTGATTTAAATGAAATTTTTTTTGAAATTACAATGAAATTCACAATTTTATATCCTCAAATCTAAAGCACAATTTGGTTGTCTGGGCTCCCAATCACAGAAGACCATCATCTGGATATTTTACATTCTTAAAAATATGCAATGTGCAAAATTTGTGGCACAGTTGTTTTTGCGTTGCATAGAACTGAGATATTAGGACAAAATAAGGTACCAGGAAAAACTTGTTTGGCAACCGTTACGGAATTTGGCCACCCATGGACCACATGAAAGCCTTGAAATTAAGTAAATAGATCTCTATTTTGTAATGATTAAACTGCATTAAAACAGCACACACAAAAAGCATTTGATTTCTCACCTCTAACATGCTTCCTTGCATAAATTCATAGAACAAGGTCCTCCTCCTTCAACTGCCAACCCTGTAGAAGAATTCAAGACTTGCTCCAAGAATGACACACTTCTTGATTATTCTTTACCTCTTTGAATAGACAAACCTGGCAATAAACAGTTTTAGTTAAATTATAAATAAAGCTGTAAGAATAAATACTTCTCACTATGACCAACAAGGCAGCACATGAAGCATGGTACCATTGCGGGTACAAAATATTCTGCTCACTTTATTGCATTGGAAGATTCAAACTTTGAGAATATAATACAGACAACATTACCTTGCTTCGAAAAATGTTCACAAAACAAACTGCTGCACAAAACATACATCTTTACTCCTGGAAAATTAATTGATATTTTTCAAATCGCATTTTTCCTTTATAAGTCATTTATGAGAAAACTAATGGGCATCTTATAAAACTGCTTTTTGATAGGCAAATTGATAGAAGATAATAAATCCAACTGAACTTAAATAAATGTGTTAAACACCATTTAACCCTACACATAAACAATAATTTAATTTCCTTTCACCATAGATATCGGTAGTCGGTATCGATTTTAAGTAATTATTACAAGGAAAAAACAAATATCTGGGTAAAATTTATTCCGCATATCATTTGAACCTTATGTACATAACACAGTGAATTACAACTGCTGATTTATTTCAGGAAGCTGTAGATAGAAGTAACTTGCAATATGGAGAGGATTAAAGCAGGGTGATTAAGTCCCTTCACTTAAAAGGTAACAGTAACCGGAAAATCCACAATGAAATGATGGCTGTTTATGGAAATGATAGCCGCCTGTTATATGACACACTTGTGACATGGAAAAGGAATTTGCAAACTGACCATATGTTCCTCACATGCAATCCAAGAATTGGAAGACCATCACTCACGGAGGATGATGCTGCCACAACCATGAAAGTGGATGAGTTTGTCCCATCAGATCGAAAACAACCATTCAAATGATCATAAACGAGACTGATCTTAGACATGGACATGGAAGTACGCAGATAATTATTCAGGATTAAGTGCACATGCCAAAAGTGTCAGCACGCTGGGTACCATGGCTACTGACTCCTTTTCAGAAGCAAACACAACGTGAACTGCAATCATATCCACAGCATGACTGGAAATCAAAGCAGGGTGGCTTTGAAATTTTGCCACATCTACCCTTTTCTTCCGATCTCACCCCAAGCAACTTTTTCTTATACCAGAAGCAAAAACCACTGCAAGGCCGTAGATTCGTAAACACAAATGACAACATTCAAAAGGCGGTAAAATGGTTTTCAACAAATTCTGCTGAAATTTACAATGCATGCCTTCAAAAGGTCAAGAAATGCTGAGAGAAATGTATACCTTTAAATGGTGACTATAACTATGAATCAAAGTTAAATTTCTACACATGATTTTACAAGATGGCTGATGATAGGTTTACGTGTACAATGTGCTCCGAGAATTTAACGGAAAATCAGGTTTCCATTAGGTGTGATTCGGGTTGTGACTCTACTTTTCATAATTCCTGTCTGGGATTGTCAAAACCCATAATAAACATGGAAAATTCTAGTGCAAATCTATACTTTAATTGCAAGTCTTGCATTAGCATGCCATTCCGGGTAATTTCAGCATTTGAAAAGGGACAGGAATTAGTCCTGAACTCCAAGAATGAATTGCAGTCAAAGTTAGCAAAATGTATGAAGATGATAAAGGAGCAGAATTCGATAGTTCAAGCCTTCACATCAAAGCACGGGGAGGTAAATGCACTAAGTGACTCCATGTGGCTAAGAAATGATCAGGATGTGGTCGGGGCACCAAAAAATCCCAGCGTGGACTGTGAGAAACAAGCAAGAAAGCAGAGAAAACGAACGAATTGAATATGATTCGGGTGAATTCAAAACCCTCCTGAGAAACCAAAGTGAGTTTGAGCACCACTCAATCAGCAGCAAAGAAACAGTTTGCTGCTGATGTAGTGAAGGACTGCAGTGCAGATATACCATCGGCTGAAGTGATTGGCGCCACTGAAAGTGATAACTTCCAGATAGTTCAACAGAGGAGGATGAGATAAAGAAGTACCTTTGATTGTTTGAGCAGCAAGCGATGTTTCGTTGGTCAAAGGTGTTCCACGAAAAACACACGTGCATGCGTGGAATAATCACATCAACACTACTGCTGAAGATATAGAAATGTATTGAATGTTAAGCAAAAGTTGAACAACAATGACTCAAACAATCAAGTTAACAGTCCAGAGGGGGGAAAGTTAAATGTGATCAAAGGACTGAGTGCGTCTTTAAAGATTAGCATTGATACTTAAGGACTTAAATGATGTCATTTTAGACCATTACTTTTGGCTGAAAAACATATTGGTGAGTAATCATCTTTTTTCCCTGAAGGTTCGCCCTGCATGTAGACAGAGTTAATAAAAGCCAGTTCAATTATAACATACTCCTAGACTATTCAGTGCCTCAGAAATAAAGTAAACAAACCTGAAGTATATCTGCAAGGTAATGTATCGGATTTTCTATGCCTATCTGAGATGAAGGTTCCCCAGACTGATGAATTATGCTTTGAATGTGTGGGTTGTAACTGGAAATGTGACAATTTTGAATTTGTATTACTTGGGGTTAATTGCTCCCCTTCTAGCGATATCAAATTGTTTACAGAAAAGTTGGATCAAAACGCGAATTACTTGTATGAACTGCCAGTGATTTTAATTGTGATTTTCTTTCAAGCTCAAATCAGAGCTGTGAGATGCTTTTACCTCTGATGGACTAAAACAGTAATTTTAGAGCATGCTGGAGTGCCAGTGTATCCTAAATGCAAATTGACAATGCACTCACAAATTACGATCTCTTAAACTTTAGTTTCATATGTATCTGGTCCAGGACTGTCGGACCATAATATTCCGGCAACTACATTGACCTAGGGCAGTCTGGATCGACCAGACTGGTTTATTTCCGAAAAGGTTTTTCTCTAGGAGCATTAATGAGTTTTATTAATGCATTGAGAAAAAAGAGACTTGTGCAGAGATCTACTCAGCAAACTCTTATGAAACCTGCTTCAATCATTTTTATTCAAAATTCTGTCATTGATTTAAATGATTTATTCCAACGGTTAGAGTGAAAGAAAAGTATTTGAAGTATAGGAGAAAGCATTGGCTGTCCGATGACATCATTGAACACTCTAGAAAAATCGAGGAAAAAGCTGGAGTTTGAAAATTGTCAAATGCCCCTGATGTGAGGTCAGGTTATCTCAAAATGGAGAAAGAGTACATTCTCTGAATCCGGAAAAATAAGAGATCATGCATTGACCATAAGCTGCTAATAGCCAATGATAAAAATAAAGAAGCAAGGAATATAATCAAAAAGGCAACTAGTAAAAGGGTATAAAGAGACGTTTCAGGCGTGATATGATGGAATATCATGATTAATTAAAAATTGGCAATTTTCCACAAAATGTAATTAATTAAAAATAGTTAAATGGTAGATTGCTCAATTCCTGATGTACATGATTGTTCTGGTACTATTATAACCAATAAAAAAGGGATTGCAAATAGAATAAATGAATCTTTTTAAGTTTTCCAGAAACCTAGTGAAATATTCCAAGGTAGCCAACTGCTCATGAAAATAGGATCCCAGAAAGAATGTATCCATATCCCTGTGATCAATAAGAGGTGTCCACCTGCCTTCAGGAGATATCGACAAAAGGATCTTCAGGGATAAATGGAATACCTGGAATATTGTTGTTAGAATCCAAGGACTATACATTTGACCCCTAACTTAATTAATAAACAAGTCCTAGAAATGTGAAGTATTCCATCAACAATCAAAAATTAGCCAAATCTTACCAGTAGTACCAAAAATACAGGTGGAAAACCGGAAATAAACAACAATAGACCAATATCTCTCAAATCTCAAATTCAAATTGCTTAACTGTTTGACCATTTTTTTTATTTTAGAAGGGTTTCTTGAAATATTCAAAGTTATTTCGGATTCGCAGTGCAGTTATCGAAAAGGCAAATCTACAGAGACAGCAATCATGAGTGCTTTAAATTCTATAACCAATTCCTTGGATAACTAGCGTTTAGTCATTGGTTTGTCTTTTCTTCTTATGAAAGAATAATTGTGCAAGGCAAAGAGGCTTTCACAAGGAGGGAGTTGATGTCAGGGATGTTGAGTTAAGATGTAAAGAAAAGATTCCTCAAGCCTTTGATATGGAGCGTAGTTGTGTAGGGCATTGAAGCAGGAGGATAGACGTAGACTGGAGGCATTTGAAATGTGGGTGTGGAGAAGAATGGAGAAGGTGAAATGGACCAAAAGGAAACCAAATGAGGAAGTGCTAGGTATGGTGAAAGGGGAGGAGAGGGGTTTGCTGAGAGAAATCATGAGGCAGGAAAAATGGATGAAGGGTGTATTGATCGGCAGTGGGATGTTGAAGACTGTGATAGAGGGGAGAATGTCAGGCAAACGAGGAAAGGGCACGAATAGGATGGGGATGTTGGAGGGGAAGAAGGGAGAAAGGAAGCACACAGAGATGAAAGACTTGTTGTAGAGTAGGATATTGGGTTTTGTTTTGAGAAACAAAATATTAATATATTTGGTAGAGATATCCATCCAAAACCTACCTTAAACAGTGGACTACCTAATATTAAAAATATGTAAGCCCTGGTTCATTGTCATGCTGAAAAAATCAATCGCCGCTCACCCGCGAGCCATTCCCGCATTCTCGAAACACAAATTTTTCCGCATTCCAAGATCACTTCCTAGCTCATGCACGTTCAAACGATTATCTTCTTCAATCACGTATTGCACACGCTCGATATTTTCCGGTGTAATTGCGCACGAAGATTGGGCTGGACGCAAGTCACTGTCAACAGACCTCTGGCCATCTGTACACCTCTTGTACCACTCTTTTGTGTTTTGCCCACACACTCGTCCCCGAAGGCACTAATGTGTCCCCAAACTTGATGGAAATTTGTTGTTAACATCTCTTCCGTCATTTTCAGTGATAATAAAATGCGAAGAACGCAAAAAAGGCACTTCAAACAAACAAACGATGCGAGTGAATTAACACGACCCATCGGTATCTACGGCAACCGGCGAGTTCGTGAGGAATCACTGGCTACGCTCGTGCCCTATGCTGGAAAATTAAAGATTCCAACACTCCAGGTCTTGATTATCGAATAATGATTGGAAATACTCACATGCGTCATTTTTTTACGACGGACTGTACGTAACGCATTAAAAAGTTCACATTCCTTCTTCTCAGGAATTAATAAAATCAATTGTTGAACTTTGCTATTATTTTGATGTACTAGAATTTCAGAATGGTGACTCGACAAATTAAAACCTTGAAAGAGATATGAGAGGCTCATTAAAAATATTCGGGATAGAGGTACCTGGAAATGATTTTTTTTAAACCATACCATCTTCCAATAAATAGCCTCTCTACGAAGCTTTAACCCAACCGAGGACGTTTAAAAATGAGGAACTCAATTGTATTATCCGAGAAAAGTACGAAAAAGGAGCACAAAATATGACCTGTGCCATCAGGAAATACTTAAATACTAGAATACATAAATACTTCAATACATAGTAAATTTTACTACTCACTCTTAAAAGTGAAGTAGTGACTTCCGACGAAGTGGGTGTGCGGGAGGTTCCATTCAAAACCAATGTGAGAAGAAGTGAACATTAATCATTCTTATAACACTCAGAAGACATTCACTATTCCTCATTTATTGATTACTCTCACAGACAAAGTTATTTCAAGAACTTCCGATGGCATCATCGATACTTATGAAAAAATGTTATACAAATATCTATTGCCATGAACACTACTGTTTAGGTTTGTCATTAAATTCAAGCTGTATTATTATGTCATTTATGAGAAAATACGTATGCACCACTAATGACTTCATATTATCTAATGCAACATCGGTCATAACAACGACTTTCGTAGTCGTTACAATACATCCGTTGGCAACTTCCTAGTAAACAGTCTTTCACTTACCTGATGATAGATGGCAGCACTCGAGGCAATGACCCTTCCTTCTGAATAGAGGGAGGCCGAATGATTCCATTTACGGACACGATTCATTTGGATCGCAACACCTCAATGACTCGTTCACAGATAACCTAATAATAATTGTAATATCTGTATTATGTACGGCGTATTGGCGATGACATTGACGTTATAACTGTATTATGGATTTGTCAAAAATCCTGTAACTACCACGCACTTTGGATTTCTGCTAATCCAGTTAAGTTAACTGCTATTCCAACAATAATAAAGATTTTCATTAGTTTAAAGATCAAAGCAAGATGAAAATCATAACACACGCACAGCAAAACGTACACTAAAGACTTGGAATCTCATTCCTAACGACTCCAGTCATCACACAAGCCAATGTATCAAGAATCTTAGATTATTAGACTCGTTAAAGCCTAAATAAAGATTCGCACAGTCCATTTAATAACCAAATAATTGGGTTTGAATAACTAGTTCAATGATTACACACGTTATATTTGATCACTGACAGCGTTCACCACGAAATGTGCAATTACATGTTGAGGAATTAGAGCCTTACATACTCGTGCATCTAAGTTTTCACACGTTTTCTGGACAGATGTTGGGGCAAATGAGCTTATACAAATGACACATGATAAAGGTTATAGCTACATCACACACTAAATAATTAATTCCAATCAGAAAATAAGTGGAACATGAACCTCTTGTTCCATTAATGACATCATGTGGGTTTATCCCAGCAGAAATTGACGTGTTGCACTAAAAAACACTTGATTTTACCGAATTGAAGAACGGCAAGCACGAGAGAATGTAAATACACACATGCAAGTTAATTCAATGACATTGTTAAGGCCCACGATCAAGGCTTCTCAATAATACTGATATCCATGTTTGAATGTCAGACATTCAAACGGGGAAATCGACACTTCATGTCGTGGCGTCGATCCACCAGCATAATCATTCTAATAGGTAAAACGACTAAAACTTCTGAAAATACGCGGCTTCTTTTGCTTATCAATAAGAACCACTATCTGAGTCAACATATAATACAACGCATTTCAGTGGATAAGTTATTGCAATTTGGGGATAAACTGCAAGTAAAATCATTTTTAATTAATCGACACCCTCGAGAGTGTCACATGTTTAATATACATTTGAAATGGCTTTTGGTCGTTACTGGATGACTAAAGCTGCATTGGCTCCAAAATTTATGCATTGGTAATGAATCTTATTACGCAACTTACCTCCCCAAGAAAATATAAAATGTGCACCTCCTCTTGATTCGCTGCCAAAATACATCTCTCGAGGTCCACAGCTTAATGCGGGAAATTGCACTCAGAAAAGAGCACAACAATCTTAACTTCTAACAACGCTAAAATTAATAGACAAAATGAAGTCCTTCAAATAGCCGCTCACAAATTTCGTTCGCCTATGGTGTGTCCCAAACTGAATCGTCGATAACTTTTTCAGATTCACGCCCGAACTTGCTAGCAAGAATAAACCCCTCCCGGGTGAAGACCGCTTCTACGTACTTAACTGAATTGGCCCACGAAGAGCTAGCGAGCACGACTATTTACCGGCCGTGGAGCTCTGGATTTTTCAGCCATACCAACGTAAATATTTTTGCAGGAAGTAACTAAGTACATCCCCTAAACCATTGCAGTAAATCACTACAACGGACATATTATACTCAGTGATACTCCCTGTAATCACTTGCAATTGAAAGACCGGGATGAGTTATGTAGTATATGATATACGGCCCTAGAAAGACATCTACACTGAATTTAGCCCAAGCGGGAGGTCGTCTTTTACAGCGAAAACTAAGAGGTCGTAACAAAAACGTTTCCGACAATATCTGCTCAACTAGAAAAGTACTTTTCTTGAAAATCACCAAAAAGACTTGGCACTCCCTACTCTATCACGATGTAGGCATAAAACCCACATCCATAGCCTAATTTAGCATCCAGGGCCCAGTGCAGTAACCAGAGTCGCCCTTTCACACAAAAAATAGGAAAGTACTTCACAATATCTCCTAAACCAGAACATTTTTTTTCTAAATTTTGGTGCAAACACTAACCCCTCTTTCCTCTATATTCAGCCTTTCGCTTACCCCATGCTAATAGCCTAGTTTAGTACCCAGGGCCCACTATCGTCACCAGCGTCGTCCTTTCACACGAATAAAAACAAAGTACTTCAAAATATCTCCTGATCTACAACATATTTTTTTCAAAAACTTGGCAAAAACATTAAACTCACTATACTCTATCTGCTGTTTTTCGCTTACCCCATGATCTAGCCCTAGTTTAGAAACCAGGGCCGAATAACCTCACCACGGTCGTCATCTCACACGAAAAAACACAAAAGTACTTTACAATATCTCCTAAACCAGAACATTTTTTTCTCTAAAATTTACAATAAACACTAAGCACAACATATACTTTCGGCAGTCTTTCACTTACCCCATGCTCATGCCCTAGTTTAGTAACCAGGGCCCAATAACGTCACCATGGTCGTCATCTCACACGAAAAAACACAAATTACTTCACAATATCTCCTAAACCAGAATATTTTCTTCTCTAAAATTTACAATAAACACTAAGAACAACATATACTTTCGGTTCTTTTATTTGTAATTAACTTCACTTTTTTCTCCTTCTTACTCTATGCGACTTTTATGACATTTTGCAGCCACTTAAATGATCCTCATTTGTGAGTGTTTCAGGGAAATATTGAATTTTAGGCGCCGTTTCTAAAGCCGTTAAAGAAGATTAGTAGGCACTTGAATATCAAGGTCCCGAGAAAATATCTAGATCTAGGAATAAATTCACATAAAACATTATGTAAATTAAATGTATAGCACAGAACATATATTTATTTCAACATGTCTTTAATACAGGTCGATTTAATCGTTAATGTATTTTCATTATAACTAATTAATTTCAAATTTTCTTCGTAAAATGATCATTATGTGTTGGTATTAATTTTTCAATTGAGAGAAGGCAATGTTCACGCGAATGTCAAATCACTAAACTGTGACAATGTCCACTATATTCCCAATGTTTCATCTGTTTGACACAAATCTCCACGTGAAACATTTAGTATCCTAAAGAAACTGGCAAAGTGAAGCCAATAACTAATTATTAGATTCCATGGGGTATGAAAGGTGCCTTTGTCAGCGGCGGTTTTTCTTTTCCAGAAAAATAACCCGGACCTACACCATTGGGCCTGTAAAAACTATTTTTAATAATGGTTTTTCGTCCAAAACTAGACTTCACAGGGGGTTCCATTTTGCACAAATACCAACCATATTGCCCACTTGTAGTAATTATATCATAATATTTATCAATCGGATCCAAGTTATTACGAATCCTAAGATAGTGAGTTCTTCCTTCACCCTCATTATTATACAACATTTCCACAACCTGGGAGGGTACTGGTTTCATCACGTTTATGGCTGTTGGCGTAGGTCTACTATTTTCCGGAATTTTTGGAATATTTACGATCCTTCGTTCTTCTTGATACCTCTGAGTTCTTGCATTGCTCAACTCTTTGTAGATTTCATTGATCTGAGCAGCCTTATCATCATCTTGAACATCAGAGTAAAGTTTGAGGTAGTTTTCTTGAAACCAATTCAAATAAATTCTATTTTGCTTTTCCACCGATTCAGAGAAAGCCTTCATTTTTCAAGCGTCACAAAAAACATCACGAAGAAGCAGTAAATAACCAGTGCAGCACGTATTTCGAAACATTAGAATAATTTGACAAAAAAAGTTCCTATGATAAATTAAGAATGTGTTACGATCACGGCATTGCATGATTGTTTCCCAGCAATTGTTGCGAACCGTTGCATTAAACCGAAAGTGTGCATTCATTACATGGATATGGCTGGAGGACATGATCGCTTTGATGGGAAGATAATATCATTATAGGCGATCAACTTGGCAACTAAGGTTTCGCTATTTAAGGTTAATTAGGTGCCCTTAGTGTTACTCAATGAACTCGACATTTTAATTTTAAATATTAAAGGGCAATTCGCAGTCTTTAGACTATAATTGAATTATACAATCAATTGACGAAAATGTACAGCCCTATAGCACGAGTGCCTTAGCGAATATAAGAATGCAAATTAACTCTGTTAAATCATAGCTTTAGATTATTGAATTGCTGGAAGTAATGTGATACGTAATTCTGCGAAATACATCTCTCGAGGTCCACAGCTTAATGCGGGAAATTGCACTCAGAAAAGAGCGCAACAATCTTAACTTCTAACAACGCTAAAATGGATAGACAAAATGAAGTCCTTCAAGTAACCGCTCACAAATTTCGTCCGCCTATGGTGTGTCCCAAACTGAATCGTCGATAACTTTTTCAGATTCACGCCCGAACTTGCTAGCAAGAATAAACCTCTCCCGGGTGAAGACCGCTTCTACTTAACTGAATTCGCCCACGACTATTTACCGGCCGTGGAGCTCTGGATTTTTCAGTCATACCAACGTAAATATTTTTGCACGAAGTAACTAAGTACATCCCCTAAACCATTGCAGTAAATCACTACAACGGACATATTATACTCAGTGATACTCCCTGTAATCACTTGCAATTGTGAGACCGGGATTGTAAGATAAGGGCTTAATTCTTTAAGTACCGCTTAAACTATTTATTTATTGTTTTTAAGTTACATTTTGACTTTAAGGGATGTGATTTGTAATTTTAAAAATAAAAACTTTTCTCTTTATGTTCCTGCTTTTTATGGTTTCTATTGGCTTTGTCTGTCTCATCGGGATATGATTTTTTTAGATTCTCCCTTTGTGTGGACATACATATATATATACACACATACATACACACACACACAGGGTGCCACAACAAATTGTGCATTGACCATAAATAATAGTAGTGATATATATATGTAATAATGCCTAAATATTTCTTGTTTTTTACCAACAAATTAACTGCTTAGGATAAGTACATTTGCACTTTTATGCATCCTCATCCATTGCAAAAATTTCATTAATATTCATTGCATCAGGTTGTGGGTGTTCTAATGTTTCGATAGTGTAGTCACAAAAATCAAGAAAACCACTAATTTCAAGGTATTTAATTGCTTTATTGCAATATCGATATTTTTATATTTGTAATAAATAAAAAACATGTGGCTTTAATGGAAACAAAAACACCTACACAACACTGCGTATTTTATTTAATGAGCTAGAACAATTGGAAGGATTTGGTATTTTCCTGGTGTATAACGTATTTGAAGTTCTCTTGGGCATTCCACTAGCTCAGATAATGTGTTGTTGATGTTGTGAAGATTAACTCTGCCATTGCATTCAGTGCATTGACCTGCATCAGCAGGGCACCTGAGGGTGGGATGGAGTCATGCTCAGAAATGTTGGCAGCATAATACTGCTATCTGCAGGAAAACTCCAAGGAGACTTCTTCTAATGGGCACGCATTGACGAAAGAACAGGAGACCTCATTTTGATGATGCTAAATGTGATTATCAGAGTAGCTCCTCATTATATGTTGAATGGCCATTTCGTGAAATTTTCATTTTTCTTGATTGTAGAAATCTACAAAAATGTTTAAGCAAATGTAGGAACCAAAATCCTTAACATAGTTTCAGTTATTCAATGTTAATTTCAAGTAATTAAATTACTCTTGAGTATTAGCAATAAAAGTTGTGACAATTTTTATTACTTCCACATTTTTACAAAAAATTATTACATCTACATGCACAATTCTATCCAAAACAACTGAAATTAATGGTGAGGTCAAGTGATACAACCTTTGGAAGATTTTTTTCAACATCCATTTTGAACTTTACATAAGGGCAATGTATCTTTCTGGAGTTAAATTAATGCAACAAGGCTCAATTATAATACATTAATATACAGTTCACATAAAATTTGCAGCCGAGCGCACTCACCATGGTACCTTCTTTGAGAAGAACATTATTTCATTATCATGCCAGAGACAGTAAAAACACCACATGCACTGTTTCAATGCAAAATTTTTGCTCCCATGGTTATACAATGACGGTTGTTTGGATTCCTGAAATTTCATAGAAACAGCTCACTCACACAAACTGCTACTCGAAAATATTCTTCTTTGACAAGGATAACCAACTTTTGAAGCACATTCAACTCCTAGACTATATCACTGCCAGCTGTAAAAATACACCATATGCATTCATTGCGCAAAATATTTTATGTCCTGCATAAGCGGCAACGAAAACCAATCAGAACCATGGATTTATTTGTCAGGATAAATATAGAGAATAAAATATAATTTGGGCTGGTACTGAAACAAGCTGTAACAGTGAAACTTATCCCAGGAGATTCCTTTGCAATGCCAGAGACATGATATGCAGACCAAATTATATATAACGTAAATCCATACCTTTTCACCAAAGCAAATTTAATTCTGAACACTTTTTGAATAGACAAGGGAATTATTTCATTAGAAGGATACCACATTAAAATTTTAATACTGGATCAACATATTGATGCCTCATCTCATCTTTCAGAATTAAAGCTACGCTTCTAATTGAGAAAGGAATCCATATCAACTCATGTAAAATTCTTTCTGTTAAACATTATGCAGCATGAATTAACATAATTTATAGATAAATGCTGGTATTCAGTCTTTGGTGATGGGACATTTTTGGTGGAACACATGCTAAATGACTCGGGAATAGAGACGTATGCTACAAAGGTTTGGAGTCAGGTATCCACCAAAAACTACAGCTTATCTAGTCGTTAGAGAATGATGACCTGGTCAAAATGCGATGAATGTTGAGCACAACACAATGAAGGTTGAGCCCTTGCAAACACTGCTGCTCTTCTCTCTTCGGAAGTGAATAATTACCGCCGACTATCAGACTTGAAGACCTTGGCCAGAAGAAATCCAACTGCTGTGGCAGCAGCTATGCAAAGTCCAGCTTTCCACCAACACTGCTGGTCCCCAGGGAATATACCAAGTTGCTTTAAGTGCCTAAAAAACAGAGGAATTCCACTTGTTAAAAAGCTCCATCATAATGTTTACAGGATGATTGCTGTCATATGAAAGGTATGGCATTATAAAAAGAGTAATGACAGCTACTATGGAGGAAAATGTGCACTGCAACTACTTATTTAACTGTTGGATAAACTCATCTTCATAATATACTAACTCATAAGGCCAACTATTTGCTTTAACGTCTCTAGTAAAATTACTAATAATAAATGAAAATTAAAGTAATATACATCACAAAGGCAGAAGAATAAATGTCTAAGTTTAAAGATGGGCTCTGGAGGAAGTGAAAATTTACAAAAATCTAGTTCAGTCAAGGGTGATTGAGCAATGGAGAGAGAGGAGCAAGATAAAACAAGGATAGGAGTGGAAAAAGAAGCTTTTAGGAAGAAAACCAGGATGATGTAAGGAAATAGAATCGTAAGGCAATGACAACATGCTTTGTTTTCGGTGCCTTTCCCTGTGAATGTGAACTGTAGAACTACTGAAAAGAGTTTTAAAGGAATATTGATTTACAAGATATGGATTTGAAGAAGAATGTTAAGTGCCAAAATTTCTATAAATAAAATATTTTAAAGAGTAGGAGATAACAGCAGGCCACACAGGAGCCAAAACTAAAAGGTGAAGGCATGCAATGCACAGGTAATGCTCATTAGAACATGCATTGGAGTCAATTGAAAATTGAGAGAGAGAGAGAAGAGCGTGATTGAAAGAGGGAAAAGGATGTGTTAGGAAGAAGAAGCAAGGAGGACAGAAGAAGCACCAGGAACTCACTTCAGCAGACAGTTGATGATCATTAGGAAATGATTTCACAATTGACTGGGATACCTTGCTCTTTGTGGATTTCACTTTGTTTAATATTAAATTACCAATTACGTTTTCCCCTGTCAACGCATCCATAAATAGTCTTTCAATCTCAAAGAAAATCTGATAAGGTATTGCAGATGAGTAATTCAAAAAAGCAAAGCCTACAAAAATATTTTTTTCAAAACCCTTATATCCATATGGAAAACCTAGAGCATGCAATATGGGATAAATTAGGTATACTCTTAGCAAAAAATATACAGTTAAGGCTTTTAATATATTCAGAATGTATATCAGTAGTTTTTAGTACCAATCATTTATTTTTTGCCATTATTTTTACATTTATTGTCATTACTTCAACCTACATAAAAATTCAATTGCATGGCACAGAAGTGCTGTTTTAGTAATTCTAGCTCTTTTTCAGAAATGTGTACATGCATTTGGGATTCAGAACAGGAATTGAATCAAACTTTGCAGAGAAAATGAGCAAACTGCCACAAAAACCAGGATTCCTGAGCCCATGGCAATTTTGATAGCTTTAAAAACAAATAGATGTTCTGGAATAACATAAAACATTATTTAAACCCACCATATGACTTTAGGATTAGGAATTCTGGACAACATTTTTATTTTAATATTGGTAGAAAGAGTTAGATTAATTGGATATTGTTTGAGGCACAAAATTTTACTGAAGGCCATAACAGAAGTACCTAAAGAGGAATGCCAAGGATGGTATACTTCAGAACAAGGAACAATAAAGGAAAAGGTTAGGGATCTCAGATATTTTACTGACCCAGTCCCATAGAGATGGTTAGAAGTCCCAGTGACATTTTTTAAACGGCAATTCAACATGCTTTAAACAGAAATTTCCAAGACTATTTTGAATTAAGTTTCTTTTAATTTATGTTATGTGATATACTTATTGCTAACAATAACTAAATATTGGCCCAGCATATTAAAACCACTTTAAACTAGGATTAATACGCATGGAAAAATAAAGCCGGTTAAACTTCCTCAAGAGTTTCCACTAGATGTGTCAAACTAACTGGGTTACAAAGAGTTATGATTTGTTCACCTTTCACTTCACCTTTGCCAAAGAAACCAACCAGAAGCCATTTCTGGTGTAAATTAGAAGTGGAATATGTAAAAATATACTTCATCATAATGTCTGATAACTGGCCTAATTAAAACAAATTCACCACAAATGTTCTAGAGTACGAAAACCACATTACACCCTAGGGTGCCACCACCCTTACAAGGCATGGATAAGAAGTATCAGGTGCAATTTTATCCTGAGGTAACTGTACATTGCAGCGTGTGGGCTTGGTGGTCTGACCTACAACCCACACACCAAAAGCCAATCGCTTGCGAGCATTCCTTCAGGTTAGTACGTGCTTTTAGTGGACCCCTGTCGAGTGACTCGGTGCAAAATGCAACAAACCATTGAACATACCACACACCATCAAATTTTGTGTCAGACTCGGGTAATTGGGTACGGAGATGCTGGGCATGATTCACCAAGTGTTGAAAGATGAAAGCATGTCACAAAATACAGTTTTTAAGCGGCACACGCTCTTCAAAGATGGCCGAGAGAGTGTGGAGGACAAACCCCGCACCGAATGGTTGTCGAAGTCAACAACATGCAATGTGTACATTAAGTGCTGAATCCAAACCATTGGTTAAGTGCATGCATTATCGCAGATCGTATATGGGAATTGATAAGATGACAGTGCACACCATTATGTCTCTGAAAATTTAGTGATGCAAAAGATCTGCACTGAACTCGTCCTCCCGAAGGTCTTCACGGACGACCAAGAGCAGATGTGTGTGTGTTCTGGCGATGACCTCTTGCAATGGCATAGCGAGAATTCCCCAACCCCCTTATAATCCCGACTTGGCGCCAGCAGACCCCATTCCCATTCCAAAAAGTGAAATCCTCCCTCTAAGGACACCTCCATGGGACCCTAATTGCCATCAAAGAAGCTTGCACGAGTACCCCTTAAAGGACCATCTGGAATACCCCTAACTAAGGAGCCTTCGAGGCGTGAAAAACCCGCTAGCAAAAGTGCGTCGACTCTCAAGGGATTTACCTGGAAGAATTTGAGGCACTGTAGCAATATCTGAAATAAATCTATTTTTCCAAAACTTTTCACGGTACTTTTTATAGAAAACTTGTTTTACAATTTTCCAAAGCTGAGAGAGGCTTGCTTTTCCACCATTTTTATTTTTTTTGACAGGCAATGGAACATTGGATCTGATTAAGTGTTGACATCCATGGTAGGACATTGCAGTGCATTTGAAAACCAAGTGAAAATTTGATTAAGCATTGAGTGCCCATAGTTTAAAAAAAGCATCCAATCTCAAATCTCTACAATGAATGACATACTGCATATTTCTCACTGAAAACATAACTTAATGGGGTTATCTGAAAGGATTTCCCGCATGGATGTAATGAAATCATAAGTGACCCTTCCTTATTCATCCATATCAGAATTTTACAATAAAAATAAAAAGCTAAAAAAATTTTCTTGAACTTAATAAACTGCTAAACCTAAAGATGAGTTATTAACACAGTAAATTGCATACGAGTTGAGAAGTATACATAATGCAAAATACACAACATCTCAACAACGAGTATTTCCTGGTGAATTGCCTTGGTTGATTAATCCTGGGTCTCAAACTGGGCCGAGCCCCGAGAACTCTACTTAGCTATAGTAAATATTATTCAGAGGCATGGCAGCCTATTGGATAGAATGCTAAGCTAATGATTGGAGGGTCATCTGCACATCACCAGTTATACCCAGGCAGCATGATTTTGTGTGCACCAGACCTTCTGGGGAACATTTTGGTTTTGGCACAGGGATTAAATCTTAACCCCATTGACAAAAATGTGCCTCACTTCCCTACCCTCCATGCCCTGCTATGTACAGGGTATATAATTTAAACTCTACTATCCCATCGCACTAATATTAGGGTTGAGGACAGTGGCTCTAGGTCGTTTGAGCTTGCAGTGAAAAATGTTATGCATAAAACTCTGAACATTAAAAAAAAATCAGATGAGCATTTGAAATCACAGTATGAAATAACTAATTCTAGGTTTGTTTGAAATAGTTTTCTTATTCTATTTCAATAACACTAATTGTTAAGGTAAGATACTATATGTGAGATAATGCAGTGAAACAGAGCTTTGACCTGACATTCATGGTTGTGAATTTAAAAAAAAATAATCATCTAGTACTAAATTCACTATTTTAAATAAATACATTATCTCTAATGCAATAATATGCCATAGTAACTATAATATGTATTAGCGGGCAATATACAACATTCCAAGTCAACAAAAGATTATTACAGGCAAGACAATCTCTGCCAAGGAAAACATGAAAACATATGAAAAAAACTCAGAAAAGCTTACAACATGTTCCAAACGGAGATGAAAAAATTATATTTTCATCTAAATGCTCAAATCCTCTACATGATCAAATCCTGACAAAGAACCTGTAAGAGTTACAGTGAATATAATCGCACAATTTTGAATATTTTTTTCTCTTACTGCGCTCAAACTTTAAAATTGGGACCTCTTTAATATTTTGGATCACCATCACTTCACACACACTCGCTCCTTATTCCCAATTTAATTACCTGCTAATAAAGCTATGCAATCACACAATTATGACTCATGTAAATCAAAGATCAATGTCGTGTTCATGAGCGATACACAGGGGTGATGTGATATCCAGCAATCAGTTAGTAAGAATGCAAAATTGAACACAGGCCCACTTGATAAAAAGAAGAGAAGAAGGGGGAAGGAGATTTGAAGAGAGGATGAGAGGCAACAGCTTTCATTTTTACCGTAGGGCAAATGAGGAGCCACTATGCAAGAGCGAAGCACCGACCGACCTGTGCTTGTAGAAGAGGACCCAAGCGGCTTGAAAACGGCTGGCCGTGAGGCATCCGAAGCAGGCAGGGGGTCGTTTCAAGAGAGGATGAAGGCAGGAGGGGGGGGGGGGGGGGGCAAAAGTGAGTGAATTGTGGGATAGAGGAAAATGAATGTGAGGGATGCGAGGGTTAAAAATTAATGGGGAAAATTAGGAAGGGGGAAAATTCAGGGAATGGGGATTCATGAAGGTCAATTGAAAGTAAGTCACCAAAACAAGAAAATAATGGTGGGATGGAAGGGGGACATTGAGAAAGGGGTAGGGGAAAAGCGGAGAGAATGACAATAAATTAGTAAATGCAACATCAGAAGTTTGTTACATGCGGTTACAACACTCATATGTGCCTTTAGGCTGCAACAATGGGCATTAAGAATCCTAGGCAATTCAAGGTAACTCAAGGGCAAATATTTGTGAGCCTTACTTCAAAAAATTCATAATTTTTACCATTCCTTGAAGTTGAAATTCCATGCCATTATTATTGTGCAGCAAAACAAAGTCACTTTCAATTTGATAACCAATTCTGATACACATAGGCACAGCACAAGAGGTTGTAATATAATAATAATAATACTTTATTCATTTTGAAAAATGGTACAATCATATTACTGAAGGATAACTGCCCATAACACAGCTATGTTTGATAAGAACCCTCCTCATGCTGGTGCGAAATTCCTGAAAACATTACCTCGAAAACTAAGGGAAATGGATACTTTTTTGCCATTCAAATCTAAACATAATCAGTTCGTGTGCGGCCATCAATGCTGGCACACAGAGTTAGGTCACGTCTCTCTCTTTAATGATAAATAATTTTCTTCTTATATGCTCTGTTAGAGTTATTTTCTTTACTTTTGACTGCACATTTACATTCAAATTCTAATTGCAATGATTTGTGTTTGTAATATTTGCAGTCAACGCGATGTGTTCCATACATCTCACAAACATGCATTCCATGAACCAATAAATATTATTATTATTATCATTCAATGTTTTCAAATAGGGAGGATTGAAAGATCACAGCCATAATCACACTGCGTGTCATGTCAGCTGTGGCATCAGAGGCAGAATTACAACATTAGCAAACGTCAGCTTCGTTTTCCCTTCAATCTTTATTTAACTCTCGTCACCTGAAAATGTTTTTCCACTATTTACAAGAGAAGAGAATTGTCAATTAAATATTACTGATTTAAAGTGAGTATCTATGCAAGTCTGAAATGGTATTCACTGTATTTGTTTGTTAAGAGGAAGTATTTTTCCCCCTCAAAAATACAGCTCAAATCTTCTTGACTCTTGTGCATCTGTAGTTATGTGTCCTGTGCATCAAAACTGGCAGCACCGAAATAAGTTTGATGAGAAAACATGTGCACAGTTTACTCATTCACTGCCATCAATTCCAATCAGCAGGGAAGGTTTTTACGAACTTAGTATCACCGATGGTAATCTGCCGGTTAAGGTAGATTACCATCAGATGGACACAAACTACACAATGATAATTACCCTCTTTTTAGCCTCTTCTTACAAAACACAGCCTCACATCCAACGTTACAATAAGCTCCACTTCAATTCTACACGCGAGGTGGCAATCAAATAAACAGAGTGGTGCTGCTACCAGCAAACAGCGAGTGCACCGCGGCAGGTTGAACATGTCTTTGCCTGTCGATACTTCCCCTACCCTGAGCTGGATGTGCGCGGTCGTACATTGCAGTGGCAATGGCCCATTCCAAGTCCTTGCGCCAGAGTCTTGTTGAAAAATGCAAAGTGTCCAGATTGAGCAATGATTTAACCTCAAGTTTCTCGTGAAACTGGGGAAAACTGCTACAGAAACTTGTGCCATGTCAAAGAAAGTGTACGGCAGGGAATGTTTATCATGCACACAAGTTTTGGAGTGGTTCAAAAGGTTTAAGGTGGGATGTGAAGTGACCAAAGAAGATTCACAACCCTTAACACGAAAAACGGACAACAACATCCACAAAATTTTTGTTTGAGCGTTCAAACCTTTGCGGGACTCACTTGAATCAACGAAGGAAGCATCTGCCAGATTTTGCATGAATAATTCAACATGCACAAAGTTTGCCCAAAAATGGTGCCAAAACTTCTCATTGCAGAGCAAAAGGAATCAAGAATGAACTTTTTTGCTGACTTTTTAAACAACCCAGTGATAATGACCCAGACTTGTTAGGGCAATTGTTACTAGTGAAGAATCACTTTTTTTTTTACCTGTGATCCCAAAACAAAGCACCAATGGATGCATCGGCAGAGCCCACACTCACCACAGCAAAAAAAAAATAAAAAATTAGCAAATCAAAATTCAAAGCCGTGATGATTGTTTTTTTTTCGACAAGCATGTAATTGTCCAGGTTCACTGGATCCCTGAAGGCCAGAGTCCATCAACATTATTGCACCATGGTTTTGACTTTGTGAACGAGTGAGGAGAAGCAATTTAAGGTAGAGCAATTCTTGGATGCTTCAACAAGACAATTTTCAAGCTCATGCTGCTTTGACTGTGAAAACGTTCTTTGCAAAATATGGCGTCACCATGTGGAAACACCCACCGTACTTCCCTGATACGGCCCTCTGTGACTTTATTTTTATTTCCTAAGGCCAAATTGGAGCTTAAGGGAAGAGATTTGAATGTGTGGAAGCAGGGAAAACAAAAGAGATGGAGTTTCTCAACAAGCTGACAGAAGCGGACTTCCAGAACTGCTTTGAACAATGGGAGAATCGTATGGAGGGTTATAGGGATCAGCAAGGAGAGTACATTGAAAGTGATAAACCTTCCAATGCCCAATTGATGATCAATAAAATGTTTTATAGCACCAGTCTGGTTATTTAATTGCCACACCTCATATTCCCTTCCTCCCTTCATTTTGTCCAACATCCTTATCTTATTCCTTGTTCCCTTCCTCGTTTGCCAAATATTCTCCCTTCCATCACAGTCTTCTACATCCCATTGCCAATCAATGAGCTTTGCATCCATTTTTACTCTCTCCTTATGATTTCTTCCAACAATCTCTCTCCTCTCCCACCATCTATGCCTAGCACTTCATCTCGTTTGTTTTCCTTTCAAACCCATTATGTCAGTCGCGTATTCAGGCAATTCTACTTCCTTACCTATAAATTCTCAGTAACAGCAGTAAGTATTTTGAGTTAGTTATTGCAAATTATTGCAGACACTGCAGAAGATTCAAAGCAAAATCAACAGGAAAAAACCAGCTCCACTGATTTGAACTCATATCCCAGGCTAAGTAATGTAATAGGTCCTGAATGTAATATTCTTCTGATGCTACCCACCAGAACCTACTATCACTCTCCCAAAAGCAGATAATAATTGATCTCAGGAGCTCATGAGAATGGGATCCTCTAGCTTTCAGAAGTGGTAGCATGTGGTCCAATCGACACAGTTTTTCAGAGGTGTCAGTAGTCCCAGCCACTAATCTGCCTCGCCATGGCCCTATTAACTCCCAGGAAGCTCACAAATCCAAGAGACCAACCTCCTCTACTCACAAACATTAAATGCAGGGGCTTACATCTAATCCTTCATGCACTAATATGTGATTATGCAATGGAAATTCAGTCAATATTTTCTAAATAATTTTTAAAGCTAAATTAGCCATGACACCTCTTTAAAAATCTTTCTGAAGGAAACAAAAAAACTAATGGTTAAAGATGATTACTGGTCAGGTCAAACCAGCAGGATATCATTTTATAAGGCTTCACGATGCAACTGAATGCTTACGTAAGTTATCAGAGTAAATTACTTGAGTGCAGATGGAAAAACTTTTCCAAATGATCAATATCATCAGGCACTAACAAGGAGTCAAGGGAATGGGATTAGAGGGGAGTTTCTTGCTGGGATCAATGCCCATCTGCCTATGAATCTGCCCATCAAACACCTGGATGTTGAATAATCAGCACTCTACTGTTATGTGAAATCTCAAGAGGTAAGGCCATAATAATACTATGTCCAGTACAATGGCTCTGCATGAGAGTGGTATTTAGCTTCCTGATGCCAAATTCAAATGATATTCGGTGGATAGATGGTAGGGTGGATAGGGCGTTGGATTGCTAACCTAATGGTCACTGGTGTAATTTTTTTTAGGAATTAGATTGCATTTCTAAATGGTCTTCCAACTGGGGATTGACATTAAATTATAATAAATGCACGGTGGTAAATTTCTTTAAAAGATCAACGGGATTTGCTTACAAATTAGCTGGAGTTGACCTAGCAGTAGTTGATACGGTAAAATACCTAGGTGTCACATTCACAAAAGACTTAACTTGGGGGACTCACATACGTAAAGTCTACGGTCAAGCATATAAAAAATTGGGATTCATTAGACACATTGTCGACAAAAGTGACTCGAAGGTCAAGGAACGTTGTTACCACGCTCTTGTAAGGCCTTATTTAGAATACGCATGTAGCGTGTGGGATCCGAGTGAAAAAGGTCTAATTTGGGAAATTGAGAAGGTTTAACGCCGGGCAGCACGTTTTGTAAAAAATTCTTACGATAAAACGCAAAGCGTCACCGAAATGCTCATGGAATTGGGGTGGGAATCATTGGCAGAGAGACGATTCAATGCAAGATTGAAATTATTAAATAAATTCAGATCCGCATGTTTCAGCACCGAGGTCTCGCAAATTATTCGTACTCCTACATACATTGGTCGCTTGGATCATGCATATGAAATTCGGGAAATAGATGCCAGAACTAGCCGACTCAAGGACTCCTTCTTCCCACGGACAATACGGGATAGCAACTGCAGGGTTATGGATAGCAAAAATTCCACTTGCCACCCTCAGCGTCTAAAAAATAATTAGTTCTACTTAAATGCATGCTCTTCCACTAACCTTATGTGTTTTGTTATAATAACCCATTCTTTCCAAATGACCTCATTAGTGTTCATCTGCTTTTAAATCTTACTTTCAATACCTCGTCCCTCTCCGCGGGGGGAAATTCGTACTACCTGCAACGTTGGGTCGCATTCCCTGCCTTTTACAGCCTCCTCGGGGGGGAGAGTGTTTTGTGGTGCATGTTCATGTGGTAGTGGTGTTTCACATTCTTGCTTGTTGTGTCCTGGCTTGCGTGTTGTTGGATGGCTTTCGTGCTGCATCCTGGGGTGCAGCTGTTCCTTGATTTATGGTATATGTGTTTTAATGAGTGTTGGATGAAGGAATATTTGCATGAGTATGTGTGCTGCTGTGGTGTAATTTTTCATGTGGCTGTTTTGCATGTGGTATTTTTCCTTTTTACGGTTGGTGACCTAACATCTGCTTTTAAATCTTACTTTCAATACCTCGTCCCTCTCCGCGGATGGAAATTCCCGCTACCTATAACGCCTGTGTTGATTTATGGTATATGTGTTGGCATGAGTGTTGGATGAAGGAATATTTGTGTGAGTATGTGTGCTGCTGTGGTGTAATTTTTCATGTGGCTGTTTTGCATGTGGTACTGTTCCTTTTTACGGTTGGTGACCTAACACCCCCGCCACACGCCCTTGCGGCGGCTTACGGGGTATTATGTAGATGTAGATGATATTCAAATAACTAATTTGCTAACAACTTAATTCCAAAAGAAATATACTTCATTTGCTTATTGCAACCATGCATTCCTAAAAATAAGTAAATTAAACAGATAACAAAGTTGCATGATAAATTTCAGAGACAAATTACAAATACTTTATTCCCTGACACATAAGATGCAATTTTTTTTACTTCAAAATATACCCCAGCCAGGTGATTTGCCTGAAAAATAATGGCTATTACATATTTTTTCCCTCATTAGGCATAGAAAATGGTTGACATTATCACAAATGTCAATACTATCACTCTTTTGATTCAGTAGTAAGCAACAAGAGTTTTGATATTTTGTTAAAAGTACTTCCTGAAAATATTCCCACAGAAAGAAGCCAGCCGAAAAGCATTTTGGCCTGGCGATGATGAATTTTCGGGAATGCAACAATTCAATTTTCTTTGCATTAAGTTTAAACATCAAAATAATTTCATCATTTCCGTCTGATTCAAGTATTTTTCGTAAATTCTGACCCAATAAATCTGGGTGCATCTTAAGGGGCAGGAAATACAGTAATTTAAATAATTTCACAAAAACGAAATGTCTTACAAGTCTGATTTGAAAGTATCAGTGGAATAAAAATGCCCATGGATATCAGAGATGTTTGGCGTAGATTAGGTGAATAGATTTTTAGCATTTCACCAATTTCCTTTACAGCTTTGCTTGATGAAAACATTTTTTTTAATTCCACAGTATGAAACTTTTAAAAGGCTTTCATACTTTAAAACCGGCTAGGTTATTAATGTAACTAAATTGGCAGAAATTTATCATGCATTCTCTTCCAAGTGAAGCTTTTGTTAGGAGTGAAAGATGCAGCGCGTGCCCTGTCTATGAGGGCACATGCTGTTAGTATATTATCCCAAGACCACTCCATTAAGGATTGGCCAAGAACAAGACTTCCAGGAAAGTAAAATAAGTAAATATTCATTACTTGAGCAATTATCATGGTTTCTGCAAGCTGGCCTCAAAACATTGTGCCAATATTGACAAGGAGAAGATTGCAGGAAAAAAAATGGTTAATTATGAAAGTTTTCAATGAAATATTAGTTGCAAGTTGCCCAGGAAGCATGGAATATCATGACTCAGCTCTAATAAAAATCCAGTTATAATTTTGCATGATATTTCTCATTTTAGAGAGCAACTTTGATGGAGTGGGAGGTAGATTTCTTGCTTTTCAAATGGATGGGTATATTTCCACTTCAGGAAACTCAAACTGAAATGGTACAATACATATATTACTAAACATTAGACAATTGTGTGCAACACAAGTCCTAGGTACTAAAAAATTGTCTGAAACATTAAAAAATGATTTTATAGGCTGGGTGCAAAAATATTAAAGTGTGTAAGTGATGAACATTTTCTCTTGAAACTATCACATACGTAGTCACTTGTCAAGGAGTACAGACTACTTATTTTATAAACTTACGGGAAAGCAGCCATAGTTCCTAATTTGACAAACACATCCTTAGAGGCACCACTTCCCAAGGGATTGGGATGTAACAGTTTCTCATTTGACTTTGGAGGATATACTGGTAGGGAAAAGGGCTGAAGAGGGGGAAGTCGGTTATCAGAGCAGAACTGCGCTGGCTGCACCAGATACTCCTAAAGAAACAGCAAAAGACATACATCCTTAGTGCATCAAGCTCCTCAAAAATAACCAGAAAATGAAACCAGTTCAATCTTTTGATATTAAACGTTAAACCTTCCAGGTTAAATGCTAGTCATCCAGAATATAAGAATACAATGATAAATCCTTATTGTTATCATATTTAATGAGGTTATTAATGTCTGAAATAATTGTTTTGGCAATGCTAATAATTCATTATTTGCCCAATGGCAAGTATTAGTTAAATGCACAGCAGAAGGCATTATACATATATTATGACAAAATTACACTGCAACAACTCCTTCGTTTTGGCAATACTAATGATTGATTTGCCCACCTTAGTAAAACAGACTTTTCCCTTCACACATAGCAATCATTCTATTGGACTGTTATCATAAGCACTCCAATCTTCATCAGCATTTCTCAGAAATGAGATTTGATTTTTATGGTTCATAAGTGATTTCAGGGGATTTAATAGCCTTGTCATTGAGAATTTCCAAAACCCAATGAAGTGATGCCACTTCAAAAGCAGCAAAAATGATGAGCAAGATGAATGTTGCCCTCGAGTCCCAAATGGAGAGGGCTTGTATCTCCAAAAAAATGTACCTCCTAATTTCATGAGAAGCATACTTGAACATTTGTATAAACACAAAGAAATCTACAAATTTTCAATGCTGTATTCAAATTTAAGCTCAGTTGTGGTAAGATTTCCCCACATCAATCTACTTTGGTTGTTCCAATAAGGGAAATATGTAAGTAGTTGAACCAGAAACCATTACTGATGCTAATAATAGTATATTGTTGATAAAAAATATTTTAGCATGTAAAAACATTTAATGATAGTGGGAAGCCCGAGTGAAAATGCCATAGGTGGGAAACATCAAGGGATCAAGTAACACTGGCCACAAGGGATATGGTTAGTTGGTGACAGCAATAGTTAGAAAGAGAGAGAGAACCTGACGAACGGCATCATTCAAGCAGTTTCCACATGATTCCGCATGGCTGCCAACTATTAACACTGGAATGGGAGCCTCAGCATAATATTTCTGAAAAAGAGAGATTATCCACAATGTACGCACATTTTATACTCATATAAAGAATTAAAAGAGTTTTAGCTGTTTTATGCTTAAAAAACATTTGTTTGGAGTGCTTTTGACAATTCTACATGAAGAATATCAATCTTCTACAGCACAGGTATACAGACATAATTTGAGACATATGTACTACCTATCACACCTTTCCTTGATAGAATTTACAGTCACTATTATGTGTATATATATATATATATATATATACATATATATATAAAATATATATTATATATATTTAAATATATAATATATATTATATATATTAATATAATTCTATATATATATATCCCTCCCCGGACTACAACCTTGACGTGGTGGAAGGGCTTGTGCGTTCCCACGAACACTAGAGCTGTGCTGGCGGGAGTAATAACAATTGCTCCTGGTAGGTTCACCCATGCCAGATAGGTCGAAGGTTAGGAGCCAGACGAAAGGTAGTCCACGCGGCATCTGTTCCTCAGTGAGGCGGCTGCAATGGCGTCTGACCCCAGTGGGGCAGCCAGTAAGTGATGGTGTCACATTAAAAACACTATTGAGGAAGGCAACAGGAAACCACCTAAATTATCATTCCCAAGATTTACATGATGGACAAAACAGGGATTTTGAGTCCTGGCAACTACGTGGCTCGACCCAATCAGCCGTGTGTTGTCCCGGCAGCGGGGGAGGCAAAAGGCTTCCGCGGAACCCTTGCAAGTGAAAACCGGCAACAGCAGGACAGAAGACACAGGAGAAGAAGACCAAGTTAGTTAGAATAGGAACGTGGAATGTTAGGACAATGATGAGGACAGGGAAATTGGAGAATATTAAGCGAGAGATGGAAAGGGGAAAAATAGATATTTTAGGTCTATGCGAGGTGAGATGGAAGGATAGTGGGGATAACTGGAGTGATAAGTATAGAATAATATACAGCGGCGGGGACAAGAGCCAACGAGGGGTTGCCATAGTATTAAATGAAGAGGTAGGAAGAAGCGTACTCAACATAGAGCAGGTAACGGATAGATTATTACTAATAGAGATAAAAGCAGAACCAACAAACATGGTTATTATTCAGGTATACATGCCACTGGGCAACCATAAGGAAGAAGAGGTCGATAGGATATACGATCAGGTGGAAGACATAATCGCGTGTGTTCCCGCAGGGAAACATTTGATAGTGATGGAACATTTGATAGTGATGAATATTGGAATAGCAGGGAACATTTGATAGGGATGAGGAATTGGAATGCGACGGTAGGCGAAGGAAGAGATGGTGACGAGGTGGAGGACTACGGTTTAGGCACGAGGAATGACTGAGGGGAGAAAGCAGCTGAGTTCTGCAGAAGACAGGGTTTAGTCATCACCAACACTTGGTTTAGACACCACAAAAGACGCAGGTATACATGGAAAATGCCAGGTGACTCAGAAAGGTATCAGCTAGACTATATTCTGGTTAGACACAGGTTTATGAACAGTGTAATAAATTTGTACAGCTTCCCGGGAGCGGATGTAGACTCTGACCACAATTTAGTGGTTATGAAATGTAGCGTCCATTTCAAAAAGATAAGCCAGGGGCGGTGGGTTATAAAATGGAATATATATATTTATATATATATATATATATATATATATATATATATATACACACACACACACACATATATACATATATATATATACACACATATACATATATATATATATACACATATATATACATATATATATATAAAAATATCTTTGAAATGGAACGCTCTTCGGCGACACACAAATATATAAAAACACAGATGTAGATTTTTAGAATATAGAGACACGAAGAAAGGACACTCACAATTTGTTATTTGACGTTTTGACAGCTCGGCTGTCATCTTCAGAACCTGATTCTGAAGACGACAGCCGAGCTGTCGAAACGTCAAATAACAAATTGTGAGTGTCCTTTCTTTGTGTCTCTATATTCTAAAAATCTACATCTATACATATACATATATATATATACATATATATATATACATATATATATATATATACACGAGGGTCATCCGGAAAGTAGTACCCGTTCGTGCCGCATGAAGTGCTGACGACGCGAGTAGCCGCTGGACGAGGTCAGATAGCTTCAGTGGCTTGTCTGCCTTCTCTGAGCCAAGTTGCGTGACGCTAGCATTGCCTGTGTTGTTTCTGTGATTGTTTACAATGTTTAAAAAAATTGAGAACGCCGCCAGTTGTGAAGTGAGGGCAGTGATTAAATTCCTCAATGCAAGAAACGTTCGCCCATGTGATATTCATCGCCAATTAAAGGAGGTGTATGGAGACAATGTAATGGACGAGTCGTCTGTTCGGCGGTGGTGTCGCAACTTCAACATGGGGAGGGGGAACACACACGACGATGAGCGTTCGGGGAGACCGTCTGTCATTACAGACCAACTGGTGAGCTCAGTTGACGAATTCGTGAGGAACGATCGGCGCGTCACAATTGATGACATCTGTGAGCATTTTCCCAATGTTTCTCGAACAATTGTTCATGAAATTGTTAAACACCATCTGCATTATGCAAAAATTTGTGCAAGATGGGTCCCTCGCGTATCTCAATGAGCTGGCGGCGAAGGACTATGCAGCAGGAATACAGAAACTTGTCACACGTTATGACAAATGCCTTAATTTGCTTGGAGATTATGTTGAGAAGTAGTTTAAAGTATCCTCTTTCAAATAAAATTTTTTATGTTTGTTAATATTTACTTTTGTGTCTTTATTTCACGAACGGGTACTACTTTCCGGATGACCCTCGTATGTGTATATATATATATATATATATATATATACACACACACACACACACATATATATATATATATACATATATGTATGTACAGTGTGTTTCATGGCACGCATAGCTATGCGTGCCATGAAACACACTGTTCTAATCCTTTATGATTTTGTATGATTGCTATACTACTATCCTATCCTCTTGTGTGTGTCCTGTCTATTACTCCTTTGGTGGGTGAAACAGCTCCCTCACGCCATCTCTTGGCCAAAGAATCAGGGCACTTGGTTGCATAAAGCATCGCAGATCTCAGTGTAAATTATGTTTCCTGGATAGCTCAAGTGGTTAAGAGCCTCTACCTGGCAAGTAGAAAGATCCAGGGTTCAAATCCTGGTCTAGGAAATATTTTTGCATTCGTGATCTGCTTGATTCCGCCTTCCCCACCTCTCCTGTGTTCGTCTTTTATGTGTGTTCCTATCCCTTTTCCTTATATCTGTTTCTATGTAAATGCATACACATAACTCTATCTGTACACATATACATGGGAATATGGTAATTCAGGGGTAAAGCATTAGACTACTGACTACAGGGCCCGCATTAGCTTAGTGGGTGTTAAGTCTAGATAAATCCATAAAGATTCAAGCATCAATTTGAATTGGATTCCTTAAAGAGCCAAATTAGGCAACAACATTATCCTAATTTCTCTCTGAGGCATTATTTCATTATATAATGTACTTATATTTGAAAAAAACTTCCTAAGGATGATAAATGTTGTTATAATTTTTTATTATTGTTCATAAAGGCACCTACCAGGCATTATTGATGACCTAAAATATTTTAAGCAATTTTACCACTCAAGTTTATTTTATTTCATGATGTGATATAATATTTTTCCCTGTGAGATTCATTCAAGTGTGTATGTCACACACTCAAATTTCAAATCTTTGCATTTATAAATATGTGGATACCATTTCAAGAATGGTGATTTATAATGATTAATATTTATTTCAACATCCAACCATTCTGAATGATTAAGGAAGTAATTTTTTCCAAGCCAAATTGTCTGCTTGGATATTTAAAAAAAATCAAATTAGTATATTTTATCGGTTACATTATTTTTGTAAGCATAACAAAATTAAAGTAGCAATGATTGGTGTTTCCTTTTACTTTGAAAAACTGGAAACCTCTTAGGAATATTAACTGTAAGCACTGTTGTTATGAATAGTTTCAGGTGTAACTTTGTGGAATTGTTCAACAATGAATAATTTTTACTTTTACTTTTTTATTTTTCATTTAACTCCAAGTGAAAAATAAGCTTTATTGAGACACACATATATGGCTGTGGGGTTCCATTGTAGATTGGTTAGAGAGGGATGGGTGGGGAGTAAAGAGAGCAGTAGGGTAGAACACCGTCCATGACCGCTAATTGGGAAGTTAGGGACAATTCATATCTCTAACCCACCCCCACAGCCTTAAACGCACAACCCTTGGATAAATATACTTGTGTGAATGTAACTTCTTTGCCTGAAGATGCTGCACCGCAGTGAAACCTAGGTTGCAGTTATGCTTATTTTTCATGACTAGCTCCAAAATTTTGTCTTGACATTATTATTCAGTAGGCACTGTTGTGGGAGTCAAACTTTTTTCCAAAACCAAAGGTGTGAAAATAGGGCACAATTCCGAGATGCATAGCCGTAGTGAACTTACTAGGTATATCCTTGCTATGGACTGAAAGGATTGTGAATTTGAGGAATCATAGACGAGGCAAGCCACATCACAATTGACTTGAGATGGCAGAAGGGCAACATTCGGAGAATCCAAAGTGATCTCTTCCAGCACCAAGTACTTTTCTTGCCCATAAACCTTTAATTGAAGAAAAGGGAAATGAAAGAAACAAGAAAAACAAGTTGTAAATATGAATACCAGGTACTCTGATGATAAAGCTTGTATTTACATAATGCTCAAGATTTTGTTTTTATCCCACTCAACTTCCTTTCTTACGATCATGATTGCATCATTTTTTGCCTTGACGAGGACAACAGATATGGGCATTAGTCAAAAACACTAGCATGATGATAAAATGGGAATATTTCGGCTTTCAAAACAAACCTAAGAAAAAGCCATGGGCACCAGTGCAATATCAATAATATGAAGTAACATTGTGTGGTCTTTACCTGAACAGTGTTGACAACGAATTGGTATTGGAGGGGTAGATCACCAACTGAGGAATCTAGATGAGACGATGCTATAGGTGGGGGATAAGGAAGGAATGACCTGGAATTCAAAAAAAACAAAGTTATTTACATTCTCCCTGAATATTGAAAATTTATTTCAAGAATGTCATAAGAATAATTTATAACTCCCTGTACATAGAATACATAATGATAAATACCATGCCAATTTGTTGTCAATGAGGAGCTTTAGGTGAGGCCCAAGGCATCAGCCTGAAGGCAGGGACACCTTCACAGAATGCAATGCAGTTGCTTAAATTTAAGAGGCACTGGTCAACCAAATGATTAGTAATGGGTAAATATAGGAGACAACAGAACGACAAATATGCCCAGAAACTCTTGATTCATTACAAAACTTACCCCAGAAATACAAAACAATTTTTAGTGATAAACATACATGCATACAACATTCACAGTCATGAGAGAGAAAAACTTTGATTAACTTGCAGCGAACGCAAGAGTATAACGGAACTTACAATTTTCTATTTTTTTGATAGAGCCTTGATATTTTTGGGTACAGTCCTTGATTCACTCACATCTGCAGTTAGGTTTTTACCCCAGGTCATCAGCTAGCTAGCTATTCAGCAGATGGTACCAATGGACCATTACAGATGATTGTAGCTAGACATCCGAGTGAGAAATTTGTTGTTGTCTAAAGTCTTGCCTGTGTAAAGTTGCGTTTTTAATTCAAAACAGCTATTTCTTACTTCAGTTATGGTTATTGAGGGCAGTGAACATGTGAGAATGATTCAAACCTTACACCACAAAGTTGTCGCTATCTTCCACCATGGATTGAGGTGAAACTGCATAAAAACTTACAAAGAGATGTTGTGAACCTAGATTTATTCGTGTAGCCATATTATTGTGAGCATACTCAGGACTTCAAGAGACTTGAAGAGCAGAATAGTGGGATTGGAAACAATATTAAAAGCAAATAATTACAATTTGGCATAAAGACATTAAGATATGAGGGAGCTGAAAGACAAGGTTTAAACTTAGGTGTAAATTTTATAGACAAATTAATTGCACAAGTTGAGGACGTACTGTAACATACACAATGCCTTCAGCCTCATTTAAATGAAACACCATCTGGGCATAGTTGGGTTAAGTTTCAGCAAAACATCATAAAATTATTTGTTAGAGGATATTAATGAAGTTTTTCCACACATTCACTATTAATTGGGGGATAAACCAGAGTTGGCAACATTTTCCCTTTTTTTCCCTAGACCCCTTTCCCCTCAGACAACATAGAGTGGCTTGGTTTTGAACTGGACAGTAAACTAAAACAGGACCAGCACATGTCTGCTAACCTTATAAAACCGTCCAAAGATATTTTCGTACTACTCAAGTTAAAAACAATAACCCAGAGGAACTATTTAAAATGTATTTATTTTGCCTTTTTCCATGTCCATCTTAATTATTGCATGGAACTCCGGGGACCATACCATGAGAGCAAAAGACTTATTTATGCTACAAACAAAATCAGTCAGGATCATTTCAAATTCCAATTCTAGGGAGCACTGTAAATCAAATTTTAACCAACTTGGCATTATGACTCTTTAAAGCCTTTATATTTATAAATTTCTTAGTAATGTCAAAGAAAACCTCAACTCCTTACAAACTTGAGTCAATGAACATCAACATCATACCAGGAAAAAAGATCCTGAACTAGAGGAGCCACAGGGTAGGCTATCAAAAACAAGGAACTCATTTAACATATTAAAGCTGCAATTTGCAAAGCATTAACCTATGGAAGCAAGAAATATTACCTTATCAAGGTTTACTCTTCACTCTTGGCTGGTATCTAAAGCATTTATTTACACAATGAATTTCTTGAGTGTAATACTATTGACATTTATTTCTTATTCTATTGTATTACTCATTAACAAAAAGACTATCACAGTGCATTTATGCCTAATGTCTAATAAATTATATGATCACCATAAATAAAAAAGCACGCTAAATATATGTTTGAATGCCTAAGCCGTTGTAGCTGTAGACCCACATAGATGGGGAATGATGGTTCAAAATGACCATTTTAGGCCATTCAATAACTCCAAAAATTCCTTTCAAAAACTCTCATGCACAGCAGACAACTCTAAAAAAATGTAGAGTACACCACAAAGGAAATAAACTTATGGAGCAACATGTTCCTAAATAAAACAATCTTTGCTGGCAGTCTGTGTACACTCTAGCTATGTACAATCTTCAAATTCCAACTGATCGTGATAGGCTTCAAAGCATTGAAACAAATCGTTCCACTGTGTTACAACCACTCCGATGCATTTTGCTTATGGAAAATCGTTTTCTGAGAACATAGATAGCTGATTGAATATTATTTGCACTACTTTCCAATTCACATCTTCATAACTCAAGGACAGATAATCTTTCAAGGCAGTCCCTTTGGGACCAAACTCACATAAACAAAAATATAAATTAACAATAAAATGGGTTTCAAACACTGCTTTCTGGTTCACCAGGACATATAAACTCTAAGTCACTATGACAACGTCAAACCCTCTCACTGAAAACACAAAGACAAGGTCTTAAACCACACTAATGGGATGTCATGAATACCTGATCACCTTATCAATCTTATGGCATAAGCAAACAAGGACCTTTCTAGTCAATGAGAAGTCTGTGTATTTATTACTGCTGACATCATGGGCAACATAACAACATGGTCAACATGGGTATGATATGTTTCCAATTCTAACCCAGTATCTTTTTCACTGAGAAATTGAAACTATTAGTTTATGAAATGTGGTTATAAAAAATAAACACTGTCAAAGATTTATTTCCCCACTCAACAAACACCTCGCATAGTGGATAATCCACATTACAAACAAAATTATTTTTTTCAATTACTTGCTTAGCGAGGGACTTTTTGCATTGCGGATGATGAGAAGAAGGGGGCCATGAGTGATGAGAAGAAGGGGTTTCCTGGAATGATAGGCCACTTGCTGCTTCAGCTTGTGTCTAGCTTTCATTCTGCTAGTATCATTGTGTCGCTGGTGATCATACAGTTTTACAAACTTGCGTTCCAACATACTATTTGCGCATGGTTTTAAAAATGTCCCCAAAGAAAAAAATGCAAAAAGACAACTAAACGCAAATATAAATAACAGTAGAAGAGAAAAACAAAATCATCGAAGAGAAAGAACAAGGTGTGAGCAAGGCTCATCTAGCATACACATTCATTAGCATTTCTGCAACCAAGTGCTTGGCTGTTTGTGACTGTTCCTGTCGTAATTTCATGTTTAGCGTCCGATGTATAAGGTCAAAAGTAGGCTGTTTTCAGATTAGAGTAAAGAAAAATGAATATTAATGAACTGATTATTAAATTGTTTGCTAAAAGTTCTGGATCAGCGATGAGCTGATTTATTCAACTCTAAGTTCACGTTTTTTTTAAAAGTACTTTTCAGGTTTTCTTTAGTTTATTCTTTCACCACATTCCTGGGAAAGGCACAGACAAATTTTGGCATTCTTAAAGATTTCATAGAGCTAAAAGATCTTAAAATAAAACTAAATAATAAAGATTTCAAATGTCTACCTGCAAAACGTTGACTTCCCACATCCTTTGGGCCCAATCACATGACACTTGAAAACATTCCTGTTTGTCTGCTTTTTGGCCAAATCAATCTTTTTGTCTCTCGTCACTGCAAAGTGATAAAAGTCAAAATAAAATTTGGAAAAAATTCATACAAGACATCATTATGAAAAATTGGGAAAAAGTTTTGCCCGTTGAATTTGAAAAATCCACAAGAACATATAACTGCCAAAATAAGAAGAGATGCAATTAAAGAAAAGTTAACTATTTAACAATGGATAGATAAGAGGTCTTTATTTGGGCAACTACACAATAGCATCAATGCATCCACAGTAATAGAGAAATAAAACAGTCAAATCTAGTTATTTTTAACTTTGTGGAAACAAAACACTATGACTTATGCTTATGTATTTGGCATTTGAATAACTGCTCAAAAGAACTATTTTTTAAATTTATTTTTAAAAAATAACTTCTAGAGTAAAATCAGGATAATTTGTTCACCATCTCTTGAGCTAAAAATTTTGCTAAACTATAAAAACTAATAATTCAAGATTTGTACACCATCTCGAATAGGACCTTTGGCTGCATATACTCAATCAAAATATATGGAAAATCAATGCTCAAAAACTATGGCTTGTGTCCATTCAATGCACAGGAATCAGTGGCCCATTACTCATTCACTCAAGCTACGTAATCTGTTTATGTGTTCTGTGTTTGTGTCCTGCATCAAGTTGACAAACAGGCTGATTCTGTAAGGCCACAATCTGCATCCTGCAGTCAGCAGAGTAACACAATCAGATGCAAGAATACACGGCTACCACACGACTTCACCGACATGACTAGAATATGATGAGACTTGCCTCTTCCTCTGCTGGGAATGCCACGCAACCCAGCAGGCCAAATCTCATAGCAGCTTGGGATATGTCAACGAGGTTTCCCAATGCATTCCACAATAGTGTTTTGAAAAGGAAAACCATCACTTAACCCTTGTAGTGCTAACTTGCGCGTGTGGTACTACCGATATATTGGAGAGGGGGGTACAGTAAAATGTATCTTCGTAGGAAAAATAATATTTGGAAGTTACTATTTTAGATATTGATATACTTTTTGTTAATTGAATATAAATTAAAAATTAAATAATAATACTATTGCTTTGCATAATTTGAAAGATGTACATACTTATTTCAAAGTTATAAATTTCAAACATATTTTTTCATGTTATTATTTTGACTTGAAGACACAAGAGTAATAGAATTTTTTAAACATTTTATAGTAAAACTGCTATTGTTACATTGAAGAAATGTGGGAAATATTATAAGTTAAAAGGAAAAGCTAGCGAATGGCATAACTTTTTGTCAGCCTCCACACAGTCCCACTTTGCCTGATTGTACAGTTTACCTCTGTGCAATGTCATGGCTTTTCCATTATAGTTTAGCTGTTCATTTAGCCCCCACGGCGAGCCAAACAAATGCTGCCAACACTTTTTTTACAATGCATCCCCATTCATGGGACCTCTTCTGGCCATGTTTTTCAGGACAAACAACACAATTTTCAGTATAATAGCAATGAATCCTATTGAGATTCTGCTGCTGTGAATGACGAGATGAATTTGCCACTGCCTCACCCAAGCTTGGGGACAATATTTCATGGGCGGCTTGGAACTGTGCATGATATCTATTAGTTTTGAGTGTAAACAGATTCCATGGCACCAGGATGAAAAACAATTTGAAAAAATGCTATGAGATCTGGAGTCGGTGCGGGGAGCGCATGCTTGGGGCCCTGTATTTCTGCGTTAACTACCGAAGGCGTTAGCACTCCAAGTGTCATGGCCTTCAGAGATTGCATTGAACCCTAGTGGTGGAATTACATCAGTCAAATCACTGATCGTCTCATCTTCTCCTCTTTCCTATACAATTCTTGTTAACACAATGTCAGGGTGGTCACCTGAATCTGAATTCATATCACCACTCAGATGCTTGCTCTCATCATAGTCCTCAGAATAATCATCATCACTTAGTGACAACAAGTATTTCACCAATTCTTCATATACTATATCTTTCAAAGCCTTTTTCAGTGGCCATATCAAAGTAACCAAAATGAACACAAAAATAAAAATGTACGTATTCACTTGAAATCATATTTGATTCAACCGCATGCTTGCAAGGGAAAAACTGCACTGAACCTCATCGGCAAAAGAGAACCAAGTGTATCCTGCGCATACCATCTACTAAGTACTTTCGAATCTCAAGGCAGTAAAAGAAACAAGCCCCATCAGGAGGAGAAACACTTACAATGCCATCACATTACAAAGAGCGTAAATGATTACCTAGGATGGACGGCAAGGGAAAGCAATATAGTATGTTTGCATAGTAATGCTTTCACTAACGTCATATCGCCCAGGTCTTAGCAGTTTGTACCGATACATGTTCATCGTAAGGTATTCAAAAGTTTGCGGAATTGAACAAATTAGCCTTTCAGGAGGACCACAATGGTGTAAAGACCACTAAGTGAAAGTAACGAACATACCATTAGACGGAGCTTTCCCACACATAAGCAGTTCAACATAAAAATTACAGTAAGATTTAAACTTTAAATGAAGTATTTAAAATGGAAAATAAAAATTAGAAAAAAATATGTAAAATAAAGCAGAGGTACAAAACAAAATACAAGATGCCATAAAAAATTAATAAATTATAGCAATTTAAACAATAGCTTAGGTTTGAGCTGACATACATAACAGTTTCAGGTTTACCTTAGTGGAATTCTTTCATTAAGAGGGCAAAAGGAAACTTAACATTTCCACACTAAAGATTTAATATTTCACGACCATGGTTTCGATGCTGTGTGTCATCATCAGGTCATCACCTGATGATGAGGTGATGACGCACAGCATCAAAGCCATGGTCGTGAAATATTAAATCTTTAGTGTGGAAATGTTAAGTTTCCTTTTGCCCTCATAATTGAGCTGATATATCAGCTCATCACACTTTTTGCCAGAGATGCAAGAGCCAATATATGAGCCCACCACGCTAGAAGGGTTAAATGCCCCCCCCCCCCCCCCCCCGGGGTCGGAAGCCTTTGCAGCCGCCTCACTGAGGAACAGATGCTAGGCAGACCTCCTTTCGTCTGGCTCCTAACCTTCGACCTATCTGGCATGGGTGACTCCCCCATTGGCAATTATCATTGCTCCCACCAGCGCTGCTCTAGAGGTAACCAGGACACACAAGTCCTCCCACTGTGCCAAGTTTATTGTCCATAGAGAGGGTAATTTTGGTATTCTACCGTACCAAAAATTATTTCAATTGTATAAAGGTTTCACGTGCGTAATGACATGTAACTCAATCGCTTTTGAACAATATCTCTAATGCAAATATGAAATTTGATGGCATTTACAATCTTTATAATTAACTAATATCAGAAAATTAAAGTAAAATATACTAACATGAAGGGTTTCTATTTCATTTTTTTGCAAATACAATTTTTCAAAATTATTTTGTTATGAACCTAAAAATAATGAGAACCACTTGTCATCCACTTGATTCCCTTTCTTTTCCAACAGTGCAATAAAAATGAGGGAAATAAACTATTTTTAAAAAAAAGATACAATGAAAATTGTACGAAGCAGCACATGGGCATCTGTCAATCATCTTTTAGTTTTAAAACCTGAAAAAAAAAATCAAAGGCTTTGCGACATCATAAAACTTCTCATTACACCATAAATATAAATTCTAATACTATGACAATTTGTTTGAAGGTGTGTGAGATTTTGTTTGCTATTTGAACTGTCTATACTATCCATTCACCAGAACTATCAGAACTGTGATGAGAGAACTGAAGCTAGGATTAGAACTAGACGAGGAACTGAATAAATCTGAAAATGATCTATCAATATATCTTTAGTTGTGAATGAATTTTCACAAATTCCATTAAGTGAAGCCTAAACTTAAGTAGCAGATCTAGATAACTAATTTATCAGAGCTGAACTTTGTTCTTAATTCTAAATGAAGGGCAATCCGATTAAAATCGAATTAATGTTCAGTTAATAAATATTTATGAATTTTTTCTCATTGCCCAATATCATAATACAATGCAAATGTGTACATTTAGGCATTTGGCGTTAGGAGTCACACCATTTTCATAGAAAGGATAATGCACACGTGCCTATAATGCCATAATCCTCTTACGTACATTGTTCTGCCATTGTGATTTGCTAGGTTTGCTGGATTGATCCTTTCCAAGAGTCAAGATGGTTTGTGCTCAACTATGCCAGAAACATCACTCAAAACATTTGCACGTGTATAAGCCATTCAAGGATTATATGAGAGCGATACAATGATGAGTGAGCACACATTTTTCATTCACATAATTGATCGAGCAAAGTTTGAGTTATCTTGTTAGCTTAATGTACAATGCATATTTATTTATTAGTTTCATTGACTTGACTCCAGTGGCAGTCAGTGCAAGTTGAAATGTGCTCAGTTCCCCGTTGGCAACAATGGAGATTCTGAGATGAAATTTTGCTCTTGCCTGAATAAATCATCAGCTGAGACCTATGCAATGCTACATAGGGCTCACAGAGAGCCTATTTACCACTGCAGCACAGCTAGAAGATGGTTTAAAAAGTTTAAAGGGGGGAAACAATCAATTTGAAAGGAAGGCAGATCGAGAGCTACAATCATTGCTCTTACACAAGTAAACATTAACTCTTTTGGTACCAATGTGAAAGAACATCAAATAACATCGAAAGCACCATCAGAAGTATTAAAAATTTTATGAGGAGCCAGCCATTCACACATTGGCAAAATAGAAATTGCACGAGACACGCATTTGTGAATGCTGAGTTCTGTTTAACCTACTGTGAAATCATGATTGCCTAGCAAAAATCTACCGTGAAGTAGATTGCTATGCACTTTAAATTCCAAATCTCCCTGAAGCCCAATGGGACCAATTCCCCAGGGAGAAGAACACCTTTGGGGGAAATCATTTTCCATCATAAGACGCAGGCATGGGTGAAGTGAACCTGTTTCAACTTTAGACTGCTACCACTGCCACAATACTTAAGTTTAAACAATTAAATTTGAACCACATATACATAACACATTTGGTTAACATATAACATAGCTAAATTTTTGCACTATAAATTATGAAAATATAAAAATATATGATCACTCCTTATTGAACGGTCATAATGCATTTAAAATGCTCATAGACAAAATGCATCATTAGACATAGATTTCTTAGGAGGACAGAAAGAGAGCTGAAGTAACCAAGGGAATTGCAACGACTAACCTTGAATTGCAGATAGCTGACTATCATCAGGTGATGTTGTGTTGTAACCAAGATATGCTAAACATTCAAGGGCTGAGCCGATATCCACCAACGTGAGCAAGGACCAACGACATAAATAACCATTCAAAGTGGGCCAACCCTGAAATTAATTCATTCAAAATCAGATCATAAACTCAACATAAACAGTCCTTGAGTTAATTCATAAAGGAAAAAGGTAATTAGAACTGAAACCAAAAGGTTTTAATGATATTTCAACAGAAGAGCATGTTATGGTACCCTTTGAACCCTACCATGGACTAATGCATGAATAACAATTAGGTCCATGGCTCACAGAGTACCTAGTAACGCCTTTGGATGGCTCTGTTTGATGCTTTGTTCTAAGCTAGGTTTGTGAAAAGTTGTCATGAACAATGAGCAGTGTTACAACAATATTGAAAGAATAAGGATGGGAGCCAGAAGTTGGCCATACGTTGAAATATAGGTTAAATTTACTGCCAAAATTTGGTTCAGGTCACTTTTTTGAAGATGTTAAATACATTACAGGCCCCCACTTACTATGGTAGATAATATTGAGAACATAAAATAAGGGAGATAGATGGTAAAATGGATGGAATTGAAATGTCATTATTTTTACTCATACGATTAGAGATCAAGATGCATATGGTTGCAGGCATGAAGGGGACAATTAGTTTTGAGTGTATATATTTTGTGGATACCCTGAATGATTTTTGAATAGACCCATTTAATTACATTGCTCTCATATGATTTGAATACATCCTGTTATTGAATATTGTCGAACGTAATTAACTTCTTTCATGTGATTAACTTTGTTTGAGTGCAAGAGCACACTGATATTCGTGCAGTGATAGTGAATGCATGGTTGGGTACCCACTCCCACATGCCCTTGTGACCCCTCACAGGGTATTTTGCAAATATAGATGAAGCACTGCCAACCTTGAGAGTGGCAAATCCCCACCACCGTCTAGGAATTCTCTCAGCCTCCAAGTGGCAAATGTTTACCACTTAGCAGAACCGCTGCAGGATGCTGCTAACACAATCGAGCCAGCAATCACATATTATTTCCAATTCCCGGTTTTCAAGGATAAAAATTTATTTTCCTAGGTTTTGTGCAGCCATTGTACAAAAATAATGTGTTTACCGATGCAGTGGTAGGTGGGCAGTAGTTTCGTATTGCAAAAGTTGGCTAATCTGATTAACTGCAAGTATGTCCCTTCAATGTTTTTTTGTCCAATTCTTCACCCCTTTGCAGAATACATAACATTCAAAAACTGCTAGTTTATAAAAATCATTAGGCTAGTCAATCATATTGAATTCAAATGATGGAAAAACATTATCGTTTTGCCTTCTACTGTCCTCTAGTCATGTACTTTGCGGTAAAGTAATAGTAATTTTTTTATGTTAATTCAGTTTTCACAGAAGAAAGAAAATGAGCCTTTGCTGCATATAGTGACACAACAACAAAATAAGAAAATTTCCAGTTGTGCTCAACCAATAGATGCGAGACTTTCTCCTAATTATTGGTATGAACATTATTTTAGGATAACAAATACAAGAAATTTTAAATTTGGTGAGAAGTAGTGATGAGCAACTGCTAAAATGCTATGTGGTAAACGATGTGCACATGAAAAAACTACAAAGAAAGAATAGTCCTTTCAAGGCTGATGACATGTAAATTAGGCATACGCAAACATACCAGCGGGGTTGTGGGTGACAGGGCCCGGATGGCAGGGCAATGACCGTCAACGCCTGGTCTCTGGAAGGGGCAGCATGTGGAAAAGGGGGGGACAGGGGAGAGCAGCACTTCCAGCTCAGATGGACTGAGGGCGCCATCATGGTCACGGTCGGCACCCTCAAAGAGACGAGTGAGGAAGTCCTGCCCCACAGGCGATAGCTCCGTACTGCATCCACTCTCCACTCGAAAGCTGATATGCCAATAAATTAACATTGCTATTTGTGATAACGTAGATCTTTCATGAAAATAAAGTTTCTATCACAACAGATTCAAAGTACTCTGTGAGGCATGAGGAATGTGTCTCCTGGAACACATACCTCGGAGTAAAAGAATGCTTGGATATGTAACCTACATACTCTTTGTTAGTTAATTTCATTTAGGTTTATCCAAAAAGAGTCGAGCTTTTGATTGAGTTGCACTTAAATGATTGACCAATAATTCACTAAAACTGTAAAATTATGTTATTGCGAGAATAATTTAAAATATATGTGGGCATCTGTTACAGAGAAACAAAAGAAAAATGCTTCAAATCAATTTGTATATGCGAGACAATACCATCACATGTAATTTCATTCAAATACGACTAAAAAAATAGTAAACTAATGAATTTACAGCTCAAAAAGCATAGAGCAAAAATGTGTTTTTAAACAGTAAAATAAGTAACTTTATTTTCCACACACTATTGGTCACGGTTCATTTCATATAACCATCCCTTACACTTTGCTCATCACATAAGGCTTATAAAACTATCCACGCATCACAGATGATGCCTTGGCATAATGAAAACCAGACCGGGACCAACAAAATATCTGTGGAAAACAAAGTTATGAATTTGAATATGAAACAAATTCAAAAAGTGATGCCAGTCACCACTGATTTGATGCTTTGAACCAAAATACTTTATCTCACTTTGGTCTTAGGTAATCCAGCGAGACATCCAGAGAGTCGTCATATCCAAATTTTCTGAGCACAGTCCATGTCGTCTCATTGCGACCCCTTTGTATGAAAAGGCAGTGAAGGAACAAGAAACCTAAAAAGAAAAAAAATTCAAATTCATTTATTCAAGATTCAGGCGAAGTGTGTACAATTTGGATGCGGATATTACAAAGCAAACTTAGTGGGAGGCTTTATCTATGAAGCTGAATAAATGAACATTACCGGGGAGTGTGACACAGTCATTCTGAATGCCGTCTGGGGAGGAAGACGCAAGGAGGAGCTTAAGATTCCTCAGGACGTGTGGTTGAAGGGGTGCTTGGAAGCAAAGTCTCTGGAAGCCATCTAATTCCTCATCAGATAACAACCCATCACAGTCTGCATCACATATCTACATTTGAGATGGGAGAGAGGGGATTATCGAAGATTTCAACAAATTCAAACACCAACATTCTCAATCTTCAAGTAAAACTAAACTTGTAGTAGACAACCTATTACCCTTAAAAACATCTCAATGAATAATTCTGGTGGGGAACGGAAATCCAGAATTCATCACTAAGCTTATTACATTATCTTCCCTCAGATGAAACACAAGATGAAATATCATTCTATTTCTAACTAGAGTAAATGTCATTTAATAATTTGAAAACCATATTAAGTTCAATTACAGCAACTCTTTTTAATCAATTGTTCATTAAAAGCTTAAAACTGGTAATTTAAAAAGAATACAGTTATACTCACTTTAAATATTCTTATTAGTGCTTCTTTACATTTTTCTGTTAGCTGAAAATCAAATGGAATATGATTTAAAATTCAAATCGTAGGTTCTAATCATTAACTAATACTCAAGATTGACTTTAAAGTGGAGAAACACTTACATCCTGTTCATCTATTAGGTATAATGGCGCAGTGGGGTGCAAAACAGCTTTCTGCGCATAATAGAACATCTCTGATATGTTCTTTAAAGTTTTAGCTGAGCACTGTAAACAGAAAACGTATACACTTGAATACTCCACAGACGATAACAGTAAAGTAGCTCAAGCAGAGAAAAATATTTGAGAAAGCAGAGAAAAATATTTTTCTGCCCTGCAAATTTATGCATAAAATTCAAATAAAGCGAGGCCATGTCCTTAACATTTTTAGCCATTCTCAATTAATGCACACTTTTCAATTCAATCAATTCACACTACAGAGGATTTGTTCCTGTTCAGCTTTTGTTTTTCCAATTATGCACATTATGCTAAGTGTCTACATGAATTGGATTGCCACCACAACATGCCAATGTCATTCAGGAATAATATTACAATAAAAGGGACTCAATGTCTCCCATTCTGCATTGACATATTGACAAACAATCGTAAGATGATCATTCAGGTGAAAAGCACTACCTCTATACAGCTCTCAATTTCTGGATACTGCTCCATTATTGATAGCACCATCTGGAATGAAGGAAATGTCATGCATTAGTCATGCCTTTGATGATTTTGCAGCTACAAATTACCCCAGTAAAACCTTGAATCTCTATCCTTGCATGGAACTGCAATCAGGGGCCGAGAGCGAGTTAAGATGGGACCGTTCACTACTTTGGGGGCACATTCCACCATGGAATCATCAAGAAAATGTTTTCAACTAAAGTTTTGAGTTTTCCCTGGGTTCAGGTGCCAGGGCGTGCAGCTCAAATTCACCAATTCTATTTGTGACTTTTTTTTCATTAGGGGTGTAACTAACTACCCCTGGGTGAAATTTCTTCATTGACACGAGGTATTTATACAACAGGTCATTCTGGGGATACCCGCAAAATGCTCACTTCCCCTTAGAGTTCTCAATTTGGCAAGACTCGCATCAATACAAGGTATACATATAAGACCATTAAAATATTTGCAGGAACCATTTGCATCCCAGCAATGAAGGATTTGATGTGTTCCAATGAGTGAAAATAATCCGAGAAATCAACCCGAAGGTTGGCAGGTGATATGCGAGGGTGGAGCTCATCTGATACTATCTCTGCAGAATAAGGAATTCACACATTGGTTGGGGAGACAGGGGCTTTCCCTGTAGTGCTCATGGCTTCCCAGGAAGATCAGTCACCCAAAAATCACACAGGTTAGATAAAGCTGAGATGTCGGCTGGAATCAAACCTAAGCCTTCTGACAAGTAGTCAAATGCTCTCCCTACTGGACTTCCACAACCCTCCCTCTCCATACAGGAAATATGAATTTGAATTTTCATTCCACTGATAATTCCTAGTGTTCCATACTGTTCTTATTTTTCTATTTCATTTTAAACACACACATTTTCTCAAGTTCCCTTACCTACATTATTAATTGGTAGTATACTGTTTAAGGTAGGTTTTCGATGGACAAAGACTGAATATCACTGCATTTTTTACCTTCATCGAACAAGAGACACCCTGATACCCAGGGTGTGTCTTGTTATATCTGTAGATATATAAAACTGTTCAAATCCACATACTCTCCACTTCCTATTAATCCATCAAACAGCAGGCCCACTCCCCTGCCTCACGGTCCTCCCTCAGACCACACATTCCATCCCCAGGCCAAATACACTCACGTCCACTTTTCCTGCCTCCCCTGGATTTCTCCCGACAATCCTATCCAACAACTCCCCTCCTTCACCATTCCAACCACTTTTTCATTTCTTAAATACAGTGGCAGGCTTTGATTCATGGAAATTAATTTTTTTAAATAACTTAGGTTTGAATATTTTCACCATACTTTTATTATAATGTACAACCTACATTTCAATGTAAGTACATCATCTTCAGGGGCATACAAACATGAATCAGCCCCCCCTTCCCTGATATGTGAATTTAACACGCCGTTGAGCTTAGTACTGAGTGAATTCTATTGTCACCTACCACACAGACTTTTGGATTGATTACTGTTTTTATGGTTACTTAATATCTCAGAAAATTTCCATGGAGGAAAAAACACTTTTTTAAATTTATCTCTAGGGAAATGGTTAGCGGTTGAGTAAGAAAATTTCCGCAAGAGAGGTAGGTCCCACCATTTTGTTGCATTCTTTCTTGGTGGAGAGAAATGGTAATGGTATCATAAATAGGGGTCTTTGTTTGTTTCCCTTTCTTATAATTGCATAAATTCACTTTTTTCTCATCTATTGTGCGAAGGAGTATAAAACCTATCAGTTTGGTACAGTGTGGTTGGTGCACTGACTCCACCCACCAGTCCTCCTCCACCCCCTGGGTCTTGCCTGCTTTGCTTGATGTGCCCCTACAGAATGGTTCTTTTGGAGTAGAGAAATTGCAAAAGATATTTTGAAAGCATTAACCTGTGTTTCTTGCAAATGACCGATTCAGGTGCACTGTTTTCGTGCTATGTATTTTCTCTGAAATCACTTGGATGACAAATTTTCCAGGATACAATATTAATCAGTCAAAAAAATGACCATCAAAGGAAAGATGGAATCATGTGAAGCAATGCATTTGTATTACATACGGGGTGCGGTGCTCAAATCCGGACAAGTTTCAATCCGAATTTCCCGCCATATTGTAGTTCCACTGGAGGTCGCGATTGGCGTTCTTGAAAGCTATAGGCATCTAGTAACCAGTCATAACCTCAAAATGGCCGAGATGTTACGTACAAGTGCGGAGTACAATCAAAGAGCCGCTATTTTCGAAAGTGTTCGCATTGGCCATTATATTTCAATATAGTTTGATTCTTCTGGTACCCGAGATCAACTGTTTCCGATATTGTGGCTAAGTACAATGCTTTGGAGAAGTCTGGGGAAAGTTTCGCTTATCCAGTGAGGAAATCTCATTCGAGGAAATGCGTGCTTGTCCGGATTCAAGCACCACACCCTGTATTTTGTCCAGAGCGTAAACTAGTATCCAAGAATGCATGAGAAATCAAATTTAAATCCAGCCAGGAATGCAAGTCCCATGAGGGGTATATTGGTGAAATGTGCTCACTGCAATTGAATAAAAAATCACCATAATCAGCCTGAAGATTGATTGGTAGAGTTCTCTAAACACCAACTAATGACTACAGCTTGTGACATGCACATATAAGATTAAGGGAGCCAGTTCCCTCCCTTGTACTTTCTGTGGTTTCTCAGGAAGATCTGGTGACCCAAAGAATTAACGCAGACTGAGTTAGCCCAATGATGTCCTAAGCCAGTGTGAATGAAACTTAGGTCCTCTGGTAGGCAGCAGAATGCTCTACCATACTGGACTACCACCACGCTTACTCCTGTAGCTCATTCATTGCATTGTGGTGCAGGCAATACATGATGAAGTAAAAGGATGGCAAATGATGACATGGACGCATTGACATTAAGTTACACTTTCAAAAGGTGATGGATTTTGCATCATACAGGTGTACAGTAGAGTGGCTTTTCATTTCTTAAACACGTTCATAACCAAACATGTAAATAATATTATACAATGGTGATTACCCCTGAAGATATATAAATTATGTGATATTCAAGAGAGAAACCTTAAAAACCATAGACAATGAATTCATTCCCAAAACAATCGCCATAAATTCTTAAAAAAAATACCTTTCCAAAACAGAAATCTCAGTGAGAATGAGCTTCTGTTTGGCAGTGTGTTGGAGAGAGACAGGTGAAATGACGCATGGCAAAAGTCATGAAGTGCTGATACCCCACTACCAGACATTACATAAACAGAATCACAAGGTAGTGATGGCCGGGTAAAATGAAGGGGTCAACTCACGTCAATGGAGGGCTCATCCACAAGGTCTACTTTGTTTCCCACCAAGATGACGGGCGGTGGTGGGAGGTGGGGGGGTGGGTGTGGCTGCAGAATCACCTCTCCACCATCAAGGTCACCCTCAACATCAACCTCAATGTCCTCCTCATCCAATGGCCAGCACGGACAAGGCTCGGGCCACATGGGGTCGCAGCACCGTCGAATCATTGGAAGCCACCTGAAAGCAACATCACAGCTTGTGCTCACTAGCAGTCAATCAATACGGCACAGGGGCATAAACAGCAAAGGATGACTTCCTTTTCTCTTTCAGGGATACCAGTGGCAAGCAGAAGTTTCATTTTCTTGAGTTCTAAGTTTTTAAATCATTACTCTAATTTTGCCAGGCACCCAGATTCACTTGATTAGTCTATTTGTCATCATAAATGTCCATTGCTTGCACAGGAATGAAACATTGGGAATTGCAGACTTCTACGTATTAACTTTCAAATACGTACACCTTAATGAATAATAGTTATTTCAAGTCTCAGTAAGTGAAGGACATGCATGAAACAATCAGTGAACTTGAAAGATAAAAGAAGCATTCAGGGGCATAATGGGTGAAATTAGTAAATGGAGGAGCAACTCTTTTTAATCAGGATCGGCACAGGACCGCAGCAGTGTGCGTGGTGCCAATCAACCAGCCTCTGTTCGTTCATTATTTTAAAATCAAGATCAGTTTGGTAACTAAAGACAGATTCAAGAGACCTGAATTCGATCGATTACTTCATTCTGCAAAATGAGGGCAATGCAGTGTAGTTATACATACATGGAATTCCTCATTGACCACAATAACCATTGACATGCAATTACATCTATTCGGCACTTTGTGCATTTATTTTTAATACGAATACAATTTTTAATTAACATATATAAAAAAAAACCATGAACACAGTTATCAACCCGAAGGTCGGTTTAGTAGGTGATGGTAGAGATCACCCAGTACTAAGCCCTTTATGGCGTGTGAAATTCACACATCAGGGTAAGGGGGCCAGTTCCTTTCCCTGTGCCGGTTATGGTTTCCCAGAAAGACCTGGTACCCGAAAAATCACTTTAGCTTGGGTGGAGCTGCAGGTGCCCAGAGTGCCTTGCCCGGGAATCGAACCCGGGACCCTCTCTGGTCAGCAGTCCAACGCTCTACCCACTGGACTACCGCGACCCACTTAACATAAATATATACTATAAATTTTCGAATCCTCCCTACCATTCAGATTACTAAGATGTTGATATTGAAGATATGTCATTATAGAATGAGATGGCCTGTATTTAATGGGATGATACTGACCCTGCTCAGTCTCTTATGCCATTTAAACCCTTCAGGAGAATGGTAGAGGAACTCTACTACTGCTCTTCAGCTATACCTTATAATTACCATGTATTTGGGGGATTGAGTACAAGTGGTAGATTCTTCCACTCTCATGAATTGAGGCTGCATAGCCAATGGCCCCAGTCAAAAATTAACATTTGTGCAGAAATCAGTGAAAAAGTTTTCAAAAACTACATTCAGATTGCTTAAAACTTACTTTTCTGCAGCAAAAAAAACTATGGTGAAACTAAAAAACGATTCAAATCTTATCAATTCTTGGTGAATAGACCGTATAACCTATCTTATCTATGTGATTGATTTCATTTACTCTTTCTAGTCTATAGCTCTATTTTTTTAGATCACGTCTAGAATTACCTGCCCTATCGATTTATCTTATCATCCCAGAGCATTGAATACAGATTTACAAATGGCTTTTGTGATAAAAAACACATTCTCACAGATATGCATTACCTTGTGGTGACTTTCTGAAGAGACTCACTGTCATTGGCTGCATATACAACACAAACGACGTGAGCTCTTCTTAATTCAGCACAGAGCATCTCCTCATTCTGCTCAACAGCTGCAAGGGAATTTATGCATATTAGAATTAACATTCATAATCACCATTCAATAAACAAAAATATTTAAAAAAGCAATATATACTACTATTATTATAAAGAATGAATGTTCATACATATTCCCTTTTTACTAATAATGATTACAATTTTATGGCATCTAAGGTCCATAATTGAATAATCAGAAATTTATCAGTGCTACTTTTTCCTATTGCTTATAAGGAGGGCTTAAAATTTAGACAGTGCAGTTTAGTGAAAACTTCAGTAATATGGAGGATTAAATGGAATTGTGTCTTACAAGTAGACAAAAATGATATTTTTGTACAAATCAGGAAATAATCAAATTTCTCTAGAGGCCAAGGTTAACTGATTCATTGGGAAAGGAAATAAAAAAATATTAAAATTAGATGAATTATGTAGAAGGCAGAGCTGCTTAAACACAGGTATTATTGAGAACTGGGAAGACAGGCTAAAAATACCTGGACATGTCTCAGTAATCAACCGACTGTTTAAATTACATCCTGACAGAGGTTTTTTACCTATATCCGAGCAATCATCAGGATTGTTCAGATTTGGGAAAAAATAAAACCTCTCAAAGGAACATTTGTTGAAATGTAAAAACAGCAAATAGGTTGAAAAAGCCAAAGAAATGAGTCAATAGGATTAGAGCCATTAAGGAGTATGACAGCTGTATTCAAGGTGGTGGTCACAATTCTCTTTAAAGAGGGCTCTGGCAAACTATAGTAATAAATGACTATTACCACAGTATTCTAAGAATTATATAAATCATTAACATCAGTCTTTTATTCCTGAGATGGGTTGACTGCAGCCTTCCCTTCTTTTCCATTTAGTGTCAATCGTCCCTCGATAGCTTCTCTGTTTTAGGTCCTCTTTGAATTGTTCTATCTATGTAAGTGCTTATTTCAAGCCTTCTTCATGGGATCTTCCCTTCAATTTGCTCTTCTATTATGTTTTTAACGAATCCACTGTATCCCATGGTGTGTCCAATCCATGACCTTCTTCTTTGCTGTAGAGCCCTCCACGTAGTCCTTTCCTGTTCTATATACTTTCTCATTCCTCACTTTGTCTGTCCACTTGAATCTTCGGCATTTTACTCTTCAGCACCATGTCTCTAACACATAGAATGCCATGCTCCATACCAATGTTTTGGATGAACTACTTTCTTGTTTGAATCTTCAGATCCTTTGAACATATTACTTGCCTCTGCTTAATGAGCACTTCCTTAGCTAGAGCAATTCTTCGCTTGATGATGGTCAAACTCCTTCACTCCCTAATTATATTAGAGCCCTAGGCCGATGAAGGATTCCTCCGACCCTAGTTTCACTCCTTGAATTACGAATCTGTCTTCAACTTCTCTCCCCACACAATCTTTTTCTAAAAAAAATCATTAATGTTTGAATTTAAAGAAATACATGAGAAAACTAACATGATTTCCAGGATATTTTTCCAGTTCTCACAGTCAAAATGTAAGTCAATACAATGTATTTCATTCCCTAATTTCTCTAAGGTTCTGAGTGACTGTAGGCCACTAATTTTAGACAAAAGTACCCCCTTCTATGGTCACGAGCTTGAAAGGGTTGGGCTACAGTCATCTTTTTGGTTGGTTATCATCTGTCCCAGACCCTTAATCCATCTCCTTCAGGAATCCTCTGGATGTTTTGTGAAGGGCATAGTCCTCGCATCATGAGCACTCAAAGAAAAATGGAAACAATGCTGTCAAGACTCCACCCCATTGTAACTGAGGTGCTTAACAAATTTCGAGCTAACACAAGAAGTGGCAAATATATTTCGAATGGATAGAAGAAAATGGGCATAGTAGTGGAGAGGTTGCGGAGAAGAATTACATTAGCAATAGAAGCATGTGCAAAAAGGAGAGAATGGATGTACCTTAAGTGAATTGTTGGATGTGAATTAAAAATAAGTACCAGACTTGTACTAAGAGCGTAGTACTGCGTGGATGCAAAACATAGCCTTTTGAGGCAAGAGGATTAGTGTTGGAGGCTTTTGAAATGTGATGTAGCAAAGAATACAGAAAATAAATTGGACAGAGAGGTTGATGAAAGCTGAAGTTTTAACTTTCAAAGTTGATGGGGGAAAATCTGAAAAGGCAGAGGAAGTGGATGGAGGATAGACTGAAAGGTAATAGGATAGTGAAGGTCATAAAACAAGGAAGAATGCTGGGTGAACAGAGCAGAGGAAAAAGATAATAGAAATTTTAGACAGCATGATGGCAGGTAAAAGCTATGAAGAAATGCAGGAGGGAACAATGCAAGACCAGCGTGAGGAAGTACTCATGATATGCAGACACTCATCTTTAAGGACCATTCAAAACCCAACTCATTAGGTGGGACACCTTGAGTGAAATGACTGCCTGATATGGGCACGCCATGCGCAGAAATCAAACACGACCTGAGACATTCCTTCACAGCTGATCACCAACAAAGTTAACAAAGGCTTCCTTAATCTACTCTCACACAACTTACTCAAGAAATTGCACGATAAACTGCCTCACCTGAGGATGTTTATCGCGCAAAATTCATCACTGCTTCTTCTCACCTGAGTAATCAACAATGTGAGTTGGTACATTTTCAGGGGTGACATCTGCAGGAATAGTAATTTCCTCAGCCTTTGCTGGGAGGACATTTCCAATTCTAATGCCTTCATCCCCTTCTCCTTCTTCACCCTCGTCTTCATCCTCGGGGAATTCTTCAGCCACCAAGGACAATATGAGAGACGTCTTCCCGACACCACGCTCACCGACCAAAAGTATGCGGACACCTTCCCTTTTCCTCTGTGATCCCCGCCCATCTCCTCGAGGCGAGGAACCTGAATCGGCAGACGCATCCCTTCGGTGGAAGACCATGCTTGAATTCCTGAAAAGAAACATCAGCACATGTACACACAAATTTACTCACACCAAATATACATATTACATTCTGACTTTTAATCCAGCTGTTCATGTCCATGTGCCACACCAACGAGTCAATTAAAGTACATATAGTACACTCCAACTAAAAATTCAACAATGGAACTTAATGCGGGGCTCTCTTCGTCAAGGCCTGGGTTTTATTTTGAGGGCAGCATTGAATTCCTCATAAAGACAGTTACGTACAATTCAAAAATTGTTTGGAGCTAATGGATAGGCTGATTAACCATCAGCCACTGTTGAGAGTCATTATTTGGAGTTCAATGATGCTTTTCTCTGACTCCCTCCTTAGGGAACAGATAGCATGCATTTGCGGTGTTAATTAACCATCTATAACACAAATTGAAAACACTATTAGCACTAAGGTCTAAGAAAGGTGAACTTTGACATTTTATGCTCTTACAACCATTATAAGATCCCTCTGCTTTGCTTGATTGGCGTTTCAGCATTCCCACTGTAATATAACATGATTAGTAATGAAAGCAGTACATATTGATCATTAGCGATAGCAGATCACACTTTGAATGCATCATTATGCCAAAACATAGTTCTTCATAATTACGGCTACATATGAATTGATTTTATGTTGCTCATATAATGAATCCAGAACACAAGAATACTTTATGCAGAGATTCTTTTGAATGCTAACAGACCCTGAATTTTCTGACTCAAAAAATATATTAAAAATGTTCAAGTTTAGATAAAATTATTATGCAAGCAATACTAACATCCTGAACATAAGTATATTGATGGTTTTCTAATCCTGTTTAGAATTTTTGCAGGAGATAATATATTGATAAGATTTATCAATTCATGCACCGAATTAATGGAGAGGCCAGACAAAAGGTTTACTAACTACTTACCTAAGAAGTTGCCACAAATTTATCAGTTTCGTCAAAATTTTGGGTCCCCATCTCAATCAGCACGCTGAACAAATACCAGGCTGTAAACAATATTGCCCCAAGCTTTGCAAAATTGCCCTCTCTCATTTTTCTTAAGTCATCTCTTCATTTCCTTCATTGAATGTGCATGACTGACTTGTACACAAAACATGAGTCCACATTATTTTCCCCACAATAAGTGCACACTGCAGAGCTCATTACAAAAAACCTGGGAGTACTTGCTAGAGTTGATGCATATGGTCTGATTTAAGGTGCATCCCTTTTGGTGACAAGATATTCTACACAGCAGATCCATCCATTAAAGGCAGGTGTGTAAGATGTATCCGCATGCAGTTTCAAAATCATAAATAGTATAAGCCAATGGCAGAGCTACCTGAACTTTTTAACAGCAGCTAGGCTTCCACTGTTCCACCCTGTGCACAGTTTCTTGAAACTATCATGCATGAAGAATTTAGGGCGTCTATTAATTGACATAGAACTATTTCAATACTGCCTTGCTATTTCACAACGAGTGAGCCGGCCACAGCAATCGACATCAACCGAATGACTAACTGAACATCACGGTTAAAACATTGAAGTTTGAACCTCGTTACTTCCCACACGACTTCTCATAATGAAAACTCAACAATAGCTATAGAAAAAAGAAATGCGGGTAGCATATAATATCGCAACAATATAATGTTCTAATAATATCTTCTCATGGTTAATTGAGTATTCAATAGCTTACTTTAGAATAAAATGTCCGTTTCTAGTCACATCTATATCTTGCTAATTTACTGTCACCCTAATCATTAATTCCTTCCATACAAACCCTAAATGCCGCTGCCTTGAAGCAAACCCAGGCTCACTTTCATATTCAAAGATTTTATGAGACAAGATTATCATTTTACCCTTGGATATGATGATCTGCCATAGAAATTAGGATAATAATGGTTTATCTAAGTGGAACACTACTACTTTCATTCGTTAATATCGAATTCTACCAAGATATGTGATTGACAAAATATATTGAAGACAATAAAAGATCCCTCAATGGTAATAAAAATAATAGAAACGGGGCGGAAGTTTAATTGCAAGAATGAAGCTGGGAGTTCAAGCAACAAGCAGAATTTAATCACGAGGAGCTAAAGCGTACCACCTAAAACAAATTGGGGATCAGAGACGGTTGGCTCATTTGTGTCGTGGTAAATGTATTCGAAAACAAAATGTGTTTTTAAATTAATCATTGATACAAAAAATAAATGATACACAGCCTAAGTGCTAATAATACATGGGAAATGTTGCAGAATGGAAAAAACAAGTTCTTACGAAAGATAAAAATGAAATTCTAGTATATGAATGCATACAAAATTAACTCCATTTAATTTTGGGAAGCTCGACCTAAGAGATCGGTAGTAAGGAAATATTAGCTATTCCAAAATGCTGGTACCCAAAATTAATTTAAATCACGAACATCTATTCAAATGACTAAATGAACAATACTTTAAACAAAGGGAAATGCACAAATTGGTAATAATACCTTCAAAGATTTACTTACCGGACCTGCTACTGGGTATAGCTTGCGAAAAATCTGCAGCCAATCCAATTTATTTTGAAATAATTGCTTTGTTAAAACTCATTTCACAAGTTTGCATGAATGCCTCTACCCCAAAAAGCAACTACCAGAGTTACCCGCAAAACTTCTTAACACATAAATATAGGCAATATTCCGGTTGATAGACATACATTTGAGAAGGAAAAATTATACGGCTTCTACATTAAAGGAATAGTTTACATCCGTTGCTCCCAAACTCGAAATGCCAATATATATGTACTTGACATAACGGAATAGCTAAAAACCGGCACAAAATCCGAACGAATGCAGACAGCTGAATCAATCTTAATTTCTTACAATTCTCAGATCGACATATCGCAAAACAGAAAACATGAAACAATTCGAATATCAGAGTTCGTTTGTTTTATGTGCGGTGGGCTTTGATTAACGAAAATGGTAATGTGGTTTTCACGACGAGGGTAAAACCCTGGAATTGAGGAAACACTCAGCAGTTCAGGGAAGCAGAACTATATTCGTGGATTATCGAATTCTAAGATGAAAAGTTTCAATGTGGGGGTCAATTCGTGGCGGGGGGTTGCACCGTCCTATTCCACGATAGAAATAGATAATATAAAATGTCAAACCGGTAAATTCTGGCGAATCAATCGTTCCAATTGTAAATTTTGCTTTAAACCTATGAGATGCGCGGAAATTAAAATGTACGAAGAATGAGTAATATAATTCGGTCAAGTATCACTTTGGGCTTTTTCAAAATTTCCGTTATTTAAATTATAAGTTATATGAACTCATATTAGACTTAACTGAACTTGGCCCACGACGAGCTAGCCCACGGCTATCCACCGGCCGTTGGAGATCTGGATTTTTCAGTCATACCAACGTAAATATTTTTGCACGACGTAACTAAGTAAATCCCCTAAACCATTGCAATAATCCGACTACAACGGACACACTAAACCCAGTGATACTCCCTGTAACCACTTGCAATTGTAAGACCAGGATGAATTATGTAGTAAACGATATAGGGCCCTAGAATGAACTCTACACTGAAGTTAGCCCAAGCGGGAAGTCGTCTTTCATATCAAAAACTATGAGGTCCTAACGAAAACGTTTTCGACAATATCTGCTGAACTACAGAAGTACTTTTCTTGAAAATCACCAGAAACACTCGGCAATCCCTGCTCTATCACGGCATAGGCATAAAAACCACATCCATAGGCTAATGTAGCATCCAGGGCCCAGTGCAGTCCAAAGGGTCGCCCTTTCATACCAAAAATAAGAAATTACTTAACAATATCTCCTAAACTAGAACATTTTTTTCTCTAATTTTCACCATACACCCTGAGCTACACATGTACTTCAAGCAGTCTTTCGCTTACCCCATGCTCCTGGCCTAGTTTAGTAACCAGGGCCCTATTACCTCACCTCAGTCGTCATCTCACACGAAAAAACACAAAGTACATCACAATATCTCCTAAACTAGAACATTTTTTTCTCTAATTTTCACCATACACCCTGAGCTACACATGTACTTCAAGCAGTCTTTCGCTTACCCCATGCTCCTGGCCTAGTTTAGTAACCAGGGCCCTATTACCTCTCCTCAGTCGTCATCTCACACGAGAAAACACAAAGTACTTCACAATATCTCCTAAACTAGAACATTTTTTTCTCTAATTTTCACCATACACCCTGAGCTACACATGTACTTCAAGCAGTCTTTCGCTTACCCCATGCTCCTGGCCTAGTTTAGTAACCAGGGCCCAATTATCTCACCTCAGTCGTCATCTCACACGAAAAAACACAAAGTACTTCACAATATCTCCTAAACTAGAACATTTTTTTCTCTAATTTTCACAATACACGGTAGGCTACACATGTACTTTCAGCAGTCTTTCGCTTACCCCATGCTCCTGGCCTAGTTTAGTAACCAGGGCCCAATTATCTCACCTCGATCGTCATCTCACACGAAAAAACACAAAGTACTTCACAATATCTCCTAAACTAGAACATTTTTTTCTCTAATTTTCACCATACACCCTGAGCTACACATGTCCTTCAAGCAGTCTTTCGCTTACCCCATGCTCCTGGCCTAGTTTAGTAGCCAGGGCCGATTAAAAGTGACTACGACACGACACTGAACTTGGCCCACGGCAAAGGGTTATCTCAGCTGATTTTCTAAGAATTTCAAAATATCTCCTAAACTGGAACATTTTTTTCTCTAATTTTCACAATACACCATAGGCTACACATGTACTTTCAGCAGTATTTCGCTTACCCCATGCTCCTGGCCTAGTTTAGTAACCAGGGCCCAATTACCTCACCTCAGTCGTCATCTCACACGAGAAAACACAAAGTACTTCACAATATCTCCTAAACTAGAACATTTTTTTCTCTAATTTTCACCATACACCCTAGGCAACACATGTACTTTAAGCAGTCTTTCGCTTACCCCATGCTCCTGGCCTAGTTTAGTAACCAGGGCCCAATTATCTCACCTCGATCGTCATCTCACACGAAAAAACACAAAGTACTTCAAAATATCTCCTAAACTAGAACATTTTTTTCTCTAATTTTCACAATACACCCTAAGCTATACATGTACATTCAGCAGTCTTTCGCTTACCCCATGCTCCTGGCCTAGTTTAGTAGCCAGGGCCGATTAAAAGTGACTACGACACGACACTGAACTTGGCCCACGGCAAAGGGTTATCTCAGCTGATTTTCTAAGAATTTCAAAATATCTCCTTAACTAGAACATTTTTTTCTCTAATTTTCACCATACACCCTAAGCTAAACATGTACTTCAAGCAGTCTTTCGCTTACCCCATGCTCCTGGCCTAGTTTAGTAACCAGGGCCCAATAACCTCACATCGGTCGTCATCTCACACGAGAAAACACAAAGTACTTCACAATATCTCCTAAACTAGAACATTGTTTTCTCTAATTTTCACCATACACATTAGGCTACACATGTACTTCAAGCAGTCTTTCGCTTACCCCATGCTCCTGGCCTAGTTTAGTAACCAGGGCCCAATTACCTCACCTCCGTCGTCATCTCACACGAAAAAACACGAAGTACTTCGGAATATCTCCTAAACTAGAACATATTTTTCTCTAATTTTCACAATACACCCTAGGCTATACATGTACTTTAAGCAGTCTTTCGCTTACCCCATGCTCCTGGCCTAGTTTAGTAGCCAGGGCCGATTAAAAGTGACTACGACACGACACTGAACTTGGCCCACGGCAAAGGGTTATCTCAGCTGATTTTCTAAGAATTTCAAAATATCTCCTAAAATAGAACATTTTTTTCTCTAATTTTCACAATACACCATAGGCTACACATGTACTTTCAGCAGTATTTCGCCTACCCCATGCTCCTGGCCTAGTTTAGTAACCAGGGCCCAATTACCTCACCTCAGTCGTCATCTCACACGAGAAAACACAAAGTACTTCACAATATCTCCTAAACTAGAACATTTTTTTCTCTAATTTTCACCATACACCCTGAGCTACACATGTCCTTCAAGCAGTCTTTCGCTTACCCCATGCTCCTGGCCTAGTTTAGTAGCCAGGGCCGATTAAAAGTGACTACGACACGACACTGAACTTGGCCCACGGCAAAGGGTTATCTCAGCTGATTTTCTAAGAATTTCAAAATATCTCCTAAAATAGAACATTTTTTTCTCTAATTTTCACAATACACCATAGGCTACACATGTACTTTCAGCAGTATTTCGCCTACCCCATGCTCCTGGCCTAGTTTAGTAACCAGGGCCCAATTACCTCACCTCAGTCGTCATCTCACACGAGAAAACACAAAGTACATCACAATATCTCCTAAACTAGAACATTTTTTTCTCTAATTTTCACCATACACCCTGAGCTACACATGTACCTACTTCAAGCAGTCTTTCGCTTACCCCATGCTCCTGGCCTAGTTTAGTAACCAGGGCCCAATTATCTCACCTCGATCGTCATCTCACACGAAAAAACACAAAGTACTTCACAATATCTCCTAAACTAGAACATTTTTTTCTCTAATTTTCACAATACACGGTAGGCTACACATGTACTTTCAGCAGTCTTTCGCTTACCCCATGCTCCTGGCCTAGTTTAGTAACCAGGGCCCAATTATCTCACCTCGATCGTCATCTCACACGAAAAAACACAAAGTACTTCACAATATCTCCTAAACTAGAACATTTTTTTCTCTAATTTTCACCATACACCCTGAGCTACACATGTCCTTCAAGCAGTCTTTCGCTTACCCCATGCTCCTGGCCTAGTTTAGTAGCCAGGGCCGATTAAAAGTGACTACGACACGACACTGAACTTGGCCCACGGCAAAGGGTTATCTCAGCTGATTTTCTAAGAATTTCAAAATATCTCCTAAACTGGAACATTTTTTTCTCTAATTTTCACAATACACCATAGGCTACACATGTACTTTAAGCAGTATTTCGCTTACCCCATGCTCCTGGCCTAGTTTAGTAACCAGGGCCCAATTACCTCACCTCAGTCGTCATCTCACACGAGAAAACACAAAGTACTTCACAATATCTCCTAAACTAGAACATTTTTTTCTCTAATTTTCACCATACACCCTGAGCTACACATGTCCTTCAAGCAGTCTTTCGCTTACCCCATGCTCCTGGCCTAGTTTAGTAACCAGGGCCCAATTACCTCACCTCAGTCGTCATCTCACACGAAGAAACACAAAGTACTTCACAATATCTCCTAAACTAGAACATTTTTTTCTCTAATTTTCACCATACACCCTAGGCAACACATGTACTTTAAGCAGTCTTTCGCTTACCCCATGCTCCTGGCCTAGTTTAGTAACCAGGGCCCAATAACCTCACATCGGTCGTCATCTCACACGAGAAAACACAAAGTACTTCAGAATATCTCCTAAACTAGAACATTTTTTTCTCTAATTTTCACAATACACCATAGGCTACACATGTACTTTAAGCAGTCTTTCGCTTACCCCATGCTCCTGGCCTAGTTTAGTAACCAGGGCCATATAACCTCACCTCTGTCGTAATCTCACACTAAAAAACAAAAAGTACTTCACAATATCTCCTAAACTAGAACATTTTTTTCTCTAATATTCACAATACACCATAGGCTACACATGTTCTTTCAGCAGTCTTTCGCTTACCCCATGCTCCTGGGCTACTTTAGTAACCAGGGCCCAATTACCTCACCCCGGTCGTCATCTCACACGTGAAAACACAAAGTACTTCAGAATATCTCCTAAACTAGAACATTTTTTTCTCTAATTTTCACAATACACGGTAGGCTACACATGTACTTTCAGCAGTCTTTCGCTTACCCCATGCTCCTGGCCTAGTTTAGTAACCAGGGCCCAATTATCTCACCTCGATCGTCATCTCACACGAAAAAACACAAAGTACTTCACAATATCTCCTAAACTAGAACATTTTTTTCTCTAATTTTCACCATACACCCTGAGCTACACATGTCCTTCAAGCAGTCTTTCGCTTACCCCATGCTCCTGGCCTAGTTTAGTAGCCAGGGCCGATTAAAAGTGACTACGACACGACACTGAACTTGGCCCACGGCAAAGGGTTATCTCAGCTGATTTTCTAAGAATTTCAAAATATCTCCTAAACTGGAACATTTTTTTCTCTAATTTTCACAATACACCATAGGCTACACATGTACTTTAAGCAGTATTTCGCTTACCCCATGCTCCTGGCCTAGTTTAGTAACCAGGGCCCAATTACCTCACCTCAGTCGTCATCTCACACGAGAAAACACAAAGTACTTCACAATATCTCCTAAACTAGAACATTTTTTTCTCTAATTTTCACCATACACCCTGAGCTACACATGTCCTTCAAGCAGTCTTTCGCTTACCCCATGCTCCTGGCCTAGTTTAGTAACCAGGGCCCAATTACCTCACCTCAGTCGTCATCTCACACGAAGAAACACAAAGTACTTCACAATATCTCCTAAACTAGAACATTTTTTTCTCTAATTTTCACCATACACCCTAGGCAACACATGTACTTTAAGCAGTCTTTCGCTTACCCCATGCTCCTGGCCTAGTTTAGTAACCAGGGCCCAATAACCTCACATCGGTCGTCATCTCACACGAGAAAACACAAAGTACTTCAGAATATCTCCTAAACTAGAACATTTTTTTCTCTAATTTTCACAATACACCATAGGCTACACATGTACTTTAAGCAGTCTTTCGCTTACCCCATGCTCCTGGCCTAGTTTAGTAACCAGGGCCATATAACCTCACCTCTGTCGTAATCTCACACTAAAAAACAAAAAGTACTTCACAATATCTCCTAAACTAGAACATTTTTTTCTCTAATATTCACAATACACCATAGGCTACACATGTTCTTTCAGCAGTCTTTCGCTTACCCCATGCTCCTGGGCTACTTTAGTAACCAGGGCCCAATTACCTCACCCCGGTCGTCATCTCACACGTGAAAACACAAAGTACTTCAGAATATCTCCTAAACTAGAACATTTTTTTCTCTAATTTTCACAATACACGGTAGGCTACACATGTACTTTCAGCAGTCTTTCGCTTACCCCATGCTCCTGGCCTAGTTTAGTAACCAGGGCCCAATTATCTCACCTCGATCGTCATCTCACACGAAAAAACACAAAGTACTTCAAAATATCTCCTAAACTAGAACATTTTTTTCTCTAATTTTCACAATACACCCTAAGCTATACATGTACATTCAGCAGTCTTTCGCTTACCCCATGCTCCTGGCCTAGTTTAGTAGCCAGGGCCGATTAAAAGTGACTACGACACGACACTGAACTTGGCCCACGGCAAAGGGTTATCTCAGCTGATTTTCTAAGAATTTCAAAATATCTCCTTAACTAGAACATTTTTTTCTCTAATTTTCACAATACACATTAGGCTACACATGTACTTTCAGCAGTCTTTCGCTTACCCCATGCTCCTGGCCTAGTTTAGTAACCAGGGCCCAATAACCTCACATCGGTCGTCATCTCACACGAGAAAACACAAAGTACTTCACAATATCTCCTAAACTAGAACATTGTTTTCTCTAATTTTCACCATACACCCTGAGCTACACATGTCCTTCAAGCAGTCTTTCGCTTACCCCATGCTCCTGGCCTAGTTTAGTAGCCAGGGCCGATTAAAAGTGACTACGACACGACACTGAACTTGGCCCATGGAGATATTTTTTTTTATAGTTTGTTCTTTTATGCACTCAATATTATCTGAAATACGACCGTTTTTTTCTTCTTTTCAGTGTCACATAGTAGACCAATGTTTTAATGGAAACACACCAAGTCAGCAATCTGTTTCCTAATTCATTACTTACAGGTTCTTTTTCATTTTAGCACCATATTCCGGTCACAGATTCCTCACTTTCACACTTCCTCCTGATTCTTCACTTCTCTCCATTTTCTTTCTCTGATGTCTTGAGCTGCGAAGATGGGATTGAATGAAAAGGTCTTAGAAGGTATGTATGGATAACCTTTTTTTGTATTATTAGTAGTGTTCATTTATACATCACGGTTTTAGTTTATCTGCAAGTTATTCCACATCACCCGAAGAGGTTACTCGCTAGATGCGTTTCTCTTTGTGCTTGGAGAAGAAACGAGCGAAAAAGAGATCCCCGGGAGGCATATGAGAAACCGCTCGCTCTTTCCCTTAATTAAAAAGGGAGCATCTCCCGAAACCTACGGTAAAACAGAGGAATTTTATCAACATTTTTTTTCGTTTTTTAGCGTTACGAAATCCTTTAACATTTTAGTGGCATGAAATTGCCGTGTTTTAAATAAGCATATTTAATTTTCCCAAGTCATTCCGTCACCCGCTTCTTCAGATAGACGGAATTGACCGCAGATCCTATATCATCATTGCCGCCTCCCTTTTCCTATTTTTTAATTATTCCTACGCTATCTCTTGAGATGCTTTCCGTCCCCCGCTTCTTCAGATAGACGGAATGCACTTCAGTTACTATAAAATCATTGCTATTTCTCTTTTCCTATTTTTATTGGTTCCTACGCTATCTTTTCTGAGGCTTTCCGTCCCCCGCTTCTTCAGATAGACGGAAAGCACCTCAGTGCTTGTGATAGTAGGTTAACGTATAAACTATTGGTTAACCTTTGTATTGGAGGAAATTCAACCAAATATAATCGCCGGTCAACTTGTAAGATGCGTTCAAAGCTAAGACGATGTACAACCAAGGGATAGCCACAAGGCCAATTAATTAGCTGTTTGCCATATCTAGTGATTGAATATCTAATGTTATCCATTTAGTGCACAGTATACACGACCAAGCCATATTTTCGTAATCGGAAGCGGTGGCAGTTTTATCTACGCAATAAAGGTGATACCATCGGGAACACACATCGCACGCGACCCACGTTGTACTTCCACGGATTTTACCCCGATCGCACAAAGGGCATATTTCGTTAACTTTACGGAGGGATTGTAATATATTTGTTTTTATTTGGTTCCGGTACTCGTCGGCATCAAACTTTTGTTCTGTTCCCATATTTTTCGCTATCTGATTAATGAAATAACACGTATGCACCCCACAGTTATAGCCATCTCTCTGTTTGCCGAATGGCACTCTTATTGCTCTCAGTTTACTTGGACATATTTTTTCCTTACTTAACGTATTCCGCTTCTTTAAGAAAGTCGTGAATAAATTGTAATGCCTGGCATAATCCATATCCGTGCTGCCCAATGGATCGAAATAACTGAATAAAAACTGCCGGAAGTTTACCACGAATAGGCACCAGTGATTTTGATCTTTATTGAACGGCATTAATATAATTTTCCCTTTGAATTTAAGCTTGGCGACTAAACTCTCGGACGTGAAGTTCCCTCGTAGGGCATAACTAGAATTTTCGCAAGGGATATAAATAATATCCCTTTCGTTTTTTTCAAGAACTACGGTGGCGAAGATATCTATAATGAAATTACAAAGCCATTGCTTTGGGGACAGCGATAGGAAGTCTTCCAAGTACACGCGGGTATCTTTGCCTACGTATCCTAAAACGTATGACCTTCCTAATTCCGAACAGTTATCGAAGTAACTATTGTCAGAAACTATGCCATTTTCATGGAAAGTAAGAGGCCGATGATTTATGGCTACCCTGTCACCCTTCTTAACCCAATAACTGGAATCACTTGCCTCCTCCATTGGTCCCCCATTATCTACAAAGATTTCGGGCTGCTTCACGGTCTCCACTTTGAAATCAGTAATCCCTTCTCCAGTAAAAGAAGTTACCCTTAATTTTCCTGTTCTTCGTTTCCGTTTTCCCCAAGGCTCCTCCGCCATAAAATTATCGATACTTTCAAATTTACTGGCCTTGCGGCGTTTACTTTGTGCGGGGGGGATTTGTAAAAAAACTTCCTTTGTTCGAGAGAAGACATGGGGTTGGATTGCCCTCAAAAATCTACCGCACGGCAAATGTAAATTATAATCCAGAATCGTGTTTTTCACGATTCCGAACCACCTTTCCACGCTTGCGTTACTATATCGTGGTCCAAATGAAGATAATTCATCTCTGCCCTTCAAAATATTCGACCAAAGAGGTACAAACGGTAGGAAATGCTTCAAAAAAGTAGATAAAAATTTAGGGCTGAAAAAGGGATTTGGATCCCCACAGCACTCAACGCTTGCATTTTCCGCAATGGCAGTGAAAAGGAGATAAAAAGGACTACTGTTATATAGGCTGCTTTTACGGACCCGAGGAATGGAAAAATCTTTCCTGATAACGGTTGAAGGAGTCACTGAGCTCTGCGTAACCATCTCTTGGATTTCACACACAGCTGCATCCACCGCCTCGCCACGCCTCTCGCATTTCAATATAATGGAGAAATTTTTAAAAATATTTTCCAAGACGCTCATGGAATTTGACGTAACCATTAAGCCAATTACAGCTGCCAAGAATTTCCTGATTTTTTTTTTGGAATAAGCCTTCGCAAGATGTCGCGCCACTAAATGCATGAAATGAGCGCAGCAGATGAATACGGGAACTTCAATTTTGGCATCCGTCTTACCAATCAACATAGCATAACAATCATACAAATACTGAGAGAGGGTGCAACGTGACCAAACCAAAATTACAGCATTAATAATGGCAAAACTGAAATCACACACGATGCCATTAAATAAAGGTGAATTTACTTTTGTGACGGAGCTAGCGAAATGACGGAACTGAAATAGAAAGTTGGCTATCGCATTGACATTGTGCCTATCGCTAATTAGCTCCAAAATGGGAACAATTACATTTCCTATATTAACAACTCCTGCGTAGTAAAGAACGCGTTTTTGAAAACCAGGAAGGCGTTTCACGACAGACCCCGTTGCATCTAGGTGGAGATATGGTCGGCTTCCTTTCGACAAGGAAGCCACGAGGCGAACTTGCTTCGTTGAAAAACAGTATACTGTTAAAGGGAGTCCTAAGAATTGAATGTATCTCTCCTCATCATTTTTTTCTGCCATAAACATTTGAATTAAATCATGTACGGGATTACTGCTGAAATCCTTTTCGGCTTTGCTCTCCATACGCGCGCGTTGTAGAACATTTAGAGAATACAAGCCTTGCAAATTCCCACTTTCCAAAGAACCCTCTTCTGAAGATAAAACCGCTCTACTTCGGAAAACAGATGGCTTCTCTTTCTTTAGAATTACTTTTGCAGCATCTCTATCTGATCCACGAAGAGGACGACAAAATTTTTCGGTGCCATGTTTCTCTTGGCCCTTGCTGAAAACTCTTAAGAACACCTCACTACTATCATTTATACTTGGATCGTCTACCATTATATTAAAGACCTTGCACTCATTATGCTTTCAATACGCCCGAATCACAATACTACCGTTGCCTCCTCGGACGCGATAGTCTCGGACAAGAAGAACACAGCGCGAATTAATCGCAAAGAACTTTCTACTTAGCACATTAGTCCATTTCCCTTTAACAAATTTTCCTTGCACAAATATTTCCTCCCACTCCTGACGGGAAAAATGAAACTGCCCTTCAAATACCCCTCCCGGTATCCAATTGCTCCCTATTCTCATGCTTTTCCCCGCTGTAACTGAACTTTCGTCTTCCATTTGCATGCGTGAATCTTGGGGAATCGCAAGCACTTCCTTATTATTATCCATAGTGGAACCTCGTTTGATAAACTTTTCCATATTCCACCCACTTCTTATGGCAAGCCCTTTCAATCTTTTATATCGCTTGATTATCTGTCTACGGCAAACTAATTGAGAGGATGGACGTCTTACTACCTGGCTACTGCGCAATGGACACCCTTGTTTGAATAAAATCCTCACTTGTTTATTCCTTCGCCAAAAGTAGTACACCGTACGCCTTCTCGTCTTGTCGTTACCCCCAAGGAATTCGGAGGCGGCATCCCCAAAAATTGTACTTTCCATGTAACCAGCAGTCTCCAAAGTAATGAAATCCAACCCCCGCGAAATAAAAAAATCACTCACAGCACTTGGACTAAGGGCACACTTCTTCGGAGACGTCATTTCCACCATGAAAAGTGAACTAATTAGGAGAAAGTGACAAGATTAATACGAAAAAACATGCACAGGAAAGGGAAAAGAAAAAATTGACAAGAAAAAGTGATTATGAGGATAAAAATCGGTGACTGCTGATGCATATAAGCAGAACTATTCGATTTCACAAATAATCAATTTCTCTAAGAAACACAAATGAAGGGATAGAATCAACTTATCAACAAGATATACAGCAGATGATGGCGCACTCTCTCTGTTAGACGAAGCAGCAGTTGGTAGAAACAGCTATGTTCCTCGTCCGTATGCGAAAGAGCAATGAAGCATGTCCGCACAGGGCCATGTGATTCGAGTCACCCTGAAAAATCTGTGAATCCCGTTTTCCAGGAATACCCAAACCACCTACTGCCAGAAGCAATTTGTTTTACTCCTCTAAGGCCCGTTATTCTGCGGCTAACCCTTCCCTCCTCCCTCGACCCTTTTCTCTCCTGCAAGGGTGAAAGCGATGCATTTTCTCAAGCATAGTTAACGCTCAGCAAAAGCTTTTGCGGTATATTCGAATCGATTTCTCAAGACGTTAGCAAGGGTGCCAGAATTCCAAAAGGAACGCATAATATTAAGTTAAGTTCCGTTCATAACATATGTTCATTCTTAGTTTTCTGTACCAATGTATTTCCACGTAATGGGGATAATATGCTTTTCCAATGTCACCGTTAGTGAAGATAAATAAAAATAAGTAACCTGAGGATAGCCATTTTCCATTGCAAGTTACTACGAATTTCATGTTAACGCGCAAACAGGTTATTGACATGATATTCAGTAGCTCTATTTCCCAATATTGATGACAGAGTTTTCGTTATGGTTATCACATTTTGCAGGCTCCTCTCTCAAGTATTTCCTCATAACCCTTTCTTGGTTAAGTTAGATATGTCTTCGTCATTTGCCAGGGTTTTTGTGCTAGCGCATAGTTGTTTACCTTTTGAGGATAAAGCCACCCATTAATAGGGTAACAATTCCTTTCGGAAACTAGTGGCAAAGTGAGATATATTGTCATTTTAGAAAGAAGAGCAGACGTTGGCAAACCTAATTGGGTCTTTAGATTGACAATGCTTTTACTCATTTATAATAATGATAGGTTACATTATACCCTGCAAGGCACCGCTAGGGTGTGGGACAGGGGGTGACTACTCACGTTATTCTGATCGTTTATCGTCCGTGAGAAAAATGACATTGAAAAATACGAAAAGCATTATAACCATGGAATGGTTATTTTTGTTAGATGTTTGTAAGCTGCTAGCTTACTATAAATGGATTTTATACGAATGCAAACGCTTCCCTAGGCGTTAAGCTGCTATATCCTCAGGGTTACGGATATCTCTGTGAACCAAAACATCATCGGCCGATTAACTACGGAATTAATGTCCTTCGTTTCCTCGGTGAAACCTGAACGAGGGATATGTGGAAAGCTAACAAAAAAATTGGAATTTAATAGGAGAGTCCTCGGTTAATGCGATGAAAAGGTGAAAGAGAAATGTGATCTTTCGCTGGTTAGGTCTCATTCAAAAAATGCTGCAAGAGTATAGAATCCTCACGAGGTTGGATTTATTGTCGACTTGGATCGCGTGCAGCGTGGGTAGGGATTAGATTTGTAAGACATTGTAATGACAAACCGAGTAGAGCATGAAAATTATTACAGCTGCTAAGCTCGGAATCACTCACGGAATGGAGTTAAATTACAGATTAAATCGCTCGCAGGAATTGAAATGACGTCTCTTCAAGGAATATGTTGAAAATGTTTTATTACTGTCATCGTACTACGGCAGAAAAGATCAAGTGAATTGCATCAGAGAGGTTAAACGTAGAACAGATAGAACTAAGGTGCAAATTTCCCACGAAGAAAAGGGATCCCAATGATGTTGTCCGGCGGCGGTAGGGATAAAAATATTCGGGTCAAAAATAAATATACTAAATATTGCCAAGAAAAACCGAGGTCATCAGTCAAACATGCACAATCCCAATACACAGCTCGACACAAATGTCAGTTTGATTGTGCAGATTACCCAGAAAAAGAAGGCTCAGGGAACCGTTATAAATAGAAGGCCTTGTTTAAGCAGTGGAATCTGTCCACTGTAGGGCCATTCCGAGTCTTCATCAAACAATACTGTCGTTCTGCCCCCTAATAGTCGTGGTGATTATGTGTTCTATATCCTTGCCTGAAATTGATGTCACGTAGATTGTCCTGTAATTGCTGCGTACTTTCCTCTATCGACTAAATCCGGCGTTGTGTTACCTACTTCACAATCTTTGTGTAACTTGGCTCCAAATATTTGATAAAAATTAATGTTGACTAAGTTTTCCTAGAAATAGCCTTAACATTTTCTGCTGAAATCAGCGAGCGCTTTAGGAAAAGCTGCTTTTGCCATGGAATAACTTTCTACATTTACATAATACCCCGCAAGCCGCCGCATCATGCACAATCGCACAATCATGCAAAAATCCCTTCATCCAACACTCATGCAAACACATATACCACAAACCAAAAAAAAACTGCGCCCCAGGATGCAGCACGAAAGCCACCCAGCAACACGCAAGCTTTGATTGTATTTTGGTAAGAACTTACCGTGGTGACTAATGAGGACACTTTACCGGTAATGAATAGTTTTGCGTTGGACACCATTTGTTGCCATTGTCATAACAGTATAAGTGGAATGCCCTGTGAACTAGAAGCCCCAGCCACACGCACTTGAAGGGTTATTGTGACCACGTATACGACGAACGACTGCTTGAGTCTTGAGTGCGACGGTGCATATACCTCTGTTATTTTATTGCAGTGGTTGAATCTAACAATACCATTTGATGCCGTCATCATTCACTTTGCTGCAAGGAAACTCATATGCCCCGTGAGCTTGAAGTACTTATGATGGAATCCGGATAAGATCCGTTTCTTTCTTATTTAAAGGAAGACAATTTCCGTGTCTTGGCGGCGTCTGACTGATTATCAAGAAAAACACGTCAAGTAATTGTTACATATGAATAAAAAAGTTACAATATTTTCTCAGTTTTTCTCAGTAATCAAGTGTATGCGTCACATAAAGGTATTCATAAGGCAACATAGTATCAATTTTTTCCCACTAAAGCTTAATGACTTCTCCAGTTAAAAATATAAGTGCGACAGCGTTGTTTTTCAGTTCCAGTTTAAAGGTTTTTATTTCCGTAAAGCACAGTTTTACAAGAATTGATAAAATATACATTGAAATATAATAAAAACAATACGGAAACCCCGTTTAAGGGGGTGCTTTCTTGCTCCTATCTACGGTGTTGAAGTACAAGTGGGGTTGGCAGTCGGCACCATGAAAGGAAATGCGCAAACAGACGACACCGGTTTTTCCCGGGAAAGCATATTTCGTCGGCCTTAAACGACGAGATTAGGAATCTTTTCCTTCGTTCTCGCCTTAGGAGTTTTATGGAGGGGGTGTGTGCCAAGGAGGACCTTTGGAGGCATTGGGAACCTTTGGGGATTCCTTTGTTTCCCTCTCCCGGCCCTACGTGCTTAAAAAGGATACAGAACATCATTTCATTTCAAGGAAAGCTTATGTTTACAATGAACACCATTAAATGTCCACAAAGGTGGGAAAAAGGGAGGGCCACCGTCATGCAGGGACAAGGGAAATGGGGAAAGCGAGGGGAAAGTGGAAATCCCAAGCTGGTCGGAAAAAACCCAAGTAAGAACGCAACGTAAAGAGCAAATACAGAATGAAAAGACTTCGATAAACCATAGGTTTTCACATATCAACTAACCTCATGTCCGATTACTCGTTGCCTGCTACCGTGCCGTCTCAATTGCTATACTTTCACCTAAAAGAGTATCTGCCCCCCCCCCCCGGCACGCGGCCTAGCGATGACGAGTATGGTACTAAAATATGTAAAAAAATATCTATCCAAAATTTTCACTAGCTCTTTCAAAGTGATGTAAAAATCTTATTTGGAACACTATATTCTCTCGATGGAACGATAAATATTGTGAACAAAGATCGCAACTTTGTGACGCCAGATTGACCCAGGAGGAGACCGAGCGGATTCTTCATGAATAACTCCTTACTATCGGGATGAGTTATTTCATACTAAGACATTTCCCATACCTTGACCTTGCATGACGGCGACATACGGAACATAAGTCTGCTGTTCTCTGTTTGAATGGAAGTGCGTTGGCATGGCTAAATCCAGTTTGAGCATGTGGAAAGTGGAGGATGGTTACATATAAAGTTAAAAAACAATATTAGTGCCCTGCAAGCCACCGCTAGGGTGTGCGGCTGGAGGTTAATACACAGCAGATCTATTTTGACCAGATTTTTTCTCCTACTCCCGCGGTCGGGCAAGGCAATTGTGATCCCTTATCGCACCTGGAAAAACTGACACACGAAATTTTTTCTTCCCAATACATAATCCGTCTTTTTTGGTGGACATGATTTCGCCTACCGTTGGAAGATGGGGTTATTATACATTTTGTAATAATATTATTTTAATAGCACATAATTAATGTCATTATTAATCATACATCATTGTTCTAATAATACATTATTGAAAATATTTCATCGGGTCCAGGGAATATATTGCGCTTAATGTGTTTCCAGATAAATTTGTATTCTCCTTATTTAGTTAGATTTGTAAAACGTTGTTTTGATACTGTATCCAAAATATTAGAGCAGCTAGGCTCGGAATCACTCGCGGAGCGAAGGTGAAATAAAAGATTAAACCTTTCGCAGGATTGAAACGACGTCTCTTCAAGGAATGATGTTGAAAATGTTTTATTCGCCAAATCGCACTACGGTAGGAGATATCATGCAAATAAAATTACAGAGATTAAGTGTAGAACAGATAGATTTAAGTTGACATTTTTTCCACGAACGATAGGGGATCATAATGACATTGTTCGACCGCGGTAAGGGTAAAAATATCCGGGTCAACATTATCCTGGTGTGTTTTCACCCCCTGCCAAGCACTCTGGCCGTGGCTTGCTGGGTATATATTAATAAATAAAAAATGTATTATCTGAAATGTACGCATTGAATGGAGGTTATCTTTTCTGATTCTCGGCGTACGAAGGGAGGTCACATATGCTGTTGCATCTGATGCAGTTGAATTCACTTCAGCTTATCCTCCGGGGAAATGTTACGGGACCTCTTTTATTCCTACTCAGTAAGATACGTTTATTTGCCGACGATGTAGTGGTTTACCGTGATATCCGCGATCCTGAGGACACAGCAGCATTTTCAGATTACCATAATGCTATACAATGCTGGTGCGACCCTTGGAAATTAAAATTAAACTTCAAAATATGCGTCATGATAAATTTTTAGAAAAATTCCAATTCCCACACGAACGACTACTGCATTGGAAACACCGACATGGGATGAGTAAATTGAATTAAATGCCTAGGCGTTACCCTGACTCACGACCTCTCGTGGCACATACGGGAAATTTGTGGATAAGCTAACAAAAAGTTAGGATTTATCCGAAGAGTACTGGGTATATGTGATGAAAAGGTGAAAGAGAAATGTTATCTTTCGCTGGTTAGGCCTCGTTTAGAATATGCTGCTAGTATATGGAATCTACATGTACTTAATACCCCGCAAGCCGCCGCAAGGGCGTGTGGCGGGGGTGTTAGGACACCACCCGTAATTTAGAAAAGAAAAACAAACCGCATGCAAAAACCACAAAATCATACATCCACAAAAATGGCATACATTCATGCAAGAACACTTACACCCCACACACCTGCAAACACTCAAACTACAAACTAACATACGCATGCACCTGAAAGTATACCTAACATCTTTGCAATGTTTAATTTTGTTCCGACTTGTAAATTCAATGTTTTTAATATTTCTAAATTGTCTTCGGTTTCTTACTATTATGATTTCTGATTTTTCGGGGAAAGAATGAGTATTTGTACCTATCTGTCTTGGAATCTATCTCCCTTATTTTATCTTTGTGTTCTGATCTACCTAAGTAGTGTGGGGCCATTATGATTCCTTCAGTGTCATAGTTAAACTCGTTTGTTCTGAACCTTTATAAAAGTCTAAGCCTCGCTTGTTCTCTTCGTAACTCAAGTGGTTCCCAGCCTAATTCCCCTAAGAGACCTGTCACGCTTGTTCTTATCATAACAATTTTGAACGAATCTAGCGGATTTTCTCTGGACTTCATCTAATTCTTTTTGCCAAATTTTCTCCCAAGGATCCCAAATACTTTCAGCATATTCCTAATGAGGGTCTAACCAGAGCCAAATAACACCTCCCTTTAACTTTTTTATTTTTTAATTACATTTCCCCACCACCCGTTTTATGAAGCCAAGTTTCTTTAAAGCCGATCCGCATATTGTCCCGATATGTGCTCCCCATGAAAGGCGTTAATGAATCATCAAAAAGGAATCCTGACGAAGTTGGATTGATTGCGAAAATAGATCGCGTTCATCGCTGAGGAGCTAGATTTGTACAATGATAAACTTCTACATCTACATCTACATAATACCCCGCAAGCCGCCGCAAGGGCGTGTGGCGGGGGGTGTTAGTTCACCAACCGTAAAAAGGAACAATACCACATGCAAAACAACAACGTGGAAAATTACACCCACAGCAGCGCACACAATCATGCAAAAATCCCTTCATCCAACACTCATGCAAACACATATACCGCAAAACAACAACTTAGTAGCGTATCCAAAATATTAGAGGAACCAGGCTGGGAATCACTCACATAGCGAAAATTAAATTACATATTCAATCTCTTGGATAAATTGGAAGGATGTCTCTGTATCAGTGAGGTTGAACATTTATTATCACCCCCATCATACTACGGTAGGAGGCATCTTGTCAATAAAGTTAGAATGAATAAGTGTAGAATAGATGGATTCAAGATGCTATTTTTTCACGACCGATAGGGGATCAGAATAACATTGTCGCGCCGCAGTAGGGGCCATATTCTTCTCAAAATTAGTCTGTTGTGTATTCACCCTCAGCCAAACACCCCAGCGGTGGCTTGTAGGGTCCTGAAATAACTGCGCGTCCTTTTCATCTCCCTTCATGCTTTCCAGCATGCTTAATGTCTTCCTTCCTCTACAACTCTCATCCAGGGGTTACATTTCTAAAACGTTTTTTTATTGATTACAATCCATCATGGATCACGAAGAGGTAGATCTTGTGAGACACAACTACCTCTTTTCGCCCAACACGTTTTCATGTCTGGCAATAATAACACTCACGTTGCTGCGATGTTTACAAACGAAGTTTATTATAAACTTGAGATCCACATTTGCTGACGATGCAGTGATATACGAGTGCCAATAGCATAGGGAAATATCCAGTAATGAAGATAGGGAATAATTAAGAATCATTCAATCATTAGGAACTATGGGGAATCAAAGGGAACCTGGGAATCATTCCATTCAAAAGTGGTGCCAGGATAACAAATGAATAAATGTGTTTCGATAAATTCTTGGAGCGAAAGAATTTCTCCCGAAAACTCACTAAACAGGGAAATGACGTAGCAAGCTTAGAAACGGTAAAAACTTCGTTGTAACGATAACTAAGGATACGTCCTGGGAGAAAGACAATCGTTAAAGTTGCAAAATAAAAGTTAGGATTCATCTAAAGGATGCTTGGGCATTATAATGACAGGGTTAAAGAGCTTTCTCATTCCACATTATTTTGGCCCAACCTAAAAAATACCGCAGGTGTATGGCATCCTCACGACATTGCCTTAATTTTGGAACAAGCTCCAGTGCAACGTAGAGCAGCTAGGTTAGTGAAAACCCGCAACGAACAAGGTAGCAACGTCGACACACTATTAGAATAATTAGCATGAGAGCCACTACTTCACCGTTGGTTGAATTACAGGTGCAATGGTAGATCACGTAAAATCAGGGAAAAAGATTGTAGATGGAATGTAGATGGATGGATTTAAAGTGTCTTTTTTTCCTTGGACCAATGAAGATAAAAATAGATATGATCGCAAGCGCGTAGACAAATACCATTGGCTGTGCATATATTTCCCTGACTACCTGAATGTTTTTGTATTTAATAGACCCATCTTCATTAATATTCTCCCGCATGATTTTATTATACGTATCCTGTAATTGAATATTTATCCATGTAAGTCCCTTCTTTCGCGTGATGAACTTGTTCCAGTGCACGATAAAACAAATCTTTGTGTTCAGGTGTGACCATCGGGAATGTTCTTATGCGGCTGATGACGTCACACCCGCCACCGTACGTCCTCGCGGTGGCTAGCGGGGAATGCTTTGCATGCGTACACTTGTGTTTAGATGATAACGAAATTTTCAGGAAATCGGAAGATTGGTGTCATTAAAGGAACAACGTTGGCATGACGACTGCTGCAAAAGCTTTGTCTTTTCCAATTAATTGAAGAATGGCACTGGAATCACCTCCGGGAAAACCGATACGCGATGGAAGAATTCGTGCCCGAGTACGCACCAACCTTGAACCCAAAGGCATGCTCCCCGCTGAGACGGGGTTCGCCTCGAGAGCGATGGCTATTGTTGATGTCCTCGGCAGTATTTCCCCTTTCACTTGATTTTTGACGCAGTGGGACCTCTCCTATTTGGGTTTAACCAGGATTTACCCTTAACCGATGGTCGACCAACACCCTTCGCCTCCCAATTCGTTTTCGTCCGTCGTTCAAGCCAATAGGGATTGTCCACCCATGAATCCTCTCCACGAATAAAGAAACACGTGACATTTTTTATCTAGGCGCGTCCGTCAACTTTCAAAGAGATGTGAACATTTTTCTTCAGTTACAACAATGATTCCCGTGGTAAGTGACCTGCACATTTCATCTTCTCACGTACTTTATGCAATCGTAAAAATGTGTCCCCGTTATACGAATTACATTTTTTTGTGTCATCAAATTTTCCACTTTCTACATATAAGGTACTTTCTATGTTGTTTCCTTCGTTTCAGAATGAGAGACCTAAAGTGTTCGGGGCGGAGATGTTGGGTGACTCCTTCTTTGTTAGGGTCGCCTCAAACATTGGGTATAGGCTGCAAGATGGTGCGTTGGATTTTATGAGGATTACTCTTTCATACGGTAGTTTTGCTTATTTCTAATATCATTTACTTCGTGGTTTTATAGTTCATCCTGCCCGTATCGGAATGTGTGTCTCAGGACAGACAACCGAGGAGTTGAAGAGGAGGACCCAAATTGTTAACGCGATAAACGAAGAAGTCATTGTATTGATTGGTTGCAATGACTTCACTAAGGTATTATGTTCACCCATTTAAACTTGAGAGACGATAACATTAATTAATATGCCCACCATTGCTGACTGATTTAATTACAGGGGACTAAGTTTCACTCATTAAGGGGTAGCTACTGCTCCTTAGTGAGAACTTTATGGAACAGGGGATGCAGAATAACACTGTTAACCGTGATACCAGCACCAAGGTTTTGGCATTGTTCCAAATATAGGGCGCTTCTGGAGGCATTAAACAAAGCAATTTTGAATTGGCGAAAAAGTAAGTTCACAAAATGTCCTTACATATTTCTTTTTCGACGGTCGCGGTAGTCCTACGGGTTGAGCGTTTCACTACAGAGTAGAAGGCCCGGGTTCCATTCTCGGGCGAGTCTATGGACACCAGCAGATCCACCCAAGCTAGAGTAATTTTTCGGGTAGCAGGTCTTCCTGGGAAAACATAACCGGCCAGCACAAAGAAAGGAACTGGCCCCCCTACCCCAATGTGGGGATTTCACACGCCGTCAAGCTTAGTAATGGGTGAACACTACCATCACCTACCAAACCGACCTTCGGGTTGATTACTGTGTTTATGTCTTTTTTATTCCTTTTTCACACAGATAAAAAATATATCTTCTGCTACTTTCATTATTAGGGGGGATAAGGGTGATTGACGCGGCAAGCTTATTCGTCAATGCCAACGGAACGATAAAAACACAATATTTTGAGAGGTAATCGATATTCTTAAATATTCTTCCGTAAAATTTGAATAAGAAGTTCAACACTCACAATATATCTTTCAGGTGGATAGGGCACCCAAACAGGAAGCGGTTAGACGGAATTCATTTGAACATCAAAGGTATGAATATATTGTTGAAAAAAATTAAACAAAAGTTAATCCCTTAAATCAGAGCGGGAGATGCTCCCTTTTTAATTAAGGGAAAGAGCGAGCGGTTTCTCATATGCCTCCCGGGGATCTCTTTTTCGCTCGTTTCTTCTCCAAGCACAAAGAGAAACGCATCTAGCGAGTAACCTCTTCGGGTGTTGTGGAATAACTTGCAGATAAACTAAAACCGTGATGTATAAATGAACATTACTAATAATACAAAAAAAGGTTATCCATACATACCTTCTAAGACCTTTTCATTCAATCCCATCTTCGCAGCTCAAGACATCAGAGAAAGAAAATGGAGAGAAGTGAAGAATCAGGAGGAAGTGTGAAAGTGAGGAATCTGTGACCGGAATATGGTGCTAAAATGAAAAAGAACCTGTAAGTAATGAATTAGGAAACAGATTGCTGACTTGGTGTGTTTCCATTAAAACATTGGTCTACTATGTGACACTGAAAAGAAGAAAAAAACGGTCGTATTTCAGATAATATTGAGTGCATAAAAGAAAAAACTATAAAAAAAAATATCTCCATGGGCCAAGTTCAGTGTCGTGTCGTAGTCACTTTTAATCGGCCCTGGCTACTAAACTAGGCCAGGAGCATGGGGTAAGCGAAAGACTGCTGAAAGTACATGTATAGCCTAGGGTGTATGGTGAAAATTAGAGAAAACAATGTTCTAGTTTAGGAGATATTGTGAAGTACGAGGGTCATCCGGAAAGTAGTACCCGTTCGTGAAATAAAGACACAAAAGTAAATATTAACAAACATAAAAAATTTTATTTGAAAGAGGATACTTTAAACTACTTCTCAACATAATCTCCAAGCAAATTAAGGCATTTGTCATAACGTGTGACAAGTTTCTGTATTCCTGCTGCATAGTCCTTCGCCGCCAGCTCATTGAGATACGCGAGGAACCCATCTTGCACAATTTTTTGCATAATGCAGATGGTGTTTAACAATTTCATGAACAATTGTTCGAGAAACATTGGGAAAATGCTCACAGATGTCATCAATTGTGACGCGCCGATCGTTCCTCACGAATTCGTCAACTGAGCTCACCAGTTGGTCTGTAATGACAGACGGTCTCTCCGAACGCTCATCGTCGTGTGTGTTCCCCCTCCCCATGTTGAAGTTGCGACACCACCGCCGAACAGACGACTCGTCCATTACATTGTCTCCATACACCTCCTTTAATTGGCGATGAATATCACATGGGCGAACGTTTCTTGCATTGAGGAATTTAATCACTGCCCTCACTTCACAACTGGCGGCGTTCTCAATTTTTTTAAACATTGTAAACAATCACAGAAACAACACAGGCAATGCTAGCGTCACGCAACTTGGCTCAGAGAAGGCAGACAAGCCACTGAAGCTATCTGACCTCGTCCAGCGGCTACTCGCGTCGTCAGCACTTCATGCGGCACGAACGGGTACTACTTTCCGGATGACCCTCGTACTTTGTGTTTTCTCGTGTGAGATGACGACCGATGTGAGGTTATTGGGCCCTGGTTACTAAACTAGGCCAGGAGCATGGGGTAAGCGAAAGACTGCTTGAAGGACATGTGTAGCTCAGGGTGTATGGTGAAAATTAGAGAAAAAAATGTTCTAGTTTAGGAGATATTGTGAAGTACTTTGTGTTTTCTCGTGTGAGATGACGACTGAGGTGAGGTAATTGGGCCCTGGTTACTAAACTAGGCCAGGAGCATGGGGTAAGCGAAATACTGCTGAAAGTACATGTGTAGCCTATGGTGTATTGTGAAAATTAGAGAAAAAAATGTTCCAGTTTAGGAGATATTTTGAAATTCTTAGAAAATCAGCTGAGATAACCCTTTGCCGTGGGCCAAGTTCAGTGTCGTGTCGTAGTCACTTTTAATCGGCCCTGGCTACTAAACTAGGCCAGGAGCATGGGGTAAGCGAAAGACTGCTTGAAGGACATGTGTAGCTCAGGGTGTATGGTGAAAATTAGAGAAAAAAATGTTCTAGTTTAGGAGATATTGTGAAGTACTTTGTGTTTTCTCGTGTGAGATGACGATCGAGGTGAGATAATTGGGCCCTGGTTACTAAACTAGGCCAGGAGCATGGGGTAAGCGAAAGACTGCTGAAAGTACATGTGTAGCCTACCGTGTATTGTGAAAATTAGAGAAAACGATGTTCTAGTTTAGGAGATATTGTGAAGTACTTTGTGTTTTCTGGTGTGAGATGACGACCGATGTGAGGTTATTGGGCCCTGGTTACTAAACTAGGCCAGGAGCATGGGGTAAGCGAAAGACTGCTGAATGTACATGTATAGCTTAGGGTGTATTGTGAAAATTAGAGAAAAAAATGTTCTAGTTTAGGAGATATTTTGAAGTACTTTGTGTTTTTTCGTGTGAGATGACGATCGAGGTGAGATAATTGGGCCCTGGTTACTAAACTAGGCCAGGAGCATGGGGTAAGCGAAAGACTGCTGAAAGTACATGTGTAGCCTACCGTGTATTGTGAAAATTAGAGAAAAAAATGTTCTAGTTTAGGAGATATTATGAAGTACTTTGTGTTTTCTCGTGTGAGATGACGACTGAGGTGAGGAAATTGGGCCCTGGTTACTAAACTAGGCCAGGAGCATGGGGTAAGCGAAATACTGCTGAAAGTACATGTGTAGCCTATGGTGTATTGTGAAAATTAGAGAAAAAAATGTTCTAGTTTAGGAGATATTTTGAAATTCTTACAAAATCAGCTGAGATAACCCTTTGCCGTGGGCCAAGTTCAGTGTCGTGTCGTAGTCACTTTTAATCGGCCCTGGCTACTAAACTAGGCCAGGAGCATGGGGTAAGCGAAAGACTGCTGAAAGTACATGTATAGCCTAGGGTGTATTGTGAAAATTAGAGAAAAAAATGTTCTAGTTTAGGAGATATTGTGAAGTACTTTGTGTTTTTTCGTGTGAGATGACGACTGAGGTGAGGTAATTGGGCCCTGGTTACTAAACTAGGCCAGGAGCATGGGGTAAGCGTAAGACTGCTTGAAGTAAATGTGTAGCTCAGGGTGTATGGTGAAAATTAGAGAAAAAAATGTTCTAGTTTAGGAGATATTATGAAGTACTTTGTGTTTTCTCGTGTGAGATGACGACTGAGGTGAGGGAATTGGGCCCTGGTTACTAAACTAGGCCAGGAGCATGGGGTAGGCGAAATACTGCTGAAAGTACATGTGTAGCCTATGGTGTATTGTGAAAATTAGAGAAAAAAATGTTCTATTTTAGGAGATATTTTGAAATTCTTAGAAAATCAGCTGAGATAACCCTTTGCCGTGGGCCAAGTTCAGTGTCGTGTCGTAGTCACTTTTAATCGGCCCTGGCTACTAAACTAGGCCAGGAGCATGGGGTAAGCGAAAGACTGCTTGAAGGACATGTGTAGCTCAGGGTGTATGGTGAAAATTAGAGAAAAAAATGTTCTAGTTTAGGAGATATTGTGAAGTACTTTGTGTTTTTTCGTGTGAGATGACGACTGAGGTGAGGTAATTGGGCCCTGGTTACTAAACTAGGCCAGGAGCATGGGGTAAGCGAAAGACTGCTTGAAGTACATGTTTAGCTTAGGGTGTATGGTGAAAATTAGAGAAAAAAATGTTCTAGTTAAGGAGATATTTTTAAATTCTTAGAAAATCAGCTGAGATAACCCTTTGCCGTGGGCCAAGTTCAGTGTCGTGTCGTAGTCACTTTTAATCGGCCCTGGCTACTAAACTAGGCCAGGAGCATGGGGTAAGCGAAAGACTGCTTAAAGTACATGTATAGCCTAGGGTGTATTGTGAAAATTAGAGAAAAATATGTTCTAGTTTAGGAGATATTCCGAAGTACTTCGTGTTTTTTCGTGTGAGATGACGACGGAGGTGAGGTAATTGGGCCCTGGTTACTAAACTAGGCCAGGAGCATGGGGTAAGCGAAAGACTGCTTGAAGTACATGTGTAGCCTACCGTGTATTGTGAAAATTAGAGAAAAAAATGTTCTAGTTTAGGAGATATTATGAAGTACTTTGTGTTTTCTCGTGTGAGATGACGACTGAGGTGAGGTAATTGGGCCCTGGTTACTAAACTAGGCCAGGAGCATGGGGTAAGCGAAATACTGCTGAAAGTACAACGTGTAGCCTATGGTGTATTGTGAAAATTAGAGAAAAAAATGTTCTAGTTTAGGAGATATTTTGAAATTCTTACAAAATCAGCTGAGATAACCCTTTGCCGTGGGCCAAGTTCAGTGTCGTGTCGTAGTCACTTTTAATCGGCCCTGGCTACTAAACTAGGCCAGGAGCATGGGGTAAGCGAAAGACTGCTGAAAGTACATGTATAGCCTAGGGTGTATTGTGAAAATTAGAGAAAAAAATGTTCTAGTTTAGGAGATATTGTGAAGTACTTTGTGTTTTCTCGTGTGAGATGACGACCGATGTGAGGTTATTGGGCCCTTGTTACTAAACTAGGGCAGGAGCATGGGGTAAGCGAAAGACTGCTTGAAGTACATGTGTAGCCTAATGTGTATTGTGAAATTTGGAGAAAAAAATGTTCTAGTTTAGGAGATATTGTTAAGTACTTTGTGTTTTTTCGTGTGAGATGACGACTGAGGTGAGGTAATTGGGCCCTGGTTACTAAACTAGGCCAGGAGCATGGCGTAAGCGAAAGACTGTTTGAAGTACTTGTGTAGCTCAGGGTGTATGGTGAAAATTAGAGAAAAAAATGTTCCACTTAAGGAGATATTTTGAAATTCTTAGAAAATCAGCCGAGATAACCCTTTGCCGTGGGCCAAGTTCAGTGTCGTGTCGTAGTCACTTTTAATCGGCCCTGGCTACTAAACTAGGCCAGGAGCATGGGGTAAGCGAAAGACTGCTGAAAGTACATGTGTAGCCTAATGTGTATTGTGAAAATTAGAGAAAAAAATGTTCTAGTTTAGGAGATATTGTGAAGTACTTTGTGTTTTCTCGTGTGAGATGACGACCGATGTGAGGTTATTGGGCCCTTGTTACTAAACTAGGGCAGGAGCATGGGGTAAGCGAAAGACTGCTTGAAGTACATGTGTAGCCTAATGTGTATTGTGAAATTTGGAGAAAAAAATGTTCTAGTTTAGGAGATATTGTTAAGTACTTTGTGTTTTTTCGTGTGAGATGACGACTGAGGTGAGGTAATTGGGCCCTGGTTACTAAACTAGGCCAGGAGCATGGGTTAAGCGAAAGACTGCTTGAAGTACATGTTTAGCTTAGGGTGTATGGTGAAAATTAGAGAAAAAAATGTTCTAGTAAAGGAGATATTTTTAAATTCTTAGAAAATCAGCTGAGATAACCCTTTGCCGTGGGCCAAGTTCAGTGTCGTGTCGTAGTCACTTTTAATCGGCCCTGGCTACTAAACTAGGCCAGGAGCATGGGGTAAGCGAAAGACTGCTTGAAGTACTTGTGTAGCCTAGGGTGTATGGTGAAAATTAGAGAAAAAAATGTTCTAGTTTAGGAGATATTCTGAAGTACTTTGTGTTTTCACGTGTGAGATGACGACCGGGGTGAGGTAATTGGGCCCTGGTTACTAAAGTAGCCCAGGAGCATGGGGTAAGCGAAAGACTGCTGAAAGAACATGTGTAGCCTATGGTGTATTGTGAATATTAGAGAAAAAAATGTTCTAGTTTAGGAGATATTGTGAAGTACTTTTTGTTTTTTAGTGTGAGATTACGACCGAGGTGAGGTTATATGGCCCTGGTTACTAAACTAGGCCAGGAGCATGGGGTAGGCGAAAGACTGCTTAAAGTACATGTGTAGCCTATGGTGTATTGTGAAAATTAGAGAAAAAAATGTTCTAGTTTAGGAGATATTCTGAAGTACTTTGTGTTTTCTCGTGTGAGATGACGACCGATGTGAGGTTATTGGGCCCTGGTTACTAAACTAGGCCAGGAGCATGGGGTAAGCGAAAGACTGCTTAAAGTACATGTGTTGCCTAGGGTGTATGGTGAAAATTAGAGAAAAAAATGTTCTAGTTTAGGAGATATTGTGAAGTACTTTGTGTTTCTTCGTGTGAGATGACGACTGAGGTGAGGTAATTGGGCCCTGGTTACTAAACTAGGCCAGGAGCATGGGGTAAGCGAAAGACTGCTTGAAGGACATGTGTAGCTCAGGGTGTATGGTGAAAATTAGAGAAAAAAATGTTCTAGTTTAGGAGATATTGTGAAGTACTTTGTGTTTTCTCGTGTGAGATGACGACTGAGGTGAGGTAATTGGGCCCTGGTTACTAAACTAGGCCAGGAGCATGGGGTAAGCGAAATACTGCTTAAAGTACATGTGTAGCCTATGGTGTATTGTGAAAATTAGAGAAAAAAATGTTCCAGTTTAGGAGATATTTTGAAATTCTTAGAAAATCAGCTGAGATAACCCTTTGCCGTGGGCCAAGTTCAGTGTCGTGTCGTAGTCACTTTTAATCGGCCCTGGCTACTAAACTAGGCCAGGAGCATGGGGTAAGCGAAAGACTGCTTGAAGGACATGTGTAGCTCACGGTGTATGGTGAAAATTAGAGAAAAAAATGTTCTAGTTTAGGAGATATTGTGAAGTACTTTGTGTTTTTTCGTGTGAGATGACGATCGAGGTGAGATAATTGGGCCCTGGTTACTAAACTAGGCCAGGAGCATGGGGTAAGCGAAAGACTGCTGAAAGTACATGTGTAGCCTACCGTGTATTGTGAAAATTAGAGAAAAAAATGTTCTAGTTTAGGAGATATTGTGAAGTACTTTGTGTTTTTTCGTGTGAGATGACGACTGAGGTGAGATAATTGGGCCCTGGTTACTAAACTAGGCCAGGAGCATGGGGTAAGCGAAAGACTGCTTGAAGTACATGTGTAGCTCAGGGTGTATGGTGAAAATTAGAGAAAAAAATGTTCTAGTTTAGGAGATATTGTGAAGTACTTTGTGTTTTCTCGTGTGAGATGACGACTGAGGAGAGGTAATAGGGCCCTGGTTACTAAACTAGGCCAGGAGCATGGGGTAAGCGAAAGACTGCTTGAAGTACATGTGTAGCTCAGGGTGTATGGTGAAAATTAGAGAAAAAAATGTTCTAGTTTAGGAGATATTGTTAAGTAATTTCTTATTTTTGGTATGAAAGGGCGACCCTTTGGACTGCACTGGGCCCTGGATGCTACATTAGCCTATGGATGTGGTTTTTATGCCTATGCCGTGATAGAGCAGGGATTGCCGAGTGTTTCTGGTGATTTTCAAGAAAAGTACTTCTGTAGTTCAGCAGATATTGTCGAAAACGTTTTCGTTAGGACCTCATAGTTTTTGATATGAAAGACGACTTCCCGCTTGGGCTAACTTCAGTGTAGAGTTCATTCTAGGGCCCTATATCGTTTACTACATAATTCATCCTGGTCTTACAATTGCAAGTGGTTACAGGGAGTATCACTGGGTTTAGTGTGTCCGTTGTAGTCGGATTATTGCAATGGTTTAGGGGATTTACTTAGTTACGTCGTGCAAAAATATTTACGTTGGTATGACTGAAAAATCCAGATCTCCAACGGCCGGTGGATAGCCGTGGGCTAGCTCGTCGTGGGCCAAGTTCAGTTAAGTCATATTAGACATATTAAATATTTTCGCCTACAAATGTTGTAGTTATTTAAAGCCACCAAGGAAAAAAGTTCGCGCCTTAAATAATATTGTCTATTTTTAAGTGATGTGACATTATTCGGGGGCCCTAAGCTGTTGCTCAGGTGATTAGTAATTATAACACATTTTCTCATTTAATTGGGTATAGTCACACGTAGCTATGCATAGGGCCCTGGATAATTTCAACTTAAAGATAAATTATCAGTATTCTGTGCTCAAATGATGATCATATAAAGTTTACGCACAGTAATGTCAAGCCAGCCAACGCATGGGCACATATGTATCCCCAAGACAGTGGTAACTTAGCCATGACCTGTATCTTATAAATCTTAAAGATATTGACTTTAGGGGTTAATAAATTGAAAAAGCCTGGTCTACTTTCAGAATTTTCTTTTTGGTGTGAAATGGTGTAGAGATATTATGCATCATCAATGATGTAATAAATGGGGATTAACACAATATAGATAAATGCGCAGTTTTGATATTTCGGAACAAAGGAAGCGAGGAACAGGATATAAACTACGAAATAGAGGGTTCAGTACTGACTACGGCCGACCAAGTTAAATATTTGGGGGTTGTTCTAACACCATGCCTTTCATAGGGAGCACATATCAGGACAATATGCGGATCAGCTTTAAAGAAACATAGCTTCATAAAACGGGTGGTGGGGAACTGTAATGAGACAGTTAAAGGGAGGTGTTATTTTGCTCTAGTTAGACCTCATTTGGAATATGCCCCAAGTATTTGGGATCCTTGGGAGAAAATTTGGCAAAAAGAATTAGATAAAGTCCAGAGAAAATCCGCTAGATTCGTTAAAAATTGTTATGATAAGAACACAAGTGTGACAGGTCTCTCAGGGGATTTAGGCTGGGGACCACTTGAAGTGCGGAGGGAACAAGCGAGGCTTAGACTTTTGGAAAGGTTCAGAACAAACGAGTTCAACTATGACACTAAAGGAATTATAATGGCCCCACACTACTTAGGTAGATCAGACCACAAAGATAAACTAAGGGAGATAGATTCCAGGACAGATCGGCACAAATACTCATTCTTTCCCCGAACAATCAGAAATCATAATAGTAAGAAACCGAAGTCACTTCAGAAATATTGAAAACATTGAATTTGCAAGTCGGAGCAAAGTGAAACACTGCAAAGCTGTTAGGTATACTTTCAGGTGCATGTGTATGTTAGTTTGAGTGTTTGCATGTGTGTGGGGTGTAAGTGTTCATCCATGAATGTATGCCATTTTTTTTGTGGATGTATGAATTTGTGGTTCTTGCATGCGGTTTTTTCCCTTCTAAATTACGGGTGGTGTCCTAACACCCCCCGCCACATGCCCTTGCAGGGTATTAAGTAGATGTTTCATATTACAAATATACAATGTGTACACACATTTTATATTGTAATATGAAACTTGCATATGAATGCAAGCTTGCATGAAACTTGCTTGGCACTGTAAGATAGATTAAACCCTAAAACTTTTCAAACAAATTGGGGGCTTAATGATTCAATTGAGTATACCATTAGAAGATTTGATATAAAAATTGCCAAACAATGTGGTCATCAAGAAAAGAATGTCAGAATACCATTATAAAAAGTTCTGAGAAACCACACCTGGCCCACCAGCTCAACTGTGAGATGACTGTATCTGTAAGATCCCCTCCCTCTTCTCCTGAACAGATCTCTGTGAATATATTCTATTGTTTCAGGCTTCACTTCGTGGAAGTAATTGATATCCATTATTGAAATAGAAAGAAAGAATCGTACTTTTCCACAGATTTTATTATACGGCACGACGCGTTTCACCGACTTGCGGCATCATCAGGTACAAATTTGCAAAACAGACAGAGCAAGCATATATACCCTCAGGACAGAGTGGGGGCGGGGAGGGTTGGAAGGATTTGAGGGGGGTGGGGGCTCGCAGGTGCGTTGATGGATTGTTTTGACCATTTCCAGGCTAATTTCTCGGAGAGGAGTGGGGAGGGGTATGGGAATAATTGCTCATTACAAAGTGTCGTGTTGGGGTTCACCAAGTGCCTTCTAATCTCTAATTGCTCGAGAGCGTCCATTTTTAATCCTTTTGGGAGTGTGTGTAATATCTCTGGGACAAAGTCACTGCTGTGGTTGAATTCTAGTAAATGCTTGGCGAAGAGAGAGTTGTTATTCTGATTTTTGTGACACCTAGCGTGTTCCTTGACTCGTAACTTGATATTCCTGCCGGTCTGACCGACATAAACGCTGTTGCAATCCTCGCATTTCAGTTTATAAATGCCTGATTTGAGAAGGCTATCCAGGGTGTCTTTTCCATTGGCTAGAAGTTTGGAGAGGGTTATGGGTGGGTAGAAGGCTGCTTTGAGTGAGGTGGGTAGGCAGTTGGAAATCCTATATGAAAGATCTCCCAGAAATGGGATCGAGCACCACTTAAAATCTTTAGATACTGCGGGCTGAGATACGAAAATGCTTTTTATGGCCATTGCTTTTTGTTTTTTCCGTAGTAATGTGTCAACTAGTTTGGGGTTGAAACCATTGTTGGTAGCTATATTAGTGATATTCACGAGTTCAATTTTGAAGTTTTTAGGGGAAAGGGGGATGTGTAGGAGGCGGTGGATCATGGAGTGGAGGGCTGCGTGTTTGTGAGAAAAGTGGTGTGCGGAATCATTAGAAATTATATGGTCTGTATATGTGGGTTTCCTATAAATTGCAAATTCGTGTCTATTATCCCTAATTGTGATTGTCAAGTCGAGGAAGTTGATGATGCCGTTGACGTCTTTTTCCATGGAGGAGATATTCCGATGAAGAGTGTTTAGGAAATTAAGGAAGGAGTCTAACTGTCGGTTGGTTCCGGTCCATAGGCATAGTATATCGTCCACGTAACGAAACCAATAGCCCACGTTTTTGTTATGCTGATTGTCAGCATTAAAAAGATGTTCTTCTACAGAATTGAGGAAGACTTCGGCTAGGAAGGGGGACAGTGGGGAACCCATAGACGCTCTCGAGCAATTAGAGATTAGAAGGCACTTGGTGAACCCCAACACGACACTTTGTAATGAGCAATTATTCCCATACCCCTCCCCACTCCTCTCCGAGAAATTAGCCTGGAAATGGTCAAAACAATCCATCAACGCACCTGCGAGCCCCCACCCCCCTCAAATCCTTCCAACCCTCCCCGCCCCCACTCTGTCCTGAGGGTATATATGCTTGCTCTGTCTGTTTTGCAAATTTGTACCTGATGATGCCGCAAGTCGGTGAAACGCGTCGTGCCGTATAATAAAATCTGTGGAAAAGTACGAGTCTTTCTTTCTATTTCAATAATGGAGATCTCTGTGAGGTTAGTTTGAGGCCGACTGGGGATGAAAGTATTACAAACCCATGATGAATGGCTCTTGGGAAACCTGATTGTGGCTTCATTAAAATGCAGGCAACTGGAAATAACCAAACCCCAGTTGAATGGAATTTAGTATGAGTACATAGAAAACCCTAAATCAGACTATCTATTGCATTCTCTTCATCGGTATCAATTTGCAGTTTTACAAGATATGAGAGCAAGTGGGAACAAAAGTTGAAAACCTTGCAGGCATGTCTTTACAAATACCATTTTTCTTAACTCGATAAATTGTTACTACTATCACCTCAAAAATTCATACGTGATAGTTAATTCCCGCCATAATTTTTCAAAAGATTTTGCTAACGACCACCAAACCTAATTAATTGAATGCCACTCACTCGAACCTAATAAGCACTAAACCATTCATTAATCAACCAGAAAATAGAGTCAGTCTAAGGGGCACTCGGAAATTAAAAGACTGCTAAGCAATATTCTTACTTTCATAAGACCTTTACTCTTGGAACACCTTAAAATCCTCCATAAAATAAATACATGGGAAGGCCCAGAAGTACCCGGCTAGACCTAGTAGTTATTTGAAAAATATCACTGTAGTAGAAAGTACACAATCTAGAGTATATATGTTTATAGTTTGAAGATGCCATGTTGTTTAATATTTGTTTGGCAGCCAACAATAGTGAACGTTTTCAGTGAATTTGTGAAAATGGAGAAAATTGGTCATTGTTATGAGAGAAAATACTTTAATTTGAAAGGCCTCAGCCCAACTAATATACTACCTTGAACAAAAAGTTCCCGGAATAACCACTGTGTGGCGCTCCCATCGTTCCGATTTGAGTTCTGTTTTTTTTGTTAAATTGGTACATCTGTTGTTGATATTCCCTTTAATTCTTAGTGTCATAACTTGACATTTGCAAAAGTTACGTAGCCAAGAGTACATCTATCTCTGTGTGTGTTGGCGATTTTTTACAATTACAGAAATGGATTTAAATTTGCAACAACGAACTTGTATTAAATTTTGCGTAAAAAACGGATTTAGTGGCACGGACGTTGGAAATGTTGGAAAAGTGTTTCGGCAACGATTCTCTAAAAAAAACGGTCGTTTACCAGTGGCACGAGCGGTTCAGAAGTGGTCGTGAGTCAATCGAAGATGATGAACGCAGTGGCAGACCATCGACATCGAAAGTCGGTGAAAAAATTGATAAAGTAAAAGAAATGTTGGTCAATAACCGCAAATTAACCATCAGAGAAATAGCGGAGGACTTGAACATTGCCTATGGATCCGCCCAAGACATTGTGGTTAATGATTTGGGTTTCCGTCGTGTAGCAGCAAAGTTGGTGCCAAAAGACCTCAATTTCATGCAAAAAAGAGACCGTGTTGACGTCGCAAAAGACATGATTTGCGAGGCTGAATCCGATCCCACATTCATCAAAAGGATCATTACTGGAGACGAGACGTGGGTTTATGAGTACGACACGCAATCCAGACATCAGGCAAGTGAATGGCGTTCACCAAATGAGCCGAGACCAAAAAAACCACGTCGTTTTCAGTCAAAAAAGAAGGCAATGCTGACGGTTTTCATGGATTACAACGGTGTAGTGCATCATGAATTTTTGCCAGACAGTAAACAAAGAGTATTATTTGGGCGTTATGAGACGTTTGCGTGAAGCAATTCGCCGAAAGAGACCAGAAATGTGGGCAGAAAACTCGTGGATTTTGCACCATGATAACGCACCGTCGCACAGTGCTATCATTATTCGTAATTTTTTGACGAAAAATGCAACAAATACCATCCAACAGCCACCGAATTCACCTGATTTGGCTCCCTGTGACTTCTTTCTGTTCAATCGAGTTAAAAAACCATTACGGGGAACGCGTTTTAGGAGCCGAGAGGAAGTAATGGAAAAATCGCAGGAAGCACTGATGGACATACCGAAAACTGACCGTAACTTTTGCAAATGTCAAGTTATGACACTAAGATTTAAAGGGAATATCAACAACAGATGTACCAATTTAACAAAAAAAAACAGAACTCAAATCGGAACAATGGGAGCGCCACACGGTGGTTATTCCGGGAACTTTTCGATCAAGGTAGTAAGTGCTGAGATGGATTCTACTCTGGGTGAGTCTGCTCCTTTGTTTACCACAGTAAAATATTGGGTAGCAGAGTTTAAATGAGGCCATACGAACTGTCAAGACAAGCATCGCATTGGTCGACCAAATGAGGTGACGACTCAAGAAACGGTGAAGAAAATCCAATAAGTGATACTGGGTGATCGCCGACTGTAAGTGTGCGAGCTAGCAGACATAGTAGGCATTTCTAAAAGTGCAGTACATAGCATATTAACTGGAAATTTGGACATGAGAAAGCTGTGTGCTCACACTCGAGAAAAACCAGTGTCGTGAAGATGTTTCAATCAAGTGTTTAGTCAAGTTTCACAGCAACAAAGCAGAATTTTTATGCCGTTTCATAGCCATGGATGAAATATGGGTCCATTACTTCACACCTGAGACAAAAGAACAGTCAAGACAATGAATGATAAGGGACGACCTGCTCCAAAGAAGGCAAAGTCCATTTCATCTGCAGGCAAGGTCATAGGTTGTTTTTTTGAGATAATTTTCATTGGCTATCTTGAAAAAGGAAAAACTTTCTTAACGTTGAGTATTATACGATATTATTGCAACGTTTGAGAGAAGAAATAAAGTAGAAGCAGCTGCATTTGGCTAAGAGGAGTGCTGTTTCATCAAGACAATGCACCAGCTCACAAATTCATTATTGCAATGGCCATAATTCATGAATTAAAGTTTGAATTGCTACCTCACGCAACCTATTCGTCAGATTTAGCCCCCTTGGATTATTTCCTGTTCACTAACTTGAAAACATGGCTCGGTGGTCAAAGATTTTCCAACCATGAAGAAGTGATGTGGGCAGTTAATGGCCATTATGAGGAGCAAGACAGTTATAATAAAATGGGTATCGAACTTATTTTACATTGCTGGGAAAAGTGTAGAGAGCTGAAAGGAGATTACGTTGAAAATGAAATGAATTTTTGTTTTCTTTGTTGGGTCGGGTACTTCTGGGTCCACCCTCATACTACCAACCACCAAATGATTAAAAAAATGAGCAGGATATATCTAGACAGCTTTCCACTCTTTGTCTGTTCTGGGGTAAACAGCTACTTTGAGACATCAGCTATCAACGACTCATTCTGATTTAATTTAGTTAGCTTATTCAGTTAACGAATTGCATGTGCCATTACTTAACTGATTGGAAACTGTACAAATAATTGCCAACTATTTAAAACCAAGGCGTTCAAGATTAATAGGATATCAACTCACAAGACGGTGACTAAAAGGAGACGTTTCAGGCGTGATATGGTGGAATATCATTACTAAAAATAGCAATTTTCCACAAAAATATATTTTTGTGGAAAATTGCTATTTTTATGAAGACTGTGACTATTCCCAACATTTCATTTTGAAAATGAATCAACTCAGAAGAAAAATTCAATACAATTTAAGATATAATATACACATAATATTTGGGTCCTATGAGGAAAAATCTCCTCCTAGTAGGTGGGACATTACTTTGGAAGATAACTGAAACTTTCCAAGCAATTGGACCGCTTTGAGTGTACTGGTGGGGCCTCGAGCAAACCTTTTCTTTGTTTCCTTCAATTAACATGAGTTTGCTGGGACATTCGATAGGATATTGACTTTATTACTCTTTCTATTTACTTGTCAGTATATTCTGCTAGACTGACCAGCCAAAGAAAAATAATCACTCTATCACATGAGGAATGTGATAAAAATCCCTGAAAAACCACTCAATCAATTAAAATGAAGTTTTACTTCATCATAAGAAATTAATATCAATGGATGTCATCACTAAACCCATTTTAATTCAGTAGATTGCTCTTTTATCACCTGCGAGTACAATTGATAAAATTATAGATTTTTACAGAGCAAGTGAAATAAGTCATTAAATAGTGGTTTCTCTTGAATAAAAATCTTAATTCACTATTCAATTTCACATGAATTGCTTTAAAATGAGCAGGCATAAGTACATCATTCCCTAAATAACTTTCAGTTCCTCATTTAATTAAATCTCTTCACTGCCCAATTCATGAAAAATTTGCGGTTTGGAGGCTAACCTCCATTTTGGCAAGCAGCACTGACAGCTGTTTATCAAAACACTCGTGAGGTAAATTAAAGTTATTCCATAGACAGTAAAACATTTGTAATTTTAACATTTTACTTGATGTAAAAATTAATATGGTACATGTTAAAATTCTCAGAAAAAGAAACCAAGAATTTTCCCTCCTAGATGTTTCCGCCTAGCTTCTTCATGGTCCATGATTCCTCCACTCGTGGTGAGCACGACATACCTGGAAACAAAAGAAAAGAACAATTAAACAATTGAATATGATGAGATGATTGTTATTTATTTATTCAGTATGAGTCCGAAAACAGCACATTTTGGCCTTTACATCGAACTATTAACAACGATAACAATAGTCACATTTACAAACACCCAAGCCCTAGGTGGAGGAAAACTCACCCAGGCCGGAATCGAACCCGCGACCCTTGGAATGGCAGACGAGGACGTTACCCCGCCGCCACCGGGGTCCGGTTGGGGTTAGAGTAATGTTGCCTAGCCATAAGCCCATAAATTGGAATCCATTCAATCATGGAAGCAAAAGCTATTATTTTAAAACACTAAATCAGCCGGCAGTAAATATTGGTTTAAAGGAACTGCTTACTAGCACATTACTTGACTCCCAAGTCAATCGTCACCATCTCTATTGTCTTGCCATTGCTTCATATCTTATGCACCACAAAATAAATATATCACAATCTCTTGTGAACCCAATTTAATGAAAATAATCAATGATTATATCCAGTACCAAGGAGGAACACTTCAAATGCTTCAAGTAGAATGACAGCATTTTTTTGGAAAATTTTAATAACTTCAATTCATAACATTTGGCATTTTCAATAACATTTTTGAACTATAATTAAATTTTTTACAAACAATAGTTTCAACACGTGTGAAAAAAATTATACATAGTATCTCTAGATGAAATGAAGTGAATGAGGAAAGGATGAGAACTAACTGAACTTAGTCACTTCTCAAGAACTAAGTCAAACATATTGAAATACACAAGTTCAAGAAAGTTAACCACCAAACTATATTGCAGTTGTGGCAGCATAGTATTAATTCATCCTTATAAAACCTATAAAGATAGTAAATCAGTTATGGTGAAGCCCTTGTTGATTGTAACAGTCCAATGCAGGGAAATGCATCTCAATACATTGCAAAATATTTCAATACATAAAAACAATACGATGAAAAACAACAAAGAGCACAATGTAAACCTAAAAAAATATAATATCAATTGGTAGAAGTATATTCAATATCATGATTAAGAAAAGCAGCCATGAAATATTATTTCAACAGATCAGTGACTTCTTGAATTCTAAGAAATATTAAAGACATTTTCAATTATGAATTATTTGCATTCTATGGCAGAGTTCCATACTTTCTCCTACTTGCTGAAGCTTTCATTTTAGTTCACTGCCAAAAAGTTAAAAGCAAGATATTCGCGATCTATGACTAATTAGATAATACAGCAATGTTTAGTAGCAATATTGCAAGTGTGCCTGCATGATAGGTGACAAAATCTCCCCAGCTAAAGACATGACAAACCTACACTCACATCCCTGAAAATTACGCAGTGGGCTATTGGTTGGGTCTCTGCCCTCCTTGCAATTGGTTAAACAACAAGTTCTAGGCAGATGGAGCCATAGTTACACTGCATTGATACATTATGATGCATTTTGACTATTCAATGCAGGTCACTGGCAGTTATGCCAGCTAGTTCAGAGCAACACTAGCCAGACAAAGGCAGCAGGTGTATTTGTGTTGCTGCATTATAGAAGACTATTTGGTGGACTTATGAAAATGGACTGGATATTAAAAAATGCCTTGCCAAAAGATGTCATTTAATTATGGCATTATGCAAAGTAATCGGCCATGTAGCTTGAATGGAGCTGCTAAACCAAAATAAACCGCAGCAATCAACCCAAAGGCCGATTTCATAGGCGAGGGTAGGGAGCTCACCTTGCACTAAGCCCAAAGAGTGCGCGAAATTCACAAATTGATATGGGGGCCAGTTCCTTTCCCTGTGTTTTTTGCAAAAGACCTTTCACCCAAACAAATCACAGATTGGGCAGAAATGATAGAGACTGAGGAAGGCACAAATTCGGACAACACTAATTCAAGACACTAAAAACCCCAGCAACACTTGAGGCTTAAAAATTTGAATACTTCCACATTACAGGGCTAGCACTTGCAGGATTCGAGGCACAGAACCCACTTCCTGAATGCATCCAAGGAAAACTATGAAATTTCATGCAATAAAATTATTTGCAGGGGGGAAAATGAGGCATCACGCCAAGATCACGGGAAAAACATGCGCACAGCAGAAACTAATACGATTCTATAGCCTCCTGGATAATCGTTACTATTACCCATCTGCACATGCTATCCAAGTACTTTTGAAAGTATGTTTAAGTACGCGTGATAGTCAGAAATTTTCATGTCATTGTTTTGTCAAAGTTCTATTGCTTAAGTATAAATTACCCAATTAAGTGAATATTAAATTGGCACAACCACTGTGTTTATTAGATAACCTGTAGCTGTGGTACTTATTTATGATGCAGCAACAGCTAAGATCATATGAACTAACATCAAATTGTTTAAAAAATTCTAACTCCTTATAGTAAATAATTAGGTCAACTGAATAGCCCCCAAAAGACGTTTTCTGCCACCTCTAAGTTGTTTCTTTTGCAAATATGTATCGTTTCCACGAAGTGATGCCTGAAGTTATCTCCTTTGTTTCTCTTTGTTGATGGTGGCAATGAGCCAGCTCCTTTTATCAAAAACTACTGTAACTTATACTAGAGTTTGATATGTCGAGAAGAAATGTAAATGCTTTATAACTAGAATGCAAATTAGATAGATGAATTAACCACACCTCTTATTGCAACGAGGCATTTACGAGAAAACCAGCCGGAACTTAATCATAGGCTCATAAAAATTAAGGATGATGTATCACACATTACCTAAAAACGCGAATGTTCACAATTGGTAAAGAAAATAAGTAACTAATTTTCTTAAATTCAAGCAACAGAAAAATATTAATTTATTTGACATGGGCATGTGGTATATCATAGAATGGATATTAGTACAATCCTCTAGCACTGGGCAGAAGAATACCACATTAAACATTTTTAACTAACCATTTGAGGGAAGATAGATAATGACTTCCCACTAAAGGCTTAACTTCACATTCAAACAAGGTAACTATATGATTGTGTGTACTGCGCATTATTACCATTACTTCTCCCTCAAACTAAGTGAAGATGCTACAATATATTATAGATTCCCATGCATGTCCGGATCAAGTCGGCACAAAATTGTCAGACATCCTTTTAATTGGCGTTAAAATGAAAACAGAGGTTACGTTAACCCTAAGCATCAATTACATTGGACTTCAACAAAAAACAAAGAAAATCGAGTACCACTTAGTGGTGACAACCAAAAAATTCTTTTCCCGAACTTCTCAGCGGATGAATGCCCATTTAATTTCATAATTTTGGGTTATTTGCACAAATTACAGACTTTTCCAGTTTAACAAGTCCAGACAATTCCCTGAACTCCAGGTTGTCACCGCCTGGTATATTTTACTATTCCTGCGAAATTTCTTATTCATATCCCAACTACTTTCTGCTGGAATACCCAATAAGAGCAACTTTTCTTCACTCGATGAAATACTATCGTCATAAATCGCGAGAAACTTACCCAAACTGTCTTGAGGGAAGAAGATCATTCGTCCACTTTTCAATTGATGAAATTGGAACATCAAATCGTGGGGAAATCACTCCACACTTATTAAGTCTCCCAGTAAGATTTACTACAATTTTTCCGGCTCTGTGATCATCAACCATTTCAAACTCCCCGATGTAACCTGAAAAGAGGATAATTTTAGTACAATATTATTACCATTCTCAGACTGGTGTAATTGTGGAGGACGTTTGAGATGGAAATGAGTGATTGGTAAAATAAAGTCTTTCCCATGTAAGTAGGCAAGTGGAAAACAAAATTTAAGAGCCTTCTAATACTATAATGCTTGCAGTGAATTGGGTTATTTGAGAAACTGTGGCACAAATAAATGCTAATTCTGACGATTACAGACATACAGAGTTGAATTGATTCAACCAATGCCTTTGACATACTGAAGTTTCACATAGACACCACTCAAGTCTTTCATCTCTTAGTACTTACCATGTTTCATCATTACTGAAAGAAATTTGACGATGACTTTAGAGCAGGGCCTAAGCAACACCTGTCTTTTCCCCCTTTTCTCTGCATTATTTATTGATTTAAGGGCGTCACTAAGCACGTTCATTCGCACCATGGCTGAAAACATTAACAAAATATCAGGTTGAAACCATTTGATAATATATATTTGTCGCAGCACCAAATTCCAATATCGAGTAAACTACGAATATATCAGGACCATAACGAACTAAATATGTTTCAAACCAACAACTGCATGCCACGAACACAGGATTACGGCAAAGAAGAAAATTGAAAAGAATTCTTACAGATTGAAAATGTTGAAATAATTGGACGCAGTAATTAATTTATCAAATATTAAAGCGAACCCATAGATAAATTGTAAAAGAATAGCAACACCGTAAATGTAAATACTTAAACATGCGTATGTTAGACGAGCTAAGTTAAATTTCTACTCAGTTTCACGTCACCAGAAACAGATGAAATAACTTTTAAAAGCTAAAAAATATTTCTAAAAATACCAAGTTTAAACAAAAGTGAATAATAAACGCAGATTACCTGTGATTTTAATTCACCCAATTCAGGCAAACCACACCGCCAGGCAACACGCGACTCAAAGGAAACTCGAATAAGGAGCCATCTAGCGTCTTTCACAAAAATTAAGTGAAATAAAATTCGAAAACGGAAAACAACAACGCTCTGATATTACGAATTGCCAAGGCGCGTATTTAAAATGTGGAAGAAATATTTGAATCGAATGGATTGTAAAATAATTCACCAGATAAATTCCCTTTTAGCTGGTGTAAAATTTTATGATGTAATTTTGGTGTAATTATTCCCAGTTTTAAAAATAGAAAACATTCTCATGGCTTATCTCCGTTTCAGCGGAACACTTGTGGCGGATAACAAATGGTTACAAGTTTTTGAATTTATGGACATGCAATCCATTAATGCAAAAATTCATCCTTACGATAAACTGTTTTAGCTTCCTTTTTCTGTTGAAATACCCAAAGGAGTAAGAAAATATTCAATTGAAAAATGGCTCTAGCTTTTGAAATAAATTGCTTTTTACCATTTTTAAGTATAATATTTCATTCAAATTCAAGCTATACATGGAGTTAGGTATATTTTGTAGCAAATTCCTGATGCTAACATTTACATAATAAAGTATTGAATTATAAAGGAAAAATTTTGCCAAATGTTAAGAAATATTATTAAATTAGTTCAATGTGTTGGTAGTCACCAAATTCCACCTTGTTAAATCAGCGACTCACATATGTATCCCAGTCATACATTGCAGTAGTACTACAAATTTTGAGCTTTATGCCAACTATCATTTACCTCTCAACGGACATGGCCAATATTCATCTAAAAAAAGGAAACAGGTTAATGGGAAAGGAAACATTAATGCATTTATTTTCTTTCCCCAACTGGATTCCTCTGAAATTATGCTGAGAATGAATCATTTTGACAATTTTTCTGGTGGACATGATGGCATGCATATAATGAAAGCATTTTGCCATAATATTCTACCTCTTCTGTCTCTCCTATTAGAGTTCTATTTCTATATATGTACTCTCAATTTTTGAAGGACGACTTTGAAAAAAAGATTTAATAATCACCACACCACATTCAAAACCATAATGAATATAGTTTTAGAAAAGTAAATTCTATAAATACAGCCATATTTCATCTTATTTAGAAAACTAAAAAGGTCCAGATGGCAGATCTTACTGTTGGCATTGTTTTATGACAGAAGCAAAGCCTTTGGCTGAATATTATATACTTTCCTACTTCATAAACTACAACACCTTGGGATCACTGGCATATCTGTTGAATTTCATTCAACTGTGATGGATGTTACATTACAAGCTCTAATAATTTATCCAAAATGTAGAAACTGATGATAATATAGAGTATCATCTACATCTACATAATACCCTGCAAGCCCCCACAAGGGCATGTGGCAGGGGGTGTTAGGTCACCACCGTAAATAGTAACAATACCACAATCAAAACCAACAAAGGATCAGGTTGGTGTGGTGGCTAAAATTTTTTGATTGCTGATCAGTCTTTGGGTGCCACTTCATGTTGAGAATGCTAGCTGTCAGATGAGACACATAAATCTTTCTTTATTAGTAAGCTACTGCCGAATGTCTCTCCACCCCATGCCCTGAAAATTATACCTCATCCATATTACCAACTTATACTCAATGACACAAATGATCCCAGTTATTGGCCACATCCTCTAATTACTATCTAACTACTTCTCTAGTTATGTTGCTCTTAATTGTGAATATTTTAAGTTGCTACACACTTGTTCAATCAAACAAAAGCCATTTGTTACCAATCAATCATTCCAACAACCAATCATAGCATATGCGTGCCTACACACCAGCCAATACTCATTTCAGAACTGTTCTTTCTCTCACAGCTTAAACACCCTCACCAATTCATTTCAGTAAAATATAGTACACACGCACGCACACACATACAAACATGCACACGCACACACACACACACACACACACATTCCATACCATCATTTGTGGGAAAAACCATTTCTCATCAATATCTATGCATATGGCCAAATTAAATAAGTATGTAAAACTAAATATGAATACATAAAATTCCTTCTCCTTCAAAAGAGAATGATATCTTAGCTAAGGGAATAATTACACAAAGGTAAAACATATAATCAATGCAGAAACACTTTTAAGTGAACACTAATGATAATACAATAGAAATGCTTGATTTACTAGTCTAAAATATCACTATCCCTTATCTTGGATATATATCCTGTCTTCCCCTTCATTGCAAACCCTGGTGGTTTACACTCTTAATGACACTCTTATTTCTGGAGACACACTCAAGAGGGGATTTCCAGGATGCAAACACCATTCCTCTTCATTTGAAAACAACATAGTCCTATTTAGTATCTTTTTCACTATCTTACCCTCAACCTATCCCACTTGGTCAATTAGACCATTAAAAATAATGTCTTTCTGCATAGAACTGGGATTCCATAACTTCTTCAATAACCATGCAATTCATTCGTTCAATAGGGTACATTTTTAGCATCACTTGGTCGCCTTGAAGTAGTATTCTTAAAGGTACGCCCCACTATGCCTTACTGACTGGCACTCGCAATCCCCTTCCCCATCTAGGCTTCATCAAAGACGACCTAACCAAACTAAGGTAAGAACCATACAAATGAAAAACGGAAGGAAAATAAAAGTCAAAATAAACAAAGGAGTAAGACAAGGATGCAACCTCTCGCCAGCACTATTCAACCTATATCTAGAAGAAGCAATAAAGGAAGCACAAGAATTGGGCATCAGAGGAGTCAAGGTGTATGGCAAAGGAATTAACATGCTGCGGCTGGCAGACGACATCGCAGTTGTAGCGGATACACGAGAGGACCTGCAAGCAAAGCAACCTGATATCTGAAGTGAAATGAAAGTACTTTGGGATTATAATATGAGCATCAACAAGAAAAAACTAAAATCCTTGTTTGTGGGAGAGAGAAGCTGAATGCAGACATCACCATTTGAGGAGTGAAACTAGAGCAAGTGGAATCCTTCATCTACTTGGGGCAGCAGTGTACTACCTTGATCAAAAAGTTCCCGGAATAACCACCGTGTGGCGCTCCCATCGTTCCGATTTGAGTTCTGTTTTTTTTGTTAAATTGGTACATCTGTTGTTGATATTCCCTTTAAATCTTAGTGTCATAACTTGACATTTGCAAAAGTTATGTAGCCAAGAGTACATCTATCTCTGTGTGTGTTGGCGATTTTTTACAATTTCAGAAATGGATTTAAATTTGCAACAACGAACTTGTATTAAATTTTGCGTAAAAAACGGATTTAGTGGCGCACGGACGTTGGAAATGTTGGAAAAGTGTTTCGGCAACGATTCTCTAAAAAAAACGGTCGTTTACCAGTGGCACGAGCGGTTCAGAAGTGGTCGTGAGTCAATCGAAGATGGTGAACGCAGTGGCAGACCATCGACATCGAAAGTCGGTGAAAAAATTGATAAAGTAAAAGAAATGTTGGTCAATAACCGCAAATTAACCATCAGAGAAATAGCGGAGGACTTGAACATTGCCTATGGATCCGCCCAAGACATTGTGGTTAATGATTTGGGTTTCCGTCGTGTAGCATGCCAAAAGACCTCAATTTCATGCAAAAAAGAGACCGTGTTGACGTCGCAAAAGACATGATTTGCGAGGCTGAATCCGATCCCACATTCATCAAAAGGATCATTACTGGAGACGAGACGTGGGTTTATGAGTACGACACGCAATCCAGACATCAGGCAAGTGAATGGCGTTCACCAAATGAGCCGAGACCAAAAAAACCACGTCGTTTTCAGTCAAAAAAGAAGGCAATGCTGACGGTTTTCATGGATTACAACGGTGTAGTGCATCATGAATTTTTGCCAGACAGTAAACAAAGAGTATTATTTGGGCGTTATGAGACGTTTGCGTGAAGCAATTCGCCGAAAGAGACCAGAAATGTGGGCAGAAAACTCGTGGATTTTGCACCATGATAACGCACCGTCGCACAGTGCTATCATTATTCGTAATTTTTTGACGAAAAATGCAACAAATACCATCCAACAGCCACCGAATTCACCTGATTTGGCTCCCTGTGACTTCTTTCTGTTCAATCGGGTTAAAAAACCATTACGGGGAACGCGTTTTAGCATCCGAGAGGAGGTAATGGAAAAATCGCAGGAAGCACTGATGGACATACCGAAAACCGAATATAAAAAATGTTTCGAGGATTGGATCAAGCGCTGGCATAAGTGTGTTGCAGTCGATGGGGATTACTTTGAAGGGGACAATATAGATTTAGATGAATAAACTTGTATTTTTAATTTTCTGAATAAATTCCGGGAAATTTTTGATCAAGGTAGTATAACATGGGATGGAAGAAGCTTGACCGACATCAAGCGAAGAATAGCCCAAGCAAAGAAGGCGTTCATTGAAGGAGAGGCAACTACTAGTTGAAATGTTCAAAGAATTTAAGATTTTAAACAAGGAAGCAGTTTGTCAAAACGTTGGTGGGGAGCATGGCACTCTACGGATTGGAAACGTGGGATATTGGAAATGTAGACCAACGAAGAATGGAAGCATAAGAAACATGGTGGTAGAGGCGAATGTTAAAGATTAAATGAACAGACAAAGTAAGGAACAATGAAGTGTACATTTGAAGGTAATCATTGTTTGGCTCTCTCATTATGTGATCTCTCTTTGGCTTTTGACTGTGTTAATCACACAATTCTCATAAATAAGTTGAAATATTATGGTTTTAAGGATGCTGAACTAAAATTTATTTCTTCCTACTTATCTGATTGTAAGCAGTCAGTTTATGTAAATGGTAAACAGTCAAAACCATTAAATATTAAATATGGTGTGCCTCAGGGCTCTGTGCTTGGACCTCTTTTATTTCTGGTCATGATTAATGACTTGTGCCCCAATATGATTACTGACTGTGTCCTCTATGCGGATGATACTACTTTCCTACATAGTTCCCCCCATCATTCTGATGCGATGAATAGAGTTCCTATTATACTTAAAAAGGCAGTGGACTGGTTTTCTGCCAACAATCTCCATATGAATCCCAATAAAACTCAGCATCTTATATGTACTCTAAAATGTGCTACACCGGATACTGTCCCTGTGAAACTGCTGGGATGAAGTGGCACCCAAAAACTGATCAGCAATCGAAAAATTCAGCCACCACACCAATTCACCTTGGGAGAAATACAATGGAGGCAGGAAAAGTGGATGAAAGGGGTATTGACCGGCAGTGGGATGTGGAAGGCTTTAATTGAGGGGAGAATATTAGGTAAAAGAGGAAAGGGAAGGAACAGGATATGGATGTTGTACGGGATGAAGGGAGGAAGAAAGTACTCAGAGCTGAAGAGGGACCCGATGTAGAGTAGGATGTTGTGTTTTGCTAGGGGCCACAAATTATTTAATTAGTAATTATGTCCATCCATAAACCTACCTTAACCGGTAGATTACCTAATAATAATTATTGCCTTCTTTAAACAATTGTGTACATAGGAATGTAAATGTGTGGACTTTTTCAATTTTCGTTTTGTATAACCTGCATCACCATTTTTTTGATCATTTGAACATTTTTGTATGGATGGAGCGCATTTATCGATGGGAAAATGTGGTATATTATAATTGGTATTCTACAGTTTAAGATGTATTGATTTGCCTCTCCAAACAAAAAGCGCAACTAGACATTACAGCAAGTCCCTTCATTCTGTCTAATATCCCTATCCTATTCCTTCCCCTTCATCATTTGCCCAAAGTTCTCCCCTCTATCACAGTCAATACCATTCCATTGCCAATCAAAATGGTCTCAACATCCACATTTCCTGCCTCTTTTCTATTTATCCCAACAATCCCCTCTCCTCCCCCACATCATGCAAAGCACTTCCTCATTAGTTTTCAATGCCATCTATTTTACTGTTTCCATCTTTCTCCTCACCAACATAACCTCGAAAGCCTCCACTCTATGCAAATCATCTTGCTTCAATTACCATGTCTCCGCCCTGTACAAAATCATGCTCCATATCAAAGTTTTAATGAGCCTTTTCTGAACATCCTGACTCAACATCTCTCTCATTTATTCTCTCCTCCTAGTGAAAGCTTCTTTGCCTAACCCAAACCTTCTTCTCATGCCCCTGCTATTTCAACCATTTTGTTTCAAAAAACTTCCAACGCAGGTTAACTGCTCCACCTGTTCAAGCTTATTAACTCCTACTTTGAATTTAACTTATCTTTTCTCTTTCTCAAAAACCAAATGACCATTGTTTTTTCATTTATTCTCATTCCATACCTATCACTTTTACTGATTTATTTACAAATCAATTTTTACTCATCAATCATGATTATAACCAATCAATCAAATTTTATTAATCATTTGATTAATTTTACATTTCCAAAAAAATATTAAGGCTAGATCATATGAGGACTACAGAACAAGGAGGTTGATTTCCTACATTGCTCAAGTGGCTCCAAGGATCATCAGCAAGAGGATCAAGAGGATCAGGGCAAGTGATTACTTAGGGGAGGATCAGTGTGAGTTCAGGAAGGGGAGAGGCACGAATGACGCCATTGCAGTTATGAGGTCACTAATTGAGAGGAACATGGAATACAATCAGGATGTATTTGGTTGTTTTGTAGATTGCAAAAAGGCATTTGATAGAGCAAATTGAGTAAAAACTATTAATTATATTAGAGAAAATAGCAATAGATTGGAGGGATAGGAGGCTAATCCGCAACCTGCTCAGGTCTAAGTGAGGGACAGAGGGTCCGGATGGACAGAATTAGGAAGAAGAGTGAGGCAGAGTTGTCCATTATCACCTTTGCTAAATTCAATGAAACTGCAGGAGATTGCACAAAAGTAACTTTTAAAGCCGTTATCCGCTAATATGCATTTCAATGCAACAATATCAGAGTGTAGAAATCATTTGCCTTGACCAGAATTTGAACCCGGATTCCTCCATGTCTGACTGAGTGCTTTAGCCAATCAAGCCAACGAGGCATTCTCTTAAGGTAAAAACAGCCTAAGTATTTAAAGTTGGCCTTTAACCTCGTGGACTCTGGTGTGCCTTGTACAACTACAAATGCCTGTGACATTTTAATCATGGTATTTTGTACAACATCATGTTCCTTGGAACACCCCCAAAATTTCAGCTTCTAAGAGCATGCCTTCGATATATTTTAACTGGCTAAAGCACTCGGTCAGACATTGAGGGAACGGGGTTCAAATCTTGGCGAATGAATTTTACCCTTTGAAATTGTTACATCACCTTTGCTGTTCAATGCATATTTGGAAGAAATGATGAAAGAGGCATGAGAATAGGAATGAGAGTTGGTGAGGAATTCATATAATCAGTTAGGTTTACTGATAAGTAAGCTTTAGTTTGTCAATCAGTCAACAGGTTGCAATCATAGCTAAGTGCATTGGAAATGCAGTTTTCCAGAAAGAGAAAGCCTAGGTTTAATGATAAAATAGGAGGGCAATAACTAGAGCGGTGGAACAGTTTATGTATCTTGGAAGTGTTTGGACCAACTCGGTCGAAGTAGTAAGGAGAAGAATTGCGATAGGCAAATAGGCTTTCACAAGGAGGAGGGAGTTGATGAGAGGGACATTGAGTAAGGATGATAAGAAAAGACTCGTAAAAACTTTGATATGGAGCGTAGCTATGTACGGCGTGGAAACATGGTCATTGAAGCAGGAGGATAGACGTAGACTGGAGGCTTTTGAAATGTGGGTGTGGAGAAGAATGGAGAAGGTGAAATGGACCGAGAAGAAAACAAATGAGGAAGTACTTGGTATGATGGGCGAAGAGAGGGGTTTGTTGGGAGAAATCCTATGGAGGCAGGAAAAGTGGATGAAGGGTGTATTGACCGGCAGTGGGATGCTGAAAACTGTAATAGAGGGGAGAATGTTAGGCAAAGGAGGAAAGGGCAGGAACAGGATAGGGATGTTGGATGGGATGAAGGGAGGAATTACACAGAGATGAAGAGAGACTTTGTTGTTGTATGGATTTTGGGTTGTGTTTTGCTAGGAGTCCCAAATATTTATTTGGTAGTTGTGTTGATCCAAAATCTACCTTAACAGGTAGATTACCTATTATAGGAAATAATAAATAACATGACTAATTTGACTTTAGTAAAGAAAACTATTTGGCAGTTGGTAATCCCTTGGTTAGGATCCTTAAAAAGAGCAGATATACATAAATATAATGAGTGATTGAAGTGAGGTATCAAATTAATTTTAATTAAATCCAATGCAGCACAGGTACAGAAATAGTAAGGGAAAAGTAAAAGTTGTCGAGGAGGAGATATAAATTCTGACCAAAACGTAGTAACACTAGTGTTATGTATGCACAAAGTGGAAATAGACAAAGGAAAGAAGTAAATAAGAGATATTTCAACATTAGAAAACTAAAGAAACCAGAAAAAGCTGAGAAAATGGAAAACCGCTCTTGGGAAAGTTGAAAGGCAAAGGGGATAAGAACTGTTAATGAGATATGACAGAACATAAAAAAACAACATGAAAGAAGCAGTAAAAGAGGCAGTTGGTGTAGAAAACATAAGAAAACAATGGATCGCAAGCGAGATGCTGGACAAAATGGAGAAATGAAAAAGTTGGAAAAATGTAAATACAGAGGAAAGCAGAAGAGATGATAAGAGACTAATAATGAACTCAGAAGGGAAACAGGAAAGGCCAAAGAAAAATGGTTGAATGACAAGCGCAGTGAGATAAAAAAATAAGAAAAGGAAGGAAGATATGATATGATGTACAAAGAAACAAGGTACCTAAAATCTTAAGGGAAAGTAAGAAATAGCTTTGAAACAGAAGACAAGGATGGTAAAACTATTAGTGAACCAAAGGGGTAAATGATCAGGTGGAAGGAATAGAATGAATGATCATTTGAAAGGGAGAAATAATCCAAATGGACAGTGAATTTGAACTAGAGGAAGGAAAAAAGGTGGTTGATGACAAAAAAGTGCATGATGTACTTGAAAGTGAAGCAAAAATATCTAAAATAGAGATGGGAAATGGTAAAGCAACAGGAGTTGATGAAATTCCAGTAGAAATGTTAAAATCCCTCAATAAGAAAGGGAAGAAAGTTTTTCATAGTGTTAGATAAACAAATTGATGGTGATTCTGAAAAAGCATGGGGTTGATTGGAGGGAAATAAGACTCATAAAAGATCTGTGTCTCAGTCGGAAAGTAAGAGGTCAGTTGATAGATGAGATTGGAATCGGAAGGGATGTTAGACAAGGATGCTGCCTATTACAGATCTTATTTGGAGGAGAAAACAAGTGGAGAGCTTTAGGTATTTGGGAAGTGTCATCACTGAACACATGTTTAGTTCCAAGAAAGTCAAAACAAGGAATTAGAGCAAAAAGGATAGAGTGAAGAATGAGGAGGTGCTGGAGAAAATGGAGAAGAAAGAAAATTGGAAGAGAAAATCAAGAAAAGAAAGATGAATTGGTTAGGACATTGCAAGAGGAATGAGTGCTTCCTGAACACTGTGTTAGAAGGAATGATAGAAGGGGAGAGAGGATTGGGAAGGAAGAGATATATGCTGTTGGGTACAATTACGTCTAAAAGGAGGTATGAGGAAATCAAGAAAATGGCTGAGGGCAGACAAACATGGAGGACAACCATGAGATAACCTGTCACATGGCAGAATAATCCAAGATGATGATGGTGAAATACCTATCATACTGACTTTCCAAAACACTCAGTAATGCTTGCAAACCCTTGACTGTCTGGCAAACAACAAGTTTGATCATCAGCAAAACTAACTGATTTTATGCATTCCCAACTGATTATTGCTGCCTTTCCCTTTTTTGGAATAGGAATCAGCACTGATCTGAAATATTCATCTGGCCAATTACCTCCCTCATAAATGCCATGAATTAGTCCATAAAAACTTTTCCTCAAACATTTCCCGAAACCTTAAAGTAGATCTGTGGGCCTTATTTAATTTAAATTGCCTTAATGCCCTTACTATCTCAATGTCCAGTATTTCCAGACCTAAGCTATCCTCATCCATGTCATATTCTCATTCTATGTCTAACCTAATTGGCCTAATGACTTCTCCGTGTTCTTAGTGGCCCTAATTCTACTTTTCCATTAGGACAGAATAGCTTCAAATTATTGAAGGGTCAGTCGAGAGTGATAGAATCATCAGATCCGGCTCTTTCTAAGAACCAATTGATGAACTTGGTAACACAAGAGACTGATAGATCTTCCATGCCGTTCATGATTGAAAATTAATTATGTCAATCTTAGTCTTGTGGGCCATTTGCAATTGATATAAATTTAATGAAATTCACGATTGATGAGAATAATGGCAAGTCTGTCTTTTGACTGCCTTTTTTGGAGTTTTAAATTATTTTTTGGCATTAGCTATGCATGAATCATTGTAGCAGTCATCAAAATGAATCATACATACACTTTTTGTAAAAACTTTGCTATAAAATATGAGAGAGAATTACAGTTTTTCAGAGAGGAAGCACTTTATTGAAAAATTCAACTTACCTTGCAAATTGTCTTTATTTTATTCTGAAACAATTCAACCAAAGATCAGATATACACTTTGATAAATAGTTGCAAAACTTTGAAATAGAATAGAGGACCTCAATGGCAAAAGGAAAGATGAGCATGATCCCTTTATCTTATGTAATTACCATGACATGCAGATATTTCTTTCATACAGCAAAAGGTATATATGCAATGATGGGAGCCTCCAAGTATTCAGAGAATGATAAATAGATTTCTCAGGATCTTAATTTGAAAAACCATCAATTGATTTCATGACTCATTTCTGATTAGAGAACAGAGGCTGGAAATATATTTCCCCTGACCGATCCATAGGGCGAAAGGGATCATCTTTGCATGATAAACCATTGTATGAGTTTCTTCAGACATGCTTGTGCATGATTTTTTCATAAATAAATCAGTTGGCACCCATTTGTTGATCATACCTATATACTCTACCCAATCAGGGATTTCCCTGATCAAAAAACTTCAGGGCTACAAGCACTGATTAAGGTGAATTATAGCTCATAAAATATTCTATGGGCACAGCTATACGTAAATCCTCCTTACAAACATAGAAGCTTCCATGGCAGTTTGTGAATGAAGCTATGAATTCTTTTTATATCTTTCAGTGAATTTTTATATAATTTTTTCAAGAATTCAGGTCAGCATCACTGATAAATTGAAAAAATACTCAAAAGAGGGCCATGAAAATGCATTGGATGAAAACAGTCTTTTGATATGGCTAAACCACTTCCTCATTCTTTTTCAACTCGCGTGTCCATAACTTTTCGATATGCCCAAATCTCTTTGCTGACCACACCATAGCATACATGATAGGATAACATCTTGCAACAATATTTAATTTGATGAATTGTACCAAGAATGAGAAAATATTGCTCCTTTGATTGACTGAAAGTTAGTGGGAGATCATGAAGCAACAGTTTTGGCATGGCGAGCTTCGACATATAGTACATCTTAGAATTACCCCATCAGCAATTTTTCTCTTATCAGTGTGTGGATGTCATCCAAAGAAAAATTTTCATTTTTTCTGGTAGTGTTTTCACTGCTATTTGGCTTAGCGTTATCTTCTCCCAAAATCAATGCAACAATTTCAGAGTGTAAAAATCATTCGCCTTGACTGGGATTCGAACCCAGATCCCTCATTATCCGGTCGAGTGCTTTAGCCACTTAAGCTAGCGAGGCATCCTCTTAAACTTTGAAATTTTGGGGCCTTTAAAGGAACAAGATGTTGTGACGAAATATGGTACATACAATGTCACAGGCATTCGTAGTCGTGCGCGACGCGCCACTGTCCACGAGGTTAAAGCCAACTTTAAACACTTATGGTGTTTATACTTTGACAAATTCCAAAGAAACTGCGGGAGATGCCGCAACAGTAACTTTTAACGGAGTCATCCGCTAATGTGCAGTCAAGGCGAATGATTTTTACACTCTGAAATTGTTGCATTGAAATGCACCTTAGCGGATGACTCCGTTAAAAGTTACTGTTGCGGCATCTCCCGCAGTTTCTTTGTAATTTCTCCCAAAATGACAGCAATGGAGGTAATGTTTGTTTTTGTCATAGTAGTGAAAGAGGCTCCTTGCTTTGGAATAGGTTGTCTTCCCTCTTAAAATAAATGAAGCTGACTTCTAACTGTTCTGTAGGGAAGAATAGCCTATGCATAAATCTCCTGTAGTAGGCCATGGGCTTCAGATGATGATTTGTAGTCTCATTTGGATTAGTTCAGAATGAATGAACCATATTTGCATGATGATATTATTGAACACTATATTTCCAATGATTGTTCAAGATCAACATTTTTGTTTTAATAAATCATGTAAAGAACACCTATTCAGAGAACCAACCACTAAATAAAACGGGGGCTGTGGTTAAAAAGTATTTTAGCCTACTTCATCTACTAAAAGATTCTGAAAGTCTCAACATAATATTATCGAAACTTTGCATTCGTTTATTCGATTAATATATGTTTTTCCCTATCATAAAATCAATGGACAATCATTATATAAACTACTATTTCATATCCGCGTGATGTGATGACTTTATAGTTGATTTAAAGTCGACAACATTGTATTTAATTTTATCTAAAAGCTTGGGACGTCTTACGGAGGCTTTTGTCCGGATTACCTAATGATAGCTTCGTTACTATTCTCAAGTGAGGGCATAAAGGAAATGCTCCGAACCTTGACTCTCGTTTGCCGCACTGCGGATAGCAATAAACGACTTAAAAGCAAGCAAAATGGAGTTCAATGACCATTCATTACCGATAGACTAGCCATCCGCCGCCGAGCAATTGCATTGTATTCGCAGTTAAATGCCTCGCGAATACCCTCCTTATATTTTATATTCTCGACCTTATTCCGACTTACGATCAACGCGCCAGAATGCGTCGCAAAATTGCTTCGATTACCCCCGCCATGAGCGCGAGTAACGCCCAAAGTTTACTGAGATTCTTTCATTCAATTTGTTTTTCTTTAAATCGCACTCAAATAAAACGTCAACGCCCGGGGCTGGAAATTGCCCTGATGGCTTCTTTGAGGAGAAGGTTGGGGAGAAGATGGTGGGCGTGGAGAAAGGAGTTGGTTGGTGGAAGTGCGTCGTCCATCCACTCCTCCCTCTTTCGGGCTTGTTTCGGCGACAGGCTTACCCTTATTTAGTCCGCGTGCCGAGAGTTGAGCGTGGATATGGATTTCTCTGTCATATATGTGATTTCCTCGACTCCTTACGGCCTCTGAAGTACTCATACTCTCTTCGCCGCAATTCATAAATTAATGTACTCACTTGCTTTGACGGTATATCCTTCTTAAAACGATTCATTCAACCCGTTTATTTCAATTTTAAACGCAAATCACCTCCAACCTGAAGAATTCTTCCTTTCGCTGTTACTCTACTGCAACAACGCTCGAGAAGTGGACCAAAATTTACGATATGCATTCAAGACATTTATTTTTGTTTCTTCTGCTGAGGAGGTTCGTCCGCCACTATGCCAGTCGTAAAAATATAGTCATATTCGATTCACAGATGTGCAGTTTGAAAATATTACCTAATTTCACTGCAAGAAAGAAATAGTTTAATGCTCAATTGAATTTCTTCAATGTATCAGCTTGCAGTCTGTAATTAATTGCTTGGACTGAGACTATCATTGCATTTACTTAGGGCCGCTCTGCAACGGTTCTTTAGTCTTGAGTCTTCAAGATGAAGTCCCACTAACGGAGTGAAGCCAGATAACGGTAGTCGGTTGACACTAGCTGACTTGAATAGAGCTGGGGCAATGCAAAGATTTATGTCGACGGTCGCCAAGCAAACATAGCGCTTTCGAAGTCATCCCGCGAGCCAAGTCGCCTTTTCCTATTCCCAGGTATCTTCGTCGACCATCGTCGTCAGAAAGTGTCGACTAATATGCCGCCCGTCTTGACAGACCGTGACTTAATTTGTTGGCCCAAATTTGCCGCCAAATTCTGATGTTGCCAAGGCAGTTTCCATGATAAACAATTCTTGTTTGTTTATCCCAATCAGTCAATTTCTTTGCAAGAATATATTTCTCATCGTGCTTGCGAATAAATCGATTTATTTGGATACTTCCCGTTAACGTTGAAAACATTGCACGAGAAATTCGGAATATACGCCTTGTAATGCTGACGTTACACACAATAGTCGTTCGTTAGTTCGGGTCGTTCAATAGTTTCTTTGTAATTCCAAATTCATTATGATTCCCAATTGTGTACAAAGTGGATGGAACCTCAAGCGAAGCGTCCTTCGTCCACCAGATATGAAGCAAAAATTACAGAACCCTAGCGTACATCAGTGAGAACAGCAATCGACGCCTCCTTTCTATCAGCTTTCCATGCCCACTGCTTTCCTTTCCTTTCACAAGAGATCCTTTGCGTAAAGAAACTCGAGTGGCCAGAATGATATCAGATAGTAACTCATTCTGACGTCCCCACAATAACCATAGTTCGTGGGGCTTGAGAAAAGAAAGCCTTTAGTCTGTAAAAAGCTTTTTGTGTGAGTGTAATCGCTTTTTGTTAAGCGATGAATTAAATCGACATTTCCCAACAAATTAGTATCTAGAAATCGCAAAGAATATTACTCTGGTTGGTCGTTTGGTCGAAATCCCTTCCATAAAGGAGAACTCCATTCAAAAAAAGGAATCTCTTGGCGAATCAATCAGAGACCCTTTTCTCAGAGCTGCATGTCCGTGTGAACGTTAGACGCATGAAATCAATAAAAATAAGAAGGGAAAAAGGACCTACGACTGTTTTTATACTTTACTATCCAAAGAAGGTATACGTATTATGAAATATATCATCGATATATTATCACAGCATAATAAAATAGAGACCTAAAGAGAATAGCCATTCTAAATCACATTACCTTTTAACAGAAAAACCAACAAACTTTCACGCTAATATAACTGCTCAAAATAATTAAACTAAAACGTTTTTTAGCAACTTGGCTGTGCCAGGAAAATTTTAATCTCAAAAATTTATGAAAATTGTTATTGTGCAAGGTATTATAGTCGCGTTGATGATAAATTACGTGATAATATTTATCCCGAATAAATGATTAATCCAGCATTCCGTACTTTCGGGACCAAACGTGTAGCCAAGTCAATCGTGAAGGCATTACTCACTCCAAAAGAACGCGTCGCCGAGGAAACTGGCGGAAGAGTCGGAGATGGGGGTGAGGTGGAAAAGGAGTGTGGGGGAGGAAGAGGGCAGTGAGAATTGGAGGCAGGGCCGCAAAGGAGAGGTGCTTGGAATTGTGCAAAGGAAGGAGTTAACGTGTGGGAATAGAGGTTTCCTTTAACCACACAAAGTTTCGCTGGCGTCCATTCCTCGTTTCACCTTGTTTTTACGGACACCACCAATGAAGGGGGTTACAGGTAAATGTGGTCTCCCATCCACATTTACCTCCTTCATTTCCTGTCCGCCAAATCCAGATTTCGGCTGAGAGACGATTCAATGCAAGATTGAAATTATTAAATAAATTTAGATCCGCATGTTTCAGCACCGAGGTCTCGCAAATTATTCGTACTCCTACATATAGTACATTAGTCGCTTGGATCATGCATATAAAATTCGGGAAATAGATGCCAGAACTAGCCGACTCAAGGACTCCTTCTTCCCACGGACAATACGGGATAGCAACTGCAGGGTTATAGATAGCAAAAATTCCACTTGCCACCCTCAGCGTCTAAAAAATAATTAGTTGTATTTAAATACATGCTCTTCCACTAACCTTATGTGTTTTGCTATAATAACCCATTCTTTCCGAATGACCTCATTCGTGTTCCGTTCATCTGTTTTTAAGTCTCCCTTTCAATCCCTCGTCCCTCTCCGCGGGGGCAAATTCCTGCTACCTGCAACGTTGGGTCGCATTCCCTGCCATTTAGAGACTCTTTGGGGGTAGAGTGTTTCGTGGTGCATTTTCATGTGGTAGTGATGTTTCAATTTCTTGCTTGTTGTGTCCTGGCTTCCGTGTTGTAGGATGTCTTTCGTGCTGCATCATGGGGTGCAGTTTTTTAGTTGTTTTGCGGTATATGTGTTTGCATGAGTATTGGATGAAGGGATTTTTGCATGAGTGTGTGCGCTGCTGTGGGTGTTATTTTCCGTGTTGTTTTTTTTGCATGTGGTATTTTTCTTTTTTACGGTTGGTGACCTAACACCCCCCGCCACACGCCCTTGCGGCGGCTTGCGGGGTATTATGTAGATGTAGATTTCTACCGTTGGTCATCGCATTCACCACTTCGCATCGTCTCTATTTCCTGCTCCGGACCAGTCGCAATCTTTTCCTGAAAGAAGAGGGATATCTCGGTATCATGCCCGCGTTCTCGATTTACCAAGAGAATGGATGGACCTAACTCACCTCAATGTAAAAGTTATAATTGGAATATAAAGATTTTTTCACTGTGGTTCAAGAACCAGTGTCTTTAATGTTCAAAAATCAATTATGAGGTTGAATGCACCATTTATTTCACGTTGTGTTACTTATTCACTAAGTTTCCAAAGAGCTATTTTACTATTATTGATATTGATAGAATTGAGCTCTTACGGCTAGTAGTATGAAATAAATGAATAACTCCAATAGCCGTAAACAGTTTACCTTTCTAAACAAAGTACAAATGAGATTAGTTGGCTAACGCCACAAGTCAAGGATGGGGTAAAAGGTAATGAGGAAAGGGATAAGAAAGGTGAATACGCGTATTTCGGCCACAAAGTAGACCTCTTCAGCGTACTGAAGGTGAATCGTCAAGACAACACAAGTCGTAGTGAGAAAGAGTAAGGGCAATCCGAAGTATATATATGGTGTAACATTTGGGGGGAAGGGGGGGGTGAAAGAGACGGGAGGCAATAGACAAAGCTGATAGTTGAGGAGTTTGAAAAGATAGGTTATGTAGTGAAGGGGAGGGGGACTTGCACCATCAAGACAATGACCGTTGCAAAAGGGGTGGGGAAGTTTGGCACAACCGTTAAGCGAACGTTGGTGGGGGAGGGAGAAGTGAAAGGCAACCTCCAGACAAAAGACCGTTGAGGATGAAGGGAAAAAACGTTACAGAGAATGAAGGGAATACCTCAAAAACGGAGAATTGAAAGTTTAGGAAAGGGAAAGTTGAAGGGATAGGAAGCAAAAACGTTGAAGAGGCTGTAGGTTCAAAATAAATTAAGGGCAATTTTAAATTTAACTGAGAGAAAAGCGAGGAATATGAAATAGGTCCTGTGTCGCTTTTTAGGAGATTGTCTGTCTTTGAAATTAAAATGCTCTCATAAGCGTCAAGTAAATTAACCGTTGTTTGTTTTAGGAGATTTAAATTGTCTTTTGTCATGTGGTGTCCTGTTTCAATTAAATGATGTGCCAAACTGGATTTGTCTGGTTTATTGTGTTTGTAGTGGGCGTACTGTTCTTTATATCCGGTCCGGAGGAAATACCTGCTAGAACATTAAAGGAATTAGCTGAAGACATTGCCCCATTTTTACATATTGTTTTTCTAAAATCGATAGAAGAAGGCTCAGTGCCTCACGACTGGAGGCTAGCCCATATAACTCCCATATATAAAGGCGGCGATAGGGATAAACCAACCAATTACCGACCCATTTCTTTAACATCGATCTCTCGTAAAATATTGGAACACATTATTGTCACTAACATTATGAGATTTCTTGATAGTAGGAAAATACTAATCCACAACCAGCACGGATTTAGGAAAAGCAGATCTTGCGAAACACAACTTGGTCTCTTCATTCACGATATACTTAGATCGGGAGAAAACAACACACAAGTCGATGCAGTATTCCTGGATTTCAAAAAAGCCTTCGACAAGGTCCCACACAATAAATTGTCACATAAACTTAAATACTATGGAATCAATGAGAAAATTATTAATTGGACTAGAGACTTCTTGTCAAATCGCAAACAAATAGTAGTCATAGATGGGTTGTGCTCAACGGATAGAGATGTAACTTCGGGCGTCCCCCAGGGAAGTGTAATAGGGCCTCTTCTGTTCTTAATATATATCAATGACTTAAGCACACACGTTGGTAGCAATCTGAGGTTATTAGCTGACGACACGGTGGTATACAGGGAAATAAGGAGCCAACTAAATCGCGAGCTACTCTCTAGAGACTTAGACAATATCTCGGAATGGTGCAATAAATGGGGATTAACACTTAATATAGATAAATGCGCAGTTTTGAAATTTTGGAACAAAGGAAGCGAGGAACAGGATATAAACTACGAAATAGAGGGTTCAGTACTGACTACAGCCGATCAAGTAAAATATTTGGGGGTTGTTCTAACACCATGCCTTTCATGGGGAGCACATTCAGGACAATATGCGGATCAGCTTTAAAGAAACTTGGCTTCATAAAACGGGGTGGTGGGGAAATGTAATGAGAAAGTCAAAGAGAGGTGTTATTTTGCTCTAGTTAGACCTCATTTGGAATATGCCGCAAGTATTTGGGATCCTTGGGGTGAAAATTTGGCAAAAAGAATTAGATAAAGTCCAGAGAAAATCCGCTAGATTCGTTAAAAATAGTTATGATAAGAACACAAGTGTGACAGATCTCTTAGGGGATTTAGGCTGGGAACCACTTGAAGTGCGGAGAGAACAAGCGAGGCTTAGACTTTTAGAAAGGTTCAGAATAAACGAGTTTAACTATGACACTGAAGGAATTATAATGGCCCCACACTACTTAGGTAGATCAGACCACGAAGATAAACTAAGGGAGATAGATTCCAGGACAGATAGGTACAAATACTCATTCTTTCCCCGAAAAATCAGAAATCATAATAGTAAGAAACCGAAGTCACTTTAGAAATATTGAAAACATTGAATTTACAAGTCGGAGCAAAGTGAAACACTGCAAATCTGTTAGGTATACTTTCAGGTCCATGTGTATGTAAGATGTAGATTGAGTGTTTGCATGTGTGTGTGGTGTAAGTGCTCATGCATGAATGTATGCCATGTTTTTTTTGTGGATGTATGATTTTGTGGTTATTGGATGCGGATTTTTTTCTTTTCTAAATTACGGGTGTTGTCCTAACACCCCCCCGCCACACGCCCTTGCGGGGTATTAAGTAAATGTAGATGTATATCTGGTAAGAATGTTTCTGCGTGTTTGGCCTATGTAAGAAGCTTGGCCAGTGCCACAGTTAATTTAGTAAATACCAAGACTTCTCTGTTGCAGGTGTTTTGTCTTGTGTGGTGTCCCCCCTTCACTACATAACCTATCTTTTCAAACTCCTCAACTATCAGCTTTGTCTATTGCCTCCCGTATCTTTCACCCCCCCCCTTCCCCCCAAATGTTACACCATATATATACTTCGGATTGCCCTTACCCTTTCTCACTACGACTTGTGTTGTCTTGACGATTAGCCTTCAGTACGCTGAAGAGGTCTACTTTGTGGCCGAAATACGCGTATTCACCTTTCTTATCCCTTTCCTCATTACCCTTTTACCCCATCCTTGACTTGTGGCGTTAGCCAACTAATCTCATTTGTACTTTGTTTAGAAAGGTAAACTGTTTACGGCTATTGGAGTTTTTCATTTATTTCATCCAGCTATTTTACTCCAAATTACTCTTCTAAATGTTATGTTTTGCAAAGAACTGATAGTGCTACTATTGATCTAGCAAGGATATGCAAGCTACCTTCAAAAGGAAATAATCATTTGCTTAGTATTAAACATATGAAAGTGCTAAATGAAATAAGAGAAATAGGATATCTTACGCCTTGAATATGACTAAACTGTTCGTATTTAGAAAGGTTTTAGGTATTATCACACATATCAGAGATGAGAAGACATAAATGCTTGCTAAAAACGATTTCTGTGACTTAGTTTAATTCATTGGAATTTATTGATACACCAACGTAAATTAACATCGCTATAAAAGTGAATTGACCAACATTTTCATCTGCCAGCAGTTTTCCCAAATTAAAGTAGTGTCCCAGGATGTCCTGGTTTCATAGAAGAAAGAGCACCAGTCAGCATTTTGGTCGAATATTCTACCTGATATGGTGTATGCAGTAAATACACAGAAAATTATGCATTCAAGTCCAACATAGCACTCATAAATTTATAAGTCGATGTATATTATCACAAGATGAAAAGTACGGGCATAAAATAAAGTAGTCGGCTCAATGCACATTGCCTTTTAACGGAAAAATCAACAGAATTTGACACATATGCAGGATTGCCCAAAAGTATTCAATTAAAACTTATATAACGACTTGAGGGATATGACGGGAAATATTTGTACTTAAAACATTTATATGGGAAACAGTGTTCGAAATACGATGCACTCACTTCACTCGGGGGAAGGAAAAAAGAAATGAAGGAGGTATTTGTCTAAGTAAGATTGTTCGCTGCAACGCAGAGGGTAGATGACTGCAGTTGCAACGCCTTTCGTGAAGGCGTGCCTCATTCACGATTCGGATTCGATAGAACTCCCATTATCTTCCACTCATGCGGTTTTGTTTGGGGTCACACGGGCGTGGGGTGTGGGCGTCGTTCCCGGGAGGGACAGGAGTGACCCCCGGGGAGCGCCTCGATCAGCGCCACACGGTGGAAGGGAGAGCAGAGAGCGAGACACTGCTGGCCAGCGGGCAGGGCTCCCCTGCCCGAGGTTACAACTTCCGACCCACAACGATTTCCATCGACATTTTAGGTGCCTCCGTGAAATGAAATCACAAAAACAGGTGGACAGTGTACTTTCATAATCATGAACTTGCGACGACTCACTGGGAACCGTTCCACATTGAATTGGAAACAACTTGGTGATTTCACACTCCGAATAATCATTCGCAGCGAAAATACGTTGGGAATACTAAAGCACTGGCCACAATTATTAAGTCTTGTAGAAGTTCACGTGGTTTTTACTCATTCCTATCTTCTTTATGTACAACTTCGTTCTTCAACAGAATGTTTTTCAGAAGGTAAAGTTCCTAAAAACGGAAAAGAAAATGTCATCACTTCATCATTCTCGAGCAACCATTCACACACGCCACACCGTCATGCCGGGCCGGGTCATTGGGGGGGGGGGGCAATTTGCCCCTCGCGTTCACTTTCGACCTCGGGTACCTTCGTCGCCCACACGCAGGTGAGAAAAAAAATGTTGGCAAAAGTTAAAGCAGAGGGCATGGAAAGGGAGAGAGAAGATAGGGAATTGACGATTGGTCGGGACATCCCTCGCTGCACTCCCACCAATGATAGCCATTTATTTACCTTTTGGCAGACCAAAGTAGACGGTATTACATGTAACCAACCACCATAGATGCATGCGACATTTGATTGGTATTTAAAGGCCTTTGGTCAACGGAGCCAGCGCAAAAAAGTATTTATTGCGTGATACTCAAACAGCCTACATGTTGAAGACTCAATGAAGTTGCATGGCGTCTACGTACATAGACCCGAATTGAATGTATTTTAAGGATATCTCAGAAACACCCTGAGTCGAGTTAAAAAGTTACACTAAACCGAATTCCCGAAGAAGGAGCTGTCCATACCTAGAGGTACAAATATTTTAAAATCACTTTTGACCTCTCATCCACCCATCGAACACCAACAACCATCGGTCGGGCGACAAATCCAAATGAAGCAAAACCAACTGCCGTCTATTTTCCTTAAAGCTTTCATTTTCTGAATTCCGTAAGAATCAGCGCTGTGAAGGACAAATTATTTTAATCGACAACTCCCGCGTGTATCTTCTAAATTTGGGTTTCAAAAAATCACCACCAATACACACGAATGGACACGTCCGAGCTTCCCGCACTCTACGGCAGCCCCGGACTCAAAAGACCCGCTGGTAGTGACGCAATAAATGGACATCCCTGAAAATTAAAGTTATTTGGCGGATGAAATGATGGTGAAGGGGAGGTGAAACATGGAATGGTGACAGTAATCGTAGTAGAAATACTAGATGAAGAGCAGAAGTGAGCGCAGTCGATCAAATTCGGCGGGATGAATGAAGGAGAGGGATCCGGCTACCCCTGCGCCCTCTCCCGGCAGCAGGCCCAGAGGAGGAATCTTAAATCTCTCTCGATTGGCGCCCGCTCCGACATGGTGTCCGACCGAAATGTGAGACGAGGTGGCGGGGAAACGGGAAGGAGGCGAGGTTCAATTAAAAAAGCGAGCGACGAATGGGATTCCGAAGGGAGTCGTTATTTCGCTCGGCGGCAGCCGTCCCCCGCCCCGCTCCGATTATGCGCTTTGATCCACGGTGTGCGTCCCCCCCGGCGAGGGAAGCGGCGGCGGGGGCATCGGAGGTATGTTATGAGCGCGACGCGATACGCCAACTGAATCACCTTCGTCAAATCTCTCCGGATCCGTCGCCTGTTCCCTCACACCGACATCTCGCCATCCATTACACAACCGGCAATAGTGATCGGAGATGAAAATAAATCCTATCACAGAATACAGCTCTCGAGTAAGAAATGGAGGAGGAAAACTAGGATTTTTTTACATTAAGCCTTTGGCAAATGCCAATAGATGTCCGCCATATATAAAATACCAATGAGAGTATTCATTTTCCTTCCAATTGGAGACTAAATTCCTACAACGAAGGCATTAATCATTAGGACCGTTGACAAATGGAAACCACAGAGTGTAGTAACTAATGAAACTTTCCCGTAGATGTTTCAGCGTAGTTTTTTCCTGAATGGGAAACATACATTGATGTAGAGTAGAAATGAAATTTTGAAGGATCCTCGAATAAGGGAATTTCATAGCAATCGGTATCCCTGAGATAGCTTAGAAATTATACGCATGAGTAGAGCGAGTGTTATTCTATTGCTAGAGTAAGAAAGTCCTTAAGAGGTGGCGGATCGGACGGAGAGGACCAAGGAATAACTAAGAGTAATGGTTTGTTCTGTGCTGTCAATAAGGGCGCGGGGAATCCATTTGATCGCATCTATGATCACTCGGAAGACGCATTCGACCGATGTTTTGTTCGTCCGAAGGTTAAGGAAAGTTTGCGTTCTTCGTCTTGACGTCTGTGGTTCCTCAGATTTGTGGACAGGCAAGTGACGCAATGAAGAGACGACGAGGGCCTGTCAGTAATTTTGATGCTTTTCACTCCATTCACTCATTTCCAGCATTGAGAATACGGTTCATGTATTTAGCAGCGCACGTCTTGATGAGACAGACGACATGCAAATTAAATGAAATTGTTTGAGTGTTCGTTTGAGGTTTTATGAAATATTTTTGGCAGAGAACCGCCGACTGATCGCGTCCAGCATTGAGTTACAGTAAATTTGTCGGTTTGAAGGAAAAGATTCACTGAATACATCTACAGAGATTTAAAAGAATTTTGATCGCCACGGTGGTTACATATCGATTTTTAGTGAATAACAGGATGAATAATTGCAACAATATTCACCTCTTTCAATTTTATCATCCCTAAATTGTAAAACATTCGAACCAATTCGGACGCGTGAAATATTTTTAACGAACGAGGAGTTAACCTTGGAATTCTCTCCCGAGGACTTCAATTACCTAGCCAAGACACACCAGTGACTCTGCCGATTCATTTCATGTATCACCCTTGAAAAACTACGAAATCGAGATCAGAAGAATTTTGATTCATTAGCAGGAAGTTCAGCGACATCATGAATTAATCAAATTGAATTTAATAAGAAGTGCAGATGCTCATTAATACCTGAGTCAGATACTAGAAGACTCATGACTTATGAATGCCAATGATTTGTTAAGTTAACGATAGTGGAACAGCAACGAATAACTCTGCGAATCTCTCCTTTCGGCTATATTTGCTTCGTTTCAAAATATGATTAAATACAAATATTCTAGAATGATTCCATCGATGAAATATTATCACAATTTTTTCGAAGTTAGATGAGAAATTTGCGGGGAAGGGGAAACTATTTATAACTAGCTCTCACGACAACCTCAAATGATTTCTTGTCTAGTGTGAGTTCAATATCATTTTAGATATTTCCTCGATTAGGATTAAGCGTAACTGGCAGTTTCCCTAGAGCGTTGATAATTTTTACTGGCGGTCCTCTAAATGATTGGTTTCTAAATGTTATGCTAATTTCTACGTAACTTATGGAAAATAGTTTTTTTGAGCTTTTGTTCGAAAGATATTAAATAGAACACCTTGTACAAGGAAAACTAATGGGAATAAATTCATCCCTGCGCCATCTACCACTCGACATGAAAGATTCATTGCATAATAAAAGGGCGTAGCTGGTCCACGTATTAAATTGTGTGATCTGCGTTTGACTCACACGAGCACCTAATTTCAATATTTCTTCAACAATTTGAATGGAGCAACTCGCACGTAGCTTCCATTACTACTAGAGCACGTGGTCGTATGAGCAAACAAGTTACTTCGATCCTATCAGCAATATGCGTTTTGAATATTAGTTAGGGCGGAACGTTTTTGGGGGAGATGTGAACAATTGTTACAAGTGGAAAAAGATGGTACTCGTGATTGATGTTTTATTTGGTGGTAAGCGATGTTAGCCAATGATGGCAACAATGTCTTCAGCAAAACCATTGCGTCAATTTCATTCACTTTTTATCTGGGCATCTTTGTTGAGCATACACGAAATGGTTTAAGGAGGGAGGATTTCTTAAATAATTTGAAGTGACCACTGAATTTAATTAGGTATGAATTCGAAATTAAAGTCCAGATATAATGATTTGTATTATTGCGCATGTTGGGCCACGGAAATTGTTTTATTTACTTCCACGAGATGGGTAACGATTTGCACTGAATAGAAAAAAATAGAGCCCCTTTAGATACGATCGAATATGGTGGAACATCGAAAATACCATGAGAACAATATGGTCGAATGAAGACTTGAGAGTTTAAATATAAAAGATATTTCTGAGTGGAGATGCACCAATGGTAAAACTTTGAAAATGAAGGCCAAGTAGTACTTATCCTTTCTCACTCATTCGGTTCAATCGGCTCAACAATTGCCGAATGAAATGGAAAAATGTCGGGAAGCATTCGGAGCTCTGGGCTACGGGTGGACGAAATTATTAATCCGCTCGCATTTTTCCATTCTGCCCTAAAGCTCCTAGAGGCCTTCCTTTCATCTCTTAGCGGGTTGTGGCAGGAACAAACGCAGCAATGGCTATGAGCTGATGCGGATAGTCGAGATGATATTAACTGGACAAAAACACGGTTTTTATATACATGAACACGAGGAAAGACCTAGAGAAAAATAATTTCCGCAAATATTAACCTCATGAGATGATTTCTCATTCGTCCCTCACAAGTTATAAAAAAAAATATGACGTTTAAATGTACATTTCAATTCTATTTAAGGTTAGACACAAAAATATTACATTACTGAGTTATTAATGGAATTGAAGTGGGTATGACTGGTACGCCATTATAAGAATGCTTTGTCCTCTTTTCCGTGAACGGGAGAGAGTCACGGATGGCGTTTCGGTTCTCTTTGGGGTCTTCCCAGGCATTTGGGGTCAGGCCGCCGCCACAGCTGTTTGACCGAACGGAGCGACGAAAGCGGTGGCGAGAGAGGAGGGTCGGACACGGCCTCGGGGGTCGGCCTCAAGGGGAGCAGCCGTCGGCTGGCGGACCCCCCAGCTCCGCGTCCCTCGACACCACCACCTCCTTGGCCTTCCGCAGGGGGACCCCGTTGGCTGCGGCCCGTCGCTGCGGGGAGACGATCCTCACGAGGGCCATGGAGCAGCGCTTCTTCCGGCCGGCCCCCCTGGCCTTGCACCCCCCCGGCGCCTTCCTCAGCAGGTCGGGTGCCGCCCCACCCCTCGTGGGCGTCGAATCGCCGCTCTCCTCGTCCGGCTCCGCGCGGCGCGGCACCGTCAGCGTGTTCCCACCGTCCACTCCCGCCACGCTCGCCCCGCATAAGGAGTCCGGGCCCGCGAGGCTGCAGGCGGGGGCCTCGCCCAGGGCCCCGCCCCTGGACCCGCCGGGGGCGAACCTGGTGGCAGTGGCGCACCGACTGCCCCTCCTCCGCTGCTTGCCGCAGAACATCTTGAGGAAGAGGCGCCGGAACCTCTCGCCGAAGGTCACGTAGATGATGAAGTTGACGGACGAGTTGACGGTGACCAGGAGGTTGGAGGTCTTGACCAGTTGGTCGACGATGATGCCGCTGAAGGACTCGAGGACGTTGTTGACGAGCGCCAGGAGGTTGCAGAGGAAGAAGACGACGACCACGATGAGCAGCATGGTCGCCAGACCGATTTCTTTCTTCTGCAGCCGCGAGAGGCGCTGTCGCTCGCGATTCGCCCTCCGAACCTGAGCGCGAAATAAAAGCAACCGATTAGTTACAATTAAAGGTTTCCTCTGGTATTTCGCCAAAACAAAGAGAGAAAAATTTCGCTGCATGTGAACATAGAGTAATTTTCAATATGATGCAATATAGTTTTTACACGGGATAATGAGGATGCGTTAGTATCGAGAATGACGAGGGTCATCCGGAAAGTAGTACCCGTTCGTGAAATAAAGACACAAAAGTAAATATTAACAAACATAAAAAATTTTATTTGAAAGAGGATACTTTAAACTACTTCTCAACATAATCTCCAAGGAAATTAAGGCATTTGTCATAACGTGTGACAAGTTTCTGTATTCCTGCTGCATAGTCCTTCGCCGCCAGCTCATTGAGATACGCGAGGGACCCATCTTGCACAAATTTTTGCATAATGCAGATGGTGTTTAACAATTTCATGAACAATTGTTCGAGAAAAATTGGGAAAATGCTCACAGATGTCATCAATTGTGACGCGCCGATCGTTCCTCACGAATTCGTCAACTGAGCTCACCAGTTGGTCTGTAATGACAGACGGTCTCCCCGAACACTCATCGTCGTGTGTGTTCCCCCTCCCCATGTTGAAGTTGCGACACCACCGCCGAACAGACGACTCGTCCATTACATTGTCTCCATACACCTCCTTTAATTGGCGATGAATATCACATGGGCGAACGTTTCTTGCATTGAGGAATTTAATCACTGCCCTCACTTCACAACTGGCGGCGTTCTCAATTTTTTTAAACATTGTAAACAATCACAGAAACAACACAGGCAATGCTAGCGTCACGCAACTTGGCTCAGAGAAGGCAGACAAGCCACTGAAGCTATCTGACCTCGTCCAGCGGCTACTCGCGTCGTCAGCACTTCATGCGGCACGAACGGGTACTACATTCCGGATGACCCTCGTAATACTTAATGGGGAAATAAAAAAGTAAAAATGCGAAAGAGAAGGAATACAAGTTTGCAAGGTTTACCAGTTCCATCAATAAATACCTTCTGCCTCCTTCAAGGAGAATTAACCAAAAGAAACTCCAAATTTCACCGAAAAATAAGCACATTTTTGGGTGAAATTCGAACATATCCGAAGGCGTCGGAAAATTCACCATTTTTAATATGCAATGACGGACGTAGTGAAACTTTGTAATGAGGTATTGAATGCTGTTCTCTGTTATTGGATCAAGATGCGTGGTTTGTCCAAAAAAAATTTAGAATGATTTTTTGTCGGCTGGAGTGGATGGCTGGAGTGGGACGATTTGTGACGGGATCGTTGGTGGGAGGTTTTGGGAAAGCAACGCGACCCGCGTCAGTTGTCTGTGGGCCGTTACATTGTGCTGACCACTACAAAACTAGACCCATGTTCAAGGCTCGCGGCACGATGCAACGTTCCATGGAGAAATAATACGCGATAAAATTTTGTGTTAAGCTCGGGAAACCGTGTTCGGGAGATACAGAAACGTCCCAAGAGATGGTATTCTGCTTCTGCGCAGGATGTCCCGGGAGGGTAGAGAGGAGGTTGAGGATGAGGAATAATGCCCTGGACATCCATCCATCAACAACAACACAGTGTGATGAAAACGTGCAAAAAGTGAGACACGTGCTCAATTCCGATTGACCCCCAAGTGTCAGGACGTTAGCAGAAGAGTGCAATATTAAGAAAACCACAGTGCATTGCATTCTTCTCAACCAATACAGAGAACACTTGGAATTATTTCTGAAATATTTTACGCGAAGGAATGAAGACGTACATCCCGTCCAAACTCAAATGCGACAGTAAGGAACCTAGATGGTACAACGGGGAAGTCAGATCGGCATTAAGAAGGCAAAGAAAGCTACAGTCAAATTTCAAAAGGAGTTTAAAAAGTGGCGATATATTTTATATGAATGCATCCAAACAGCAACTAAAAGAATGTCGTAGTAAGACGAAAAGTATTATGCGCACAGCACTACACTCTTTTAAATCTAAAATGCTAAGCGAATATCTTGAGGAAAATCCAAAGTCATTCTGGTCCTACGTTAGGGAAATACAGGGTAAACGTCCAACTGTTCATTCTTTGAAGACGGAAAATGGAGAAATCATTACAGATTGCGTGAAAAAGGCAAATATTTTAAACCATTTTTTCCAGAGCGTCTACAAAAAAAACACAAACGCACCAAACGATCCGCCACACCCACCCGGGGAACACATGAGCGATCTTACACTGACCAAGCAGGGGATAGTACATATGCTCCGTAGTATCAAAGCACACAAGACACCTGGTCCGGAAGAAATACCTGCTAGAATATTAAAGGAATTAGCTAAAGACATTGCCCCATTTTTACATACCTTTTTTCTAAAATCGATAGAAGAAGGCTCAGTGCCTCGGGACTGGAAGCTAGCCCATATAACTCCCATCTATAAAGGCGGCGATAGGGATAAACCAACCGATTACCGACCCATTTCCTTAACATCGATCTCTTGTAAAAATTTGGAACACATTATTGTCACTAACATTATGAGATTTCTTGATAGTAGGAAAATACTAATCCACAACCAGCACGGATTTAGGAAAAGCAGATCTTGCGAAACACAACTTGGTCTCTTCATTCACGATATACTTAGATCGGGAGAAAACAACACACAAGTCGATGCAGTATTCCTGGATTTCAAAAAAGCCTTCGACAAGGTCCCACACAATAAATTGTCACATAAACTTAAATACTATGGAATCAATGAGAAAATTATTAATTGGACTAGAGACTTCTTGTCAAATCGCAAACAAATAGTAGTCATAGATGGGTTGTGCTCAACGGATAGAGATGTAACTTCGGGCGTCCCCCAGGGAAGTGTAATAGGGCCTCTTCTGTTCTTAATATATATCAATGACTTAAGCACACACGTTGGTAGCAATCTGAGGTTATTAGCTGACGACACGGTGGTATACAGGGAAATAAGGAGCCAACTAAATCGCGAGCTACTCTCTAGAGACTTAGACAATATCTCGGAATGGTGCAATAAATGGGGATTAACACTTAATATAGATAAATGCGCAGTTTTGAAATTTTGGAACAAAGGAAGCGAGGAACAGGATATAAACTACGAAATAGAGGGTTCAGTACTGACTACAGCCGATCAAGTAAAATATTTGGGGGTTGTTCTAACACCATGCCTTTCATGGGGAGCACATTCAGGACAATATGCGGATCAGCTTTAAAGAAACTTGGCTTCATAAAACGGGTGGTGGGGAAATGTAATGAGAAAGTCAAAGAGAGGTGTTATTTTGCTCTAGTTAGACCTCATTTGGAATACTACCTTGATCAAAAATTTCCCGGAATTTATTCAGAAAATTAAAAATACAAGTTTATTTATCTAAATCTATATTGTCCCCTTCAAAGTAATCCCCATCGACTGCAACACACTTATGCCAGCGCTTGATCCAATCCTCGAAACATTTTTTATATTCGGTTTTCGGTATGTCCATCAGTGCTTCCTGCGATTTTTCCATTACTTCCTCTCGGCTGCTAAAACGCGTTCCCCGTGATGGTTTTTTAACTCGATTGAACAGAAAGAAGTCACAGGGAGCCAAATCAGGTGAATTCGGTGGCTGTTGGATGGTATTTGTTGCATTTTTCGTCAAAAAATTACGAATAATGATAGCACTGTGCGACGGTGCGTTATCATGGTGCAAAATCCACGAGTTTTCTGCCCACATTTCTGGTCTCTTTCGGCGAATTGCTTCACGCAAACGTCTCATAACGCCCAAATAATACTCTTTGTTTACTGTCTGGCCTTCTGGCAAAAATTCATGATGCACTACACCGTTGTAATCCATGAAAACCGTCAGCATTGCCTTCTTTTTTGACTGAAAACGACGTGGTTTTTTTGGTCTCGGCTCATTTGGTGAACGCCATTCACTTGCCTGATGTCTGGATTGCGTGTCGTACTCATAAACCCACGTCTCGTCTCCAGTAATGATTCTTTTGATGAATGTGGGATCGGATTCAGCCTCGCAAATCATGTCTTTTGCGACGTCAACACGGTCTCTTTTTTGCATGAAATTGAGGTCTTTTGGCATGCTACACGACGGAAACCCAAATCATTAACCACAATGTCTTGGGCGGATCCATAGGCAATGTTCAAGTCCTCCGCTATTTCTCTGATGGTTAATTTGCGGTTATTGACCAACATTTCTTTTACTTTATCAATTTTTTCACCGACTTTCGATGTCGATGGTCTGCCACTGCGTTCATCATCTTCGATTGACTCACGACCACTTCTGAACCGTTCGTGCCACTGGTAAACGACCGTTTTTTTTTAGAGAATCGTTGCCGAAACACTTTTCCAACATTTCCAACGTCCGTGCGCCACTAAATCCGTTTTTTACGCAAAATTTAATACAAGTTCGTTGTTGCAAATTTAAATCCATTTCTGAAATTGTAAAAAATCGCCAACACACACAGAGATAGATGTACTCTTGGCTACGTAACTTTTGCAAATGTCAAGTTATGACACTAAGATTTAAAGGGAATATCAACAACAGATGTACCAATTTAACAAAAAAAACAGAACTCAAATCGGAACGATGGGAGCTATGCCGCAAGTATTTGGGATCCTTGGGGTGAAAATTTGGCAAAAAGTATTAGATAAAGTCCAGAGAAAATCCGCTAGATTCGTTAAAAATTGTTATGATAAGAACACAAGTGTGACAGGTCTCTTAGGGGATTTAGGCTGGGAACCACTTGAAGTGCGGAGAGAACAAGCGAGGCTTAGACTTTTAGAAAGGTTCCGAACAAACGAGTTTAACTATGACACTGAAGGAATTATAATGGCCCCACACTACTTAGGTAGATCAGACCACAAACATAAACTAAGGGAGATAGATTCTAAGACAGATAGGTACAAATACTCATTCTTTCCCCGAACAATCAGAAATCATAATAGTAAGAAACCGAAGTCACTTTAGAAATATTGAAAACATTGAATTTACAAGTCGGAGCAAAGTTAAACACTGCAAAGCTGTTAGGTATACTTGCAGGTGCATGTGTATGTAAGATGTAGTTTGAGTGTTTGCATGTGTGTGGGGTGTGGGTGTTCATGCATGAATGTATGCCATGTTTTTTTGTGGATGTATGATTTTGTGGTTATTGCATGCGGTTTTTTTTTCTTTTTCTTTTCTAAATTACGGGTGGTGTCCTAACACCCCCCGCCACACGCCCTTGCGGCGGCTTGCAGGGTATTAAGTAGATGTAGATGTATATGAATAGTTAAGGAGGAAAATAATTCATCATTTTACTTTTCGAGTGTTAAATTTGTCAAAATTAATTGAATTCAACATTTTTACGCTCAAAATTAGTTTTAGAGATTGGAGACGGACATAAACATGATTGCACTATTTATATGTTTTTAATGATTTCATTTCAAATTTTAAAAATACGATATTTCGGTTTGCTGAGCATATATTCTATCAAATTTGCCATCCAGAAAGTCTTAATGAAATCTTATCATTTTCAGTCTGAGTGCAATGAGTTCTCCACCTGGTGCAATAAGAGTAGATTAAAGGAAATATTTCTTTTTGTAAAATCATCTGAATAGACCACACCTGCAATTACGGCTGGCATGAGCGGAAATTCATTTTCTTTCTTTGAAATATCAAAGGATTTACGTCCTAGGGGTGAATATTGAGTCAAAAATTATTGCCACTGTTTATTTGAATTCAATCATAAGGAATGTCTTACGAACCCGTGAAGTGCGAGAGATTTAACAGCCATATTACAAATGCATCAGTTTGTAGAACTCCGCCATGTCCTCGGTGCAAGTGTGACAAAGGTCAGGCGGTCTCGCAAAATATACTCGCACCTTCGTCCAGAAGGGACCGATTCAGCGTAGTCGTGTGCATTGCTTAGTTTAAAGTGTTTAAGTTGCTTAGTTTAAAGTTTAAGTGTTTTGCATTCCTTCAGCTCTGGCCAACTTCACATTACATTTATGGTTTCCTGGGGGCTTAAAAAGACATGCTGAATAATCGGGCGATAAATTCATATCGCATACCAGACTGTGGATCATGGGCTCGACGCGTTCTGTATCTCGCACCGGTGAAGCTGTCTTTTCAAGAACTTACGCGTTCCGAAAAACGTTTATTATGGATTTGCATTCTCACGACAGAAATATTTATTCAATTTTGAGAAAAAATCATGACTGCTTTTATTTAGGGACACGAGATAAATTTCATTGACTCCGAGGAAAGGAAAGTTTTTTCGCACATTTTCATTTATTAAAATGACTAGCGTGGATAGCATGAAAATTCTCAGCTCTGGATCCCATTCCATGAATGGAAACATTGAAAGGATAGTGAGGATTCCATTCGTTTCGTTCCTTAATACGAAGCCGAGGGTCCGGAAATGACGGCGTGCCCACGAAAGGAATGCTTCCTCGAATTATGTAGACTTTGGTGGAGAAACGCCTGGGTGGGAAACGACTCATCGGACCAAATGCTGAGCGTGAAAGATTTAAGAGGAAATGTGACATCGCTTCGATGTGGAAGCGTATTATGAAAATGACGGGCAAGAGAAAGATGTTCCTTACTCCTACCGTCATGCCCACTTACTTTCCTATATTGCAAAGGAATTGGTTCCCAATCTGAAAGGGTGCGGGAATTGAGAAATGGAGCGTCGGCTAACATGGAAAGGGGTTGGACTCTGGGGTAATACCCTCCAGACATGTTGGGGTCATGTTGTCATTCATGCTTAGGTCACACGTCCAACCAAAATCTAGGACACTTGAACTCTACGGCATCGTAAAATAACAAATTAAAGGAAAACTCCTATAGCTGTGATAAGTAAGAAGCACTCGTCCCAAAAAGAAAACTATAAATTTGTTGTGATGGTTTGTGAGGGAAAAAATTCCGCGACAGTGACCAACCACAGCTTCTCAACCTGAATACCCTTCGGCAGTAGTTTGTGGGAATGTTACCTCCTCGCCAGTGACCAAATAGAGACGCAAAAACTCAAACCCGATCGGGATCCTTCACAGGGTTAAGGGGACTCCGTTAAGGATACCTGGGTTTATGAACATATATACACTATCCATGACTGTTTATGGGAATAAATTCCCGACTACCACAGAGACACACCCCCACGAGCAATCAGGAAAACACACCCTCACTAACATGTTCAAACAGGGGGCCTCACTACTGGGAGAATATTACTCAAATCGAGATAAGCAATGAACAGCGAAAGCCGAGAGCGTGCGTCGTCGGATAAGCGTGTTTCTTTTCCCACGGGACCATCACAACAGATTTAGTTTCCACTGCGGGACGGGTGGTGCCAACTCATAACGGTTACCGGAGTTTTCCTTCAATTTGTTATTAAACGGCGTACCATCTGCAGAGAACATCGACCTGGGCACTAATCGATTGCTCATACAAAACAAAAATTTCGATTATGAGACTTATATTACGCAGTACCCCAGGACATAGAAATAAGTATAATAAATAGGAAGGGGGGGGAATTAATTGCAGATCAGAGTACAATTTGCTAAAATGCTTCATGAGAGCACTCTCATGGATCGACACATCAATGCCAGAGCAAATAAATACATATGTTAAATACTTGTTTTAAATTTTCAATCGTCGAAAAAGTGAAAATGAGTCATTCGGTTTGAAATAATCAAATTAATTTTGAAAATAAAACAATCCTAATTTAAATATCTAAAATCAATGTGATTTCCACTATTTCTCACATTTCCCGGAATAAAATTGATTTCTATCAAATCTGTGGGTGCCATTCGCGCGTTTTATCCCAAACTCATCGTTGCATAGACATTGAATGTTAATTTAATGTATTAATAATAAAATTCATTGCGGAAGGAACTTGCGGAAGTTCGGGGAACTTGAACGAACAAAAAGGAGCCATCCAAAATGAACTAGTGCCCTTAACATTTATCCATACATTTCTGAGATTGATGTAGATTTCAATTCAATGTGCGTTTATTTAGTTACTATCATCACTAGTCATTTACTTGGAATTAAAATATTTCGCTGGACTCAATAAATAGATATTTGTTAACTACGAAGAAGCAACGGCGCGGAATTAGGTGAAAAAGAGTTAACGCTATGGCTCACACGAAATTTTACAAGCTATGAATTTAAATTATTTAAACATGGTGCCATTACATCGTGCGTGCGAAATTTCCAGCGAAGATCCGACTTACTACGAGGAATGAAGCATTCAATTACCGTTAGGCCTGACATGCATTTATACACTCACACATTAAAAAAAGCACAGCCGGAATAAGTAGAGGCGTCGAAAACCTAATGCCGAAGTTATTTTCACGCCCGAGAAATGTTGACTTTTAATTAACCATCAGTCACTTTCTTCGACGCTTTAAGATTAATATTCTCAAACCCGCTGATATTAAATCTTACGTACGAAATGGAAAATGTGGCGTCGCGCCGAGAAATGCTCCCTCGCAATGAAATGTCCTTAAAACTCAATTACTCGAACATTTTTGGGGAGAAAAACTAGTTTCCTTGGATGTAAATATAAAAAATAAATGCAAGAAAAACTTCTTTAACGAATTCGTGGCGAAAAGGAGCATTTACTCCCCCCCCAAACGGGGCCTCCTTAACCTCTCCCCCTTCCCTATCCCCCCTCTCCCTCCCGTGCCAAGCCCCCGACCCCTTTCTCCACCAACCCCGACTGCTCGCAATATTATTATGCCAAAGGCGGACGGCGGCGGAGGGGACGGAAGCATGGAGTCTCGCGAGCCGCTGCGGAGCAGTGCGGCGCTAACAGCAAGCCGGAAAAAAGTGACGCGCGAAACAAGGCAAAGGCGATATTTAATATGGGCGCAATCCCGTCGCGGAGCAGAAACGACGGAGGCCCTGGGTCGGACGGGGTCGCATTCCCCGCCGCTCCCCGGCTCAGTGGGTGTGTGTGCCCCCCTCCTTGCCTCGGTGCGTGCGGGAGACGGATGGAGGCGAGGAACACGCACACACTCTCCCTCACGCTCAACTGGCGACTTCCCTCCCTTTTTATTCCACACGTAGATGATGATTCCCGGAAAATGAGGATGTCGGCCCGGAAAAAAAGTGGTGCTCGCGGGCGAGGGTGAATTTGGTCCCTTTCGGTAGTGAGGGAGGAGGGCTCTCACGAGGGGGAGAGAGGGAGTGATTTCCGGCCGAAAGGGGCCAAGGAGTCGCCCGATATATTCAGGACCTCTATTTCCTTCCACAAGGGGGGGAGGGGAAGCGAAACTCACCAAAGACGAACGAACATTTTTTTTTACATTCCCGCGCAATTCTTTGCTCTACATATTGGGTTGATAATAACAATACCCTCGTCATATCTCCCCCCCTCCGAGAGTGAGAAATCTCCAAATTCACACCGAGTGCGTTTCATTTAATCAAAAAATAACGCTGATAAAATCCGCCGCGTCACATGATGAAAAAAAATGTCAGGGCGCCCTCTGAAATCTGTTCCCCTCGTGTTGCCACCGAAACGATAATGACAGCCTTTCTCCTCTAGCGCCTCAAAAGAGTCAAGACTTCGCAGCCTTAGGCTTTCTCTCTGGATTGCGTGGAATGGTATATTGCCACCTTGGCAATCAAACGGCCAAAGTGGGTCCTTCAACTGTTCATTGCACGGCGAATTGTTGTGGATCACGGGCCAGTGATATTGTTTTGATGATCGATTGAGAGTATTAAAATTGAAAGAATCTATTGAGTTAATATTTATTTTCGTTGCCTGTAATAACCAGAATCGATTGAAGAAACTTTAATGCTATTACTTCGCGGTATCATTGGAGCCTTCTTGATCGCCTCATTAGCAAACTTCGTATTGGCTTACAACTCGCATGTCGGATGTCAGTTTGATTCACGCGATTCTCTTGGGGCAGGAGGTCACTTCGATACTTCCCTCCATTCGAATCACATCCCCGGACCAACCTTTCGATTCCCTGACTCGCGGCACACCCACGAGTAGGGCGCGCACACACGGCTCGGATTTGAAAGAGCGCACCCTTCCCGAGTTCTTGACACCGTCACTTATCATCCACGGATATCATCCCCACGAAGGAGAATCCTTAAAGGGTAAAAGAGGTACCGAGAAAACCATTCCCTTTAAGCGCGGGAGGGAGGTTTTGGTTTCGGCTATACTAGGGGTGTATTTTGAGGCGTTAGGCATGGTGATAACTTTCTTGAGTTGACATCTGCCAATGCAAGAGTCACACGCAGAGGGGATTTCGCGGAGGGGAGATTTTAGTTGGATATTGCGTTTCCTGATTCTCGAACGAAGGGGACTCTGCACCTGCCAATTTCTCAAAATGTAAAGTAACCGGGTTGGCACATGAAGTGAGGAATTTGAAGTTTTTTTTTTAATTCGAGGGACCGAGGAATTTTCTCAGCGGGAGGTTGGGGCTGACGTAAAATGAATAAGCGAAAGACGGCGGAGAGTTTTCCCGGAATATTTCTTTAATCTTTGAAGGTGACAGATCGAGGGTATCTTTTAAAAAAATTAACGTTACATGTGACCGAGGAGTCGTTCAAACGGATTTTGGAAAAGCGTAAAGAATAAGGTACATTGAATAAAATTGGGTAAATGCCTAAAAATAGTTTATACATATATATGTATGTATATATATATATATATACATATATATATATATATATATATATATATATATATATACAGGGACCACTATAAAAGTAATGCGCATTATCTGGGAAAAATAGACTTATTGATCGTACTTGTACAAATTCTTAATAAATAGTTTCCCCTTGCATCAATAATGCACTTGCGGAGACGTGTCTGCCACGCCTGGAAGGCACCTTGTAACTCCTCGACGGAAATCTCTCTCAGGAACGTTGTAACATGCTTTTTGATGTTTTCCACGGTCTCCCAATACTTTTCTTTCAGCTTTCTCTCTTCCGTCAAGGAAACAAAAAAAGTCACCCGGATCCAAATTGGGACTCTAAGGGGTCTGGGGGGTTGGTAACCTGGGAGGTTGGTAACGATGAAGGACGTATGGCTGGGAGTATGTGGCGTGTGCCTGTGCACTCCATCGCGTCCTATTACTAATTCGAAAAACACACTTCACGCGAAGGCACGTCTTTCTGCTCAGATTGCTCGGAGCAAACTGGCAACTGGCTGCATTGGAAGGGCAGATCCCCCACCACATTTGCCGACCGCTTTTATTGCGCTGCCATGGATAGTCGCTTCACAATAAAATAAGGCGCATTACTTTCATAATATTCCATATATATGTCGTAAAGGAAAGTCTAATGGAAGTGAATGATAACGTAAACGATAAAGCGAGATAAATATGGCGAACTAAAAACACAGATAAGCACTCATAAATGAAACTCACGCGTATTCCGAATTTTCGATGGCCAAACCAGCTTTCTCAAGGGAGAGAAGGGGACTGAGGTGGTTTGGCCACTGAAGATTCGGAATACGCGTGAGTTTCATTTATTAGTGTTTATCTGTGTTTTTGGTGAGTAGCGCTAATACGCTTTATCGTTTACGTTATGTACTCTCATACGATATATCAGGCTGGGAAGTTGCGAAACCGATGCCCGCAGATTTAGGGAGAGAATTGGACAGATTAGACCAAAAAGAAAAGCATATTGTGTGAGAAAATTAGTAAAACTAAGTGTTCGGCAATATCTTAAATAGTATTGTTTTCTTCGAAAAACCGACATTAGTTATAGATAAAATATTCATAATTTTAATATAAAGAGGACATCTAAGTGGAATCGATCGTGCTTTCATTACCAAGGGAACTAATGTAACGTTGTTTGAAAAATCCATTAAAATGTTGAATAGCATTTCCAATCACTTAATTAATGATTTTGGTGGCTATGACATGCGAATATTCATAAACGTCTCGGAGAAGTGCAAATTTATACGAAGATGTCACTAAATGTTATGGCTAACCACAATGCAATCTAATTGGAACCTTGCTCAAACTTAATTTTCTATGTACACGAGAAAACTATAATAGAGTTTCGCATCAACTAATATTGCATTGAGTTAAATACTGACTAACGTCTGGATGAATCACCAGCATAATCCAATAGATACGAATATACGAGTATCTAGGCTTATGTTGATGTTTGACTAAGGTTTCAGCCAGATTTGAATCGAAATGCGAAACTCTATTATAGTTTTCTCGCCAAGTTCATTTTATGGTCATAAAACATACTCTTCTCCCTCCTCTCCTCTCCCACCTCATCGGTATGTGCGCAGCCCACATTATTATAATTATTAGGCGTTTCTTTCGTTTAATGTCTCCAATAACTTCTAATTGATCATTTAATTTATCTAATTCTTCTTCTCTTTGACTACTTGTCGTATTGTACTTGACCACCCACTCGATCTAATTTCCTCACCAGTCTCCCTGGATTTTGCTTCTGTACTGTGGTTACCACACGTTGTGCCTCTTCTCCATGGCAGTACCTACGTAAGTCACCATTACTGTCGTTCTAACAATTTTCGCTGTCTTATCACCTCATTTCACGAAATTCTAACATATCCACCATTATTCTCCATTTCTTTTATTCATAGCCGCACCCATAATTAACCATTAAGTAACATGCTCATTTCATGCACAAAACGTTTTGACGCATTCCTGTGCACAATGATTTATTTAATTCACCAGCGATCGATGTAACGTAAGAAGTTGGTTCCCTTACGTTCTTCACGCACTCATAGCTTGGCTAATGCAATTTCACATTTTTCCTAGAGTGCCCCATATTACATCACATCCTTGTTAAAATTCGGAAACAGATGAGGTAGAGGAATTATTTTAACAGGAGAATTAAAAAGGAAGACTGGGTCTTTTACTTTGAATATTTTCTCCTTAGATCGTAAATGCATAACCACACTCCTTGAGGGTGGCCCTTTGGACCATGATGATCCTCTACTTTCCAAGAAAAGGTATTAAATGCTGATCTTTCTCCAAGAAGTCAACAAAGTTCCCAGAACTGGCTGCAGATATAACCACTTAATATGCCGTTATCTTTACGAAGGATAACAAGAGAAACCGATATATCTCAAAGGGTAACCAACAACTAAATGCCCAAATATTACTTCCATTTTCCAAAAATTGAACCGCAAGTAAAAGAATTGACAGGGCAAGATTACTTGATTAAAATTCTAGCATTTTAAAAATAAATTGTCTTTGCCATATTTCACAGCTGTAATTTGCCGCGCCCAATAAAAGGCCGAGGAACAAGAGAGAGAGTGGAACGGTCTAATTTATAGGAAGTACTCTTCAGGTTCCCGCATAAATTATTAAAATGACACGTATACGTAGACGGAGATACATGATATCAATACATTTTATGAAGCGGTCGCATATTTTCAATCAAAGTTTTAACTTTTGGCATTTCTGCCGTATAGGATAGCAAGTTGACGACGAAACCATTTTCCATAAACTTTGAAGGGGCACAAAGTTATTTATGAACGCGCTAACGTGTTTTGCGATTCACTAAAAAAAGGATTGAATGCACGACATTTATGAAAGACGATAGCCGGGAACCGTCCACGGTACAGCCGTAAGCTGCTCTGCACACGAAATCCGAGAGGGAGTCGAATTAGTCACCGGGTTAAATTCGCTACCGCAACAGTTCCAATAGCGAAACTAGAAACGTATCGGGAAGTGCTTCAGCCATTCCTCCAATCAATTTTTTTCTAGTAATGACACACATGGGAAAGAGTTTTCATTAACTGCAAGGGTAACTTCCATAACAGATAAATATCACTGCCCACCCCACTTAATTTCGTATTGGGAAACCCTCTCGCTGTTAGCGATTACGTGTCCAAGGAAGCACCGCCAGCAATTACTTCCTTCACGGGTAATGTCTGTCTCAAACAACCCATTCAAACTCGAATGAAATGTTAACTATCAAATTCTTTAAATATTTTACGATTCGAATTAATATTATTACATTAATGGGTAAAGCGTATGAATGATTCTTTTTACTATTACCATAAGGGTTCATGGTTCAGTTACTTTCCGGTGAAGTTCACGTTCGAGTTTAAGACGTACCGCGAAATATCCCACAGTGAGATTTGGAGAACACAGCCACTGTAATGTTAACGGCGAGGGAAGGATATAAATAGTCAAGGACCGGTCTAAGGGACCGATTAATACACGAAGGATCACTTTCAATTGAAAAAATGTGGAAATTGAAAAACGGATTCCCATACGTTGAATTAGGTCGAAAAATTCGAAAATTTGAAAAATAAAACGATGCACAAGAGAAAAAAATACATTTCTTCCGCCTTGCTATCAAAATCTAAACAAATATATGTACTAGGCGCTTTGATGTAGACCATCGTTTTGGTGCTCGAATGAGTAAGATTCGCGTAAAGTGAAGCAGGCTTCGGTCACCACATCCCTCTTTGGTGTGGGGTCGATTGGGTTAGCGCGGAAGAGCGTGGTGCCCACCCCCTTAAAAATCCATCCACATGCGCGCCACACGAAAGAAGTCGGTGCAATCTGGAAGAAGCATCTATTAAGGCGACCAGGTGGTATTTCTTCAAATTATCCCCAGTCAGAAGCGGGCAAGCAGGCATCAGCCCTTCTGGACGCGAAGTGGCGCCATGCCCGCGCGCCAATGGAGATATCGAATAATGGGATTTGCTCATCCAATTTCGCCCCAATTGCATTCTCCCAGCTTCCATTTCCGCACCACGAAACGCTCCCTCCCCCCCACACAGAGAGGATAATCACAGCCGTCGCTAATTTACCTCCCCCCTCCATGTAACCCTCTCCCTCCTCACTCCACCCTCCAATATCCCTCCCCCACCCAACTCGGAACTTTCCGCGTCCCAGTCAGTCACCCACCCCACAGTTTGCATTCCTCGAAACTTTCGAACGAAAATTTTCGCCTCAAACCTTTCATACGATAGCATTGGTTTCTGCTGAAACAAGCTTTCCGTTTTACCATGCCAACGATTGAGGGAAAGGCCACAGCCTGGGGATTCTCCGGTATTTTTTTTCAAGAGCAAGTTGGCGTGGAGAATCGTTGACGACGGTCCTAACCTCTTCCCGCACCCCCCACCCCCACTTATCCGCGCCAAATCCATTCCACCCCTACTCTCGGGGACACGATTACAGCTATGCTCCGATTGTCGAGCGATGCCGAGTTTCGGGTTCTCGCGGTGACACCGATGGGGCCTCGTCGCGGTGACACCGCGGACTACTCGGGAGTCAACGATTCCCGGGATCGGGAGGTGTAGTGGGGGTGGGCGGGCAGAAAAACTCGGGAACCAATGAGATGCATCGGAAAGATAGTTGAACTGCTCGAGGGTTCGTCACATTACATAGGCTGGCATTGACGACACTCCCAGGAATGGTCGGCTCTTCGCTACATTTTAATTGAGCAATTTTCTCAAGTGCAGAAGTTATAAGGGAATGAAAACACGAAAATTTCGCTACGGATTGACTACCTAATACTCATTTCCTCATGCAACGTATATACGTGTGTTTGTATACATACGTAAATACCTAAATATGTCAAAGCTACATGTCAAAACTAAGCGCCAAATACAAAATAAATAAACCATCAATACTATATATCCGAAATCCCTCCTCGGACTACAACCTTGACGTGGTGGAAGAGCTTGTGTGTTCCGATAACCCCTAGAGGTGTGCTGGCGGGAGTAATAATAATTGCTCCTGGTAGGGTCACCCATGCCAGCTAGGTCGAAGGTTAGGAGCCAGACGAAAGGTAGTCCACGCAGCGTCTGCTCCTCAGTGAGGCGGCTGCAATGGCGTCTGACCCCAGTGGGGCGGCCAATAAGGGATGGTGTCACGTTAAAAACACTATTGAGGAAGGCAACGGGAAACCACCTCAATTATCATTCCCAAGAAAAATATGATGGACGATAGAGATATTTTGAACCTGGCAACCACGCGGCTCAGCCCAATCGGCCGTGTGTCGTGCCCGGCAGCGGGGGAGGCAAGGCTTCCGCGGTCGTCATCCCACGAAACCCTTGAAAGGGAAAACCAGCAGCAGCAGGACAGAAGACGCAGGAGAAGAAGACCAAATTAGTTAGAATAGGAACGTGGAATGCTAGGACAATGATGAGGACAGGGAAATTAGAGAAAGTTAAGCGAGAGATGGAAAGGGGAAATATAGATATTTTAGGTCTATGCAAGGTGAGATGGAAGGATAGCGGAGATTACTGGAGTGATAATTATAGAATAATATAGAGCGGCGGGGACGAGAGCAACGAGGGGTTGCCATTGTATTAAATGAAGAGGTAGGAAGAAGCGTAGTCGACATAGAGCAAGTAACGGATAGATTATTACTAGTAGAGATAAAGGCAGAACCGACGAACTTGGTTATTATTCATGTATACATGCCACCGAGCAACCATAAGGACGAATAGGTCGAGAGGATATACGATCAGTTAAAGGACATAATCGCGCGTGTTCCTACAGGGAAATATTTGATAGTGATAGGGGATAGAAATGCGACGGAAGGCGAAGGAAGAGATGGTGATGAGGTCGGGGACTACGGTTTAGGCACGAGTAATGACCGCGGGGAGAAAGTAGTTGAGTTCTGCAGGAGACAGGGGTTAGTCATCACCAACACTTGGTTTGGACACCACAAAAGACGCAGGTATACATGGAAAATTCCAGGTGACTTAGAAAGGTATCAGCTAGATTATATTTTAATTAGACACAGGTTTAGGAACAGTGTGATAACTTCCCACAGCTTCCCGGGAGCGGATGCGGACTCTGACCACAATTTAGTTGTTATGAAATGTAGCGTTCGTTTCAAAAAGATAAGGCAGGGGCGGCGAGTTAGAAAATGGAATGTAGAAGCATAAATAGTTTGAAAAGGAAGAAGTACAAAAAAGCGGTAGAGGAAATCAAGGAGGATAGTAAAGAGCTAAGTACTATCGAAGAAAAATGGGAAAATTTCAAGAAAGGGTTGTCTAAAGCCGCAAAAGACACTATTGGAACCGTTAACGCTAAAAGGACTAGGAAACCATGGATCACGGATGAGATGATTACAAAGATGGATGAGCGGCGAAAATGGAAGAATGTAAACACAGAGTTAGGAAAATGAAGTACAAAGAGTTAAACAATAAATTGAGGCGGGCAACAAATAAAGCAAAAGAAGCATGGTGGAAGACGCAGTGCGAAGATATGGAAAGTCTGCAGAGGAAGGGTGAAATTGGTGCGCGGTATAGCAAAGTTAAATCTTTATCGGGAAGTAAGAAAGGAAGATCTATGCTAACGGTTAGAGATAAGGCGGGTAAGATAATAGTTGACACAGGAAAGATCCAAGACAGATGGAAGGAATATATAGAAGAACTGTATTGTAAATAACTGAGACCAACAAAGTTAGACATTGAAAAAGAATATGACGTAGAGGAAGACAGCTTAGGTCAAGGCATACTAGACAATGAGATATAAGGGCATTAAGGGAGATGAAACTAAATAAGGCTGTGGGGGTGGATAAAATTCCCGCGGAACTATTGAAATGTTTAGGAAAATGTGGGAGGAAGAGGCTATATGGGCTGATTCGTGGGATCAGTTAGTTCCTATTGCCAAAATATGTAAAGGCTACATCATGTGAGGACTACCGGACGATATGTTTGATATCCCACGCAGGTAAAGTTCTTCTCAGGATCATAAACAAAAGGATAGAGAGTAGGGCAAATGATTACCTAGGGGATGACCAGTTTGGGTTTAGGAAGGGGAGAGGTACGCGTGATGCCATTGCAGTAATGAGATTATTAATCGAGAGGAATATAGAACACGACCAGGAGGTATTTGCCTGTTTCGTAGATTTCGAAAAAGCGTTTGATAGAGTGAACTGGGAAAAACTAATGAGTATATTAAAGAAAATAGGATGAGATTGGAGGGACAGGAGGCTAATCTACAACCTGTACATGTCTCAGACTGCTCAGGTACGAGTGGGGAACGGGGAGTCCGGTTGGGCAATGCTAGGAAGAGGTGTAAGGCAGGGTTGCCCATTATCACCATTGCTGTTCAAACTGTATGCAGAGGGAATGATTAAAGAGGCATGGGAAGAACTGGAGGTGGGAATGAAAGTGGACGGGGAATTCGTAAAATCAGTTAGGTGTGCTGATGACCAAGCTTTAGTTTGTCAGTCAGCCAAGGGGCTGCAAGCATTGCTTAGTGAATTGGAAATTCAGTACGACAGGCATGGGATGAGAATCAATATTCATAAAACAAAGGTTTTGCGATTTTCTAGAAATAAAAAGGCTAAGCTAAACATTAAAATAGGAGGGCAAAAACTAGAGCAGGTAGAACAGTTTACGTATCTCGGTAGTGTTTTGGACCAACGCGGTCAAAGTAGTAAGGACGTAAGAAGTAGAATTGCGCTAGGCAAAGAAGCTTTCACAAGGAGGAGGGAGTTGATGACGGGGACCTTGAGTAAAGATGTTAAGAAAAGACTCGTAAAAACTTTGATATGGAGCGTAGCTATGTACGGCGCGGAAACGTGGTCATTAAAGCAGGAGGATAGACGTAGACTGGAGGCTTTTGAAATGTGGGTGTGGAGAAGAATGGAGAAGGTGAAATGGACAGAGAAGAAAACAAATGAGGAAGTCCTCTGTATGGTGGGCGAAGATAGGGGTTGTTGGGAGAAATCCTACGGAGGCAGGAAAAGTGGATGAAAGGGGTATTGACCGGCAGTGTGATTTGGAAGACTGTAATTTAGGGGAGAATATTAGGCAAACGAGGAAAGGGAAGGAACAGGATAGGGATGTTGGACGGGATGAAGGGAGGAAGAATGTACTCAGAGCTGAAGAGGGACCTGATGTAGACTAGGATGTTGTGTTTTGCTGGGGGTCACAAATTGTTGAATTAGTTATTTTGTCCATCCAAAAACCTACCTTAACCGGTAGATTACCTAATAAGAATATCCGAAATTCAACTTCCAGAGGAGGAGGTAGCGAAAAAAACTCCTATTTTTTGAGAAATACTGCCTTAAGGAAAAAAGATAAAATGTCTTTGGCCAAGCTTCCCCTGAGAATACATGCGTTCCGAAAATCACTCGGCCTTGTCGTCCCCGTGGCATTGTTCCACCGGGATTCGAAGCCGGAACCCTCACATTCTCACATCGACCTCTTGAGTCGCCATGAAGGCTTCCTCCTTGAGATAGAAGGAGCGCGTATACCGAAAGCACAAAAGAATTCACGGTGGAAAAATCATTCGCCCAGGCAGAAATTCGGAAACTTATCCCGAGATTTCCGGTTTGTTGTGTGCACATCAGTGGAAGACTACGCTAAAGGTTTTTCGGTGGTATTCACCCAAGTTTCTTCGGAGTTGGCCATGGGAATCCACCTGTGTGCTCAAAGATTATTGCCTCGTATAGCTGTTGGTCTAAGATACACTATGATTACTTGGTGACATTACATGCACGGTAATTCGACAGGACATCTAGCCTTTGGAAATGCCTAGAAATTTAAATAGGAAAAGAGCGCCTCGGAAGATTAACTGGCCTTAGCATTCGGTGGAAATTGGAAGATCAGGGTACGAATCCCGGCGTAGGTAATGTTTTTTCCTCGGCCAACAATGCTCGCATTTGCTTATACACGATCTGGATTCCTCGCGGTTTCTTTGAATGCAACCCACCAAGAAGTTCAAATTAAGTTCAAGTTACATTATGTCGCCATTCTCAGCTTTACAATCACAAGACAAGTTATATTTGAGTATCTTATCTTTAAAACACAAACTGAAACCCACTGCAGACTCAAGCACCCTCCGAACAAGAAAAAAATAAACCTTCTTTGCTTTCACCTCTCCGTTTTTATGTCACTCATCCGATAGCAGAATGGTGGGTGAAAAGTATAATTTCAGATATGGAAGTAATGGAAATATTATTTTTGGAAAAACTAAACATATAAGTTTTATTCTTATTTTTCAATTGTCCATCCTGGTCCATCATCCCATTTCTACCTTAAGATGGATCTGGGAAAGGCGTCTTCAGTTCACAATTTTTATCTCGGCATATTATAGATTCGGTGGAATCATTCCATGGGAATTCCTCACAAATTCCTTAATTCCTTGCAAACCCATTCATAGACTAAATTTCATGTGTCAAAGATGAACAGAGTGACAATATGCATTTACGCAGAAGAGCGCTCGACCATGGCGAGAAACCGATATTTGATATTTAGAAATGTATTCAGAGAATACATTTTTATTGGAGTTTCGGTGCGAATTCGTAAACAAAATAACGGTTCACCTCCTGTCTTCCAAAATACCCCCTGGTCTACAACGCGCGTGATCTATTCCCGTTTCTATTTTATTACCGACAATACCACATTCTCAAGGTGTGGTAATTCTTCTGGCTCTTCTTTTCACATTCGTATGTCGTCTCTGCTCTTCCAAATGGCCACATACCTCCTCATGGGAACAAGATGGTTAATATTTTAACAATAGTTTCCCTTCCTGAGCGACTCCAATATCGTCGGCGTTTCTCAGTCAACGTAAAAGGTTTTGTGGAATATTGCAAAGTGAACTACAGAGCATGAAGCGGACATTAATGAATTACGTCAATGCGAAGGCGTGGGTGTTAGTTAATGAAATATTCCTCTCGATAATTATTTTCGTGAAAGCCAAAATAAGGATCAATTTTACAGCTGGCAGAATGCAATATATGCAGAATGCAATATCCATCCATTCCTTTGAAGATAGGGGAAAAAAATTAACATGGAAAAAAAGAAAGCAAAGCTGCATTTTTTTATGAATTTCCGAAGGCGATAGTTCATTTATCTCGTTCACCGAGAATTAATCGATTTGGTATGGGCATTTTAACTATTTTCATGAAATTATTGGCGGATAAAATCTTTTGAGTGCTTGCGGGAGACGCCCCGCTTTCAATGATCGGTATTCCTTTCAGAGCGGAGAGGAGTGCACATAACAGCTCAGCGCTTTAAAAATCGATCGAACAACGACTACACATATGACGCATGCAGTGTCTGGAATCAACATGCGCTTATAAAATAGAAACGCGTTTACCGAACATAAGCCGATGCCTGGTGCTCCGAACATAATTGTCTCGCGCATCACACTTGTCAAACCTTTATACGTATGCATCTCAGCGGAAAGAGGAATATTCAATAATTATTAAGAAAATATTTCATACATTTAAGCCAGCCTATATTGTTTAGGAAATACTTTAAAGAGACTATAAAAGTAACTCTAGATTGCGGGTATAGAATGGTAATATACGTAAATATCCATACCAATAATAATATAGCTTAATAATTAAGTAATATATCATTGGAATAGTTTAATTTACAAAATCGACAAAATGTGAAATATACATGTAGTAATGTCACATTTTGTTCGCACATTAAATTCGCGAATGTTTTATCATTCCGATAAGTATGTGGTTTCAAAAAGTATTTTCCAAGGTGTCAAGAAAGAAGGAAACTTTTTCAATAATTATTGCCTTGCACGATTGGGTCCTCCGACGAGTGAAGATCCTTGCAAATAATACCGGAGGAGTGTCAGAGAGGAATAATAATGGTCATTGCTTAGAATTAGAAAGAATACGAATGAATGTATTCAAGGATAACTGAGAAAGTTTGCAAGTTACTCTTTTGGTTTTTTAAAAGACAATGAATATTTTTATATCTCGCCATAAAAATAACAGAATCTAATCAAGCAGCACAGATAGGAAGGAACATCAAACCTTTGAAAATCAAGCAAAAGGAAGGCACAAGAGGAGTACCAGGATGACACGTGAGGCTAACGAGTCTCACAGTCGTGTCCTACCTCTCTTCTCTTGCATAAGCTCCTTTGACACTAGGATAACAGCAGCTGATGCTCTTCATAAAAGCATATAATATTTGTTTTTAATATTGTTTTCCATTTCTGGCATATCGGAGGATTAATCCTGAACACTGAATGACGCATTAATTAAATGTTGTATCATTAAAATGCACGGCAAAGGAAATTTGATCCCATGAAAGCATACGCCGATCAAAAGTCTTGTGATAAGAATTTTCATAGTGTTTATTTTAAAAAATCAAGGACTTTTAAAGACAAAACAGCGAGATGAGATTTATATTTACGCTTCGAGAAACGGACAACATGGAGTTTAAACGAAAAATACTGCAATTTCACATCGAATTTCGATTTTTGAAGTCGTGTTGACAAAAAATACTAACCCCGAGAAGGCGAAGAGAAAGTGAGTGATTGGAATAAACAAAGAATCGAATAAGTTAGCAGTAAGTAAATTAACCGATAAATAAGCGGCAATGCGCCTGTCCATAGCCAACTTAGCACTTAATCGCCTCTCAACGTGAACTTATCGTATATATCTACATAATACCCTGCAAGCCGCCGCATGGGCGTGTGGCGGGGGGTGTTAGGTCACCACCCGTAAAAGGGAACAAAACCACATTCAAAACCAACACATACTTGCAAACCCATACCCACAGTGGCATTAACATGCATGCAAATTCATATACTATTAACTAACAAATAATTGATTATTATTATTGAATTAGGATGCAGTAAGAAATTAATCCATTAACGTGCAAGCTAGAATTTGAAAAGTGAGACGGCGAAATGCCACTGCCGCATGGACATACAACGGTCTCCTCCCACAAGGACACAGGTAGGGAATGTGACCCAACGCTACGTGACAATGTCTCGTAAATAGATAGCTGGCGAAAGTTGCCCTCTTAAAGGGAGCAACAATCTAAAAAATGCACATACTATTGGGTGGCAGCGTGGAGGGAGTGAGGGTTCCAAGGGCTCGACTGTTGATTGGTTTGGGTTAAAAAACGGAAGGGCAAGGCATCCAAGCGTGATACCACAGACGAGGTTTTCCAAAGCAACCTGCTCAAAGGCTCGACGCAAACCGGCAACATAGGTCTTAGACCATTGCTTTTATTTTCATACATACGTCATATTTTATCATTAACAAATTCAGACACAATGTAATATTTTCTCTGGTAGGCATTTTTCTTATTTGTCCTTAACGCTGTGCTATGTCTCTTATGTCTTTGTGTTTCTGGGGTAATTTATTATATAGGTTTAGTCCCATTGACTTTGGTTCGATTGTATTGGATATGCAGGTTTGACTGGGTTCTGGTATGACGGATGTGGTACAGAAAATTTGCATGGAAGTCCAATAGATCTTGTTTTATGCATGTTACTGAGAATAGGAATGTATATGGATGGGAAATGTAGAAGCCCAAGGCCTTGAAAGATTGGACGGGCGGATGAAATTGGAGGTTCGTATGCAATCATGCCAATGGTCTTATTTGGCAATCTAAATGATGTGACTTTGCTGAGACTAAGAAGGACAGTACTAAAGACATACCTATGTGATCGAAAGATGCAAATAATAAATAAAATGGTGGCATCAGTCACATAGTAGAAATGTTTCTACGCCGATTATCATTATTGAAAATCAGGAAGTACATTTCTACAATTTCATTTAACCGACCATGGTTTCGGCACCGCGTACCATTGACGTGCTTGCATTGAAATGCCACACAATAGTCGCTTGAGTAACAGAATTACGGTAATTGGCCAAATGATTTCAATTTAACACAATGGACGGAAATAATTTCACATTTCACGACACTTTCATCTGTATTAAAGCAAATTACGTGTCTAGGTGCATAAAATTATGAAATACGTTTTCCTTACCACAATGAGAGCCCCACTCTATCCATTTCCGTTCATTCGACGACAAACTAACGCTAGTTTGTCGTCCGTCACTTTCTCATACTTGGAATAACTCGTATGAATGGAGACATCGCAGCAATAGAACCATCTGTCACACACACACACACACACACACACACAAACACACACACACACACACACACACACACACACACACACACTACTGTTGTGGTAGGTAAGGTACAATGTGATTGGATACTAGTATTATTTTTCGAGTCACGCGAAGGAAAGGTTTTGAAATAAATGAAATTCTTTCCAGATGATTTTCCCCGGTGCCATTCGTATCTACGGCGATCAAGCAACAGGTGCTAGAACCTTCCATTGAAAAGGACAGTGGATTTGAATTGGTTCACTAAACCACCGCAAGAGATATGAGGAGGCGCTTCAGAGGAATATTTAATGCGACGGTTTCGATCGCTTGAGAGAACCTTTTCTTAACTGTACTCTCTTAACTTTACACGAGGGTACACACTTTTAAACGTTAACATATATATAGAAAATTAAAAATACCACGCTAAAACACGATTCATATATGTTTATATGTGTGTATATATAAATAAACACACACACACACACATATATATATATATATATGTTTATATATATATATATATATATACATGTTTATATATATGTGTTTATATATATATATATATATATATATATATATATATATATATATATATACACAGTAATCAACCCGAAGGTCGGTTTAGTAGGTGATGGTAGAGATCACCCAGCATTAAGCCCTACACGGCGTATATATATATATATATATGTTTATATATATATACATGTGTATATATATGTGTTTATATACGAGGGTCATCCGGAAAGTAGTACCCGTTCGTGCCGCATGAAGTGCTGACGACGCGAGTAGCCGCTGGACGAGGTCAGATAGCTTCAGTGGCTTGTCTGCCTTCTCTGAGCCAAGTTGCGTGACGCTAGCATTGCCTGTGTTGTTTCTGTGATTGTTTACAATGTTTAAAAAAATTGAGAACGCCGCCAGTTGTGAAGTGAGGGCAGTGATTAAATTCCTCAATGCAAGAAACGTTCGCCCATGTGATATTCATCGCCAATTAAAGGAGGTGTATGGAGACAATGTAATGGACGAGTCGTCTGTTCGGCGGTGGTGTCGCAACTTCAACATGGGGAGGGGGAACACACACGACGATGAGCGTTCGGGGAGACCGTCTGTCATTACAGACCAACTGGTGAGCTCAGTTGACGAATTCGTGAGGAACGATCGGCGCGTCACAATTGATGACATCTGTGAGCATTTTCCCAATGTTTCTCGAACAATTGTTCATGAAATTGTTAAACACCATCTGCATTATGCAAAAATTTGTGCAAGATGGGTCCCTCGCGTATCTCAATGAGCTGGCGGCGAAGGACTATGCAGCAGGAATACAGAAACTTGTCACACGTTATGACAAATGCCTTAATTTGCTTGGAGATTATGTTGAGAAGTAGTTTAAAGTATCCTCTTTCAAATAAAATTTTTTATGTTTGTTAATATTTACTTTTGTGTCTTTATTTCACGAACGGGTACTACTTTCCGGATGACCCTCGTATATATATATATATATGTGTGTGTGTTTATATATATATATGTATATACTACCTTGATCAAAAAGTTCCCGGAATAACCACCGTGTGGCGCTCCCATCGTTCCGATTTGAGTTCTGTTTTTTTTGTTAAATTGGTACATCTGTTGTTGATATTCCCTTTAAATCTTAGTGTCATAACTTGACATTTGCAAAAGTTACGTAGCCAAGAGTACATCTATCTCTGTGTGTGTTGGCGATTTTTTACAATTTCAGAAATGGATTTAAATTTGCAACAACGAACTTGTATTAAATTTTGCGTAAAAAACGGATTTAGTGGCGCACGGACGTTGGAAATGTTGGAAAAGTGTTTCGGCAACGATTCTCTAAAAAAAACGGTCGTTTACCAGTGGCACGAGCGGTTCAGAAGTGGTCGTGAGTCAATCGAAGATGATGAACGCAGTGGCAGACCATCGACATCGAAAGTCGGTGAAAAAATTGATAAAGTAAAAGAAATGTTGGTCAATAACCGCAAATTAACCATCAGAGAAATAGCGGAGGACTTGAACATTGCCTATGGATCCGCCCAAGACATTGTGGTTAATGATTTGGGTTTCCGTCGTGTAGCAGCAAAGTACCTCAATTTCATGCAAAAAAGAGACCGTGTTGACGTCGCAAAAGACATGATTTGCGAGGCTGAATCCGATCCCACATTCATCAAAAGGATCATTACTGGAGACGAGACGTGGGTTTATGAGTACGACACGCAATCCAGACATCAGGCAAGTGAATGGCGTTCACCAAATGAGCCGAGACCAAAAAAACCACGTCGTTTTCAGTCAAAAAAGAAGGCAATGCTGACGGTTTTCATGGATTACAACGGTGTAGTGCATCATGAATTTTTGCCAGAAGGCCAGACAGTAAACAAAGAGTATTATTTGGGCGTTATGAGACGTTTGCGTGAAGCAATTCGCCGAAAGAGACCAGAAATGTGGGCAGAAAACTCGTGGATTTTGCACCATGATAACGCACCGTCGCACAGTGCTATCATTATTCGTAATTTTTTGACGAAAAATGCAACAAATACCATCCAACAGCCACCGAATTCACCTGATTTGGCTCCCTGTGACTTCTTTCTGTTCAATCGAGTTAAAAAACCATTACGGGGAACGCGTTTTAGCAGCCGAGAGGAAGTAATGGAAAAATCGCAGGAAGCACTGATGGACATACCGAAAACCGAATATAAAAAATGTTTCGAGGATTGGATCAAGCGCTGGCATAAGTGTGTTGCAGTCGATGGGGATTACTTTGAAGGGGACAATATAGATTTAGATGAATAAACTTGTATTTTTAATTTTCTGAATAAATTCCGGGAAATTTTTGATCAAGGTAGTATGTGTGTATATATATATATATATATATATATATATATATATATATATATATATATACACAGTAATCAACCCGAAGGTTGGTTTAGTAGGTGATGGTAGAGATCACCCAGCATTAAGCCCTACACGGCGTGTGAAAATTCACACATCAGGGTAGGGGGGCCAGTTCCTTTCCCTGTGCCGGTTATAGTTTCCCAGGAAATCTGGTACCCGAAAAATCACTTTAGCTTGGGTGGAGCTGAAGGTGCCTAGAGTGCCTTGCCCAGGAAGTGAACCCGGGACCCTTTGGTCAGCAGTCCAACGCTCTACCCACTGGACTACCGCGACCCTATATATATATATATATATCGATTATACGGGAACACTCATACAAGCAGTGTAATATTGGGACAGCACAATAGAACACGAATAAAATAGTAACATTTAAAAGGACACTCACACCGTAAATTGTGAAAGCTTTCGGCCTTCTCCGAGGCCTTCTTCAAGTAGGACTTTTCAAGTAAGTCTTGCTTACTTACTTGAGCTCTCCCTGGATATAGAGAGAGCTTTCGATAGGGTGTGGCATGAAGGCCTCATCGGCAAGCTCTCTCCTACCCCTGGCGTGACCCCTCCCGTTCTCAGACTAATAGCCTCTTTCCTTTCCGACAGGCAGGCGAGGGTGCTAGTGGACGGACACCTATCCCTTTCCTTCCCCCTGCTCGCCGGCGTCCCTCAGGGCACCGTTCTCTCTCCCCTACTTTTCACCCTTTTCTGTTGGGATATGCCCACAGATAAGGATCCCGGCAAGCGAGTCACACTCGCCCAATACGCTGATGATACAGCACTGTGGTTACGGGCGCAGCGGGTGGAAAAGGCCGTTAAACATCTACAACGTGCTACATCCACCCTCGAGAGATGGTTCCGGAGGTGGCGCTGCCGGCCGAACCCGCAGAAATCCACTTTTATAGTGTTCTCCGGCAGCCACGATTTCCGTGGAGCCGGCACTGCCCCTCCCTTCCGGTCCTTATGGGACAAGCTAATTTTCCCATCCTTCTCCGTCACGTACCTTGGTGTCCGTCTGGACAGACATCTCTCTTTTAGGGCTCACGTGGGGGAGGTAAGGGCGAGATGCAACCGTCGCGCTAATTTACTACGTGCCGTCCGGGCAAACGGCCGTGGGGTATCCGAGGGCTGCGGGGTGCTTCTATACAAGGCCTGTCATGGAGTACGCCGCGCTCGCGGTCCTCCTCTTAAGGGATAATTTAGAACTTTACACATCCTTAGAGCGCCGAATTCTGCGACGGTTGCTCCTCCTCCCGGCCGATACCCCAAGGGAATATGTATCTGACCGTACTGACGTTGAGCCTATCCTCCACAGGTTGTGTCGTGCCCGTAGCAGGACAGCGGCTCGACTGGCTGACCATAACGAGGAGCTGCTCACCAAGATGCTGAGCCACCTGGGGAGACTACTACGTCACCGCCCCGCGGTTAAACTGCAGTCGCCATCTCTACCCTCTTCCCGACTTACTACCCCGAGATCGCCCTGCCGCCTCATCAGGTCCGCGCTACATTGCCGCTCCCAACATGCATGCTGCCGGATCCCGATCTGCCACTTTTTCCCCCACGTCGTAGAACCAGGAACCAGGAGGAGCACCAGGAAGTGACAAGTGATATGATAAAGTGAAATAGTGCTCCGACTAGACATTTGAAGAAACTCTTGTTGCTACTCTCACGTGGAAAAACACTTATCGTTAATCTGTTGTGTTACCTTTATTCTGCTGTTATCTATTATACTCTTAATTATCCATGTTTCTGTTACTACTTCTGTTGTTACCTCTCCTTCCCAACTCTCTTCTCCGGTGGTCTGGCGGAGGTTTTACGGGTTTTCCTCCGCCCGCGGACGAACGCCAGGCCTATACCGCTCCCGCTGAAAGCATTTAAAATAAGGTTATTCCGCAAACGCTACCCTCTTTGTAGCCTGTCCTATTCTGCTGTTTCCACCCCGAAGAGGAGCTGATCCTAAAACGGGGTTTCCGTATTGTTGATGTTATGTTTTCACTATATATTTTATACTTACTCTTGTAACGTTGATTCTTTACGGAAATAAAACCTTTTGAACTGAAACTGAAACCGAGTCCCTTATCTTCGACCTGAAGACGCCGAATGCAACTTCGGCGAAACTATTGTCAGCATCAAACAACGACGCGATGAAACCCGATAATGCAGAATCCTTCAAACCACCGCCACGAAAACCTACGCAGCCATTTCCTTCCTATTTATTTTTTCACCCTTCTCATGATGAACGACTTTGATCCCACATCATCTTGGTTACGCCCGATTAAGACATTTTCTCTCAAGCTTGCCCAATACACCTGCCATTCTGAATTTCTTTCGGCATGCATTGCATCTACATCTACATCTACATAATACGCCGCAAGCCGCCGCAAGGGCGTGTGGCGGGGGGTGTTAGGTCACCAACCGTAAAAAGGAAAAATACCACATGCAAAAAAACAACACGGAAAATTACACCCACAGCAGCGCGCACACTCATGCAAAAATCCTTTCATCCAATACTCATGCAAACACATATACCGCAAAACAACTTAAAAAACTGCACCCCGTGATGCAGCACGAAAGCCATCCTACAACACAGAAGCCAGGACACAACAAGCAAGAAATTGAAACATCACTACCACATGAAAATGCACCACGAAACACTCTACCCCCAAAGAGTCTGTAAAAGGCGACCCAACGTTGCAGGTAGCAGGAATTTCCCCCCGCGGAGAGGGACGAGGGATTGAAAGGAAAGAGACTTAAAAACAGATGAACGGAACACGAATGAGGTCATTCGGAAGGAATGGGTTATTAAAGCAAAACACATAAGGTTAGTGGAAGAGCATGCATTTAAATACAACTAATTATTTTTTAGACGCTGAGGGTGGCAAGTGGAATTTTTGCCATCTATAACCCTGCAGTTGCTATCCCGTATTGTCCGTGGGAAGAAGGAGCCCTTGAGTCGGCTAGTTCTGGCATCTATTTCCCGAATTTTATATGCATGATCCAAGCGACTAATGTATGTAGGAGTACGAATAATTTGCGAGACCTCGGTGCTGAAACATGCGGATCTAAATTTATTTAATAATTTCAATCTTGCATTGAATCGTCTCTCTGACAATGATTCCCACCCCAAATCCATGAGCATTTCGGTGACGCTTTGCGTTTTATCGTAAGAATTTTTTACAAAACGGGCTGCCCGGCGTTGAACCTTCTCAATTTCCCGAATGAGACCTTTTTCACTCGGATCCCACACGCTACATGTGTATTCTAAACGAGGCCTTAAAAGAGCGTGGTAATAACGTTCCTTGACCTTCGAGTCACTTTTGCCGACAATGCGTCTAATGAATCCAAATTTTTTATATGCTTGACCGCAGACATTACGTATGTGAGTCCCCCAAGTTAAGTCTTTTGTGAATGTGACACCTAGGTATTTTACCGTATCAACTACTGCTAGGTCACCTCCAGCTAATTTGTAAGCAAATCCCGTTGATCTTTTAGAGAAATTTAAGACCGAACATTTATTATAATTTAGGGTCAATCCCCAGTTAGAACACCATTTAGTAATGCAATCTAAATCCTGCGCTAGAATAAAACGATCCTCATCCCCAGATATCTCCCGATAGATCACCGTGTCATCCGCGAACATCCTAATTTTACTTTTCACTTCGCGGTTCAAATCGTTAACAAAAATCAAGAAAAGCAACGGCCCGATTACATTTCCCTGAGGTACCCCCGACGTGACTCGAACGCTGCCGGAACTAGCGCCAAGGACTACCCTCTGTTCCCGCTCTGAAAGAAAATCTTTAACCCAACTTATAGCGCCCTTGTTTATACCCGCGACCTTTAATTTATGAATGAGTTTACCATGTGGGACCTTATCAAATGCCTTTTGAAAATCTAAGAAGATGGCACCCACTTGCCTACCTCTCTTACCCGATAAAAGTAAATCATGTGTAAATAATCCTAATTGGGTCTCGCAGGAGCGGGTTTTCCTGAATCCGTGTTGATTGTCACTTAAAAAGTTAATATTGTCAAGGTGTCTCATTATTGAACTGACAATTATGTGCTCTAAGATTTTGCAACAGATAGAATTGAGAGATATACTATAGGTCTGTAATTACTGGGATCCTCCCTGTCACCACTTTTAAAAATAGGCGTTATTTGCGCGGTTTTCCAAATCTTAGGTACTTTGCACTCTGAGGGATTTGTTAAATATAAATTCAAGGTACGGGGCAACGTTTAGAGCTAAATGTTTTATCACCCTAGCTGGTATATTTCCGGACCCGGGGATTTGTTGGGTTTAATCTCATTAAGCAATTTTAGAATTCCTTGTTCCCACTGTTATTTTTTCCATGGGTGGAGTATGTACTGTTTCTTGGAGATATGCGGTGGCAACATCGTTCGTGAAAACGCTTTGGAAGAATGAATTTAGGATGTTAGCTTTACCCTCACTGTCTGTATGAATTATATTGCTACAATCCCTTAAGCAAGCCACGGTTTGTTTACTCCCATTTACTTCCCTAACATATGACCAGAAAGCTTTGGGGTCAGTGTCCAAGTGCTCGCAAAGTACTTTGCGTTTAAAGTCCAGTAAAGCGCTACGTAATTGTGTTTTGGTTTCAATTTTGGAGGATCTATATGTGTCCCATAATTGTTTATTCTCAGGGGATGATGTGTTCACGCCTGCCCTCTTTACCCTAGAGTGTAGCATTCTCTGCTTTCGAAGGGCTTTTCTAACGTCTTTATTGTACCACCTGGGGTCGCGATTTGCTTTAACGTATTTTATAGGTATGAAATCTACGATTCCTTTTTGCATGATATTGACAAATTCTGTCCAAGTTTCTTCCACGTTGACATGACTTAAGCGGGTTTTGAACTCGGGTAGTGAAGAGTTTAATTGATTGGCAGAAGATTCAAAGTCTGCTTTATGGTAATTATAAATTTTTCTTTTTGGTTTAATGATCTTTTTAATTTCTATGTCCAAGTGGACATTAATTGCTTTATGGTCACTCAAGCCCTCATCAGTTGATACACTAATAATACGTTCAGGCGTGTTTGTAAGAAATAGATCCAATATGTTCTTTCCACGGGTGGGCATGCGTACTGCTTGATGGAGGGAGTTTCTTTGAACCAATTTTATCATGGAATTGCAAGATTCGCGATCGCGGGTCCCAGATTTAACGATATTGTTGTCCCAATCTATACCAGGGAGGTTAAAGTCGCCACCAATTATGTTTATGCTGTTATTATATTTACGTGTAAAATTGTAAATTTGATCGTTGAGGGTGTGAAGTGTTTTCAAATCTGAGTCAGGAGGTCTGTAGAAAGAGCATAAATTTATGTTGGGTTGATTAGTCCGTATTAAGGTGCACCAAACACTTTCTATGTTATTATTTTCAAATGAAACTTGCCTGCTTTCAAAATGACTTTTAACTGCCACGAAAACCCCTCCTCCGGGTCTTGTATCTCTATCGTGTCGGTAAACTTTGAAATCTCTTGGGAAAATTTCTTGGTCATTTATGTCATTGCACAGCCAACTCTCTGTGCCTAATACTATATCAGCGGAATGAGTTTGGATTATGTGTTCTAAATCCGCTGATTTGTTCTTGAGGCTTCTGCAATTTATAACAAGTATAGTTAAATTATTTTGATGTTGAATAACGTCCTTATTTGTGCCTGACTGTAATTTAGGACGCCTTTGTGGGGAAGTGCGTGTCACATGTCTTTCTAAATCAATGCCAGTGTTGTAGGTGACTTTTATATTTTTATTAATAATAATATACGCGCTATCCCCAGATGTTATTAACCCACTAAGTGACCTGCCCTCTATCCTAAAAAAGGCCTACAGTGGTCGAGTATCCTATCCGCTACCTTACTCGCCGCTTCCGCCGTGTAATGGACCCCAGATCGGTTAAGGGGAGTCATTGCATTGGGTATCATTCTCAATGGTTTATGCATTTAGATCTCTGTATCAGGCCTACCTTCCGTCCTACATCCCAGTCTACATGTACTCGTTTCACCAGTCCTTTCTTTTTTGCTCGTTCATCCGAGATCAATACAATAGCCTCATTCACAAATATCACAATTCCACACATTCCCTCATCAACATTCTTTCTCTCAATTCCACACATCTTTTTACATATTGTTTTTCTAAAATCGATAGAAGAAGGCTCAGTGCCTCGCGACTGGAAGCTAGCCCATATAACTCCCATCTATAAAGGCGGCGGTAGGGATAAACCAACCAATTACCGACCCATTTCTTTAACATCGATCTCTTGTAAAATATTGGAACACATTATTGTCACTAACATTATGAGATTTCTTGATAGTAGGGAAATACTAATCCACAACCAGCACGGATTTAGGAAAAGCAGATCTTGCGAAACACAACTTGGTCTCTTCATTCACGATATACTTAGATCGGGAGAAAACAACACACAAGTCGATGCAGTATTCCTGGATTTCAAAAAAGCCTTCGACAAAGTCCCACACAATAAATTGTTACATAAACTTAAATACTATGGGATCAATGAGAAAATAATTAATTGGATTAGAGACTTCTTGTCAAACCGCAAACAAATAGTAGTCATAGATGGGTTGTGCTCAACGGAGAGAGATGTTACTTCGGGCGTCCCCCAGGGAAGTGTAATAGGGTCTCTTCTGTTCTTAATATACATAAATGACTTAAGCACACACGTTAGTAGCAATCTAAGGTTATTTGCTGACGACACGGTGGTGTACAGGGAAATAAGGAGCCAACTAGATCGCGAGCTACTCTCTAGAGACTTAGACAATATCTCGGAATGGTGCAATAAATGGGGATTAACACTTAATATAGATAAATGTGCAGTTTTGAAATTTTGGAATAAAGGAAGCGAGGATCAGGATATAAACTACAAAATAGAGGGTTCAGTATTGACTACGGCAAATCAAGTTAAATATTTGGGGGTTGTTCTAACACCACACCTTTCATGGGGAGCACATATCAGGACAATATGCGGATCAGCTTTAAAGAAACTTGGCTTCATAAAACGGGTGGTGGAGAAATGTAATGAAAAAGTTAAAGAGAGGTGTTATTTTGCTCTAGTTAGACCTCATTTGGAATATGCCGCAAGTATTTGGGATCCGTGGGAGAAAATTTGGCAAAAAGAATTAGATAAAGTCCAGAGAAAATCCGCTAGATTCGTTAAAAATTGTTATGATAAAAACACAAGTGTGACAGGTCTCTTAGGGGATTTAGGCTGGGAACCACTTGAAGTGCGGAGAGAACAAGCGAGGCTTAGACTTTTAGAAAGGTTCCGAACAAACGAGTTGAACTATGACACTGAAGGAATTATAATGGCCCCACACTACTTAGGTAGATCAGACCACAAAGATAAACTAAGGGAGATAGATTCTAAGACAGATAGGTACAAATACTCATTCTTTCCCCGAACAATCAGAAATCATAATAGTAAGAAACCGAAGTCACTTTAGAAATATTGAAAACATTGAATTTACAAGTCGGAGCAAAGTTAAACACTGCAAAGCTGTTAGGTATACTTGCAGGTGCATGTGTATGTAAGATGTAGTTTGAGTGTTTGCATGTGTGTGGGGTGTGGGTGTTCATGCATGAATGTATGCCATGTTTTTTTTGTGGATGTATGATTTTGTGGTTATTGCATGCGGTTTTTTTTTCTTTTTCTTTTCTAAATTACGGGTCGTGTCCTAGCACCCCCCGCCACACGCCCTTGCGGCGGCTTGCGGGGTATTAAGTAGATGTAGATAGATCTCCTCTCGAATTTAAACCGAATCCTTAAATTGGCTCTTTGCTCCCTTGAGTTCCGACGCAGAAAATCCTCAAATAAATTGTCCAATCTGTGCACTTCTTACTTCCGCCAAGGCCTTGCCTTATCTCTCCAACTTGTCAAACCTAGCCCTCCTCCCCCACACCTTTTCCTACAAAAACCGGATTTAGCGACTAATTTCCACCTACCCCCACCTTCCCTACCAACACCAGGAATTCCACCGAGCCGTTGCCACCAACAAAACCCTTCTCAATCCGTCCCTTCCCCGCCGGTCGACCAAACAATAGATACTGCCGAACACGTGCTGAACCTCTCTAGCACCACGCTGAACGAGCATCAAACCTCATTTCTGGGAAAAGGCCTCTCTTTCTGCCCCACCCCCAAAATTAATCACGCGACCATCCTCGTAGACGTCATAAATTTTGCCAGAAAACTTAGATGGCGACATTTCTGGGCGATGCAACCCGCCACTCTTCAATCCCCCGCACACACACACAGCGCCCTCACTAAGTTCCGGCCGCCTTCCCACCTTGAACCTCCACCGCTCCCTCCAAATCACCCGGTCGAAATCTTTATCAATTTTCTCCTGTCCAAAACATCTAGCCCTTTCCTTAAATCTCTAAACCCGAAACCCAATCTCTCCCCGGCCGAAGTAGCTGAGTTAAAAAAACTCACACGCAACCCCAACCTAGTCATCTCTTCTGCCGACAAAGGTTCGACAGTTGTAATCCTTAACACTACAGACTACCTTCAAGAATGCAACAGATTACTCTCCGACACTTCCTCCTATCAACATATTCCTGCTGACCCTAACCCTGCATTCCAAAAAGAAATAATCGCTTTCCTCCGAGACAACGGCCCTAAGGAGAATCTATCCCCCAGGGACATATCCCTCCTTTCCCCTTCCTAACCACACACCCCTCACTTCTACATCCTTCCTAAGATCCACAAATCCAACAACCCAGGCCACCCTATAGTCTCCTCTCGTTAGTCTCCGACTGAAAGAATTTCCGCCTTCGTGGACTACTATCTCCAACCGTTAGTTCACTCCCTACCCTCCTTTATAAAAGATACCTACCACTCCCTCAGATTGCTCCAATCAACTTCCCTCCCTCCTGACACCCAAATTACTATGGCTACTATCGATGTCACCTCCTTATACACATCCATTCCTCACCAAGGAGGCCTTTCTACCCTACGCCACTTCCTCTCCAAACGCCCTACCCCTCACATCCCCAGCACCGAATTTCTCATTGATCTTTCCAATTTCATTCTCACCCGCAACTCCTTTTCTTTCAACAATAACTATTACATTCTATTGTTTCAGGCTTCACTTCGTGGAAGTAATTGATATCCATTATTGAAATAGAAAGAAAGACTCGTACTTTTCCACAGATTTTATTAAACGGCACAACGCGTTTCACCGACTTGCGGCATCATCAGGTACAAATTTGCAAAACAGACAGAGCAAGCATATATACCCTCAGGACAGAGTGGGGGCGGGGAGGGTTGGAAGGATTTCAGGGGGGTGGGGGCTCGCAGGTGCGTTGATGGATTGTTTTGACCATTTCCAGGCTAATTTCTCGGAGAGGAGTGGGGAGGGGTATGGGAATAATTGCTCATTACAAAGTGTCGTGTTGGGGTTCACCAAGTGCCTTCTAATCTCTAATTGCTCCATGGAGAAGGAGATATTCCGATGAAGAGTGTTTAGGAAATTAAGGAAGGAGTCTAACTGTCGGTTGGTTCCGGTCCATAGGCATAGTATATCGTCCACGTAACGAAACCAATAGCCCACGTTTTTGTTATGCTGATTGTCAGCATTAAAAAGATGTTCTTCTACAGAATTGAGGAAGACTTCGGCTAGGAAGGGGGACAGTGGGGAACCCATAGCTAACCCATCCGTTTGGCTGTAAAGGGTGTGGTTGAAACTAAAATAATTCTGGTTAACTGTCATTTTGATGAGGGGGACCAATTCGTCTGAGATATTTTGGGCAATGGTGGAAAAAGACGTCAACGGCACCATCAACTTCCTCGACTTGACAATCACAATTAGGGATAATAGACACGAATTTGCAATTTATAGGAAACCCACATATACAGACCATATAATTTCTAATGATTCCGCACACCACTTTTCTCACAAACACGCAGCCCTCCACTCCATGATCCACCGCCTCCTACACATCCCCCTTTCCCCCAAAAACTTCAAAATTGAACTCGTGAATATCACTAATATAGCTACCAACAATGGTTTCAACCCCAAACTAGTTGACACATTACTACGGAAAAAACAAAAAGCAATGGCCATAAAAAGCATTTTCGTATCTCAGCCCGCAGTATCTAAAGATTTTAAGTGGTGCTCGATCCCGTTTCTGGGAGATCTTTCATATAGGATTTCCAACTGCCTACCCACCTCACTCAAAGCAGCCTTCTACCCACCCATAACCCTCTCCAAACTTCTAGCCAATGGAAAAGACACCCAGGATAGCCTTCTCAAATCAGGCATTTATAAACTGAAATGCGAGGATTGCAACATCGTTTATGTCGGTCAGACCGGCAGGAATATCAAGTTACGAGTCAAGGAACACGCTAGGTGTCACAAAAATCAGAATAACAACTCTCTCTTCGCCAAGCATTTACTAGAATTCAACCACAGCAGTGACTTTGTCCCAGAGATATTACACACACTCCCAAAAGGATTAAAAATGGACGCTCTCGAGCAATTAGAGATTAGAAGGCACTTGGTGAACCCCAACACGACACTTTGTAATGAGCAATTATTCCCATACCCCTCCCCACTCCTCTCCGAGAAATTAGCCTGGAAATGGTCAAAACAATCCATCAACGCACCTGCGAGCCCCCACCCCCCTGAAATCCTTCCAACCCTCCCCGCCCCCACTCTGTCCTGAGGGTATATATGCTTGCTCTGTCTGTTTTGCAAATTTGTACCTGATGATGCCGCAAGTCGGTGAAACGCGTTGTGCCGTTTAATAAAATCTGTGGAAAAGTACGAGTCTTTCTTTCTATTTCAATAATGGATAATAACTTTTACCTCCAAATAAAGGGCTGTGCCATGGGTAGCAGATTCAGGCCTTCATATGCAAACCTCCACCTCGGTGTCCTGGAAGTGAATTTCATTCACAACTATCCTCTGCAACCCCTCCTGTGGCTCCGATACATTGATGACATCTTTCTACTCTGGCCACATAGCATAGATTCCCTCAATTCCTTCATCTCCCAACTCAATGATTCCTCATCTCTGTCTTTCACCTCGACCATTTCATCCTCTCAGACCACCTTCCTCGATGCCAATATTTCCCTTAGCAATAACAAATTCCTGACTTCTGTTCACACTAAACCTACTAATAAGCGGCAGTATCTTCATTATAGCAGTTGCCACCACTTCCATACCAAGCGCTCCCTCTCTTACTCCCTCTCTATCCGCAGTCACCATATTTGCAACCATCCGGAATCCCTTAACAAATGCCTCACCAACCTTCACCACTCCCTCCTCCAACGAGGATACCCTGATTCTCTCCTCCATAAAAAATACTCAAACATTCCTACACCCCCAAGCCTGCCTCAACCACAGACTCCCACCCTCTCTCAATCTGTACTACCTACTTCCCAGGCATTCAGTCTCTCAAATTCATCCTCAAAGACCTATTCCCCATCCTCAAAAATCACAACACTTCCTCCACCTTCTTCCCAAATGCCCCTCTGTCACCTTAAAACGGCCCGCCAACCAAGCAGATATTCTCAAATCCACCAAGCCGCTATCAAAATCCCCTCACACACCCAGAGCCATACTCACTCCATGTCACGGAGGAAGATGTAAAACCTGCCCTATTTTCACCACTCCACCCCACTCCATCCCATCATTTAACTCTCTCTCGCCCTTCCCCCACTCTTCTGACCTGTAAACCCTGCCCGGGCTTTTGCATAGGCCCATGTTCCACACCCCTGAACCTTAGGATTATCAACCACCGCTCCTCGTGCAATCCCTCCTCCCCGACCGCGGGTCTCCCCATTCCTATCCATGCTTCCCATCATAAAACCCCTTTCAAGCACTGCTACAATGTTTCCGTCCTAGCGTCCCTTCCCACATCCGATAACCCTATAAAATTTAAAACTCTTGAAATGCCATTCATTTGGCCCTGTATGGCCTATCAGCATCCGGGCCTCAATGTCGTTCACTGATGGGAATGACCTGAATTGTCCACTTTGTGGAAGCGATGCATATCGGAGAGTTGAATACTTTGTTTTTCCGCAAGAGTTTTGGTGTCGTGGCCTTTGTTTCGACTTGCAGGGTCTTGATCACGACTTTGTAGGTTGAAACCGGGGTCTCGGATGCTGCAATTGTTGCCGTGAGCAGATTGTTTTCTATTCCGATTTTGTGACAATTCCACCTCCTCCCTCTCCCTCCTTCCCTATCTCCGCTAGCCTCTCCTCTCCCTTTCCTCTCCCTCAACCATTCCTCTCACTCCCACCCTAAACTCCCATCAGCAAACCTAACTATTCTTACGAATTCCCCGCCCACTTTCATTCCTACCTCCAGTTCTTCCCATGCCTCTTTAATCATTTCCTCTGCATACAGGTTGCACAGCAATGGTAATAATAGGCAACCCTGCCTTACACCTCTTCCTAGGATTGCCCAACCGGACTCCCCGTTTCCCACTTGCACCCGAGCAGTCTGAGACATATACAGGTTCCGGATTAGCCTCCTTTCCCTCCAATCTATTCCTAATTTCGGTAATATACTCATTAGTTTTTCCAAGTTCCCTCTATCAAAAGCTTTTTCGAAATCTACGAAACAGGCAAATACCTCCTGGTTGTGTTCTAAATTCCTCTCGATGAATAATCTCATTACTGCAATGGCATCACGCGTACCTCTCCCCTTCCTAAACCCAAACTGGTCATCCCCTAGGTAATCATTTGCCCTACTCTCTATCCTTTTGTTTATGATCCTGAGAAGAACTTTACCTGCGTGGGATATCAAACATATCGTCCGGTAGTCCTCACATGATGTAGCCTTTACATATTTTGGCAATAGGAACTAACTGATCCCACGAATCAGCCCATATAGCCTCTTCCTCCCACATTTTCCTAAACATTTCAATAGTTCCGCGGGAATTTTATCCACCCCCACAGCCTTATTTAGTTTCATCTCCCTTAATGCCCTTATATCTCATTGTCTAGTATGCCTTGACCTAAGCTGTCTTCCTCTACGTCATATTCTTTTTCAATGTCTAACTTTGTTGGTCTCAGTTATTTACAATACAGTTCTTCTATATATTCCTTCCATCTGTCTTGGATCTTTCCTGTGTCAACTATTATCTTACCCGCCTTATCTCTAACCGTTAGCATAGATCTTCCTTTCTTACTTCCCGATAAAGATTTAACTTTGCTATACCGCGCACCAATTTCACCCTTCCTCTGCAGACTTTCCATATCTTCGCACTGCGTCTTCCACCATGCTTCTTTTGCTTTATTTGTTGCCCGCCTCAATTTATTGTTCAATTCTTTGTACTTCATTTTCCTAACTCTTTATTTACATTCTTCCATTTTCGCCGCTCATCCATCTTTGTAATCATCTCATCCGTGATCCATGGTTTCCTAGTCCTTTTAGCGTTAACGGTACCAACAGTGTCTTTTGCGGCTTTAGACATCCCTTTCTTGATACTTTCCCATTTTTCTTCGATAGTACTTAGCTCTATACCATCCTCCATGATTTCTTCTACCGCCTGTTGGTACTCCTTCCTTTTCAAACCATTTAATGCTTCTACATTCCATTTTCTAACTCGCCGCCCCTGCCTTATCTTTTTGAAACGGACGCAACAACTAAATTGTGGTCTGAGTTCGCATCCGCTCCCGGGAAGCTGTGCGAATTTATAACTCTGTTCCTAAACCTGTGTCTAATTAAAATATAATCTAGCTGATACCTTTCTAAGTCACCTGGAATTTTCCTTGTATACCTGCGTCTTTTGTGGTGTCTAAACCAAGTGTTGGTGATGACTAAGCCCTGCCTCCTGCAGAACTCAACTACTTTCTCCCCGCGGTCATTCCTCGTGCCTAAACCGTAGTCCCTCACGTCATCACCATTTCTTCCTTCGCCTACCGTCGCATTCCAATCCCCCATTACTATCAAATGTTTCCCTGCAGGAACACACGCGATTATGTCCTCTAACTGATCGTATATCCTATCGACCTCTTCGTCCTTATGGGTTGCTCGGTGGCATGTATACATGAATAATAACCAAGTTCGTCGGTTCTGCTTTTATCTCTACTAGTAATAATCTATCCGTTACCTGCTCTATGTCGACTACGCTTCTTCCTACCTCTTCATTTAATACTACGGCAACCCCTCGTTGGCTCTCGTCCCCGCCGCTGTATATTATTCTATAATTATCACTCCAGTAATCCCCGCTATCCTTCCATCTCACCTCGCATAGACCTAAAATATCTATATTTCCCCTTTCCATCTCTCGCTTAACATTCTCTCATTTCCCTGTCCTCATCATTGTCCTAGTATTCCACGTTCCTATTCTAACTAATTTAATCTTCTTCTCCTGCGTCTTCTGTCCTGCTGCTGCTGGTTTTCCCTTGCAAGGATTTCGTGGGATGACGACCGCGGAAGCCTTGCCTCCCCCGCTGCCGGGGACGACACACGGCCGATTGGGCCCAGCCCCGTAGTTGCAAGGACTCAAAATATCTCTATCGTCCGTCATATTTTTCTCGGGAATGATAATTGAGGTGGTTTCCCGTTGCCTTCCTCAATAGTGTTTTTAACGTGACACCATCACTTACTGGCTGCCCCATTGGGGTCAGACGTCATTGCAGCCGCCTCACTGAGGAACAGACGCAGCGAGGAACAGACGCACAAGCCCCTCTACCACGTCAAGGTTTTAGTACGGGGAGGGATATATATTTATATGTATATATTCCTCCCCGTATATATATATACATACATATATAAATAAATAAATAAATAAATAAATAAATAAATATATATATATATATATATATACATATACTATATATATATATTTATATATTCCCCCTGTATATATATATATTTTTCTATATATATATATATTTATGTACACATACATCTAGATATAAATTATAATATTTTATATTATGTAAATATATATAAAATATATATAGATATGTTATAAATTATTATATATGCAAATGCATATTCAATTGGAATTTATATAATTGCTGTGATTGGTTAAAACTTCTTAATAACTTTAAAATAATGGAGAAGGACCCTTGGAAAATTAACTACAGCTGATGTGTCAAGACGGAGAAAGATTTTCATATAATCCGATGAAACTGTGTGTGCTGACATAATACCTCGGGAGTGTATGAGTTAGAGGGATGTGGGAAATGGGAGCGGGTAGGTGGCGGACGCATATAAAACATTATATGCGCTGTTATGAGCCGGCCATGTTGCCGGAATCCACTTCCATTGACTTGGAGCAGTTGGGGTGGAGTATCATGGCGGCTGATGGCAAGATTTGTCGAGCCGTAGCTGGAATGGAGGCGGAGACGAGGGGTTCTCGTCGCCGCTGCGAAGAGGACATTATGGTGGAGGGTGAGGCGTTTAACGCGCGCCATCTTGCCTTCCACGACCGCCGTTTCGCTCCGGGCCGTCCGAAATGACCCTAGATATGCGTAGGGGGAACCAACCAACTAGGGAGTTCTTTGGCTCTTTGTGCCTGGTTTGAAGTTTATCTGTTCGGCTTGCATCATACGTATTATTCTACAGAGAGAGCCGGTTGTATTCTAAATCAATAACATGCGTTTCCTTCCTTCGTCCTGTCGAATGCGCCTTCCTTGAGTTCGCGTTTCTTCTCGATGCCTCATCGCGTTGGAGGCTGACCTTTTCATGCAATGAATTCAGAGAGGTAACCGTGTGATGGAGATAATGCAAGTAATTTAATGGTAAAATATTTAAAAGTTTACGAAACGTGTTTACTATGAGTTGAGAAATTCAATTCGACCGGTGACACCCGGATCACTATGAAAGACAAGAACTTTGGCCCGTTGCAAGCACGACAGGAAGAAGAAATACGAGTATTCTGGAAGTTGAGGAATTTTTCTAAACAGCATGTGTGAATAGTAACATACATTGACTCACCCGTGGACTTGTATTTGCGCGAGTGTTTACGATACAAATAACTCTCTTCGTTTTGATGTTCACTTTTCCGATGCACAGCCTCTTTGAGTGTTACACTCGCAATCTAGGTAAATATTCTTGCTGGGATCCAGCAGGGAGCGCATTTGTATTCTTAATATGGAAAACGGGGACATTTACTGGTACCTCGGTACGCATATATGTTGGTAACAAGATTTATTCTCTTAGATACAAATCTTGGTCGATAGACATGGAATCATTCCTGGGAATACGGTTTTTAAGAGGCATATGCATTCCTTGATGCACATTTCATATTAATGCAAGTAAGAAATAATCACAGAATGCACTTCCGACATCAGTTGTTTGGGACATAAACGAAGATTATTGCCCCAGGCACCGAGGCACCCGTCTACGTACAGTTTTCTTCCCAGCCAGGGTGCCAACCCTCCGGGGATGAGGAGTGACGGCGCTGCGCGACATCTCCCATCGAGTGATGACACGAGAGCTTAAGTACGCGTCATCCTATGGCGCATCCCTACTCGGCGAGTTTGAATGGTACTCGGTGCGTGGGCGATATGTTATGACGTTGGGTTTGATAAATACGAAGAACCAAGGGGAAATATTTTCTGTCGTCTGAACACCAGAAACCTGAAATGAATGGTAGTAAGTCTCGAGTCGAGGAGGAAATCCATCGCAGCAAGGCCGGGAATTTGAGTTGGCGACACTTTCAGTCCATGAAATGTGTCAGCGGAGGCCGAGAGGGCCACCAACTACTTCCGCCCTTCCTCTCTCGCAGTCGCCCATCTCGAAAGACAGGCGCGGCCGAGTAGTGCCCTCGGCCGCGCGCTGCGAGTACTTCGCTTGCGCCATCTCCCAGCCCCCCGGGGGGGGGGCGGGAAAAAAAACCCCCTCCCGGAGGTGACGTATACACGGGGCGCAAACAGGGACGCCCCAGTCTCACATTTGTCACTCGCCTGCCTCCCAATAAAAAAAAAAAAAACAAAACACCAGTGCGAAGAATGTGCGGTAAAACTCCTCCAAGCCCACATTTTTCCAAACTCTTGACTCAGTATTAATGGCAGACGCAGGAGGTCCCACGCATCCTCGATTTATAAACGCCTGGGGATCAGTGATGAGGTATTTTTCAAGTTCTAACTAAGATTTCCTGGAATAAAACTCTGTTCCTCTCTGGGAATATATAAAAAAATACAATTTTAGCGGAAAGAAAAATTGTATTTGTGACTAAATGATCTTTAACTTAGACGAGTATTAATCGCTAAAAACATGAACGCGCAAACCGGAAGATACAAAATAATATATTAATTCAAATCCGCGTTAATTTTTATCGCTGTACAACTCCGAATTAAAGAGCTGTGAATGATGGGCATTGAAATATTTTTGCAAATTGGAATTAAAAAATATACCCATGCGATTTTATTCTCTCAGGAATTTCTGTTTATTTCTAATCAGGTAACAACGCAATACTTCTTACTTATTTCTGATTACATAAAATTTCAGTTTTGATGCAATCAATGAAAGCTTCTAGTTGCAGTGTCTATCAATGTTAAGAACTTGGGTAGGGTAGGAGATCGATTTCAATGAATTTAATAGTAAACTGATTTATGTGGGACTGTAACACTGAACCAAATTCAAGAAAACAGAAAGAATAATATGTTGAAACGAATCGAGCTAAATGTATTTATTTGCCTGGCCTATAAATAGAATAAAATGAAGCAGATTCAACGTAAGTTTTGATGACTGATTAATGTTCAAACATTGAAATTGATTATTGGTCAATGATTATCGACGGTAGCTTATTCAAACGCACAATTTGAAGCTGATTGAAATCCTTTGACAAATCGAAGGTAATGAATACTAACAGAAACACAAAACATGACATATCAAATACTAATATCAAGGATTTGAAGAAGTCTCTAGGTAGTGTTGAATGTGATAATAGATTCAACTTGAAACGCGAAAAGCATGGAACAGACCACCACGCCAGAGAGTAATACAAGTTTTGAAGGCCCAAGCAGGCATACAAAGAATGCAATACGAAGCAGAAGACGAAGATACAGGAAAATTAAACTTGAGAATTAATGGAAAAATGCGATATCTCATCTTCACTGATTAATACTCGCCAAGAGCGTGGATGAATAAGTGAAACAAGGAGAGGATATCAAAGGAGTAAATGTGAGCGAGGAAATAAACTTGTTCCATTTTGCAGATCACATCCCTATCAACAGTTGAAGCACAAGAGAATGGAGAGCATTCCCAGAGATAAACGAAAGCGAGACGTCAAAAGTTAGAGTTTAACAGCGTAATGTAAATATCACATGAATATACGCAAATTAAATCCTAGAATTCGGGGACTGAAGCCGAAGAGGAATTTCACAGAGAAAATAAACAACAGGAAAGTATGAGTAAAAATGAGAGAAAAAAGACATGAAGTCGCTGATGTTAGTATAAAGAAACATGTCAATTGGTCAAATATTGAGACACAATGGAGTTGGCGGAAAAAAAACGTTAGATAATGTCTTAAAGAAAGGCTTGTGGACGAATTATTCTTGGAAATAAATACAGGTATGAAAATTAAGGTCTATCGTCGCATGAATTCTTGATATTTAATCGGAAAGGAGGAGAATTAAACTAGCCAATGGACCTGAACAGATGGCGCGCTTGAGATCGGAATAATAAAATCATATTTTGGCAATAGCTTTTAACTGAAAAATTTTCAAACTCTACGTCTTCACGTTATGCCGGGAAGAGAATTTGCAAATGAACACTAGAGCAGTTTGATGTGGTCGGAAGGCGTCGGATGAAAACACCAACTAACTTCCGAATGCTTGAATCCATCGGAAGAATGGCTTTTCGCCTCTCGTATACAGTCGTGTGACTGCGAGTTACGAAACATGACCTGATGAGAGAAGCAACATTTTTTAAAAACATCACCACGGTCTGAATCAGAAGACGATGGCGCCTTGAGAATCAGATCTCAGAAATTGTGCCTCTAACGTCTAAACATTAAACTTCAGGAGCATCGTAATGCAATCCACATTCATCCACAACTCATTTGGTGAAGTCATCCATTCAATCCTCGCATTTTCGTACAGATGTCCCATTACCGATATTGGCAACACACACGCATTTTGTGTTCTATTGCTGAAATAGTGAGAGAAGAAAAGTAGAAAATACCACACCCTCAATCACTTTCTCCTTTTAAACGTTACGTTGATCTGTGATGCATAATTTTAAAATTCCTCTTTCCAATCGGAACCCTCACAAGCGAACCCTGGCCCCTGGCGCCAGCTTGGAACCCTGCCTGGAACCCTGGAGCAGCTTGGCTGCTATTTTGCAACAGTTGTCGACAGCAAGGCGACTTTTCGGAAGGTGGCGTGAAATATACCGAATTTTCTGTTTATGAATTAAAACTCTTCGATATCATGGCTGGCGAAAACCCTCGCGACTATATGTATTCCTCAAGTGTCGATACTCGCATGGAACTGATAAAGATGTGTTTCACGATACACGCTTTGCTTACGGCAAAAAAAGGACACATGTGATTCGCCTATGAAACCAAGTGACACTTGACAAACGACAAGATAGCATACTGAATGAACGCATGAATTTATAGCATAAGAAATCCCCAGCCCGTTAAAAGACAGTGATGCGCCAGGAGGCATGACGTCTCCCAACCGACCAATATCCCTAGAAGCACCGTGATATCTGCGGAAGCCGGGCGAATACCGGAAATCGAGTGGGGCTCCTTCGTAACCGGCAGGGGGGGGGGTAAAAGGGTACGCGAGTGATCTTGGAGGTCAGCCACGCCTTGACGGCTCTCGGGACCACGCGACTCTCCGCGGTGAAGACCTGATTATCGAATCCTGCGATAAAGCGCGAAAGAGGAGGATCAATCCGGGGAAGAGGACCTCATTCATTTCCCCAAGAGTCCCGCGCCTCTCTCGAGAATGTGGCGAGCGTGGTCCGAGTGGGGGGGGGGCAAGGAGTGTCCTGGAAGGGCGATCTGAACGAGAGGTCAAGGCGAGGCCGGGATCCGGGCGGAAATTTGTCATCGTTGGATATCTATAGCTTTCCAGGAGAGACACCACTTCGCTCCTTTCCCCAATCCTCAATCGAAAGAGCTCCAAGTATTATTCCCATCGGCATCCCACCAATTCGAGTGCATTAACTCCCTATATTCAACTACTCCGTGTTCCTCCTGAAGGGATAATAGGAGAAGAAAACAATTGCAATCGTAATTTCCTTATCTCGTATTGTGGAAACACCACTCTGAAAATGTAACTTCTATAACATACAAAAGAAATATGACCTAGAGAAAATAAAGAAACCCTTTTCCAGTTGGCTTTCGCCTTTCAACTACAACTATATGATAGCCCGCAAGCCGCCAAAAGTGCGTGTGGCGTGGAGTGTTAGGTCACCAGCCGTCAAAGAGAACAAAACTACATGCAAAATTAAAATAGTTATGCAAACCTACACCCATAGTGCGTTTAAAATTCTACTTGCTACTCGCAGCGCAAGGGAGTAATAAGTTAATAATAATTTCTACTCAAATCTACATCTACATAGTACCCCGCATGCCGCCTCAAGGGCGTGTGGCGGGGGGGGGGGTGTTAGGTGACAACCCGTAAAAGAGAATAAAACCGCATGCAAAATTCACAAATAAATACCAATCTAAACACACTATATCGCATATAGTCATGCAAAAACCTTTATAACTCACATGAATTCCGATACATACTCCGTTAACTAACATACAGAGACATCTATGAATATACCTAATGTCTACGCAACGTTTAATCTTGTCCTGACTTGTAAATTAAATGTCTTCGATATTTCTGCAGTGACTTTGGTTTCTTACCCTTATGATCCCTGATTTTGCGGGGAAAGAACGAATATTTGTATCTAACTGTGCTGGAATCCATCTCCCTTATAACTTATCTTTGCGGTCTGATCTACCTAATTAGTGTGGGGCCAAACAACTGCAAACACAGCTACATTCAGGATGACGGATAACGGAGTTGTAAAAAATAATCAAATGACAGTACTCTATGAAATAAATGTGTGTAGATGTTGCCTCATAGCAAGAGTAAATAATGGCAATATATTAAAACTCCCGAAAAGTAGCGCCCAATTTCTTACTGTGTTCTTCTTTTTGCTATGTTTTCATTGGTCGCTGAACCAGAGCCAAGGAATCAGGAGGGTTAAACGTCGAAGGGATAATATTTAAAACAGATCATCAAACACTGCCGTAGTCACTGGCATTGATCCACATATACTCCCTATAAAAAACTAAGGATATAAAATGTATTATAATTATGACGGTAATATTCTACGGAAATTCAGGCTGTAAACAGAAAGAAACAGCACACAAAAACTTATTTTTTAGCTCGGATATCATAGTAAATAATTGTGAGCAATTGAATATTCCATCTGAATTAAATATGCAAAATATTATAATTGAACAATAGAATGTCTGTTCAAATATTTTATCACTATTCATGTGTAGTTTGTATAATAAGCAAAGTGCGGTGCGGTCTAAATGGATGGGTGGCATCTTGCGAAAAGTTTAACGATGCTGAGATTTTGAAGCAAAGAAATTTTTCTTTTCTTAATGAGAATGTATTGTTAAGATTGAAAACTGCCTTCCTTCACGAGAGAGCCGTCAAAATGAGCCGAGTAATTAAGTTCATCATGGGATTACGTGCTTGGGAATTTTTCATAAATTTTTTCAGCACACCGCTGAGATCTCAAATTTTCTCTCGAGAATAATAACCATGTTTATTTGTATAATATTGACGCGGAGTTTCACTCAAACAGCGCTTTCATATGAGACTATAAACAGAAATCAAACAAAATATATTTGCAGGCTGATTTTAAAGTCTCATTAACTTTATCGAAAAAGTTAGAATGTTTTAGAGGTATTGGTATTGAGTTTCAAATTTGAATTCGGTTTGAAAATGGCAATCTCACAGCGTGAATGCTCCCATCGGCTCATCTTTCAGGGAAACTTAATCATTTAGAGTCTCTTCAAAGACTGTGCGTGATTAGGAAGAGGCGGAGCTTCAAACCCTTTTCTTTACCTGATAGAACGCGCAAACTTTTGTAATCAAATAAATCTCACCTTCAAAGATCCACGACAAAATGAAGACGTTGGACATTGGATCCCATAACACTGATTGAGCGAATGCACCGAAATCAAGGTGACTCGATAGAATCCATCTAATACGAATTAAATCAAATTTTGTATTTGCTCTTCTCAGTTACGAATTGATGACGTATCTGATCGATTCCTCGCATTTTCTTACTTTTATACATAACGCATCTATTTCCCACTATTAAAACATTTGAAATACACGAGAAGTATTTGGGATCCATGGAGAAAAATATTCATTGACGAATTGGGAAAAGCACAGACAAAATTCATGAGATTCGTCATAAAATACTCTCGAATCTTGCGAGATTGACTCTATGGGACCAATTTTCGCACCCATAAGTGACTATGGGTATTACTACTCCCTCATAAATGTTTTCCATCGGTTTGAGGCCATATGTACAACGGCAAAGCCTTCTTATGGCACCAAAGATAGTCTTAACCTTCGAGCAAGTGTAGTTCACGTGAGGTTGGGAGGTAAGTTTATCGTCTATGTGTATGCCGAGGTATTTAAAGGTCTTCGTTCTCTTTAGCTCTCTTCCCATTGATTTTACATGCCGGGTTTCTTAATATTTTTGCTCCTAGGATCATGTATTGGCTTTTTTCTATGGATAACTTCAGTTTGTTACTTTTTGCCCAGGTTTCTAGGATAAGTAGAGTTTTTTCCGCCAACATTTCCAGCTCTTTTCTGCTGTTTCCAGGGATAGTTACTGCGATATCATCCGCATATGCGATAATATTGCACATATCCGGGAGTTCTTCTCTTTAAAGCGAATTGGTTAAGAGGTTCCACAAGGTTGGGCCAAGAACCGAACCCTGTGGGTACCCCTTCGTGGCTACTTTAGAGAACTTGAGGTGTTTGCTGGAGTATTCTATCACGCGGTTGGTAAAATAATTTTTGACTAATTTTATTAGGTTGTTGGAGACCCTTAAATATTTTAGTCATAAAATACTACGAGAAAATATTGAGCGTGGAAAATGCTGCAGGAATTCGGGTGGCGGAATCAAGAGAAGAGAAGAATCTGGCGGATTGAACGAGCCATCAGGCATTTATTTAATTACATCATTGAAAATAAACATTTGTTCTGAAATATTTTGGCTAGCTATGCGTAGATATTGGACACATATCAATTTTATTGACAAGCAATTTTTGGAACACTTCACTGTAAGAACGTCGTAATTTGATGGGGAGGGTGACTGCTAAAAACGCTGGACTGGGAACCTTTACAAAGTAGAAGAAAAATATGCTGACTTTGTGGAATGCTCCGCAATCTGAAGAGAGGGAGAGAAAACTTGGGCAGATCTTAGGATCGAGGCGGGGAACCCAAATTTTACAGGGAGAAATGACCACAAATTCAAGGTAAAATGGCGGTCACAGAGAGCAAATTGAAAAAAATATTCATTTCTTAATAAAACAATTGTTGATGGGAACAGTTTACTGAAAAAGTATTCGAGCCCTTCCCTAATACGGTAAATAATTTTAAGAAAAGATGTAAACAGTTTATATAATAATTTGATTGATTTGCTGAATGAAATTGTATGTAACAGCTTAGTTTTGATTATTTTCTTGTTGATTTGGGAAACTGATGTTAATGAGATGGGGATTTTTCTTTTCTTTTTGTTTTAGCGATAGGTCTTTAGATGTTTCCTTTAAGTGTATTGCTTTCTTTTCTGACTGATTTTATTTATTGTCTTTGGTGATATTGATTGGATTTGTGATGTTATGTTATTTTTCCAAAGGCAAGTTTGACTGTAATACTTGTGGGCCACCCGATATTGCCTATCTGCAAACGTGCGTTTTAATAATGAAAGTAATATTTTGCCGTTACAATTTTTACAACGTAACATTCAAAAACCACATAAGAGTGTAAAAATATTGATTAGCTGCAACCGTGATAAACCTTCTCAGAAATGTGTACTTCAGCTGATACGACACTCGAGTCTATGATGGCTCCGAGCGATGCGGGTGGATTTAATCGCTAAACAGAAAAAAACTAACTAACGAGCCAAACAGGAAAAAGAGTAAGTACCAACATGCTCATAGTTTCTGTTCGTGTTTTCATAAAAGTGTTTCGAGAATCAAATAATATCATAAGGTCGATTATCGCGAGGGAAATGGTCGCGGCGGATGAAAGATTTCGAGACGTTGTCCGAAGGGGTGAAAGAAATGCTTTGGAAGCATGAAGACGCGTTCAATTACTTGCAGCCAATAATCTGCCCTGACCGCACACATTGGGTGTTTGGGTGCGGCAAAATGGAAATGGAAAATTACTCCGGATGGATCGGCGTGGAATAGAATGGTCTTGAATGGAGAGAGACTTGGCACAAAGGAAAGACTAGCACCGGACGCGCACATACGAGAGAGAGAGAGAGGAGGAGGAGGAGGGGGGGACTGTTTACGGTTGGAAACAGTAGCAAAGGTTGTCGAGGTCCATCTAATTGATCGCATGGCGAGGATCTAAGAACATCGTCAACTAGATACTAGATATATCCGGATAATTTTCAAGTGACTATCATCAGCAGTAGGAAGCAAATAGAATCGAAGCTAAAATACAGTCCCTGGAAAGAAATGTGCAGGAGCCCAAGAAGAAGTACTTGAAAGAATTTTAAGTGTTCGTGTATATCTGCTCAATAAATTGCTTAAAAAAATAATTTAATTACTTTTGGAACGCACCCTTAAAGACACTTGGCTCAAATAAGATTGAAACTAAAGGGCATGAATTTTGATGGAGGAGCACCTCATTTAGAAAATTTAAAAATCAAGGTAACCAGGGCACCAAAAATAACCTTGCCTAAAAAAGAGCCCAAACATCTCATCTCTTGAGGGCGCCTTGAACATTGCGCAAGTTCATTGCAGTGACGATCATTCAAAATGACGACGATGCCCAATGTTATAAAGAAAATCCCGCGACCCGGAGGTCGTAATAATGATCACGTGACCAAAATGGGTCCCATTTATTTTAAAACGAGCAGGTTGGGTGTGTGTGTGTGTCAGTTTGACCCCCGTCTCACCTGTCGGTAGATGGCGGCGTTGAGGAAGGCCAGTCCCCCGAAGGGAAGCACGTACATGACGATCAGGTAGGACCAGTTGACGTAGACGGAGATGTAGGTGGGGTCGGCTCGGAGGGGAGACGCCTTGAGCTCGTAGACGGTGAGGTTGGAGGGCGGCGGGCCGTTGAGGAAGAGCGTCTCTTTCACCATGTGCACCTCCCAGAACCTCGGCAGGTTGTAGATGAGCGAGAAGGCCATAGCCGCGGCCACGTGGATGCGTGCCCTCCTCAGCGTGCAGAGCGACCTCGCCTTGAGGGGGTGACACACGGCCACCCACCTGTTGGAAGCGAAGCAGAGAACGCGTCCAAATCGGAATGAGGTCGCACTTGACCCATTCCCCGGCATCACCTTCACTCCGATCCGCGCATCACGTGCGAGAGGTCAAATGGCGTCGATCTCACCGGGGAAATGCTGACTGAGAGCATTTAACTGGCCGGATTTTGTAATTTTGGAGGAAAGAAATGACTAAGAGTTGAATCGGAGGATGATTTATGACAAAAAGATTGAAATAAAAATGTTTTTTTTTCGAGAAAATTCAATGGTGTTAACCATGTCATACCCAAAAATTAAACCGTAAGATGTACTAAAGGGATATTTTAAGATAATGAGATGGCTGAGTTTCAGTGCCGCCGTCAAATTTATGAAAGTATAGCATTCATGACTCCGATTGCATACGAACGCATTGCATCTTTCGAATAAAAGGCATAAGCGTTTGCAAATCTGTTCGTGGGTTTTTGATTGGTTGAGTTTGGTCTGATATACCTGTGGTATTTTCTCATCAAGGGAATATTACGCAAGGACAAAGAAATAAAGATTCTTGTTGTTAAGGATTGAGGACGAACAAAAGCAAAGGTACTCCTCACGAGCGAAACGCAGAGAAATTCAAGGAACAACACCCTTTGAGTGAATGTCGATGAAAAATATTTCCAAGACCAAGGATCGATCCCGGATTCTCATGGGTGGAATCCATTGTACACACTTATCGAACGCCAGTCCCCACACCATTCAAACTACTGCCCAAGTAATTGCTAGTAGTGGACTCAACTTTGTGGAAATTAATGGCACTTTACGAAACTTACAAACTAAGATGGAAAAGAGCGAGTTTGTAAGGTTCCTAAAAATGTAACAGTGGACATTAACAATTAAATATTAAAAAATTAACAGTATATTTGACCAGCATTAACTTCTAATAACACACATATGTTTCAACATTTTGAGAATATTATAAATTAACTTGGGACATTGGATTGCCACGCCAACAATTTGATAGCCTGATAATTTTTCGATTAAGTTCGCGCATCGAGATGAGACGCTTCGACCACTGGACCGCTTGGTGCATTTCGCGCAAGTTGTGCTCCAATATTTCAGCTCGAATCTTTTTCAATGGCGAATGGTGCATCAAATACCATGATGCATCTGTTTGTAAACTAATTCCATCTGCAAGAGTTATTTTTTTATACCAAAACTATGAAATACTTGATTTAGATGGTGAATTCACTAGGTCTTCCACAGTACGGCCATTTCGCATGTGATTTGAGATGAAACTATGGGGGAGAAGGGAACTACTTTGGCGTCGAGTACCCAATAAATCTATATTTTAATCTGTTTAAATGAGAGGTAGCTTGAATAATCTTTGACTCAGAATCATTAGCCTAGGGAGAGAGTGTCTTTCCTATAGTTTCTATTCGAGGAGAGTAAGATATTGGTGAACTTACGTTTTACACGCACTTGAAATACTAATCTGCATAAATGTGAAGTAAAATTAACCCTTAATAGTACGGATATGCATTACTTTACCGCTATAATAATGAGCGGTCTGCTTCACTGATACCAAGCTCGAAATACCTTTTACATGTTCATTAGATTTATCAAAAAGAAATAACCGAATTCATATAACGAAGATAAAATATTAAGGGCTAATAAAAGATTGTAGTAGTCTAATTATGGCCCTTTTAGAGTCGTAAAAAGATAATCATGAAGAGATTTAGATTGCGAAAAAAATTAATCATTATTTGACCTCCTAAAAACCTAAAAGATTTGCTTAAGTTTTAAAAGCGCAAACTAGAAGATCAAGCGGACAAGGTAAGGTGCTGAAGTATGTCTCTCGTGAATTGTGATGTTCAGCTATATATCGATTGTATTCATGGAGGGCAAAAAAAGACGTGATACCTGATACTCAATCGCGTCAATGCATTTCTGTAGTTTGTTCAGGATTGAAAAAATGTCTACTCTTTAGCCATTAAAAGAAAATGAATGAAAAATATTAATTACATTTTTAGAGTTATAACAAATGTTGGTATAATTCGTAGATTCATCATACAAGATAATATAATTAATAAGAAATGAAAAAAAAATTGGGAATGAAAAGTTTTTCAAAGTTTTCGAATGCCTACTAAAAGAAAAAATAAAGAGGAAACCCTTAACTGTATAATAATTGATATTTTATGATTTGACGACTATGTCCTGCGATAATTTATAGTACATACTTCTGTTTTAGGTTATTAAAACAGGATTTACCTCTACCAATCCAGCTAACTACTTTCTTTATAGTTGTGGCATTTATACAGTGTGAAGCAGAATGAACTCCCTAGTTTAAAAAATCACTGAAGGGCGCCACGGTAAATTAACGGAATAAGAGTAGTGACGTTAGCTGAAGGAAACAACGCCATTTTTAACAATGAGTGCTCGACACAGTAAGTATTGTTGATGCCTGTCACCCCCTGACACACACCTTTCTGGCGGCTCGCAGGGTATTGATGTAGATGTAGGGCGATTGAAATGCATACAGACGTAACTACGCCGAAGAGGGCTACTTTGTGGCCGAAATACGCGTATTCGTATTCACCTTTCTTATCCTCTCCTTTTTTACTTTTTACCCATTCTTGACTTGTGGCGCTAGCCAACTAATTTCATTTTTACTTTGTTTAGAAAGGTAAACTGTTTACGGCTATTGGAGTTTCACATTTATTATATTTATAGACTTAACTATAACACTAGAGATTTATTTACCTTACTGTATATATCATGACATGTTCAAAATATTTTGTCCGGATAAATAGATTCATAATAATATTTTTTCACTGACATCATTTCGTTATGACAGTATATTAAAAACGAGAAATAGTAATCCTAAACGGAGGAGAGATGAAAATTAATAGAAAAAAATAAAAAATAATTTTTTAAACGGTAATAATTCGAGGAAGTGGTTAATTTCTCTGGAATGCGATTAAGATCGGGGGACAGTTGACACATAAAGGTTGGTGCTATTGGTGGGTGCTACGGGTGAAAATGTATAACATTGGATTTCGGAAATGGAAACCCTCGACTTCGAACCGGATTGATTCCTTATCTAAGAGTCGTAAAAGCCAAGTGCATTATCAGCTTGGTAAAATAACTCCCACTGTGTATCGACACAATAGCCTTTATGTTACTGCCACGACAAAATCCCCAAGAAACTGAAATGATCCCATTATTTTATTGCGGAAAACCTCTTATCAGACATTTTATTACTCCTGAAACGACTTTCTCCCTCTCTCTTTCAAATGGATCAACAGTTTACACGTATTTCACTTCGCTATCTTTGTATTCGGAGGAAATAAGCCCCTGGAGATCCCAGCACAAGTTAATATCGGATTTGGAACTTTAATGGCTTCTGAGAAACGATTCAACGCACTGCAGATGGATTGACTCTTTTTATGCGGATTTTTTCTCTCGGGCTGTGACTCTCACCTGATGTCCAACTCAACGAAATACCTAAATACTAGGGCAGCAGGGTAATAGCGGGAGCACAATTAAGGATGATCTTTTTTTTAAATATATTAATGAGCATTGTATAAAATTAATAAATACACGGGGAAAAGATTTTTGAATTCCATTGCCATTGCAGTTTCCTCCGCTGAAAAGTTTATTTATTTTATTTATTTTATTTATTTTATTTATTTTATTTATTTTATTTATTTTATTTATTTTATTTATTTTATTTATTTTATTTATTTTATTTATTTTATTTATTTTATTTATTTTATTTATTTTATTTATTTTATTTATTTTATTTATTTTATTTATTTTATTTATTTTATTTATTTATCGACTTAATTGGGCGAGGTTGAGACTAATACCTAACCCTACATTAAGACCCTAAACCCTACATAATGCATTATATTGAAGACATTCACATACAACCAAGTTCAAGACGGAATACACCCCGGCGGGAATCGAACCCGCGACCTTTGGGTTGGTAGGCGAGGAAGTTACCCCGCCGCCACCAAGACCGGCCAATATTAGGCTTATCACAAAAAATAAACAATGCTCATGTAACTCTAATGCAAGCCTTTCCGAGAGAAAATAATTTAATTTTTCTACAACTCGTCAGATGCAATTATTTGAATGTTCTTGATTTCATTAAATAATATGACATCAACAGAAAGAGCAAATATAAATTTCTCAATCCCTAATAATTAAAGGAGAAAATGTCAAACCAAAGTTATAGTTTGTGGTGAAATTTGAAAGCATTAAATAACTGTCTGTGAACGGATTTTTAAAATTTCATAATATTGCCACATGCAGTGATGAACGAACGAGCAAAAGATATATGATCGATGGGAGGATCGTATATCAAATAGTTATCCACTGATTATCGTTACAAAATTACGGTAAATTGAACAAAGTTATCGTTTTGCAGATGTACTCGCGAACAAATCTGAAACACTGACGATGGACACGGCCGACGGATATGGCTTTCTCCGAGATCTTCAAACGAACGAGTACCGGATCGATCTTTTTCATTAATTCACATGGAAAGGTAGTAATAACAAGTTCCTATCGCTGCTTCGTAATTAGGCATAAGGGATAACTTCACGAAGACCCCGTGTGATTTCAAATTTAAATCATTCTCCTCCTTTTTCAGTCGTTTAAATTTCCTCCGAAGAAGGAAACATCAACTTCAACCAAAAACGTGCCATGCCAGAATGCATCCGGAATTGTATTGTCGTTTTCCTTAGGGAAAAAAACACCCAAACTTTAAACGGAATAAAATGTTAACTACCACGAATTAGAAGTAACCTATGAAATATGAGTTGAAAGCGCATATAGATGAATGATTGGAATCCATTGGTAGGTGGTAAATCCGAACATTTGTATTTGTCACCCTTTATTATTTTTCCCATTTCTACGCATAATTCCATTACTCCCTTATTACACAACTCTTTCTCACATCAACTTGCTTCGATTTTCACAATTAATAATTTATTGGTTTTTTCCTCAGAGTTTTCCGTTTCACACACTCTTCGCAAATTATAATATGACAGATGTACTTTTTTAACCGGTTAGAGTTTATTTTTGCGTCTTAATATGCATTAAAGGCAGAGAGTGTAGGATAATCAATCAATTATTTAGTGGAGAATATAGGAAAAAGGTCTCCTAATTATTAAAACCTATGCTTGAGGATTGAACTGACCATCACTTCCATGACCCTTTTCTTGTGATCCTTCCTTAAATGCCCCTCTCCACCACCTTCCATGACACCACATCCCTGCCTCGGTGACCACCCTATCTCTCTCGTGGCGTTGAAACACAGTGAATCATACTATCTACGGGCTGCTTTTGAAGTCGCCCCTTATTGCGATTTTTCCCGTGAACAAAAGAGCTCCGTGAGTCACCATTTCCCCTCATGCTACTCTCATCACCCTCCTCGACTTCCCCACTTCACCATCGACAGCCCCTCTACGTCCTTTTTGAGTAAAAGGTCTGAATGGTGTCTGCCATACATATGTCAGCTATGGATGGAGGACCGACTGAGTCAATGGACAGCTGCGATAGGACTTCAAATCGTGAACAGGTGAGTGCTTATTGAGTGGTGATAAGTTGGACCGGCGAAATCATTGCCAAGCCGATTGGGCCACCCACTACAAGACATGCATGTAGCTCTCGTTGATATTTTGCGACATCATAGTTGCCCAAAAGTTGCAATTAATTTCGCAAACCTCTAAGTTGACTCGAGCTGGATATTTCAATGGAAACATAAATATATGCCAACCCTTAAGATGACCACTATTCAGAGAATTAGTAATTTAGAATATTTATCATTACATCTTTATTATTTTTGGAAGATTGGTTAATTTCCTCACAGTTTTGAGAAACAGATCAAATAGAGCTATTCAGTCAATCTGCTTATCGTGCTTGCGGGAGAGATGAAAGGTAAGAGTAAGATGATAAGTTCTTTTGGTAATTACGAGACGGACTATTATGCATTTGTCCGCGCGAATAAGAGCGGGCGCCGCCCGTCTTCCGGGCACGAAAAGGGACGATGGGAGTCACTCATATCATCGTCGACCCCTTTCCGACGAGGAGGTCAAAGGCCCACCTACTCACCTCTCGAGGGTGACCGTCAGGGTGAGGTAGGCCGAGGCCGTCTGGGCGGTGAGCGCCAAGGGGTAGAGCACCGGCGCCAGCAGCGGGTAGAGCCGGTAGTAATAGTCGAAGAGGACGCCGCCCTGCTGCGCGTGGTACTCGAAGCCCGGGTGGAGGGTGGGCGATGGGGGATCGGGGGGGTCGGGAGGGTTCGGGGGTGTGGGCGGCAGCTGCGCCTCCCTCCTGGAGGCCCGCAGGTGCGCCTGGTACTCGTGCAGCGAGGGCAGGCCGAACAGGAAGAGGGAGGTGGTGAGGAGGGCCGCGTCGCAGCGGGCCAGGCCCCCGAGCAGCAGGTTGGTGGAGGAGCGCATGGCGGGCCGCGACAGGATGAACACGGAGAGGGCGTTGCCCACCAGGCCGAGGGCACACACCGTGCACAGCAGCACGCCGTTGGTGATGAACTCGAAGAGCACCGCCCCGGAGTCCTTGGCCATGGAGTCCGCCATGACGGGGTCCTCGGCGTCCGGCGGGTCCGAGGGCGGCTGCGGTGACCGGCGAAAGTGGAAGGAGACAATGCAAGATAGAGGCGGGCACAATTGACGACACAAGAGTGAGGGGGGGGGGGACAGAAGCGGGGGAGGACTCGAAAAACTCACTTCGGTTGAAGGGAGAAGGCACCTTGGGTGCGATTCAGGGATTCGGCTTGTTAAACTCGACAGGGACAAAAGAAATAGTAACTGAATGCGTTCTATTTTTCGGGAGATGAGCGTATTGGCCAAACCCATGTAAGAACTCATTGTGCGCTGATTCACACAAACGAGAAGAACGAAAACGGAAATCCCATCAATTGCTACAGGCGAGGGAGAAGAAAGAAAAGACCATTACTTCCAGAGGCATGCCATTCGCGTGTGCGGGGAGGGTGAGAGAGGAGAGGGGTGCTATCAAAGGCGAGGACAGCTAAAATGTGGAAACGAGTGCTGGGAGAGAATGCCGAGGAAATATTATTAAAAGTGAATTTAAATTTGGTCCAATTCGGGGCTTTAGTTGAAGAGAACTCTCTTGAAAATTACTTCGAGCACAAAGTCACGTTTCGGTCTCACAAATATAAGTAATTCGGCCAGAGATCTCCAAAAACTGTTATTTACGATGGTCGTTGAACAAGTGAGATTGATTTAAAGATTAACAGAGCATTTGAAGATTTTAATACAACTGGGCATGTAAATGAGGGGGAGGAAGAGTGGTTGGGAGGGTATTCAAGGAGAGAAGGAATGTTAACTTACTTGTGGTCTGAGGAAAGAATGAGTTCCTAGTTCATTTCTTATCTCAATTCACGTCCTACGTACACGTGTATGCAACTATTTCTTTCGTTCCTAGTTCTTCCGAGAATTTTAATCGGGTGACACGATAAAGAAGGCGAGGCGTGGGTTGGAAAGTATTACGTATAGAGCTGATATTTATTCCTCCTATTCCTCTATCATTTAAATTCTGAAAAGATTTTAGAGAAATTTCGTGCTTTTAGACTTCTTGCGGCAATATTTAACAAATCTAATCGCGCCTGATTGTACTTGATCACTCGATTTCCTGAGGACTAATTGCAAGTACCAAACCTTCAGTATTACATATTCATCGGCACAATATTACCTAATGAGAGATTTTTCTTATTTCTGATTATCTGAAAGCTAAATTAAAAATAAATTATGAAGAAATTGATTTCCAAAAAAATCATTAAAAACAATAACAATAAATTATAACTTAATTCAAGATAATATTAATCGTTTACGAAAACACTGAAATATTGGAAAGCTAAGGAGAACAGGTTGGTTGGTTCCGGCTAATCTTTGGACAGCAATATATATTTGCTTGCCCCTCCAGAAACAGGGGAAATTCAATCAGCAGATTCAATTCGTGAGGAGAGCATTGGGAGCGTTGATCTTATTAGAAAGGAAAAATAAGGGCCATCTTGTTGAATTATTGCTTTCGTGCCACGGAAGAATAAAAATTGTGTTTGAACAATGAGGGAGCAAATTAATTATTAAGCTGTAAGACCTTAAAAAAAAAGTCATTCCTACGCAGCAAGCCAAATATACGTATTTCCACCGTTGACGGCCTTTTAACATCCAAACCATTCTGCTCATCCTATTCATCGGCGGGAAGTCGCGACGATGCAGGAACAGGTAGTAGTTGAACCAATCAATGAAGAGGAAATAACATTAAAAATTTAAGGTGCGGAAAATGAAGATACTGGTTGGCTAGCAACGAATCATTGCAAAAAATGGCAGGGTAACGACTGATCGAGTCCTCCCATAACACGAACTTCTGTTTTTAAATCCTCCGTTTCAAAGGTGAAGGATATCAGTTGAATTCCTCGAAACAATGGCAGGGATAGCTAACAGAAAATGAATGAAGACCAACAACACTACGAAAACACTTTTAACACTTATATATATTTTTAAAACACAGACACACAAAGAAAAGACACTCTCATAGAGGTATGTAGTTTTGACGTTTCGACAACACGGCCTCCATCATCAGGATACCGTTCTCGGGGGAAGAGTGGAGAGGATATGCAATAAAGATATATTAAATGCGCACCAATATAGCACTAGCTAACAAAATCTCAGAGGAGCACACGAATTCCGAATTTTCGGTGGCGAAACCACCTTTGGAAAGTGGTTTTGCCACCGAAATTCGGAGTACGCGTGTTCATTTTTGTGTGTTTCTCTGGGTTTTCGTTCGCTAGTGCTATCTTGGTGTGCTATATTATTCACATCCGTGCGAGACTTTACTTTCATTCAAATTACATAAATATATATATATATATATATATATATATATATATATATATATATTCCTTTTTGCAAAATATTATATTCAACCATTGGATTTTTATGCTCTCTTCACTCACCTCTATCTCGCATGACCATCCCCTAAAAACTCCCTTTCCCTTTCCTATAAGGAATATGTGGTACCCCATTAATTAATTATTGTCACTGTAAAATGACCTAATTAGATGAAACGCGCAGTGCAGTTTAAGGAAAATAAAATTGCGGGCAGTAATTCCTTTTTTCCGGATAAAAGCAAAAAAAGAGGCTCTATCTTGATGCTGTCGATTCAGGATGAAAATCAAGGATTGCTTATCTTGGAGAAGATTTCCGTTGAAGCGAGCGAGCTGTCTGCAGATTCTTTGGTCCGGGAGGAAAGGGGAGTAGTCGGAGTGGAAAATACGGGGCGCAGGCCCTTCGATTGCAACACTTCTGCGCACAGATTGAGGTCCCAAAAATGCCCCTTGACGGAATCCGCTCCCATTTGGGTGGGCACCCGAGTGGTCAGTTGGGCTCGAGGGCTTAAATCAACGGCGCGTGAACTTTCGGGGCAGCGCACTCTCCCTCCCTCTCAACACGATGGATCATTAAATGCACGTGGAAACAGAGGATCGCGGTCCTCACCTGCTCGAGCCCTGCGCACCCGAGTGCTGCCTTCGCCCCGGACGAAACGCCCGAGTGACCCGTGGCGGAGCAGGATAGCGCACTTGAGTTGTAGGGAACGACACGACCTCCTCTCGTACTCGCAAAGGACAAGGTCCCTCTTCTCACTTATCTCAATAACCTTAACTTGCCCCATCGAGACAATTTTCAACTACAATCGAAGAAATCATCTCATAATATTTATCATTCGAGTGTAAGCACTTTGTCCCTTGCGGTTAAAATATTGCAAAAATCCTTCGCAATTACCTCAAAGTGATTTGCTACTTGCTCTCTGTAAACTCCAGGCATTTCTTTTACAAGTGACTGGAGTCCACCTAAATATCGATTGAAACATAAAAACAAAAAAAGAGTGCATAAAAATGACGACTACCAAACCACGTATTAAATAACTCCCTCACTTTGGTCGCATTACCTTTGGAAGCAAAATGAAGGGGGAAGAGGGAACAAGTATGTGTCCAAGCCGAGTAATTGAACAAAAAAGTCATTTATCTACTCTTAGAGTCGACGAATAATACTTTTATTTCAGGAATAAAAATTTCTAAAGCCTTAAAACGACTTCTCTAGTTTACATAAATTTCATAGAAACATTCGGAACAGGAATTTTGAGCGACATTTGCGAGATTGGCATTAATGGCACATTGAAGCGCTAATGTAGTAAATATTTAGCGCCATATCAGAATTGCAGCAAAGGAATCGATCGTACGAATTTAACCTTGAAGTTGGGGGAGTAGTTTAAAAACAGAGGTAATTTTCCGAACAGTTCACCGAATTCATCTCGTCGTCATGACTTTCGCTTTGGTTCAATTCATGACGACGAGACCAAGATAGGGAAATACGGAATGAAAACATGAGTCATAAGCAAATTGTTTGACACCAAATACTAGCTTAAAAATTGTTTACTAATTTCGCAAACCTATTTGGCCGGCAAGCATATCAGGTGTTATGTAAAAATGTATGAAATGGAGGATTTAGTAAAACTTGCAAATGGAAAATATTACAACACACACGATTTATTCACACTGCCTAGTGCATATACATACTGCCTATTTTGTAAGGTTAAATAAGGTACTTTTTTCTTAAAAGTTACCTTAAAAATACTCAAACGAGCCCAACCTCTAAATGGCTGCGAACATATTTTGCGTACGCAATTACCGCACTTTTCTTCCTCTCCTCATTTGGCTGGTGCCCCAAACGCCCCCTGATTACTCCCTTGCGGCGGTTCGCAGTGCATTACGTGGGAGTGGTGGTTACAGATTTTTCCCGCAGTGGTGGCGTGCACCATTTCGCCACCGTGGCCCGCAAACGTTCATGAATGAACGTGGAGCGACAGGGTCACGCATTAGCCCTCTCTCGGTGGGAAGTACTAAGGATGCGACCTTCAACGACCCTTCCTCCAAAGGAACGTGCGATGCCCACTTCACCCACGCTGCCCGCTCGGCACTCCATGTACTGACTGCTCCGACGTGGACGCCCCAAGTCATCAACGAGGCCGCGTATTCCCTTTAAAGGTGCATAAGGAAGGCCTACGCCACCGTACACCAAATGGGTATCACGTGCCATGCTAAAAGACAGATTTCGCTACATTTTTAACACATGGTAAGTAGACATTAATGCAATTACTTGAATGTTTAAGGAGCTAATATAATAAATATATTTTTACTGTCTACCTAGTAACCGAGGTTGACTTGATTTTCGAGGTAACGTATAGCAGAAACGGAGAGACAATTAATATTTATGTGCTTAGCTAGATAATCATAGTTCTTGTTTGATTAAAATGTCCAGATCTCATTATACCTAATTTAATTAAAAATAATAGAGTTCAGTATCATATAGAAAATGTCAACAAAAGTGATTCCCAAAGTAGTCGCGAAGGCTTGATATCAATGATAAAATAAAAATAAGATTAGCACATATTATGCGCATGTATTTAGATTAAATGAGGGATTTCCTCCTATGGTAGTGCTGCTGAAACACTTGATATAAACACACAGCCACAGGGGTCACTAGGCCGGCATCAGTTTAAAAATAATTAAATAGCCAAAGGGTCAAGCTCGAATCACACGCGCACATGCGATGTGCGTGTGTGTATACATATATATATATATATATATATATATATATATATATATATATATATATATATATATATATATATATATATATATATCGATGACATAGAAACACTCACACGAGCAGTAATACATTTAGACGGCACAATAGAACACAAATACAATAGTAACACTTAAAAGGACATTTACATTTTAGCTTGTTTGAGCTTTCGACCTTCTCAGAGGCCTTATTCAAATTAGACTCATTTTATTTGTATTCTATTGTGCTGTCAAAATATTACATTTATATAAACCATAAACACAGTAATCAACCCGAAGTTCGATTTGGTAGGTGATTGTAGAGTTCACCCAGTACTAAGCCGTATACGGCGTGTGAAATTCACACATCAGGTTAGGGGGGCCAGTTCCTTTCCCTGTGCCGGTTATGGTTTCCCAGGAAGACCTGGTACCCGAAAAATCTTATGACCCGATGACTAACCCCTGTCTCCTGCAGAACTCAACTGCTTTCTCCCCGCGGTTATTCCTCGTGCCTAAATCGTAGTCCCCCACCTCATCACCATCTTTCCTTCGCCTACCGTCGCATTCCAATTCCCCATCCCTATCAAATGTTTCTCCCCGGGAACACACGCGGTTATGTCCTCTAACTGATCGGATATCTTATCGACCTCTTCTTCCTTATGGTTGCTCGGTTGCATGTATACCTGAATAATAACGAAGTTCGTCGGTTCTGCTTTTATCTCTACTAGTAATAATCTATCCGTTACCTGCTCTATGTTGACTACGCTTCTACCTACCTCTTCATTTAATACTATGGCCACCCCTCTTTGGCTCTTGTCCCCGCCGCTGTATATTATTCTTTACTGATCACTTGGCTCTTGTCCCCGCCGCTCTATATTATTCTATAACTATCACTCCAGTAATCCCCGCTATACTTCCATCTCACCTCGCATAGATCTAAAATATCTATTTTTCCCCTTGCATCTCTCGCTTAATATTCTCCAATTACCCTGTCCTCACCATTGTCCTAACATTCCACGTTCCTATTCTAACTAACTTGGTCTTCTTCTCCTTCGTCTTCTTCCCTGCTGCTGCTGGTTTTCCCTTGCAAGGGTTTCGTGGGATGACGACCGCGGAAGCCTTGCCTCCTCTGCTGCCGGGCACGACCCACGGCCGATTGGGCCGAGCCCCGTATTTACCAGGACTCAAAATCTCTGTATTGTCAATCATTTAAATCTTGGGAATGATAATTTAGGTGGTTTCCCGTTGCCTTCCTCAATAGTGTTTATAACGTGACACCATCACTTACTGGCCGCCCCACTGGGGTCAGACGCCATTGCAGCCGCCTCACTGAGGAACAGACGCTGCGTGGACTACCTTTCGTCTGGCTCCTAACCTTCGACCTCTCTGGCATGGGTGACCCTACCAGGAGCAATTTTTATTACTCCCGCCAGCACAGCTCTAGGGGTCATCGGAACGCACAAGCCCTTCCACCACGTCAAGGTTTTAGTCCGGGGAGGGGATATATATATATATATATATATATATATATATATATATATATATATATATATTTATGTATAATGTATAACACTTAGCACTAGTGGACACAGAAAAAAACACTGAGAACAAGGTTGTAGTCCGGGGAGGGTATAATATGTGTATATATATATATGTATATATATATATATATATATATATATAGTATATATATACACATACATTCGAACTTACTGCAATGAAGAGGGGAAGGCAGAATGCGGAATTGGAGAGGGTGTTGGGAGTAAACGAAGAGGGGAGGCAATCTTTGGGATGGAACATGGTTCGCCGGAGGGAGACATTGGGAAGGGGTTAAATATGCAATTTGCTCGAGGAAAGGGAAAAGTCAAGGCGAGTGAATGACTTTTCAGGAACATTGCCATCAACCAGAAGCTCATCTCCGAAATACTCTCTTATCTCCAACGTACTTATTATTCGTTTCTTTCTCTCACTGCCCTTTAGGGAACTTCATTTCATTCCTTTGCGCATGGCTTGAGTCCCTTTGTCTGATGTACGAGTGGATTGCTTTCTAGAGCTCGGTTCAATGATGGCACTTCTCTTCAGGTTTCAGTTCTTTGCTTCATTTTGATTCCTATTTGTACATGCAGGAGCATGCAACCCTGAATTTCTTTCATTGGTAAAAGTTATCGAAGTGAGGTTTTAATCGAAGAAAGTTTTTTTTCAGCGTAGAAAGCCTGGAACATCTGGAATGAGGTTACTTTTTGAGAGGCCGTCTTTATGGCGTCATTTAGTGCATTTACAGGTTGCTCTTGTTTAACTAATAAAAACCAATAGTAGCGTTTCCAGGAATTGTGTTAGCTATCTGAGACGTTACCCAAAGAAATTAGACATACTGTGTAGAATGCCTCGAATTTGCACAATCAATTGGGATATGACTAACCTGCTGGGTGATAGCGCGAAAATTTCGTACCTTTTACAATGAGGTTTTTTGAGATCACCAACTCAATAGAAGAGAATCGAAACTTTCTAAACGATTCAAATGCATAAATTTCCTTCTTGGAAAACTTTAAAGCCAAACGTTTGACATGAGATCGAGCTAGTGTTAGCAAGGGAATGAAACTTTCCATGGATTCTCTTTTCCACTGATCCCCTTTTCACGATAACATTCGCTCCACTCGGAGAAACTAGAGCGTTCTATAAACGTTCATCTTTCTCTCAATAAACAAATGCCCCAACATATCGAAACTATTACTCAAGGGTTAGTGGGGATCGGAATGGTGCGGTGGATAAAGTCCAGGATTCCCACCGGGAGAGACCCGGTTCAAATTCCGGAGACAGTAGATGTTTTTCAATGGTATCCCAATCCCTACTTGAGGTGCTCTGTGGAGTACGACGTCCGTCGGATGCGACGTTACAATACGTGTTTCCCCTTGGCGTCTTCCGACAAGAGTAGGCTAATGCCGACGCCTGGTCCCTCCCCACCCTTCCTCCTTTCCCTGAAACATCCCCAATGGCGCAAATGACCTCAGCTGTCGGTCGCCTCTCATAAACACTATTACTCGAAGGGTGGTAATATGGTTAAATGATACAGAAACCCATTGAAATACCTTACATTCTCTAGGCAGTACATAATTCAGGCTTGAGTCAAAATAATTTTACTGCACACGTATTTCGTGTTTTTTTACGGGTAACGTCTTAGTTTAAAAAATATTTTGAAATTGTTGAAAGCAGAATTCAAATATTGATGGCATTACTTTGAACCTCTGGTGTAGAGTATTGAGGATTCTTCCTGCTGAATTTTTACGAAATTCTTACACTTCTCAGCGCAGTTAATTCGGTTAATCACCAACTACTGCAATGCCTATGTTCACTATTTAGAATTTTTGAGTTTATTATAAGGAGCTTCTCAACGGTATATACGAGTGTTAACTCTGGAAATTTCGCATATATTTTGTGAGATTAATGTTTAATAGACAGTTTTCATCCAATTTTCCAAGTGCTTACGGCAGCAACACGGCCAATATTAAATTCTCCATTTTATCGGGTGCTAAGTAAGAGAAAGGAGGCGTACCTAATTCTTTTCTGGAAAATTAGTGACTGAGGTTAAATTCTAAATTTGATAAATGTATTACCCTGCTGTTATCTTGCCGCTAGGCCTCGAGAGGTGATCGAAGCGGGAAGGGGTTCATGTTCTCGAGAAAGTTGAAGTTTTCCATGCACAAGTACATATACCACTCTTTGTAAGTAAAGTCGTTGCTCGTTATCGTCCGGAAAAACAGGCTACTAGTTATTTCAACAAGCTAATTTGCAGGGTAATAACTTAAAATGTCTTCCTTTAAAAACTGAGCGAAGGGAAATCTCAGGCTCCTTATTGTAAGTTTTAGAAAGAAGGTCGTAGGAAGGATGCGGAGGAAAATCCGGCGTCGGCACCAGCGTCTTCTGAAAGAAAGATGAGGGGAGAGATCTATGGTTCGGCATCTTATCCGACGGCTGGGATGCAGGACTTGGAGGTCTGCACTCCACGAGGTCCCCCGTGGGAAACAGAATAACAGCGGAGGAACCGCCACGGCCGGTATTCCAAGTCTCTACCACCGACACTCTCACCTCAACACCTCCTCAAACCCTTAGGATTCAATGTACAATTAACTGAAACAATGTTAACCCAGAAGATTTCACCTATAAATTTCTCAAAATTCCATTGCAGTATGCTCAACGAAGTAGCTAACATTCTCTTAAAGATTAAGTTAAGGGTTGCTTCAATTAAAAAAATATGAGACAGACATTTTCCAAGGATTATTTGTAAGATTTTACATTTGAGCTCCTTTTGAACTATCCTTTGAGGTAATAAAACTGTCGAGGAAATCTTGATTTTCCAGGACAGAGTCCAAAATTTCTTGCGTAACTTCCACCCGCGACAGTTTTTGTATCTCGCTCAAGACTTTCGGCACCAGCTTCGCGCACACTTTCCTCATCGCAAGATCCTCTGTTACAATGATGTGGACGGTTCCGACTGAAAGGCCGGTCTCCTCACGAATAAGAGCGATGGTTAAACGCCTGTCAGAGTCCAAAACTTATTTCACTTAGGTCATCTGAGCATCGTTTCGAGCGGTCGTCCGGAGTCCGACGCGGAGCTCCCGGCCTTCCTTAAACATTTTGTGCCACTCAAAAACTCTTGTGCGGCTTAAGGCATCATCCCCATACGCCTGTTTAATGAATTCAAGGATCTCCAACGCGGATTTCCGGAGTTCAACGCAAAACTTCACAGCGTAGCGTTGCTCGCAAGGTGCGCTCCATGCTGACGCGACGACACCACAAACAATCACACGTCACAAAAATCCATCCCCTGTCTCAACGCATGCCCGGAGGCGACTGAACTAAAGTTCGCCTGAGTGGTGAGCAGCCCCACAATCGAGCAGACCGGTCGAACCCCCAACCACGTTGAGGCTACAGCGAATCAGTTACGATACTTATTGCACGGATATATATATATATAATATATATATATATATATATATATGCATATGTATATATATAATATATATATGCATATGTATATATATATATATATATATATACCTATAATCACCTCCCCTATTCCAGCGGTCATTACTTCTATTTCTTCCGATGAAGACGGAGCTGAATTCCGTCGAAATGATCAAGAAATAACGTGTGAGTGAGTGTTCTTTTTGTGTTATATATATACAGAAACGTATATAATGACTAAACTCACGATTAAAAACCGGTCGCTTTATCTGAAATGGTTGGGAATTTTGTCCTTAGTATATTTATCGAAATAAAAATGAATCGGTCGCTTAGGTCATGTAAAACATTATGAAACACCAGGAAAGTAAACCTGTTTCAATTATGTATAGGATTAGTCCTTCAGTATCATAAACACACATTAAAAAACAGCGTTTTTGTGAAGAAAAAAAGAAAAAAATCGCGGTCACTCCTCATTGTTGCGCTCAGTTGTCATTCCCCTCGCCCGCTTCCAATCCGTTCCTCGAGTCCCTTAACTCTCCCACGATTCAATTTGACTCCCCTGAAACACATTCTCCCCTTCTTCAGCCCTCCCCTTAAATGTGAGAATAATCCCCCCCCCCACCTCTGCCCTGCGTTCCCGCTAACCCTACCTCTCCACGAACCAATCCAATCCGTCATTATCTACATCTACATCAATACCCTGCAAGCCACGAAAAAGGTGTGTGGCAGGGGGTGCAGCACCAGGAGGAAAGGGTAAGGGATGGGGGTTTTAGGGTTTTTCAAATGGATGGGGAAAGGTAAGGGGAACCTGAAAAAAAAAAAAAATATATATATATATATATATATATATATATATATATATATAATTTTATCGTATAACCATGCGCAGTCGCTGCCTTGTAAGTTAATACTTATTATGTCGAGCCGGCTCCTGGGGGATTTCGATTACAAGCATTCTGGTCTCTTATTGTTTTTGGAAAATATGACCATTTAAACCTGTCAGTCTTGCAGTCAATCTCTCTAATCTTACATTCGTGATCCTTCCGCCCGTAATACGTTGGGGTTCGTATTATGTTCTTGATGTCATCGGAAAAGGACCCATCTTTAAATGTTTTTAATAAGTTTAATCTATATTGTAAACGCCGCTGTGTAAGGGAATCCCAGCCTAAATTTTCTAGCAAAGTAGTTGCGCTACTGCGTATGTACTCCTCCCTCATCTCTTTCCGCGACCCCTTAAGTATTTCCAAAATAATTCTCATCCGAGTTGATCCAGGCGAAGGTCTAATATTTGAGCGGGGGTCACGCCCACTTCGTCTTTTTCCGCGCGCCTCGTTGGAGAACGGAGCTTCGTATATTGGAGTTTTGCGGAGAGAGAATTCGCGGGATTCCCTTCTGTAAATAGATGGGGGCGCGGGGGCGGGGGGAGGAAAGAGAAAGAGAGGGTGGTTGGAAAGATAAAACGCGAAGGGATGCACGAGGGAAGGCAGATTGATGGGCGAGGGGGTGGCCAGCTGCAGACGAGGAATTCTCTCCGGCATCGACGGCTCGTATTTCCAACGGGGGAGCTATTAATCTTTTCATGGGAAACAATCGCGGAATGTATTCTGGCGAAAATGTTTTTATGCCCGTGAGGAGTCCCTCCGGCGAACAAGAGAGTGCTGGGAGCGAATACTGCTCGAACTTCCCGTCCGACTTGTTATAATCCACCGTTATAACTCCCGACGGTGGACGAACACTTTTTGGCGCTTTATAATTCAAATTTTAACGAAAACAAACGATCGCCCGCGATGTGACCAACGAGACTGTTAACATTCATGGAGTGTAACGCCATTCGTTTAGGAAAATAATTGATACGGTGATATCAAACCGCAATTTACTTTAAAATCAATGGAAATCGTCATAGCTTGGCTGAAAATATGATCAGAAAACCACACTAAAAAAGATATTTTGTCGCTACTCGAGATAATCCCGTCGATCGCATCACGAATTGCTCTGACTCAAGTCATTCCATAAATATTTAAAATTGCAAACGTTCATCAAAGACCCTTTTCTCAATCAGTACGCATCTGAATTACATTTTCATTGAGGAATTGCCCCACTCCCTTAGCTTACTCTTCTCTGAAATACTTTTGCGATATCAAATAATTAATCAAAGCGGTTATTTAAGATATTTTAATTAGAAGGAGCAGATGCGATGATAAATGGCCGGTAGAATCCCACAGTTTTGAAATACCGTGTCTAGGAAATATATTGCGAGCTGAGACTTCACTCAAACTTTCCTCCTATTCATTAAGACTAACTACTTTCTTAAGAAATCATGAGTTATTATGGACATTTGTCCGTAGATAGGAAATTTTTAGTTATGTCTTGGTTCGTGTAATAACATTCGCTATCATTTCAAACGAATGTTAAATCAAATAAATTGTATGCTACTTGTATATATTCATCCATGAGGAATTAGCTCTCGCTGTTCCTGCGGCGACACACGGACACGTTCTTTGAACACGCATTTTCGAGTCTATCGTTCGAATCCCGCCCAGAGCACTCCTTTCAACCTGCAGATAGCCGGTCTTATCATTCTGTCGACACATTGAGTGAAGGGCCTCGGTGCAAGCGTAACTACGTTAGTAATAAAATACGATTAACATCGTTTGCTTTCTGACCCTGAAGAAGCAAGAATAAAGAAATAATGACGAAAATAAAATGGCTCAACAAATCCAAAAGTTGCGCACCGAACCAAGAGCACAGAAAATGAGCACCACAAAGCACTCTGGTCAGCAAGTGGTGATATTACAGAAAAGGGATGAGGCATAGTCGATCCATTTACCTTCTTGGGAAATTTTCAGCAACTAACCCCTAACGGAATGAATATATAACAGCAATAATAATTCGGCTTTATTTGGGGGCGCCATTGAGACTGTGGCTGTCCATTCTTCTTCCATGGAATCCATCCTCAAATACATTCAATTTAAAATATAATTGCATCTGAGGGCTAAGTAATATAAAAAAGAACTAGAAAATTACAATCGATTTACAATGAATATGCACGAGTACAAATACTGTAGATAGATAGGCAAATTTGTGGGAAAGACGTAAGTAATAAGGGTTTTACCCTCGACGAGAAAAAAACCCCACCGCAGGAAAACACCCGCGCACATGAAGGGGGGAGTGTGAGAAACTTGCGAAAACCTATACAGATAGATAATGTAAATTTTATAATTGACTAAATTAAGAAAATAAATAACAGTAAATAAAAATAGCCGAAGCATTAGAAATGAGAGAAGAAACAAAAGAAGAACTGATTTACATGTTTAAATGTGGATAAAAATTATTGAAATGAAAATACTGATTCATTAAACAGAAGTGAGAAGTATTACAAAAAAATATTACTACAGTGCGATAAAATGATAATTAAGAAAAATCTAACAATAACCCATCACAAGAGGAGAGGTTTTAAGAGTAAGGTTAATATGTGAAATGAATATAGTATTACTGACTAATAGTTGTGTGAATAAGATATGACTGTGAGCTCCTGAAGTGTTTCAATTGCATCATTCTGCCGTGATTTTAGGAGAATCTTACGTATGCAAGGGTCATTCAAATAATATAATTGAAACAACTTCTCTCGAGGCTGGACAGTGTTTGTTCCACTCGTGGCAAGCAGAAACAGTCAATGATTTATTGCAGATGATGACCGTTCGATGCTGCGGCACAACCAGGTTTTTATTCCCTCATATATTTGTCTTATGAACCTAGTCTCGTTTTTTGAAATATTCCAAAAAGTAGTGAGAAATATTTGTGTTAATAATTTATTATCTTTATATGTCTATATATATGTGTATATAAATCAACCTAACTAATTAAAGTGAATTGCAAATGGCTCATGCAGCCATTGGAAATAAGTCACTTATCTTGATTTCCTGAGGCCCTCTCCCTTTGTATGATAGCTCTAATTGGTCGCGGACGCCATTTTTAAGTGACGATAACATTTAGGGGAACTTAAAAATATTCCGCGATCTTCTTCGACCCTTCAGCACATCAGGCTAATGAATAAAAAAAAATCAGCGTTAATTAAGGTGAACACAACAAGACAGCTACCGTTTTATCATATTTGCAACTTTCATCTCCTGGAAAAATTTCCCGCAACTTCTCGATTTTCTCTGCATTTGATTAAGTTGGAAAGGGGCTGCGCTGGTTTGGTTTGGTGTGTTTCGATTAACATTAATGAATAGCGAGGAAATAAAGAACAAATATTCTAGAGAAAAGAAAAGGTAAATAGCGGGAGCAAATTAAAACAAATATTGGGTAAAGGAGAAGCAGCGTAGATTAAATAAGAGGAAACAATGCCGAATGGATGAAACATTAAGAAGGTCGACAAAATGAGGCGGGAGGTTGGGGAACTGGGAAGAGGAGTCCTCCATGGAGTGAGGAAATGGGAGATATCTGATTCGTGGGCTACATTATGAAGAAATATAAGGAATAAGATAATTATTCCACATCATTAGGAATTATTCACAATTTTTCCAGGAATAAAAGCAAAGAAAAAGGAGACCACATCACAAAGCTACAAGATGATTTTCGGGCATCTTATAAACAAGAGTAAAGGTAATAAAGACATTTCTCTCTCATACGTTCTAAAATATTCAAAAATGCTTTATTCGTAGCATACTATTTTAGGTATCGTAAAGCTTTACGAATAAGAATCCACCTGAACTCAAGAGACAACCCCTGAAGTGTTAGGTTGTCCAGAACCAAAGGAACAAACTCTTAGAACAAAATGAAAGTGTACCCACATTTCTCCGAGAGAACAGTTCAAGAACGAGCGGGCAGCGGCGCCATGAGATCATATTTCGACACCTTTTCGATGTAAATTCGTGGATCTCTTTTCCTAAAGCGAAAGAAACCAATCCCTGGAAAATAGGAATAATTTGTACAGTGGTTTAATGTTTATAGTTTGGTACCTCTTTCTTAGTTTAATCGCTTGCTATTTAGGGAATGTTTAGTGGTTTTCTATTAGTAGGAAAATATCCACACTCAGTGTGTTATGAGGATATCGCATTGGTCCAGCACAAGACGCAATACAGGGTCTGTCCCAAAACGAAGCGAAATGATTTTTTGCCCCAATGCAGATGGCTAGAGTGAGATGATTTGTGGTGGGGAAGGTAAAAGGAAGGAGATCTTGGGAAAGCACCAGGACCCGCGTCGTTTGTCTGCGAGCTGTTACAGTCTGCGGTTCGCTGCTAGACTGGACCCCTGTTCGAGGGTAGCGTCAAAAATGCACGATGCCACTTTCCATGGAGCAATGATATGCGATGAAATTTTGTGTTAAACTCGGGAATTTGGATTCAGAGACCATGGCCATGGTTAAGGATGCTTATGGAGATTGTAGAAATGTCCAAAGTGATGGTTTTCTACTTCTGCACGGGATGTCCCGGGAGGGTAGAGAGGAGGCTGAGGATGAGGAATAATGCCCTGGACATCCATCCATCCATCAACAACAACGCAGTGAGATGAAAAGTGCAAAAAGTGAGACACGTGCTCAATTCCGATTGACCCCCAATTGTAAAAATATTAGCAGAAGAGTGCAATATTAAGAAATTCTCAGTGCATTGCAATCTTACAGATGGATTTAGCCAATCGGAAAGGCGTGCCAAGATGGTCCCCAAGGTGCTGTCCGAAGACTGCAGCTTGTGTGACAATCTTGCCTTTGACCTCTTGGACCACGGTGAAAGTTACCCGAATTGATTAGATAGGTGGTTACTGGTGACGAGACATGGGCGTTTGAGTACGACCCAAGTACAACCCCTTTGAAGACTATTTTAGACCACTGGATTATGCCAAAGAGGCCGTGACGAGGTGCCTGTACGAGATTCCCATCGTCTCCGAGAAGTCACCCGCTCTAAGAGCCCCGATTCTTTGGCCAAGAGATGGCGCCAGGGGGCGATTTCACCCACCAAAGGGGAAATAGACAACACACAAGAGGAAAGGACAGTGGGTAAGCAATCATACAACATCATAGAGAATAGGAACAGTACGTTCGTGCATCAATCGGGACACTCGGTGACATATAAAACCCGCAGATCTCAGCGTAAATTAAGTTTCCTAGATATCTCAAGTGGTTGAGAGCATTTGCCGGGCAAGTGGAAAGATGGTCCCGGTCTAGGAAATATTTTTGCGCTCGTTTTTTACCTGATTCCGCCTTCCCCATCTCTCCCGTGTTCGTCTTTTCTGTGTGATTTCTTTTCCTTATATCTATTTCAATGTGAATGAACATTTGCCCGCCATATGGCGGGATTTCGTGTTTATATATAATAAAGTAATGCGTAAAATTATCAATTTATACAATATATATGCATACTAAAAATTGAAATTTGCAAGGTAGATGCAGCTCTTTATAATATTTCCTGTTGTTTGTTATTGGCCGTCGTATTTAAGGGGAAACAGCGCACAACACAACAAGAGGGAGATCAAAGGAATCGTGGGTTCTAAACAAATATATTGCCACATTGGATGAAAATCCTTATTCTCTTGACAGTCAAAAAATATGGAAGATAGCACGAATCGTGCAACAGATTTTAGAAGACATTTATGGAAAAATGCTAAAGTGAATCTAGCTCGGAGAATGGGGAAAAAGATTTTGATGAATTTTTTATTCGTCCACTAAACAGACCACAGCACAGAAATCCTAGAGGCATTTCAGAAGTGAAATTAGAAAGGGGAATAAAAAGGGAAGAGAAGAGAAAGGGAGAAGTCCGAGTTGAGGAAATGTACGGCCGAAGGCGGTGGTGGAACTACGTATATGGATGGGGGTGATCATATTCCCGTCCTTAATGCTATACAATTTACGTACTTTTTTGGTTGGGGCATGTGGATTATTTGAGGGGTCGGTTATATCGTCAATAGTCTTGCCTACTACATTTTACGCCCCGAGGAACATTATTACTCTTAAACGAAGAAAAATCAGGAATGCATATAATTTTAACACACAAATTTCAGGGCCGATATTAAAATTTTACCCACCAATATATTCATTTCCTTCGCAGTTTGAGGTGGTCTTGGATATTTCTCAGGAAACAATCAAACCGCCGAATTTAGAAAGTCACCCTCAGATTATTTCATCTTTACTTTCTTCTCTTTTTAATTATTGATTTCGGCATGTCATACTTTCTATCCATCTCCATGGCTTCAAAAAAGCCCGTTCCTCGCCTCCATCGTCGTCGTCTTCTTCGCTCCTCTGATATTCTACCTCCGATTCCAGCTTGCCACCACGCATATTTCCCCAGCATTCACCTTCACCGCCTTCTTCCCCCCAAACACCTTTTCCTCTTCCCCACCCCGCATCCGGGACTCCTGCTCTCTCTCTCCCGCATCCGCCGCCTCATTCCATTCGTCTCCTTGTTTATAAGTCTTGCTGCTTCCCAGATAGACAAGATTTTTTCGACCACATTTGGAGTGCCTTGAAACACATTTACCGAATGAATGGATTGCGTGGGACGCAGTTGGGCCGAGATATTCGCATCGCACTCAATTTGCGTGAAACGAAAAGGCAAATGGACGCGGTACGCATTCTTTCTCTTCAACCCAAAATCGAATATTTAATGTTTTCCAGGTCAAAATGCTGTCCAATTGTACAGGGATCCAACTTTTATTTTTCGCAGAGACAATTTTCAAGCCAATAGCACACTAGCAACTATCAAAATTGGTGAAACCTTTAACTAATATCGTTGCTTGGGATAGTAATTCACAAATTAGGAAAGTCGTGACTCATAAGACATGTTTACGAAATCGTTTATTGAAGTTTGATGATAAACCATGTCGATAATAAAACTATAAATTATTTCGTCAAAAATATTGAGCGAAAAAACAACCAAAATATTTTTACAAAAAAATATAATAAACCCACGAATGATTACTCCTCATTCGAAATATCCTCATATTTGAGTAGCTTCGGGCGTGATGTGTTGGAAGTTGAACATAATGAATAACTGAGGATAATGAATAACTGATCGCAGGACTTTTCCACTTGGTATGTCATCAAGTGGAAGGTGGTTGGATCAGGTGGAAAAGTGCTGCGATCAGTTATTCATTATCCTTACATTAGCTTGCCGCTGTTTTTGCTCCCTGATTTTCGCACTGATGCAAATATATTTGTGTAGTTGCATCTTTTATTTGATGTAGATTGGCTTACCATTACTATTGCGTTCAATTGCGTCGGTGCGCCTCAAAATATTTTGAATGTTACTTGGCATTGAACTGAATTCTTAATTCGGACATAAGTATGTATTGTATGCATAATACGCTGACGATTATGCCGGGAAATATTGGACCAATCGAGGTTAGCCATTCTTCAGGTTACCACTGAATCAACTTTCTTTTCCCCTCATCTCGATGCAAAAGCAAACCTTTCTCTATCCACTCGACAACAACTGAGGTAGGAATATCAATTCAAATATGAAAAAAGTACGGAAATCAATTGCTTCTAAAATATGGTAATCATTGAAAGGAAGATTTAAAATATATCACAGAGCTGAATTCAAGCCCATATACTTTGATCATTGCATCATTAAAAATTATTACCGTACTGTTTTCCTCGAATGACTTGGCAAATTAAATTTTACCAAACTTGTATGGGTGAAAAATATTTCCTATGCAGACATCCTACTTGTTTGGTGACGGGACATCTAGAAATATTATGGCATAAATAGATAATTGAACGAAAAGAAAAATGATCATTTAGCTTAAATTTTAAATAAGTCAAGATAAAAAAAAGGAATATATCATGATTTCGTCACGAGCGACACCGATCGGGACGACGCCATATAACCTCGATTAATCACGATAGAACACAGCGATTTGGTTGAAATACGGCTAAAAATTGAATGGCACCTTTGCTGAGATAAAAAACAGTTTTTGGGTGATTCTAGGATGAATGATAAAAAAACTTCTCCATGAACAGAGAATTGACCTCCGGAAGGCGCAAATTATTGCAGCTCTTAGAGAGATTGTAGCCTGCATTAATGAATGCCTCATAAATACTGTTCTTTGTGTCTTCTTGGGGTCGACTAAAAACCTTTAAAAGAATTGTCCCAAAGAAAATGAACTAAAGCTATACATCATCATACTCTATACGGTAGAGAGATTACAATCACAACAAAAATATAGAACCAAGGGGACTCTTTCTTTAAGGAAAGTATTTTCTTAAATAACTTCACACTCGATAGAGAAGTTACGACAAGGCTTTTGATATTAGTACGATTCTATGGCAATTTTGGCACCTACTTTAACCCCTAGGTTCGTTTCAAGCAAATAGATTGGCATAGGGTGGGGGCTTCCCTAGGGCTTCGCCACCTCTCCCCGTCCTTTCTCCCATTCCTTGCCGTCCTTCCTCATTTCATCCGACCCCTATCCCCCACACCTTTCTCTCCCCCCCCCCTAGAGCCCTGCTTTCATCCCTCCCTCCTACTACACCCTCCAATAGAACAAGTTTGATCTCTCGATGTCGCATGGTGGGCGGATCACGACCGTCCTAACGAGGGCGTCTTAAGGAACTCTGCCTTGAAGAACGAGGACCAACCCCTCCCCCTCTCTCAACCCTTCCTGCTCCCCCCCCTTCCCTGGAGAAATAACTCCCGGCGGAAAACTTATTACGCTAAACTTCTCGACTCTAACAAGATGCCATTTTGCGCGATACATCGTCATGCCGAGAGTTTTTTTTTTAAGGTGCAACTATAAATGCTTCATTTAACAACACAAACCGTGGAAACACGAAGGATCGAGGGAGAGGAGACAAAAGAGAAACCTTGGCTTCTTATAGGAGGCGATGTCCTCCTGTAATTGCTCCTTCAGCTCCAGTGAGAACAAGGGCATTGACCAACCAGTGGGTCAGTAGCAAAGGGATGGATCCGCTAAAGGGGATGATGATGCTCTCCGCCTGGGATAACTCGTTCGATGTGAAAGCAGATCGCTCGCAACGGGACAGAGAGAGAATCCCAACATACGTGCGTCGACATTTAGAAGAGAGGGAAAATATCACCTACCGTATTCATCCATTATAAAATATTGTCAAACAAAACGGATGGATGGAAAAAATGATTTCATTATATTTTTGCTTCGGCAACACAGCAAATATGAATTTTAGTTCACGAATAATCCATCTCAAATATTTTTTAAAAACATTTTAGTGATTCGAGATTTAAAAATGTTCCGTGTGTGTCTCGACCCCACTTCACTGACTAAAATGGAGAGATATCGTTAAGCTGAGACGCCTTTGATGGCTTTTGATATAAATCCTGGCCGTTCAGCTTCGGGAAATGCGAATCATAAACGGCGATAACGCATTAAATTCGAAGAGTGGGTATGCTATTGCTATTTTTTTAAACAATGATTTCTCTATCTAAAGTGATACCATGTCAATTTTTTTGCCAGATGCGCACGTGAACGGTCACTATTTAATGAGTACTTGAAGGAAAATCTTCCATGATTATGGAGTTCTGATTACCTTTATCTGCAATCGCTTTAAGATTCGCATGTATTTCAGCATGATGCGTTCATTATTTATTGTTGGGGCTCTTTTTAAATTAAAATTTTAGTTTTAAAATTTAATTTAAATCAAATTTACTATAAATGGTCAAAGAAATCCGTTTTCAAGAATCAAATAATTCGAATTTCAACGAGACGTTTGTATTATATCATTGGACATTGGATTTTCTTTGATTTTCTTCAGATGCCATTTGCTACCACAGGTTGAGCTGATTGTAATTAATGCTATTGGGTTTATTTCATATTAATTCCTAAATTCCTAATTAAACTAATTTGAGACATCATGTCGCGATTATAATAGAGAATTTGTGATGTTTTCGCCAGAATTTCCATGAATTACGTTATCAAAATCATGCAGAAATAAGAGAGGAAAAGAGAAGAGAAATCACTAAATATAAAATGAATACTTTGTCACTAACGATATTATCTCTATTATTTCATAGGTGCCGTAAGGACGAGAACACAGTTATCTGTACAATGGCAGACGTTCCGCCAAGTAACGGCTAAAGCAGTGTCATTCCACATACATAGGTGTCGATAAGATAAAGGATTCCCCAAAACCTTTCATCACACAAAAACATAAATAATGCTTTACTCCCCTTCATACGCACACCATACTGATTCGTAAAATATGTACAGTGAATACAAAGATACCTTTTTTATGACAAAACCTGTTCTAATGAATGAGGAGTCAAAGAATGATATTTGAAATCTCGTGAGATCAGCAAATACTTATGCAGTGCAGTGCTTTTTCAACATAGAGTGGACGTGTGAGGACTTGTGATATTTTGAACATATGCGCGTCTTCGGTCAGCCAGTAAAATTCCAAATAATCGACTCGAAAACTACTGACTCACTCTGAAATTCCGATTCGTTAATCCGAGCGAACTGGAAGTAGATTTCAAAAAATATATATTAACCATAATCAGGATATTTTACTCATAAATTGATGTGGCCATTAAGTTTAAATATCTGCATGAAATTTCTTAGGGTTTTGGGGAAATGTTTTATATTCGCCTTGAAAGAATAAAAAGTACGCTTACTTTTGGAGCAAAGTTCGTGGATTTTAAGTCAAATAAGTCAAATCTTTCCATCATTGAAATATCCTTCAATAGGCTTTGTTCTCTGGTTCAGTTGCCGGAATCAAAAACACATTCGGTTTAAGAAATCTTAGCAATTGTGACCTGTACGTACTGTGCCGACGGTATTATGTTTTCCTTTTTTCCTCAGGATTACTATCGTTGATCAAACAGTTTCTGCATGCATATAATAGTCAACAGTTGATCCATTTAGAGCTTTTTGTCGACAGTGAAAATTGTAAACAAGGTGTTTCCGACACCCTGTGACGTCAGGAACACGCTTCTAAATCCCACGCATAAGGAGATTAAGTTGGTTGAAAGATTCTAAAGCCTCGAGACTCCCACGAGGAAAACGAAAGGATCTCTCCGGAGTACTATTTTATGCTCCGAAAGCTCCAAGGGTGGCTGTTTCGCATAATTTATTTCATTTGTCATTTAAAATTTACCTCGGTTCACCCCATCGAGTTATCCATAAATGACATTAAAAATTGCACAAAATACTTAACATTCTACTGAAAATGACTTTGGAATAGACTCTTTCCTTCGTCAGAGGTGTGAAATGAACAGCGAATGGTTAGATGGTCTCGTCATAGGCGAAGGGTGTAGAATTGGCTTTGGTCGGGAGACGAAATCAAATTCTACAGCCTTGAATCAAAATGCCGCTTCAATTGCTGAATGCTCTTGCTTTGTGCCAGCGTTGGTTTTGTGTGCAGCGTTTTGTTCTCAAGTATTTGTACTTTTAGTTTATTTGTCTGACGTCCGGTTGCATTTTAAAATAAATTTAGCTTGGAATTTAGTAGGACATTTCATAGTACACTAAAAATAAGGGCGATGCTGAAATTACACCAAGTAATAGAGATAAGTCCATATTTCTTACTGTTGTACGATGAATTCTCGCGGATCTTTCGTATTCAAACTTACCTAAGACAATGATCGTAAAGGAAGAATGCTCGGATAAAATTGTATCAAACACGCCTTTATCAAGTAAAAGAAAATTACGATGGCAATATTAATTTTTCGAGATACTAACTAACTGCTTCGTACTATAAAGTGAGAGTTACCAATTGCATCCGTTTTACCATTAATATGTTTCGTCTCAGGAAATTTTCATTAGATATGTCTATCAGGATTGAAATTTATTTTCTCACATCTTAAGACATTCCCGCTATGGAGACATAAAATGGAAACAAAGGCACTGAAGTACCCTTCAAATAAACCAGGATTGCCCGTTCTCAGAAAGGTCCAATTGTCCCGAGGGGCTTGCGGAAAATAAGGGGGCTAAGGGGCCTACATCATCTCGTGGGTAAATTGAATACTTTTGAGGAACGTATTAAAACTTCATCCTTCAGTTAACCGAGTCATTACGCCAAGTAATTATGGGGCCGACTGGCGACGGCGTCTGACACGACCCATAAACTCGGGAGCCCATTCCTCCTCGGCAGGAAATGCTCATGATTCAGTCGGAAGTGTGGCCTTTCCGGTTTTACTCCCCCCCCCCCTTCCCCCCGGAATAATTTTACAGCAGAACTAAACGCCCTAGAGTTACAATGGAGACGGCGACGACGTGGTCATGCCTTCACTTGTTTTTGTGGGACCACTGGGAAATGGGGCGGAGAAGGACAACATGGAGATAATGTTCAATTGCCTCCGCAGGTCAGTGAAAATGTTAAGCTTTGTCCTGGAGGCGGTTACAGGCATGTAATTGAATAAAAAGAGAAGAATTTCAATGAAATAAAACTGAAGAAGAATAAAAATGGTCCGACGCGCAATGCACTCTGACTCGATATTTTATAACACGTTCCTGGAACCACAAATTGGAGGAAAACGTAGGCCTGCAGATTTTTGCAAATGTAACTGGAAGAAATATGACAAAAATTAAATGACAGGCAATTCCATATTAGGGATTAAAAACACAACTCGGGCAACTATACTTCCCTAAAATTTGGAGTTATATTTTCCCCTATTTTGGAGTTATATTTTTGCCATTTCCCTATCGATACAGTCACAAATGAAAGAATCCAACAAAAAATGATTTCAGATGTTAGCAATTCATTTAGAGTTGAAAATAATAGTTCAAACTGACGACACATTTGAACAACATACTGAAATCTCACATTATTTTATTTTTAACCACTTTAAAATTACACTGCAAGTGGAGTTACATTGTTCAGCGGATAGAGGTAGGAGAACTATTTTGATTTTGCAATTTGGATTGAATCAAAGGCGGTAGAAAGTATGTAGAGCTAAATATTGAGTCATTATATGTGTATGTGTAATATGGGGTTTACATCAAAACCCTTAAATTGTAGACTACCACAAAAAAGGAACCATTTTTTTAGTCCTATCATTAGTTTGTTATAATTAATCAATGCTCTGGATCTTTCTTGTGCAGTTGAGGTGCGGATGGCCCTGTAGTTCGTGCTGCACTATTTGAAAGGGTGAAGAGCGCAAGTAGAGTAAAACATTCCAATTCTCCTGCAAGAAACTTTGCCACCTTGACAAAAAGAGACGATTCTTACCTCTTGCCCATTTCGCATTTATGAGGATAATGAAAAAATGAGTTCCTCCAGATTAATTTCTCCCTTTCCCAAATTTAATTTCACGCGGAAGGGAAATTTATAATGACGGTTGAATTATTCTTGAAAAAATGGTTAGAAGTAATTACCTCAACTGATTTCATGTCATTGAAGAGTCACACACCCAAACATATCTGCATTTCATCACTGTGTAATGTATGGGTCTAGGAGAGGCATAGGAAGTATACTTAAGGGTATATCCTTGTAAGTGCACGGCAAATTATGTTCTACCGTACATTAATGTGGAGTCTAGCAATCTTCGCTGGGCATTAACCGGGTGGGTGAGGGGGATAGAGAGGGGGAGGGGCGAGGAAGCAGGAAAAAAATAGTGGGCGAGTCTTGAAATGCTAACGGCAGGGAAAATGAGAAATGCAAATGTCGAGGGGAAGTGTGGGAGGAGGAGGGGGGAGAGGGGAGGGGGGGAGGGAATGGGGGTTAGGGAGAGCATAGGGGGGATAGTGGGAAAGAGGCTTTGGGGGATGAGACCGCGAATGAGGATGGATATCGAGAGGGTGGTGGAGAGGAAGAGAGAGAGAGAGAGACTGGGGGTGGGGATGCCCCGGCAGCGGGGAAACAGCTGTTAATGACATTTATAGGGAGTTAGGGGGAGTGGAGGAGAGGGGTTTCGATTGGAGGAAGGTGGAGGAGAGATGGATGTAAGGGGTTGTATTGTATTGGGGGCGACATATACCTTTACCTTACTCATTTTGCACACCTTATGCAGAGCAACCCCATGCGGCGGAAACCAAACCAAAATCGACAACTCAGATTTGATTCCTGCGGGTAGAACTGACCTCTTACTAACTTGAAGGCATGCGAAATTAACTCCTTCAGAAAAGGGGGCCAATTCATTTCTCTGCATCACGTGTGGTCGCACAAAAAGTTTTAGTGGCAGCAAAATTATTAAGATTATATTTCGCTCAGTTTAAATAGCGCTAACGCTCAGTGTCGAATGCTGAATTTTGTGGTCAAAAGTCGAACTCACAAATCTCATAATAAGCCCAAAATAACAAATTAATGAGATGAATAACGAAAGTGGTTCCTTTTTTGTGGTAGTCTACGATATAAGGGTAGGGTTTTCACGTATCCAGGGACTTCAAACTGTAGCACTCATAAGCCCTAACTAGCCAGGCATGAAAAACCTTTAAACCCCATATTACTACATACTATAATAACTCAATACTTAACATAACCCTACATAATTTCTCTCACCTCTGATTTAATCAACATTGCAAAATCAAAAATACCTATCCTGCCTCTAACTCTCCATTCCACTCATCTCCATCGCCATCTTCAGCATCCCGCTGCCTTAGGGTGCGTATCTTCTATAGTCCTGCCTTCTTCGACTTCCTTTCGACGGCTGCGGTGTGTCTTCCATGACCATGCCAAGAACTCGATCATTAGTGGTCCCCTTTATTTTCTACATTCTTCTACTCATCCACACATTCATTCTTCACGCCACATTGGGCAAATTTCAAAGTCAACCAAAACTACTCTCAATATTAAAGGCTTCACTGATTTTTCCTCACGACTTTTCATGAGCGACATATCATTAACTACTGGCTCTTTGTAAACTCTAATACACCCAACGCATTCCTCCTCTTTATGCACCAAATGATCTTCCCTCCTTCCCCACTTAAAACGGTACTGAGGCTTGAATGCAACGATAGAAATAACGAGTGTTAAATAAAATACCGTGCATTCTTTGGGAAAGCAGGGAAAAAAATTGTGGAAAACATTATATTTTGGAAATCACCAGGATATAACAAACAACGGAATGCATTCTGGCTTCAGCCTGGTTGCAGTAAGAGGTAAGAAGAGCAGATTCAAATACAAAGCAAACAAGATTATGAAATATGTTTACTCATGTATAACAACAAGTTGTACGCATGTAAATAAACAAGTGTATGTTTATATACACACACAACATGATAAGTATGTGTGTATACATATATATACGTATATATATGTATATATATATGTGTATATATATGATTTCGTCGACGTCACACGGGAGTGCCGAATAGTACATTACACAGTAACAAACTACATAGAAACACAAAAATACATCAGTCACAAATTATCAAGAAATAACGTGTGAGTGATCTTTTTTTTGTGTTTGCATTTGATAGTGATGGGGGATTGGAATGCGACGGTAGGCGAAGGAGGAGATGGTGATGAGGTGGAGGACTACGGTTTAGGCACCAGGAATGACCGCCGGGAGAAAGCAGTTGAGTTCTGCAGGAGACAGGGGTTAGTCATCACCAACATTTGGTTTAGACACCACAAAAGACGCAGGTATACATGGAAAATGCCAGGTGAGTCAGAAGAGTATCAGCTAGACTATATTCTAGTTAGACATAGGTTTACGAACAGTGTGATGAATTCGCACAGTTTCCCGGGAGCGGATGCGGACTCTGACCACAATTTAGTTGTTTTGAAATGTAGCGTCCGTTTCAAGAAGATAAGGCAGGGGCGGCGGGTTAGGAAATGGAATGTAGAAGCATTAAATGGATTGAAAAGGAAGGAGTACAAACAAGCGGTAGAGGAAATCGTGGAGGATAGTAAAGAGTTCGGTTTTAGATTGGTTTTAGTTTCTATTCCGAAAAAGGTGAAGGCTTAATCATGTGAGGACTACAGGAAAATTACTTTTATATCCCACGTGGCTAAAGATGTTCTCAGGATCATAAACACTAGGATAGAGATTAGGGCAAGTGATTACTTAGGGGATTCGTTGTCTCGGGAGTTGACCACCTGATGATGACGTGCCGCGTCGAAACCTAGGTCGTCCGTCTAATAAATCTAAATAAATGTGGAATTACAAAGTTTCTCTTTCCATTATACTTAGGGGATGACCAGTTTGGGCTTAGGAAGGGGAGAGGTACGCGTGATGCCATTGCAGTAATGGCATCACAAATCGAGAGGAGTACAATCAGGACGTATTTGTCTGTTTCGTAGATTTTGAAAAAGCGTTTGATAGAGTGAATTGGGAAATAGTAATGAGTATATTAAAGAAAATAGGAATAGATTGGAGGGAAAGGAGGCTAATCCGCAACCTGTACATGTCTCAGACTGCGCAGGTGCGGATGGGAAACGGAGAGTCAGGATGGGCAGTGTTAGGAAGAGGTGTAAGGCAGGGTTGCCCATTATCACCGCTCCTGTTCAACCTGTATGCAGAGGAAATGATTAAAGAGGCATGGGAAGAACTGGAGGTGGGAATGAAAGTGGGCGGGGAATTCGTAAAATCAAGTTTCAGTTTGGGGAGAGGGAAGTGTCGAAGGGGATGATTTCGTGCTCCGGGCAAGTAATTCTTTCACTCGACGTGAGGATTAAAGCACGTGTATTTTTCAGCGTAAATGGGACTCAAATCGTATCGACGGCGTCAGGGGAAGCAGGGTCCTGCGAGAGGGTTGTCTCGGCGGCGGGGTTAGGGTCGGGAGAGAGGCGGCTTCGGATCGAGTGGGTCCCCATCAAGGTCGAAGGAGGTCAAAGATTTGCGAGGAGGGGCCCCGAGTAGGAGCTACAGCATCCGCTGGGGACGCTGCCTCGTGTGAGCACGGCGGGGGTTGGGGTGGGTGTGGGGGGGGCGGAGGTGGGTAATAGGGGGGGGGAAGGGTAGGGAGCTGTGCGGCCCAATAGCGGCGAGGCGGGGCGAGATCGTAACTCTTTCCTCCCGAGAGCAACACTATCGCGGGGGCGGAGCTTTTAAAGGAAGGATTTCGCAGCCGTTCCACCCGCGGGATGGCGTGCGAGTTCCCTCAAATGTACCCTCGCCACGGGCGAAAGCGGCGTAACTGTTTTCAGTCCGGCCTTGATTATATCTACATTGCTTCTATGCGTCATATTAAATACCTATCCAAAAAAGACTTTCCGAAGGCGTAATATTGAAAACCCCGAGCTCCAAATGGAGAGTCAAGTCAACGAAAGAAGTTTAGGGATAGTAAGCAAGGGATTTCGTATCGAGCAAGGCTTTTGCAGCATCTTAATGTGCTAGAAGCATGTTGGGTCGATATTTCTTTGTTGGATAGAGTTCATTATAAAAGTAGAACCCTACATTAAACCGGGAAATTTCGTCACAGGAAAAATATGACGCGTAAAATTATCCATGTACCTCGAGCCGTTATGAATAGGTTTGAAATAAATTTTAAAATACATCCATTAGAAGTGTTAATCATTTTCAAATAGATATATCATTGATGACAGAAAGCCGGAAATGTAGCATTTATAACGCCAACCTTGCGTTGAATAATTCACGGGGTTTAGGTAAAATTGAATTTGGAAGTGTATATTCGAATCCAGGATTATATTGAATCGGTTTTTCATATTAAACGCTGAAATTTTTTCAAAATTCTAACACTTCCATTGCGAGAAATAAGAAGTCGTTTCTTATTTCATAAAAAGACATTTTATTGTTTAACTATGGATCAATCAAAAACACTGTTTTAAGTCACTGGCTATAACAATTTATATAAAACCATGCATGCATTTGAATTGAGCAAAAATTATCACTCGATAATTCTTTTCGGTAATTCAAAGTTATTTCTCAATCGTCCAACATATCAATGAGAGAAAGTTTAACGTTTTTCCCTCTGCATCACCTCCTAATGAATTTGAGCCCATCACGCATTTACGTAACGTAGTAACTTTTTAATGATGCAATATTCCATTATTAAATTAAAATAAGATTAAGATCAACATTAAAACCTGCGTATTTGAGCACAATTGCAACATGCCATTTAGAAAATTAGTGACTTAATGTGTCTCATTAAGTTTTCGTCATTCTACCAGTATCCAAATGCAGTGACCTTTGGTGGAAAATTACTTCGAATCATTTCTAAAAGGAGGCTCGAAATTCGTGGTCTTAGTATAATGTGAGAGTCAATGGAAGTTATTAGTTGAAAAAGTGTAGTTCCGGGCGGAGAGTCCATTTGTATTTCATATCTACACACAGGCGACATGCGAGGGTGGGGTGAAAAGCTCCCAGGCGGCGACCTGTCTCGTTTTTTCTCCGATTTATTGTTCAACATAATCTCCATTAAGATTAATACATGTTTCATAAGGGTGCTCTAATGCAGCGATCCCAGCTTCATAATGCGATGCGTCAAGTCCCTCAAAATGCTCATCTATGGTATCTATGACTTCCTCGTTGCACTCAAGTTTTTTGCCTCAAAGCCATTTTGCAAGGTTGGGGAAGAGATGATAGTCGCTGGGGGGTAAATATGATGAAAACGGTGGATGGGGATCAATTCGAAGATTTTAGCCATCGCAACGACCGACCAATGAGCAGGTGCGTTGTCATGGTGAAACAAGATTTTTTCTTCGCTAAGTGAGATCATTTTTTCACTTCGTCCGTTGAACAAAGCAATAACTCCAGGTAGTATTTATCTTTGATGGTCTTACCCTTTTCCAGGTAAACAATGTGAATAATTCCTCTCGCATCTCAAAAAACAACCGCCATAACCCTATTCGCCGATAAAATCGTTTTGACCTCCTTTCGACTGCTGTTTAATGTCATGAGTAGATTCATGAGTCCAAGTGTCATCCACAGTTGTAAATCGACGTAAGAATTCGGTGGGGTTTCGCTTGGAAACCGCCATATTTTTTAATTGAAACAGGTTCTGGATCAATTTCTGATCGTGCGTTAGCAAACGCGGCACCCACCTAGCACAGAGAGCTTCTCCATGCCCTAATTCATGGCCTAATTTCATATAAAATGTTGCGTACACGTTCAGCTGACATCCTGGTAGTCTCAGTTATCTCACTTACCATTAATCTGCGGTCCTTCATCACCATTTAATGAATTTTATCAATGATTTTGGGAATTGTGACCCCAACGTGGTTCGTCAGGAGTGCTCGTGCAATCTTTCTTAGAATTCATAGATTCACTATTTAACCTTGAATGTGATGGAGAAGAGTATCGCAATGTGGAATTCCGTTCTTCTTTTATTTGAAGTGGTGTTCGGTCTTTTAAATAAAAGTATTTGATGACCACACACTTCTCTGGATTTTCCATTTTCCAGTGAGCATTCGAGGCGCCTTGTTCAGTCGGCTCTTAAATGTATGCTAACAAAGCAATCGACCTGAAATGTATACACACAAACTAGTGAGATATAAAACTACAGAATACAAGCAAAAAACTCTATCTCTAGGTCATGCCGGAAACTTTTCATCCCACCCTCGTATTTCGTTTCTGTTCCGGAAAAATACTTAAATTTTCTCTGCACCACTCCACCACAGCATCGATGAATACTGAATTATGTGAGGCTTGATTGGATGATTAGCAGGTAACTTCATTTTAAGGATATTAGTTTTTCCAAAGTGCTTCAAAGCAAAAAGATAGGTGGTCCCTGTGGAAAAATTTAGTTTTTCTGGTGTAATCCCGTCAACCACCTAATGATGTATTTTTTGAGGACGGGGTTTTTCATGACGTAATGAGGTTAATTTGTGCACTCTCTTCAGCAATTATCAATAGACTATCAGCTGTCACAGCACAATTAGGAATATTAGATAAGATTAGTGTTATTAAAACTGCGGCTCTCTTACCACAGAAAATGACTGCGAATGCTGAAATGAAAATATCTCTATTTTTTACGTACAATTGAATGTGGATTTGGAAAGCAAAAACATTTACTTAATAATTTATTGTTAATTAAAACATCGTCCGAAACATCTGGCTAAAAAAATTGATACATATATAACACTAAAACTGTTGAAAAAATAAAATTAAAGTAGGTAGTACAACTCTTCCCTCGTTAAAAAGAGAATTTAGAAGTACGACACTTGTTCCAATAGCAAAGGTTCAGCCGGTAATAAATTGAACTTAATTGAAAAAATAAAAAAAAATTAATTGGTGGCTTCGGATGCACACACATCGACTTTATTTTCCTAAATAGTCCCCATTTCGTTCCTAACACCACTGCTATTGAGAAAAAAAACTTTTTCAAACCCTCCGCATAAAATTTCTGCAATCTGAAATTTCAGCAAGTTTTGCGCAGAGGTTTTTAACTCGTCCATTGCCACGAGTTATTGAGACGCAAGTCGATACCTCAGGTGTATTGACAGAGGAGAAATTCACGTTCACACAGCAGTTATGGAATGGGAAAAACATTCATCTCCCCCGGGTTTTAAGTGGTCCAAAAAATCACGTGCATACAGGTTCCACATGCCTATATGTCATGTTCTGTTCTTTGTGTGCACCTGAGTCAAAATTTTCGGCACCGAACGTGAATACAGTTTGCGATAATTTCGAGTGCTGGAGAGAAAATAAACTGCAATGAGCTGACGACAATTTGGTGGCTAAATTCCCAAAAGACCTAAAAAACTAAAGAGCTGGAGTGAAGTAATTGGCGTTGCCAATCACAATCACTTTTAACCGAGTAGACCTTTTTTTAAACGCATCTGGCTTTAATAGAGTATTCTGAGGCCTTAAAAAGTTGGCGTACTTCAGCCAAGGGTGGCTTATTCTCAAAAATGATCTAAAACTACATCTTTATTTGATAATCCTTCGTTGTATACATTTAGTTAATCATGCTGCCCTAGTTTAAGATCTAATAGCCTATCACTATGTTGATTGCTCCAACGACTCTTCTTTATTTGAGATATTGTGCAACAAAATGGTTCGTGTGATTGGTGTATCCCGATAAAATGGGCTGCACGAAAAACTCGCATGATGTATTTAAAACGTCAAAGGTAGAGAGGAAATCCTTATAAAGGAAATCCCAACTCAGCAACATCTTAAAACCTGGTAGGATGAGAAACGAATGATCCGCCAATCGAAGATTTGAAAATATGGAGGCTCTTGAAAGACTTAAAGGAAAGATAAAAGACAATTTATTTAAAAAATACATGAATTACGCAGTGAATCGCACTCGGACCTTGTACGGAGGTAGAACTGGATGACCAAATAAAATGGCCAACTGTTAATAAATTGTACGACCGCGATCTAAAACTTTTATACCTGATCTAAATCCTGATTTTATACCTGATAAAGAAGTTCTTTAGAAGTGCAAGCAACGGATTAGGCTAATATCCAGGGTTCATTATGAACATAGGGGACATAAAATCTTTTTTACAAATTATACCTTGACGATTTTTCATGATATTTTTCCTCTATAGTTATTAAATGTGTACTCAATATCTCTCGCCGACTTTCTTTTGAACAATTTTAATGAATAGACACATGGTATACACTTTTCGGAACAACGCATACACGTATATTCATTCATTTAATGAAAAAGGCAAAGCAAACACGGTATGCAGAAGCATTTCTATAAATAAAAACAATTGGTGCCTCAAGAGACCCCACACTACTGAACTGTTATAATCACTGTTGTCACGAATTAGTCACGCAAAGCAGAACACTGTTCCTGGCTTTTGTGACCAAATGTCACAAGAATCATCATTAAATTATTCGAAAATTGAGGGCACTTCAAAACAAAAGAGGCGGTTGTACCCACGTTTAAATTTTGAAAATAGCAAAAGGGACGATGTCACCGATTGCAGATAATATTTTGTCAGATGAAAAGCGGACATTCGACTGAAAAATTAAACAAGTTGAGCAACAGTCGTGCGTGCTGTTGAACTGTTATTGATATTTCTGCACGTGTCGGGGAGGGGGGGGGGATGATAACGGAAAACCAAGGGGTCGTGACCCTTTAATGGGATCCCCAAGGTCATATATTTTTGCCGACAAATCGGCGTGGAATTTCCGCGGGTCTCGGCGTTTCTTTGAACTATGCGTGCTGTTCGAGGGCGCGGAAGATATGGTCTGGAAAAAATCTTTGGAATTGGATTGGCCGGAGGCAGAGGAGAAAATGACCCGGCAGAGTCGTCGCTCTCCTCACAACCCGAGAGAGATCTCACCCTCGGATCGCCGGCGGATGAACACGCTCCCGGCGAAATAGTTCTTCCCTCCCTCTCTCCCCCCTCTCCCGCCTTCCTGATGGCGTGCCCGCTTCCAAAACCCCTTCTCAAACACAGGGAAATGCGGGGAAACTCCGAAGGTTTTACTATCTGGAACACTCGTTTTTCCAACTACTCGATTCCTCGTAGAACTCCCGGACCAACCGAAGGGAATGTTCCTCGTGCCTCGGATGTAAAACAGTGATGCGGCATTGCCACTCTATGCATCTGCACCGAAATCGTAAATGCCTCATGCATAACTGTGGCGCATAATTTCTCAAGAAATACATTTTCCAGCATCAAATCTCGGTACTTTGCAATCCTTCAACTGAAAAAAATGTGTTTTTCAAATCCAGGCACGAATTTTGACACTGGTGCAATGTCGTGAGCGTAGTACAGTGAGAGCTGGAAACTAAATCACTTGGTCACTTCCTCAAAAACTCTCCCATTCGATTTAAAAGGAGGCGTGAGCCTTATGCAGCTAACAACGGGAAATAATTGAGAGATTGGATTATTGGACAGGCATTAGATTAAAAGGAAAATATTTTTTGAAGGTATACATATAAATGGTGAATAACATTTGAATTCCTTCTTTGGAATCATTCTAAATAGCACATTCTCATATTTGACAAGTATATATTCGATTATCATAGCGTGATTCTACATAATATGATTATACCACTTACATTAGATGGAGTGAATTGGATATCTTTCATTTCTAACACTGGTTTGAGTCGAATGATTAACACTATTGGTTACCGAAGCCTGATCGTCTGATTGTCTTTCAATATCTTGCTGATGGCAGTTAGGGAGAAGTAGTCTGCACCCATTAGGGGACAGAGAATATATGCATGACTTGCCATTACGCACACGTACATACTCTCACGCCCGAAGCTACGAAAATTTAGCCAAATTGAAAGATTAAGAAATAATGATTGGCTCTCAAAGAAAGTGGCAAAGCAGAATGAATCGATGTGGATTCCATTCACGACGGCCAATCAACGGCGCCTCGGCGGGTGAAACGTATAGTGGGGGGATTGTGTGTGGACAAGCTAACAAAAAATAAGGATTCATTTGAAGAGTATTGGGAAAATGTGATATGAAAAGGTTAAAGAGAAATGCTATCGTTCCATCGCTAACCCTCATTTAGAATATCTTCCCAGTATATGGGATACTTATGAGGATGGACTGATTGCCAAAATGGATCGCGTTCGGCGTAGAGGAGCTGGATTTGCAAAACGTTGTTATGATAAACTGATTAGCGTAAAAAATGATTAAAAGAGTTATATTGAGGAACACTCACGGGACAAAGGTCAAATTACAGATTAAATCCCTTGAATAATAAGGAAAATATAATTGGAATAATCTCAAATTCCAAAGAAACTGCGGGAGATGCCGCAACAGTAACTTTTAACGGAGTCATCCGCTAATGTGCAATAATCTCTTTAGCGATGATGATGAAAATATATTATTCGTTCTTAAATTAGAGAGATCAATTACAAAACAGATGTATTTAAGATGCCATTTTTACCACTCACGATAAGGGATCAGAAAAACGTTGTCCGATCGCGATACGGGGAAATGTATTTTGGTTAAAAGCTGTCCGCTGTTAAACCAACTCCTGCCACACACCCTATATAATATAACTGCTCTGAAAACGGACTTGATTTCGATACTATTGTATGCCCACGTCAATGTGCACAGAGTCGTAATGTTTCTTGCTATCATTGAGGCAAGGGAAGCAACATGTCGGATTTGGACTGACTTTAAAATCATCCGTGTCAAACACCAATATTTTTATCGAAGATCTTGAAGGAAATTTGACGGGAAAAGTATTGGTGGGTTGAATATCATCGGGGAGTGAAAAGCTTCGGGGCATGCAATCTACATTGAAAAAAGTGACAGAAGATTTAATCAACATAAGAAAATTTTAATTATAATATTTAAATAGGATATTATTCATTTATCTGGTAAAATTAAGATCATCACATCCTCCTATGCTCCCCAAGAAGGAAAATTTCCCGAGAAGAAAGCGCGCACGAAGTCGATGTACTTTTTTGTCGAGCATATTTTTATTGAAAGGGATTGGCTGCTGTACTTCTCAGGCTTCTTGACGGAAAACGACGAAAAATGAGGAAACACTTGGGCAATTAAAAGTATCCATTAATGCTAATTATATTAATTACTTAATTAATTAAAGCACCTTCAAAATTTATCAAGAGTATTCCCATTCAAGAACTTAAATAAAATTAATCAATTTAAAATTATGTTCTCACAATTGAAGTTTGCGATTCCCCAAAATTTTTAGTAGAATAATAATAATATTTCTCGTACATTTCGGAAAACTAATTTACAACCTGTATCTGGTGTACCTCTCTGAATATATTTTCAAACAATTGCCTGTAGTTTTGCACACCTTTCACCCACCATTTCATTCCGTCCAACTATTCCGCTCTTGCTCCGAAGTCTTGATCAATACTTAGTAGGTTGAAACCTGGGTCTCGTGTGTTGCAATAATTGCGGTGAGCAGATTGTTTTCTTTTCCTATTTTGTGCCAATTCCACCTCCTCCCTCTCCCTCCTTCCCTATCTCCGCTCCCCTCTAGTCTCTCCCCTCCCTTTCCTCTCCCCAACCATTCCTCTCACCCCTCCTCCGCCTCTCGTTCACCCCTTCCCCTGGCCCCCTTCCCTTTCTCTCGCACCCCTCAACCCCTATTCCAGCTGTCATTACTTCTATATCTTCCGATGAAGACGGAGCTGAATTCCGTCAAAATTATTAAGAAATAACGTGTGACTGTTCTTTTTATGTGTTCTTATATTGTTTGTTGCTGTCCAAGTGTTTTATTCAACACTTTCGTGTTACGTCGACGAAATCATATATATATATATATATATATATATATATATATATATATATATATATATACTACCTTGATCAAAAAGTTCCCGGAATAACCACCGTGTGGCGCTCCCATCGTTCCGATTTGAGTTCTGTTTTTTTTGTTAAATTGGTACATCTGTTGTTGATATTCCCTTTAAATCTTAGTGTCATAACTTGACATTTGCAAAAGTTACGTAGCCAAGAGTACATCTATCTCTGTGTGTGTTGGCGATTTTTTACAATTGCAGAAATGGATTTAAATTTGCAACAACGAACTTGTATTAAATTTTGCGTAAAAAACGGATTTAGTGGCGCACGGACGTTGGAAATGTTGGAAAAGTGTTTCGGCAACGATTCTCTAAAAAAAACGGTCGTTTACCAGTGGCACGAGCGGTTCAGAAGTGGTCGTGAGTCAATCGAAGATGATGGACGCAGTGGCAGACCATCGACATCGAAAGTCGGTGAAAAAATTGATAAAGTAAAAGAAATGTTGGTCAATAACCGCAAATTAACCATCAGAGAAATAGCGGAGGACTTGAACATTGCCTATGGATCCGCCCAAGACATTGTGGTTAATGATTTGGGTTTCCGTCGTGTGGCAGCAAAGTTGGTGCCAAAAGACCTCAATTTCATGCAAAAAAGAGACCGTGTTGACGTCGCAAAAGACATGATTTGCGAGGCTGAATCCGATCCCACATTCATCAAAAGGATCATTACTGGAGACGAGACGTGGGTTTATGAGTACGACACGCAATCCAGACATCAGGCAAGTGAATGGCGTTCACCAAATGAGCCGAGACCAAAAAAACCACGTCGTTTTCAGTCAAAAAAGAAGGCAATGCTGACGGTTTTCATGGATTACAACGGTGTAGTGCATCATGAATTTTTGCCAGACAGTAAACAAAGAGTATTATTTGGGCGTTATGAGACGTTTGCGTGAAGCAATTCGCCGAAAGAGACCAGAAATGTGGGCAGAAAACTCGTGGATTTTGCACCATGATAACGCACCGTCGCACAGTGCTATCATTATTCGTAATTTTTTGACGAAAAATGCAACAAATACCATCCAACAGCCACCGAATTCACCTGATTTGGCTCCCTGTGACTTCTTTCTGTTCAATCGAGTTAAAAAACCATTACGGGGAACGCGTTTTAGCAGCCGAGAGGAAGTAATGGAAAAATCGCAGGAAGCACTGATGGACATACCGAAAACCGACCGTAACTTTTGCAAATGTCAAGTTATGACACTAAGATTTAAAGGGAATATCAACAACAGATGTACCAATTAACAAAAAAAACAGAACTCAAATAGGAACGATGGGAGCGCCACACGGTGGTTATTCCGGGAACTTTTTGATCAAGGTAGTATATGCTTTCGTAGACGTAACACGGAAGTGCCGAATAGTACAATACACAGTAACACACAATATAGAAACACAAAAAAAGAGAAGAACACTCACACGTTATTTCTTGATATTTCGACGGAAACAATCCGTCTTCCTCTGAAGATATAGATCACTTCTATATCTTCAGAGGAAGACGGATTGTTTCCGTCGAAATATCAAGAAATAACGTGTGAGTGTTCTTCTCTTTTTTTGTGTTTCTATATTGTGTGTTACTGTGTATTGTACTATATATATATATATATGTATATATATATATACATACATCTGTGCACATACACATACGATCAGAGGCTGAAAAAATACTGCTATCAGTAAAATCATGAATATTGGTAGGTCACGTTGCCTGAAAATTGAAGAACACTACCGGAGATATGTGGAAAAATGTGAATGAACGAGTACGAGAACGAGTAAGAGTACCAACATTTTAACATCTAAGAAATATTCACATTTTAAACACCTCGGATACCGTGCGGATTTCATTGTGTTGTTCAAAGGAAACTTATTAAAATTGGAAAATATTTCAGCTTCCTTTAATTGAAGTGATAAAATAAATGAATGTGACTGTTCATTTTCTTATACAAGTAGCACGGATGGAGGGCCAGGGAGCCACCAATGGAGAGAATTGCGGTCTTAAGGCAAGCGTGGCGAATTGAAAATTGAAAGGATTGAGGCGCGAGGTAAGGCTTAAGATGCCCAATACCGCCATCAAGTGATCCCATAGTTTCGTCGCTCACCAAATCTATAAATCACTGAATAACTGGAAGATGTCAATTAATCGAGGAGAGCAGTGCGTGTTTCTAAGCGCAAGATGTGGAAATTCTGATGGCAAGATGGAGAATTCATCCGAAACGAGGCAGTTCAATTAATTAATCCAATTTTGAGGGAGGAAATATGGAAAGAGAGAGGTGGGGAGTGGGAGGAGGAAGGGGCGAGATTTTTAATTTTCCCGATAGCAGAGCCATCTCGGGGGGGGGGGGGGGTAAGCCGATTGAGGCGAAGACGTTAAGACGTGAGGAGTCGAAATGAGGAAAAGGAGAAAAGCCCTCGATAAGGAGGCGGAGTGTGGAGAGCACAGGCGTATTCGAGAACGGGGGGCGTGTTAGATGCCCTCCTCACCCCCCCCCTTTCCATCTTCTTAATTCGTGCGCTCTTACCCCGTCGGCGTACCCACCCTCCCGACAGCAACACAGAACTAGCGAAAGGAAACTTGCGGGCGTGCGTAGAACGACGGGGGGCGAAGAGATAAGGGGTGGCAGGCGAAGGTCGGCGTGATTTGCACCGCTCGGGGCGATTCGGAAGGAAGGGATGGGGGTTGGGGGGGGGGTTTGTTTGCATTTGCCTATTCTTTTGGATAGGCGCCCCTGAAGATGAACCTTCCCTTCTCGACGGACGGCGAACCGCGCTTCAGGCACACTCCAAGCAGACATCAAGTTACACACTTGCACTTCCGTACTTAACCTTCACGCGCTACTCCCTTCTGGAGGACGCACTATCAAGAAACCCTGGCTTTAGATTACGAAAGGGAACTTACTCCCTTGTCCCAGTTCACTCGACAATGCTTTATCTTTCTCCCTTGCGCATTAACCTTTTTCGGCTCCACCGGGATGCTATCACGTTCTTGGGAATTCTAATACTCCTCATTCGGGATCTCTTCCACCATAAAAAGAGACGTTTCAGGCGTGATATGGTGGAATATCATGATTAATTAAAAATAGCAATTTTCCACCTGATGATGATGTAGTAACATTGAAACTGGTCGCATTAAATTTTATTTTTGTGGAAAATTGCTATTTTTAATTAACTCTTCCACCATATTCACCCGTGACTTCCTCGGTCTATTCCTTCCTATCGCTCTTTTATCGCACACTCCTCAAGGAAGCCACCGCACAATGAGTCGACATTAATGCTTGGTCCCAAATTTGACCAGCGTACCCTAATTTAATATTACCAAAACCTTGTTGCTCTCATACCTTTTATCGGTGCTGTTCTATATCCTTAGAATTCTGCAAGGAAGTTCCACTCATCCATATCCGGGATTCGAACGTAAGACTCATAAGCTTATGTATCATCCGTAACTGCACAAAATCCATTCCCTCGTGATGAATTTCGGCGGGGGGTACGTAGAATGTGATTTAAATGTCGTATTTACATATATGCTATTATAACTTAGTTTCGTTTATGCATTCATGGTTTGCGTAAAAAGTAACGGGAAAATATTCGGAAAAATAGCTCGCTGGTTACTGTTTTAATGCCTCAAAATCCTTGAAAGTACATCCATTCTGAGCGTCGACTCGCTTTTGCCAGAGCGGCTTTTCAACTTGACTCCAAGGCTCCCTGGTAGGCGGAAGGTCCTTATGGGTGCGTGTGCAAGCTACTCTGACGGCACTTAGTGCCATCCCATGGTGGTGTCTTTGAGGGAGGATTTCACTTTTATAGGGAATAGGAAAGAGTCTGACGGTGCCAAGTCGGGACTGTAATGGGGTTGGGGAATCGTCGCAATGTCGTTACAGACGGTTTTCGCAGGCAGACACTCGAATCTGCTTTTGGTCGTCCATCCAAAAACCTTCGGGGTTTAGCGCAGATCTTTTCCATCGCCATATTATCAGTGACATGATGTTGTGTACACTGTCATCTTATCAATGCCAATATACGATCTGCAATAGTGCTGTGGTAGAGTGGAAGACATTGGGCGACTGAGGAATGGGTAGGAAAATAGCGGAATGAAGGGAGATAGAATGTACGCAGTGTTAAAGAACAGTTTATTGCAGTGTAGAGTAATCGTATTTGTCCTGTTTGTCGAGGCTAATTGATGTAGGCAATTAGCATTATGTAACCATTAAAAACCTACCATAAACGGTGGACCTCAAAAATAGCGATAAATAGTGTTAGGTGCCGAGACTGCATCGATATATGATCGTGTAGTTTCTACGGCGGCGTGCCACGGTAATCAAATCGAAGATTGAGCAGCCTGCGTCAGCAAAATTCCGCCTGGTCTTCTACTCAAGGAAGCACTCCGACGAAACACCATCCCATTGTCTTCCACCGGCCTCCTCCAGGGCGCCTCTATCCTCTTCAAAACCCCTCCCCCGGCGCCATCGGCGTAATAAACTGCATATGGCCCTCATCCCTCTTCCGTCCCCTCTCCTCCCCCCATTCATCCCCCCCAGCCTCCTTTCATCCCCAGGACCATCCTCCGGCACTCTTTTGAGCATACGATCTCGCAGATGCGGAACAAAACCGGCCTCACTCATCGCCAGCGCATCCATTTCGTCCCTCCTCCCCTCCCCTCCACCAACTCCCCCCCTCCCCCTTCTACTCTCGTCTGCTCTCACCGCGCAACCATTTCGACTCCCTCGGCAGGATAAAGGCCACGCCACCCCCCATCCTCTTTCCCCCCCCCAACCTCACCCCCCTCACCCCAACATTCCATCCCTTTGCCCACACCAATCCCACTGAAATCCACACCCCGCTCCACGGACCCACCCCCCCATGCCCACCTGGATCCCGTAATCCCCAACAAATGGGGTCTTTTCGGACAGAAAAATAGATCGATTCACGCGGACAGAAAAATCGAATCGTCGGAATCGATCCTACGAGGAAAATGGAAGTGATGATTTGGAGGAACGCGGGCTTAAGGGGCCCTGGAGGCATGCTTAAATCGGATGTTGGATGAGAAAAGACGAATTGTCAGGGCATGGTCGGTTAGGGCGCAACGCCCACTCGAGTGGGTCCCCGAGGGCAAAGCTTTAGCTTATGAGCGAACCACCCATTGCCCTGTTGGATTGCATTACTGCCAGCCGAGGGAGTAATCGCAGTTAAAGGATGGAGTCAAGCGTGCAAATTAATGGGTTGGGAAGCAGACGTTTAATTTTTCCCAGGGAAAAAAGAAAGGTTTCCTGAAGGAGCGAGACTCAAATCATTGAATAAAAAATAGGTTCCGAAATGCATACTTGAATCGAAAGCCCTAAGCATAAAATTAAACGTTTGGAATTTTCATCACACATGGGCTCGAGTTGGGGATCGAAAGGTGCGGTGGCTATCGTACTGGCTTTCCACCCAGGGTTCGAATCCCGGCGGAGTTGAATATTTTTCAGTGGAATCTCGATCCCTACTTGAGGTGCTTTGTGGAGAGCACTTTGAGTGAGTACGCCGTCCGTCGGATGGGACGTTACGCTGCGGACCCCTTGGCACCTTTCGTAAAGAGTAGGCTAATGCCGACGCCGGGTTTCTCTCCACCCTTCATCCTTTCCGGTCCATCCCCTATGGCGCAAATGACCTCAGCTGTCGGTCGCCTCCCCTAATCACTACTACTATGGGCTCTAGTCTGGCAGTATTTTACTATTTTACATAAAGTGAAAAAGAAACATCAGCTAATATGATCTCGTAGATACACCAAGCTAATCCTGTTTCTATTAAATTGCACAGTTTTTCCTTGTAGAATTCCCGCTGTACGTTAATAAATTCCATCCAACTGGTTTTCTTCCGAGTCTTTCGTACAGTGGCATTGCCTTTTTGTGACTTGTTCTTCCCAGGGCGTGGAGACCTCTCAATTTATTGTTCGGTCACCATTTGATACATTTACACCTACGTAGTACCCCGCAAGCCGTCGCAAGGATGTGTGGCAGGGGGTGGTTACTCACCAGCCACTGTACATATATTCCCCCAACTTCCTAATGCACCTGGAACCCCGCGATCCACCAAAAAACACGTGGAATGGGGGCGACTGAGCACCAATCTGCATGTTTGGTGCCTACATATATTGCGAACATGCCTACATATATCGCGAGTATTACGTGGCTAGCCTATTTCATTTTGAAAAAAAATGCCATTTACTATACTCTGGTTTACGTATAATATATGCTATGATAAACAAATGCCGATTCTTCTACGACATGGAAAGGCTAGGTAAAGTGTGATTTAATAGACTCATCTTCTACATTTATTTTTATGCCTAATAACAATAATTATATATATATATATATATATATATATGTCTGCCCCTGCGTAATTATCTTACCTAGATATGCTATTCAGGCTAAAATAAATACTCTTATTCCGAATATTTAGTAATTTTTATTTATAGTAGGTAGAATTTAGGTATTGCTATTTGAAAAGCAAACAATTAAAAAATATGATATTGTTAAAATTGAAAGCAATTATACGCGGATATAAATGTTGGATAGATTTCATTTTTTCATAGTAATTTCTTCCCCTCGAGCACAATTCGAGACTTGTTCGACAACTTGAACTTCCTGGGGTGCAACTATTCACCAAAAACCAATTACTCTCAATGTTTGGTGACCTCCACTGCAAGGTCTTGCAGGATAACACATACAGAGTCCGTACAATAAGTATCGTGACTGGTTCGCTGTAGCCTCAACGGAGCGGCGGATGGGGGTTCGACCGGTCTGCTCGATAGAGGGGTCCCCCACCACTCAGGCGCACTTTAGTTTAGTCGCCTCCGGGCATTCGTTGACACAGGAGTTGGATTTTTGTGACGTGTGATTGTTTGTGGTGTCGTCGCGCCAGCATGGAGCGCACCGTCGAGCAACGCTACGCTGTGAATTTTTGCGTTAAATTCCGGAAATCCGCGTCGGAGATCCTTGAAATCATTAAACAGGCTTATGGAGATGATGCCTTAAGGGACTTTGCTCCCAGAGCAATAAAAATTGTTTATTGTTTATTAATTAAGCCGCACAAGAGTTTTTGAGTGGCACAAAATGTTTAAGGAAGGCCGGGAGCTCCGCGTCGGACGCCGGACGACCGCTCGAACCGATGCTCAGATGACCTAAGTGAAATAAGTTTTGGACTCTGACAGGCGTTTAACCATCGCCCTTATCAGTGAGTAGATCGGCCTTTCAGTCGGAACCGTCCAAACCATTGTAACAGAGGATCTTGCGATGAGGAAAGTGTGCGCGAAGCTGGTGCCGAAAGTCTTGAGCGAGATAGAAAAACTGTCGCGGGTGGAAGTTACGCAAGAAATTTTGGACTGTGTCCTGGAAAATAAAGATTTCCTCGACAGTTTTATTACCTCAAAGGATAGTTCAAAAGGAGCTCAAAGGATATCGGTTCGACTCCATCGAGGCGGTTCAAACGGTGTCGATAAAGACTCTCAACAGTATTTCGGAAACCGACTTCCAGCGGGCTTTTGACGAGTGCACCACTCTGCTTACCCTCGTCCAAAACACTTCCAAAACACTCTTTTACCTTTTCAAGTCCGACGCCCCCTACGTCAATGACCACCGTAGCTTCCATACACTTAAAGGTGGCGGTTATGGCATCGCAGTACGTAACTGAAGTCCTTCCAACTGGGGATAGTGACAATACCTAATTTTTTAGAGGCAAAACTTAGTTACATTACAACTCACTTGCTCAAGTACGTGAATATGCATGCAAGTGACGTGATTTCAATCCGTGTACGGGCACGGATTGAAATCACGGATATATACAGGGTTCGTCCGGAAAATAAGTGTACTGAGCTCAGGAAAAAAAATTTATTACACTTTTACATATCTTAAGCTAATATTCCTCAAAATAGGACCCTTGTGAGTCGATACACTTGTTCCAGCGGCGTTCCCATTCCTGGAACGCTCCCGCGAAGGCATCATCGGGAACCTCTCGAAGACTCGTCGTCGACCTCTTCTCTGCCCTCCACGAACATCTTGTGCCACCGAAAGATCATGTTTCTGGACATGGCTGACTCCCCGTAAGCCTTGTTAATCATACCGACAGTTTCGGTAGACGATTTCCCAAGCTTCACCGCAAATTTGATGGAATAACGCTGCTCTAAAAACTTCGCCATCGGGTTCCGTGACGTGGGTCGAAGCGTGGAGGTTCGCGTTAACAGAGCTCCTCACTACACCACAGCTCAGAGCCGACTGCCTTTTTCAGCGTCGCTTGCCAACAAACCCCCCTCCAATCGCAGCCCGTCAGAGCGGTGCTGGGCGCGCCTGGAGCGGCGCGCCCAGCCCAGGAGTCAGTACACTTATTTTCCGGACGAACCCTGTATAATTATTCTGATTATAAAGTATCCAACACTCACACAAGAATTTATATTTACCGAAACGATAACTAGAGCCATGGGGCATGAGTGGGCATTTTAAAATTTGAACTATTTGGAATAAAATATAATTGGAGACAGATTCTGTGGGAAATTAATAGCAGAGAGAGCCCTCAACCCCAGCTAGGACCTGAGGGAAGGGCGAGAGTCCCTCGTCCTCCCTACATACACCTTCACCCGCCGCGTCCCACTGTGAATCCCCTTACAAAACCGACGAAACTTTCCACTTCCTTCCAGAATAAAAGCCCCCCTGCACACACACACGCCGCCCCGCGGGCCTTATCAAGAACACCCTGCAACCGCCTTCTCCTCTCCACACTTGACACCACTCGCTAAATTTCCCTTTCCATGGCACGCAGCCTCGGCTCTTACGCCCCCTCGCAAAACTAGCCCTCCGGAACACACACAGCTCCGCCCCCAACCCCCCCCCCCTACAGCCCCACGTCCAAATCCCCCCCCCACTCCCCCCACTCTCCCATCCTCACTCTCTCCGCCACTGTGGGCCACACAACCCGCGCCGCAGTCCTCCTGCCTGCCCGACGGAGGCAGGGCTCAACTTTGCCCTATTCCACCCTCCACCCCCGCTGCCAGGGGGGGGGGAATGGCTCGGCCCTTGAAGGTCGTGAGTAATAAGTAAATTTACTCCATTCGCCGAATTCGATTTTCTCACCATTTTACATTTCTTGAAGGGCCACGAACTTGCACTTTTCTCCATTTCCGTTGACTAAGTTATCGCTTGTATCTGATCGCCATTTTTTGGCATCTCCTTTGAAAATCAGGGTAGTTTGGGAGAAAATAATAGAACCAATTAATTACGACTCCCGAAGAGTGGTTTATAAAGCAGAGCATTGATACATGTGGAAAAATTAATAAAATGCCTGGAATACAACTCTCGGAAGTGTAGTGAAACGTTGCAATTAAAAATACCGTAACTTCCAGCATGTTGAATCATGTATCGATTCATATCAAAACTGTTTCGCGATCACGCAACGCTAAGAATAGATTCAATATTTTATGATTCGCTCATCAATTTCTGGAAAAAAGTTATGATGATCGATTTAATAAGTCGATATTCATTGCTCAAATTTAAAATGTAAATTGGCATTACCCAACGAGAACCTCTGATATTCCAGGGGCGATATTTTTTCCTGTCCACCTTTCTTCGCTGAAAATACACATGAGATAAAATTCAAATCGATCGCAATCTTAATGAATATATAAATAGTTGAGCAGTAGGAAGGCAGACCGATGTGCAAAAACCACATTGGGGAAAATGATTCATTAGCCTTGGAAAGACCGATGCAAGAAGAATAAATTGCTCCATCATCGTAGAAACAAACATTCTCTCCTACAACAACTACTTTAGAAAGTGATTGAGAAGACGTTTTTTATGAATTTAATACCGATGTAACGGGCAATGGAATACACAATTCAGTGCTATAACCCGCTTGGGTTCTGGAACTATTTCAGGATACACACCTCCACGCAAATGATGCTTTGATTTTGTAGCTGAAGTCTTCTTATGCTATGGATGTATTTTACTCTGCTATTCCGTGAATAATTCCAGTACTTAACGATTAGCAAACGAGTATATTACCGCGGTTGTACCAAAGTAAACCACCGGCACGATATCAGCACTCGAAAATTTATCGCTGCAAATTTTACTTTTTATGGAATGGTCTGATAAATTCTCAGAAACCTATGAATATCAGGGTGAAGTAAAATGTATCAATTTAAAATATTATCTGTCGTAATAAGTAAATATACCCTTGAAAAATGATTGTAAAATCAATTTTGAATTCATATTTGAACAACAAACAATGTATACAATAATTTATCTGAGAAAAGACGATCGAGGAGAAATATTTGGCAGTTGAAACTTCCAATTAATCTTCTTCCGCATGCAACTACAAACCCTACGCCAAGTTCCACCAATCATCTCGAATGGTCTTGAGTTCTCTGTAGTGGTTCACTTTCCGATAAAACGCAATGAGCCTTCACATTCTATTGAACTAGATGCTACGCTTTTGAAATATGGGGTAGGAGGCAAGCGGGGGGATTTGTTAATTTGCCGTCTAGGAATCAGGAAACCCTCCATGTCCACACGTAAATCAAATTCGGCAGTTTCCTTATAAAGACATGCATTAAGGCTTTGGGAAACGTGCGGCTCTCAGGAAATGGCCTCGGTCCTCCCTTCTCCGGTCCACGTGGACACGAAAACATGATGGAACGATCAGGAGTTGCGCGCAAAGCGAAGGCGGTTGGTGTATGGTTCCCGACGTGCTCCATCTTACCTCGTGACTTAACCTCCAACACGAGGGCTAAAACGGAACGTGTAAGGACCCGACACACTGTGCGTATTATTGCCCTTTGACTCCATCTCATCCTCGAATCCTTGTGTCCGAGGCGAGGGTTGCCATTGGAGCAAGTGAAATGCATTCTTCAGGAGACGGCCACGAGGTTTAACAGCTGGGAGACTTCCCTCACGCATTCCGTCCCGCCGTGCTTCTTCCCTGTGCTTGAGCATAAAACTGCGTTTTCTCTCTCTCTACATTAAGCGTAGTCATCACGTTTCTCAGACTTTCCAAAGAGTCTTTTTCAGAAATACGCACGCATATTTAAATGCATCGATAAATAGATGAGTGAGTTGATTCATCGTCTTCCTTGTTTCAGATTATGTGGGCGTTCCGACATTTCTATGAAGCAATCTTTATCAAATCTTCCTCCCTTAATCTGCCCATAATGATTACCCAACAGCCAGTTAAATTAAGTATTCCTCGTAAGTATGGGATGTCTTTGGATTCGATATTTCACCCCATACGCTCATTTAAACCGAATTACGTTATTTCAAAGTTTTTCTATGCGGTGTACGTATGTTTACGGTTAGAAATAAAGCAGAGAAATAAAAACCTTCTAATTATAGCCGTCGACACCTGTGGGAGGGGCCATTGGTTAAAGGGGAAGGGCTTAATGGTCGACTCTTGGTCGAGCTTGGGTGAATCTGAGCCTTAACACCCAGAAATACGAGAAAATGCACACGCAAAAATTACGCTCGTGACACACAGCACAGTTTCGAGAAATAAAGAGAACGCAAGAGAAAATGATGAGAGATGACGTTGCATTTCAGAGTGTGTGGGAACCCGTAAGTGACATATTTACACGATTAAACGTGAAGCTTGGTTTGTCTCATTTAAGGGGAGCGAAGGTTATCTCTTCATTTGTAATCCCCACACCCAAATAATAATAATGATAAAGATAATAGTACTCACGATAATGACGCGGCGCCATAAGGGAGAGGACGATCATTGCTCCACACAGCGCGCAGCACCTGAACGATGCTCATTTGTCAGACGTCTCCGTAAATCCCTAGCGACTCGGAGCCTTCGCGGCAGGATTCCCTCCAACACCCTCCCACACCCACGGGGTGTTCGATTCCGCCCCCCCCCCTTTGTCTTTCTCTCCCCTGCAGTGGTCGGTCGCCTCTCCCGTCCTTAAATCCCCAGCTGTAAACCAACCCCTCCTTCCCCTCACGACAACACCCCGTCCAACCGCTCTCGCCTCCCGTCCTCTCTTTGTTCAACGTCGCGCGCACTCAATCAGTGTCCCTCTTGTACGAGTGCGGGGGTCAGCAACCCCTCCCCCCCCTCTTCACCACCCCCCTGCCCGCAATCCCTACTCCATTCAGCACTAAGAATGCGAGATGAGTCGTTTGGAATAAAAGATTCGAGAAGTGGGTGGGGGGGGGGCGGCCATCGAGAAAAACAAACATTCCCGCGTTATACTTACTTAAGCGGTTGTTTTCGCTTCATCTGCCACGCAAAATCAACAACAGTTGCTGCCAACCCCAAAAAGAATCATCGGCCTCAATGATGAAAAGTTCCAACCACAGGAAATGTAATGGGCGCAGGCGGTGCTCGTGCGATCTGTGTTCACGTGTGATACGAGCGTAAGCAAATGCTCAGTGCTCAGGGCAAAAGAACTGAGCCTAGATGTTCAATCCTGGCCTCTGCTCGAATTCTTCCCTCCAGCACACCAACGGAACGTAGTCGCAGCAGTAATTAGGATATGAATTCAGTTCGGAACTTTTGATTAAATCGCATCCCAAAGGTGGACCCCCAGCAACCGCCACCGTTTGCCGCCGAATAGAGTAACCTCCGGCTCGTGGAATCATTCGAATGAAAAGGTATTTAATTATCTCACAGTGGAAATGTTTGGTAACCTAAAGGCATACTATATGCTCTTCTGCGATTCCAGAAGGAAGGACAAAAGTAAACGTAGAGGGCCAATCAAAAAGACGAATGGGCGAATAATTTAAGTAAACTCGAAACTGGTGGGGAGGAGAAGAAATGAAGAGGAAACTGGGTACCTCAAAGGAATGCATCTGGAGGAAGCGGCCCTCTTATTTGTGCCATTATATCGCCAAAAAGAATTAATTTAAACTTTGTTAAGTTGTTTATTCCGGAATAAATATTTACTGGATGCATGGAATCGTGAGATTCGATTTTGAAGATTTCTTTCCTCTACTGACGAAATTCTAACCTTCGCTTTCAAAATGAGAGGTTCCAAAATGTCCTTTGGAATGAGTGACGCGGGAATTCAGAGAAGGGAGTCTCTTGTCGCCCCTTTCCACTAACCAATTGCCTTCGGAGGCGTATTTTGAGACACGCAAATGAGGGGCGAAAGGCAGTTCTTACGTTTGATGACATAATACCTATTTATCAAGTATGGGTGGTTCTTCAAAATTTCATTTTATTCGAGTAAAATTGGCATCACTTTGTAGAAAATGAGGAGTTGGTTTACGCAACAACTATTTAATACTTTTGAGTGTAGAGTCTTCGGGAATTATTAACTGGTTAAATGGCAGGTATCCACCATTGACATTAGCATTAATCATCTCATGTTGAAAAATGGCGCACCATGTTCAACATGAGATGATTTCAAAAGTTTATGTTCTGATTAAATGTACTGGAGGATTGAATTTGGCTCGGAACCCGTTTTATTCAACATACCCTTTGGTCTATAATTGAGGGAAGAGATCGCCTCAATATGAGACCTTCTGAGGTCGAGTTTAGGTTACGGTGTCTCCAAAGGCACGCACCCTCGCCAAATAATTGCAATTGGCAGAGGACGGGAGATGTTTCTGTCCAGTATCGTTGGAATCATCCGTCTCTCAAGTGAATGACGGAGTCACTGGGGCGAGGACAAACTAGAAGAGTCTTATACATGGAACTACGCAAGCCACCGCCATTACGGTACGTGAGGAGTAATAACTCCTCACTCGGTGTCACATCTCGGAGCAAGTCTCTCCACTTCCCCATGACAAGGTCCCAGAATGACAGCTGTTTACGTTCTTTTGATTGTTTTTTAATGATTATTTTAATATCAATAATGAGTGTAGTAAAATTATCATGTGATGAAACTCGCTATGTACGACTTCTAACATGGAGCAGAGCTCTCATAGGCAAAGTCATGACCTACACCTCTTTGCCGCAAAGGACATTCAGTGGAAATTTGTCGAGCGTTCAACGAATCAGTGGCGGGGAAGTGGGATTCAATTGCGCGGCGAGGGACCACATACAGGTCGTCGAGAAAGGAACATCTTCGGAATTTTTTTTCTGCAATAAGTCGTATTTATTCTTTTGTAACTTTAACTTTAGAATGGTTATGTAATACACCTTAAACTGGTCATATAATAAACCTATTTAATATTTTTCGAGTATCAGTTTCACAAGGTACCACGAACTGGGCGTGAAACAGTTTCCCATTCGACTAAACAAAAAAAATTGACTTCTTACCAGTAAAAAAGAATATTGTAGGTGGGGTCCCGAAGGTTATGATGGCTCAGGTACTTCTAGTGGATTTATGTTATTTTATGTTCTAAATGTTTTGTTTAAATATCTATTTTAGTTCTCTCTCTCTCTCTCAAGTGGGAATCTTCCGATGGATTCCGATGAATTTGATGTTCTACATCGCACTCGGTACTGAGTATCTGCTCTCATTTACCCATAACTTCTGCCCTTTCTCATCCCAGCTCAAGCATTCAAATCCTCCTTATTCTCCCTCCATCCCTTCAATGTTTCCCTCAATGGATCGCCTTGGATAGTCATCCCGGCGTAATATGTGCTCCAAGCAACATTTGCTTCTCTTTTTTGATTACTCTCGACAGTTTACTATCCCAAACACTTCCTCATTCATTAGTCCACCATTGCACTGTGCTTTCAGCATTCTTCTAATATTGATTTTTCCTCTGAATATTTGGAAATTGTGCTGGAAATCAATAAAAGCGCCAAAAATAAATTTTTTTTCTTTTATTTTATTTTTAAAAATTTGTTTACAACTTATGATAGAAAAGGACTCTCTGCGGTCTTCCATCCATTGATTTTCGAAACGAAACACTATTGCCTTTCCCTTTCTCTTCGTTTGAAGTACACACGAGCGCATAACGCATTATTTAGCTTCACCTACTCTTAAATGAACTAAAAAGCGAGCAAAATTCATCTGCAATTACATAATACCCTGCCGCGGGAGCGTGTGACGGGAGGTGCTGGGTCAACACCCTTAAATTAGAATATAACCACATACAAAACCAAATCATATTACCTCTACAAAAATATTAATTTGTTCATGCACTCGGGCAACAGTAATCACAGGAAAGAAAGTACTTACAAGCATCAATATTTAATAACAGAATACGCGCATTCAAATCATGCTGTAGGACTGTCAAAGAGATGGGGATATTAAATAAAAGGAATAATATGCAGGAAGAAATATACAGGATATCGACAAACACGTATGTATACTTACAATTCTAGTCATCTCCTACGCGATTATTGTCGTGTGCATTTTTATCTCTAATGATACAAGGGAAAAACGAAATTTTAAATCTATCCGTTCTACAATAAATCTCCCTAATTTTACGTGTGTATGTTAGTTACTAATCCATGCATTTGCATGTAGGTGCTTTCCTTTTGAACGGTGGTGTCCTAACCACCACACCGCCACACACCCGCGCGGGGTTCTGTGCGGATGCAATGTCTAGGTGTAGAAAAGTATCGGCTGAAATATGCTCAAAAAGCGAGCAAGCACCATTATGTACGGAAAAGTTCCGAAAATATACGGGAGTATTTTTAAGGCAATTTTTTAAGCCAAACAACGGGTGAACATCGTGAGAGTTTCCAAAGAAAAATATGCGATGCTTCTACTCTCTGGAAGCGGAAGCAAGCAAGAGTGATGAGTGATTATCTCATGTCGAACAATTTAAGAATCCACGATGAAAGACCCGCCGCGCGTATTTGGAGCCGAGTTTTAGACACGGAGGACACATGCTGCCAAAATGCCAGGCTCACTCGACATGAGAATTTGATGAAAATATCAGTAAACGATTAGTATTAGATGATCAAATTTAAATGCCCTTTCACACAAATCGAAAAATCCCGACAGCGCACTCGGGATGATGCCAAATATCGACGTAGAAGAAGTATCCAAATTTCGATGCGCACAAAAGATTTTTCGATGTTTAACATTTTCAGTTAATTTCTCTGACCATATAATTTCACAAAGCATTTAGAAACACAATTTAAAGTTAAATATTAGTTCCACCTTTATTAAATATTGGTAATGACAAACGAGCAGTTGCATACGCAGGCAGCCGAAATGGTCCCCGTCCTTAATGCCCGCTCCACTATGAACATTCGGATTTTCGGCTTCTTTCAATTATCCAGTGGGAAAGGGAAGTTTGTTGATGAAATTGTTCTGCCAACAAATCATTGTAAAAGAATATCGTATGCCTCAAATTCGATTGTGGCGATTAATTTTATGCAAGGATCATTACTAAATTCAACCTTTTGTGAAACAGTTTATTTAATAAATATAAATATTCGGAAAAAGGGATGGAAATCATCCAAGGATCAATTACCCGCGCATTTACCCCTTTTGGCCAAATCATCGGTCCATTGGTGTCGCGCGATATCGAAAACAAATTCATTAGATATTTTGAATCAATTGAATCTGTCAACGGTTCTTCATGAATCTTCAACGTTATTCATTAAGTTTCATACACAACACCTGCTGCATCCATTTACGTCTAATCAATACTCCATAAGTCACCAAATGGGCGTGTGGCGGCGGGTATTAGGTCACCACCTGTAAAATAGGATAAACCCACATGCAAAACCAACAAATTTGTTCAAACCTATAGATCCACAGAGCCGTATATGTTCATGCAAACAACTTTCAAACTTACACGCATGCAAATACATGTACTATCAACGAATATATGCCTGCAAATGGAATAAAAATCTTTCCTATAACGAGCAAGCTAGAATTTGAAAAGTAAGAAGGTGAAATTCCACTACCCCATGGACGTGCAGCGGTCTCCTCCCCAGGGCAAGGACACAGGTAGGGAATGTGACCTAACGCTGCAGGTAGCGGGAGGGTCCCCCCCGCGGAGAGAGACGAGGGTTGGAAGGGGAAAATAAATAAAAAACAAAGGAGGGTAATCAACACTGTAACGAGCACTACATTATTTAATGGCATTCTAATGCGACCATGCGGAAAGAAAGGGTTTTGACAACAAAACATATTTGGGTTAGAATTAATTATTCCCTAGACGCTGAGGGTGGCAAGTGGAATTTCTGCTATCTATAACCCTGCAGTTGCTATCCAGTATTATTATTTGTATTGTCCGTGGGAAGAAGGAGTCCTTGAGTCTGCTAGTTCTGGCATCAAATTCCCCGAATTTTATGTTCATGATCGAAGTGACCAATATATGTCGGAGTGCGAATAGTTTGCGATACCTCGGATCTGAATTTATTCACCCTAGTTTTGTAAAGTTTTTCTTCTAATGATTTCGGACCCAACTCCAGAAGCAGATTTTCGTTTTATCATAGCAGATTTAAAAAAACGGAAATATGAAGCCAATAGTTGGGCGCTTACCATCAAATTATCAGTTTCATTTTAATTTAATTTGAATTTTGAATGAGTACATTTTTAACTACCGATTAATATTAAGTTTTTCTTGCCTTTTATTTATCAAACTAGTCCTTAGAAAAGGAGTGCAATAATTTTTTTAAGAGCGCCAAATCTACATACTGAGATTAAAGTAGAAGGTTTCATATTGAACTAAAAGTAAGCTACGTGCCGATGCCTTGAATGTTCTATTTTCATGATTTCATTTTTTCATAAAGTAACCTGCAAAAAAAGTGGTTCACATTAATTATTTAGCCTTTCACGGCCTTCGACCTCACTGCTGACGTCTGCTTCCTAACATCGAATCTTCCGAAAATATTTACCGAACTCGCAAGTCAAATTACACAAATATTTGAACTATCTTCCAGAATCTTTTGGAAAGTTAATGAAACAAACGGGAAAGCCAAGGACCTTGTTTTCATTCCTTTCCGAAATCATTTAGTCCGTATTGTAAGGTCTTTCGGTCACATTCGCGCGAATATTTCTTTTTACAGATCTATGAACACCTTAAAGAGTCTCCACTCCAAGAAGTATTCTTTCCTTAGGCCTGGAACTTATTTCGACGAAAACTTCTCCATCTCCGGGAAGTTAAAAGGATAAAACTTAACAAGTAGACGGGGAGCAATGTAATTAACTCACTGAAATAGCCCGAATTTGTTGCTTTAGGAGCGAGCAATAGTGGAGTAGCCAAGTGCAGGAGGGAGGGGAGCTTTCTCTCTCTTCACCCCTCGGACGGCATCCCGTTAAACTGACCGAATGCGCAGGCGCCTCGCGCATGCAAGTGCGACGTGTGTGTGTGTCGCTGGAACCAAGCGCGGGCCGCACTCAGAGCACCATGATGTGCTGTCGAGAGACACCCACGCCACCTCAAACGCGGGGGGTGATGGAACGCCGTATGGAGTTCACGGATAGAAGCGACGTTAAAATATACGAATGTAATTTCCCTAAAAGCATTTGTGCACTCAATTCAGAGATGTAGCACCATTCTCGTCTCCATGGAGAAAGAGAGAGAGAGGGGGTGGGAGAGAGAGAGAGGGACATGCAGCTTCCCTCTCATGCTCGAAATGAAATGAAAGAATGCAAATTCACATGCACAAGTTGCCGTGCTGGAGCAACCCTCTTTAGGAAGATGTAGAATATTTATGAATGTAAGCATGGGAGAAATTGGATTTAGAGACAAAGCACATATTGAATGAGGAGTACGATACCCAATGAAAGTCTCGAAGGAATGAGATTTGTAGGTAGTATTGACTTAGCCTCACACCCAGCCTAACTTGAATGGTTTGCGGGTGTGAGGGTTGATGTCACTTACTTCGGCATATCCGGAGACAACCCATTGGCTGAGGTTTAATTCGGGGGCCAAGGTCATCTCGGAAGACTAGCAATCTTTCCCTCTTCTCACGCAGTCACTGCCGGAGATGCTCGTCCGCTTCCGTCGCAATCACTCTCCCCGTCTTAGCACTGAAGGAGGCCTGGGAATAAACACAAAACAAAGCCACGAGTCAATTTCTTTCGAGGTTAGAGCCCACATGAGTGAACCAATGGAACACATATTTAAATAAGGCAATTAATCTACGGTTGCAATGAAAAAAACCCATTCCGCCCTATTATTCCAAGAGGTTACTCCCCGATTATGATTTTCTCTCAAAATACTTGTAGTGCAATAGTCTGTCGTCTGTAACTCCTCCATACATACACACGCATCTTTTAATATTATCTAGGCGGAAAAAGGGACTATTTAGTCTTTAGCTCGCCCCAATTAACACATTAAATTATTATTAATTATGAATTCTATGGTCTCGGGCTCAACTTTGTGGAGGTTCATGTTGTTTAAATGAATATACTTTGTAACTTCCACACAATTTTTATAAAAATAAAAAAAAAATTGTGTGGAAGTTACAAAGTATATTCATTTAAACATTATTAATTATATTATCTATGTATACTTTGCATTGAATTGCTCACACATAATTACTGATTTCATTTTATCCTAATAATGTTTCTCTTTATTTTTATTAATAAAATATGATGCTTGAATGAAAGTGATTAACTGCATGGATACATATAAATATTCAACAAGTCATATAGCACCACTGGCTGCGATCTTGTCAAACCATTCTTTGGTTAACAATTTAGTATTTTTATCAGAGGATATCGCGCACCACTTTTTTTCTAATTTTCTAAAATAAAATAAGAAAGACTCACATACGAGTGTGTACTCTAATTAAAAACGATAGAGACGAGAAACATTTTGGAAGTAAGGCCACTGATTACAATATTCTCAGACTGTACTTTGAATTATTTGAGTGAAAGCAATGCAATCCTAACAGACTGTTTTTCAAATTAGATAACGGAAAATGTCAAAATCATTAGCCAAATAGCTTCTGTCTATGCATCTAAATACGGAATTACGGACTATTGAACAATACAACTAAAAGATAGGCTCCGTTTTAATAACTTTTAATTTTGATGCGGCTGAACTTTGCGTATAATTTAATGCGTTAAATATCCCCAATAGCGAAAGTCATTTAAAGGGCAATAATTCTTTTAAGCTGACTGACTAATTCTATACGGGTCGTAAAAGGACTCCTAATAAAACCCAAGAGACGGCCGCCGCATTATCGGGAAAGGTTTGCTTTGATTAAATATCATCATCTCTCAATATACTGATGTTAGAGTTTCAGCTATCTATCCATCGCGTGGATTCAGATTCGATTGAAGAAAAAAACCTTTGTTTAGGAAAATGAAAGCAATGAGCATGATCGACTCACGAATTACCCGGTAATTCAAATTAGATCAAAATATTAAAGAATTTTAAAATTTTGGGAATACCTAGGTCGAGCATATTAACAAAAAACAGGAATAATAAACCTAAGAGAATTGGCTGAATTACAGTGGCTAGTCAAGTGAATCGCCATGACGAATATTTAAGTTCGATTTCCTTGAGTAGTTGGATCTCTTAGGGCACTATTTTATTAAATTTCAGTTTGGAAAAATAAAAATGTCAGCGCTGTTTACGAAAGCAGCTCACGCTGTGTGTGTCGGATGAAACCATGAATAGCAAACGGTGCAAAACGCCTGGCGATGGGAGATTTACGCCGGAATCGGACTTTCCCCAACCCTTCCTTTCATGGCCGGGAAATATTTAGACTGGAAGATGCTGCCTGCATGCCATTAAATTAGCGGGTAAGGGACGAAAAAAAATCACAATCTAACTCCACTCCAAGACGTTTCATTGACCTTCCCTCGAAGATGTTGCAATGATCTGTCAAGTTAGATAAAAATACTATTATATATTTTATCTTTATATAATTTTCTACGATTCAATATCCTAATTGCCGGATATTAAATGTTTGCAGAGTTCGATCGATCAAGGGTGAGAGCATCGGCACCTTTAGTCTGTGGTTCGAGCCTCGGGAGAGGAAAACCTTTATTTACACTTGTGACATGCTCTATTCCACCTTCCCCACCATTCCTGTGTTCGTATTTTACATGTGTTCCAATTCATTTTCCTTACATATTTTCCCATGTGAATGATTGCATATAGTTAAACATTTTATATATATATATATATATATATATATATATATATATATATATAAACACGGATGTAGATTTGTGGAATATAGAGACACAAAGAAAGGACACTCACAATATGTTATTTGACGTTTCGATAGCTCGGCCGTCGTCTTCAGAGACTCTGAAGACGACGGCCGAGTATATGTATATATACGTATATATATATATACGTATATATACATATATATATATATATATATATATATATATATATTCTGGATTCAAAAGTAGCACTGTTCATGTCTGCTATTTGTTACCGTATTGTTCGTAAATGATATCGGGGGATAGATGTAAATGATTTAAACTGTGAATTACTTTGGAAATTCTCTGTAAATAAAAAATTAACTATGCTTTAATTTCCATTAATTAATCATATGCTGGAATAACGCTTTAAATGGATGAATTGAATTAAGCATTAATTGATGCCACATTAATTTTTGGCTTTCTTCTAATTAATACGTACAAGCATGTATGAATTTAAGCATTAAAAAGCGAAGGTTATAGATCCCATTGCTAAAAAAGCAATGGAAATAATTCTTTTAAAAAATATTTAAAAGGAGATAAACGACCCCCTTCAAGGAGAATTATTCGACTTATGATTTAACATAAAATAAATCAGATTTGGGCGAAATTGATTCACAATAGCAGATTATCAGGGTAATGTTTCTCTGTCGAATGAGTATTTTGATATAATTTTCAACTGAAGCATTGAAATAAGGAGTAATTAGAAATTGTTTCAGAGGAAGGGTCAATAATGACGTGAATGGAGGAACGAAATGAAACCGCTATAGTGAAATGAGCCCTCAATTGACTACTGATGCCCTGAATTTCACGCATGGATTTCGATTAAATGAAAGAAAAATCCTTATTTTCAATTCAATTATTGAGACAATGAAGAAACTTTTTAAATGTAATAGGGATTGCGAGGAGTCGTTTGGAGACATCATTAAAGATGGTATAAGTGGATTTAACGAGTCGCATAAATTAAAATTCCGCTTGAAACGAGACCGGAATGTATTTACGAAGTAATATAAATGATTCTCGATTACCAAACATTGCAGTTATTAATTCATTATTAGTGATATAATGATATGTATTCGTGGAATAGGTGCGATAAATTTTAATTTTTTTTTTCAAAATGTGTGTGCATATCGAGTACAGGAATCTAAACCAACTATTAATTGGTGTGGGTTTCAGTATCAACGTTCCATGATTTGCGGTGCGATAACGGAAAACAGGACGACGAAACATGACGCCAGCACATCACGCGTCGCACGGATTAAAGATATTTCAGCGTAAATAGGCTGTTGCTTAGTGCAAGGGATCCTTCCTTGACAACTCAATGACCGCATAAAGATCGGCACGTCGATCTTCGTTTCAGGAGAGAGAAACAAGCCACCGATGTCTGTTGTCGTAAAGGCCGAAGTATTTTCCTTGAGGACACGCCACCGACCGGCCACTAATCAAGGGGTGTCGCATAAAGGGACAAAATAATAAGAGAGAATCTCCATCCAGGCAACCCGCGATACGTAATATCTGGAGTGAAGGCAACACCCGTAAGGTTAGTTCGCCTCAGGAGGCCATCCTGGAATTGGATGGGCTCCGGGTTGGTCGCGAGCGGTGCGACAAGGGACGGGAAATCACACACATCTTCGTTGAGATAGCACTCACTCGCAGTCATCCGTATCCCATTGCGAAAAACGCAACACTGACCGAACAGGGCGTTTCATGGCACGCATATCGGGGAAATTGGTGACAAATAACACCCACAGATCTCAGTGTCAATTACGTTTCCTGGACAGCTCAAGAGGTTCGAGCATCCGCCCGGCAAGTGGAAAGATCCGGTGTTCAAGTCCCGGTCAAGAATATACTTTTACGCTTGGGCTCTGGTTCATTCCGCCTTCCCCTCCTCTGTTGTGATCATCCTTTTTCGGTGTTCCTATCCACTTTCTTGATATCTATTTCCATGTGAATAAAAAAAAAAAAATAAATAAATAAATAAATATATATATATATATATATATATATCTTCGAAATGGAACTCTCTTCGGCGACGCACAAATATATGAAAACAAAGATATAGATTTTTAGAATATAGAAAGGACACTCACATATTGTGAATGTTCTTTCTTTGTGTGTCTATATTCTCAAAATTTACATATATATATAATAAACATAATATATATATATATATATATATATATATATATATATATATATATATATATATATATATGTTTGGGCCAATATGGGAGGAAGAGGCTATATGGGCTGATTCGTAGTATTTATGAGGAAGAAATCTAGCTGGAAGACTTTGTGAGATCAGTTTTAGTTCCTATTCCGAAAAAGGTAAAGGCTACATCATGTGAGGGCTACAGGACAATAAGTTTGATATCCCAAGCACTAAAGTTCTTCTGAGGATCATAAACAAAAGGATAGAGAGTAGGGCAAATGATTACTTAGGGGATGATCAGTTTGGGTTTTGGAAGGGGAGAGGTACGCGTGATGCCATTGCAGTAATGAGATTATTAATCAAGAGGAATATAGAATACAACCAGGAGGTACGAGGGTCATCCGGAAAGTAGTACCCGTTCGTGCCGCATGAAGTGCTGACGACGCGAGTAGCCGCTGGACGAGGTCAGATAGCTTCAGTGGCTTGTCTGCCTTTTCTGAGCCAAGTTGCGTGACGCTAGCATTGCCTGTGTTGTTTCTGTGATTGTTTACAATGTTTAAAAAAATTGAGAACGCCGCCAGTTGTGAAGTGAGGGCAGTGATTAAATTCCTCAATGCAAGAAACGTTCGCCCATGTGATATTCATCGCCAATTAAAGGAGGTGTATGGAGACAATGTAATGGACGAGTCGTCTGTTCGGCGGTGGTGTCGCAACTTCAACATGGGGAGGGGGAACACACACGACGATGAGCGTTCGGAGAGACCGTCTGTCATTACAGACCAACTGGTGAGCTCAGTTGACGAATTCGTGAGGAACGATCGGCGCGTCACAATTGATGACATCTGTGAGCATTTTCCCAATGTTTCTCGAACAATTGTTCATGAAATTGTTAAACACCATCTGCATTATGCAAAAATTTGTGCAAGATGGGTCCCTCGCGTATCTCAATGAGCTGGCGGCGAAGGACTATGCAGCAGGAATACAGAAACTTGTCACACGTTATGACAAATGCCTTAATTTGCTTGGAGATTATGTTGAGAAGTAGTTTAAAGTATCCTCTTTCAAATAAAATTTTTTATGTTTGTTAATATTTACTTTTGTGTCTTTATTTCACGAACGGGTACTACTTTCCGGATGACCCTCGTATTTGCCTGTTACGTAGATTTCGGAAAGGCGTTTGATAGAGGGAATTGGGAAAAACTAATGAGTATATTGCAGAAAATAGGAATAGATTGGAGGGAAAGGAGGCTAATCCGCAACCTATACATGTCTCAGACTGCTCAGGTGCGGGTGGGAAACGAGGAGTCTTTATGGGCAGTGTTAGGAAGAGGTGTAAGGCAGGGTTGCCCATTATCACCGTTACTGTTCAACCTATATACAGAGGAAATGATTAAAGAGACATGGGAAAAACTGGAGGTAGGAATGAAAGAGGGGGGGATATTCGTAAAGTCAGTTAGGTTCGCAGATGACCAAGCTTTAGTTTGTCAGTCAGCCAAGGGAATGCAGGGATTGCGAAGGAATGCAAGGAGTGAATTGGAAATTCAGTCCATCAGGTACCTGATGATGCCGCAAGTCGGTGAAACGCGTTGTACCGTATAATAAAATCTGTGGAAAAGTACGAGTCTTTCTTTTTAGTATGGATATTAAATACTTCCACGAAGTGAAGCCTGGAACAATAGAATATATCCTTTCTTGATACTTTCCAATTTTCTTCGACAGAAATTAGCCCTTTATCATCCTCCATAATTTCCTTTTCCGCCTTTTTGTGCTCCTTCCTTTTCAATCCATTTAATGCTTTTATTTTCCATGTTTTAACCCGCCGTCCCTGCTCTATCTTTTTGCAACGTACGATACATAACAAGTAAATTGTTATCAGAGTCCGTATCCGCTCTCGGGAAGTTGTGCGAACTTATCACACTGTTCCTAAACCTTTGTCTTACCAGAATATAATCTAGCTGATACCTCTCTGAGTCACCTGGCATTTTCCATGTATACCTGCGTCTTTTGTGGTGTCTAAACCAAGTGTTGTTGATGACTAACCCCTGTCTCCTGCAGAACTCAACTGCTTTCTCCCCGCGATCAATCCTCATGCCTAAACCGTAGTTCCCGCCTCATCACCATCTCTTCCTTCGCCTACCGTCGCATTCAAATCCCCCATCACTATCAAATGTTTCCCTGCAGGAACACCCGCGATTATTTCTTCTAATTGATCGTACATCCTATCGACCTCCTCTTCCGTACAGTTGCTCGGTGGCATGTATACCTGAATAATAACCAAGTTCGTCGGTTTTGCTTTCATCTCTGTGAGTAATATTTTGTCTGTTACCTGTTCTACGTTGACTACGCTTCTTCCTAACTCTTTATTTAATACTATGGCAACTCCTCGTTGGCTCTCGTCCCCACCGCTGTATATTATTCTATTATATACATATATATATATACATATATATATATATATATATATATATATATATATATATATATATATATATACATACATATATACATACATATATATATACATACATATATATATATACATACATATATATATATATATATATATATATATATATATATATATATATATATATATATATATATATATATATATATATATAATGGGCTGACACAATATAACACAAATAGAATAGAATAGCAACATTTAAAAGGACACTCACACGGTAAATTGTTCAAGAGAGTGTCTCTTGAAGAAGGCCTCTGAGAGGGCCGAAAGCTCGAACAATTTACCGTGTGAGTGTCCTTTTAAATGTTGCTATTCTATTCTATTTGTGTAATATTGTGTCAGCCCATTATCGTGCCGCTCGTGTGAGTTTTTCCGTACTATCGTTTCCGTACAATGAATGAAACATTATAAGCCTTTCGAATAACACAGGTATGGGTACTTTGACGATATGGAACCTAAAATCCTTTTTATTAATTTTATGCTTTAGAAACCATAATGAAAAATGTTTCAAGTTAACCACCCCTCTACTTTTAATTGTGCATATTAATCAATATTTAACCTTTTAATATTTTTTAATAACATTAAGTAAAACGCATTATCGTAGAATGCCGAGCAAAATCCTGTTACTCTGCGTCATTCGAGAGGATGGGTGTCTGAGAATCATAATTCCATCAATTCATTACTCATTATTCATCCGAAATCACGCTGCCATCAAAATATGCGCCGCAATTACCCTCCCCATGCTTCCGATCGCTATCACAAAGGTTAAAAGATCCGACTGACACGAAGATCATTCACCAAAGAGTCAGATGTGATGTATTTCGCGAGCTTGGGGACCCAACGGCATTAATCAAAATGATTGAAATTGGCACTCCACACTGTACGACTGAATTTAAATTATGAATAGATGTGTATGACGAACGGCGTGAGAATCGCAACTGTTACGACCTCATGAAACATGATCTCAGAGTGCAAAATCACCATGCGCACTGATTGAATGGTTCAGAGCGGTGATGAGCTTTTTGTCATTCCGAGATTGACTACCCCGCTGGATCCTGCTGACCACTTACCACTCGCCCAAAATGCGAGAGAGCTACTGCCGATGGCAGTTGATGATGGATGGCCGCTCCACACTCGAAGATGAACGCAGGATGTAGATTGTATATTCGCATGTGCCGAGTACATCTGGTTAATCGGGTACTCAGAGGAGAGGCTTCCATTGAATGGTGCAAACCATCTGTTGACAGACAATCGAAGGATTGCTAAAAGTAAATCGCCTATTATACATATAGTATGCATATCAATTATTCCCTCCCACACTATATGCCCTAAGTAAATTAATGCAATCATTACTTTGAAGGTCGACTTTCTTTGCTTACTTCATTCATGCTAGCTCGGAATTAACGCACAAGATAAAGGTCGAGAATTGGATGCCTTAATCTAGATATAAACTATTTATAAGTATTTCACAATTTATCAATAGACTTACTTCCTTTAAGGATTTCACAAAATGAATTAAATCATTTTTTTCGACAAAGGATAACCTGTGAAAGGTAAAACTGTCAAATCAGTCCTCTCAAGGGAATACTACACCTATGTTCTCTTATTCCTCTCTTGAAAATTAAAATGAGTGTTAAAACAAAAGCGCAAAGTAAATAAGAAACAAGCAACATCAAAATGACGCGTGAAACTCCGATGATTTCATTTCTCTACCACAACAACTGCCAAAATGGTACAGAGCTGTGTAGGAAAAGATTGGAACACATGAACGGAAAGTGATCCAAAGAATTTAGTTAGGGTTGCAGCAACAGCCAAAGACGTTCAAAATCGAAGGAACATCCAGGGACCAGATGGAGGCATATGCGTGCGAAAAAATTAAGTAACCCATTCTTTAAATGTGGCGAATGTCAATATTTAGAACGACAAAGCAAAGTAAACCCCTCGGATTTTTTCTTTTTATGGAGAAAAATCATAACACTTGGACATGCATATACTTGGCAGAAAATCGTGTTCCTGAATTGTACGGTAGTAAGGAAAATTCAAGGAGTCAAGAAACTGCGAGAAAATAAATCAAAACTGGTTCCATTCAAATCCGCTGATCACGGATCCGCATGAAGAGGGAGGTCCAGGGGAGGGGGGGGAACGGGAGGAATAGGTCAGGTCATTAACTAACATACCCTTATAATGACTGTTCTTGGAAATTTCCAACCGTTCCAAGGCAACTAATCTCAAACCCTTCCTCTACAAATGTACAATCAGAGGAACAAAGTCGGGAGCGTAGTCATTGTACATAAGGCGCTTGGCAAAATGGAAGAAGGATTTTAGTTTTAGAACAAGCGTGGTGTTTTTTCACACGCAAACTGAATTTCCTCCAGGTTTGTCCAATGTAAATAGCAGAGCACTCACAACACAATACATGCTCATATGCAATATAATCCTCTCTTTTCCATGATGCGAATTTCGTCCTTGCCGTTGGATGAATGGTTCCCTAGGTTACCTTTCTTATAGAAGGCTGGTGTTATTTTGTTCCATGGAAAGGTTCTGGTCACTTTACGGGATGAATACCCAAGAAAGAGAATTCTTTTCCATTTTGAAATCTCTTTCTTGGGATTGATTTGAAAATGGATGTGACTGCTATTTTTTCTAATTTTTCCGATGCAACTTTCCAACTAATTGGGAGCAGAAACCATTATTTTCAGCTATCATTTTTATTATTGCCATTCTTTTTGGGTATTTTGTGGGGACAAGGGAATGCTAGTCCAACGGTGGACCATTGAGTTGAATGCCTCTAATTTATGTGGGAAATAATATCTTGACGTGGAGTGAAAGATATAATCCGTAAAAGTATCTTTCCTGAAAATGGAGAAGTCCATTTGCGGATTATTTTTTGTTAGTGCAATTTCTAAAAATATAATGGACTCGTTAAGTTCTTTCTCAATGGAGAATCCAATGTTTTTGTCCAAGGAATTCCGAAATATCGGGAAGCTGTCGAGTTGTCTTTGTGAACCTGCCAATATATCGTCTACGTAACAGTGCCAACAGACTATGTTTTTCTCCAAGTAGTTGGAAGAGGAGAACGGAACACTTTCCATCTGGTCCATTTAGATTTCCGCCAGTGGAGGAGATACAGGGGATGCCATGGCCAGACCATGGGTTCGTAAGAAGTACTTCCCGTTGAACTTGAAATCGTTCTGAGATACGCTTGTTTTTTGGGCCAAACACAACTCACTTATCACTGGGAACGGGACACCTTTCCGAAAAAGGATTTCCTCTGCTAACTGGAGGGCTTCTAGGGTGGGGACACTCGGAAAGAGGCTGCAGACGTCGGGTGAGATGCACTCGGGAGGGAGGACTAACTCTGTAAGGCGGCGGGCCAGATCGGAGGAGTTTCTGATTCAAAATTTTGGGGCGAACTTGGAGTGCTCCTTGAAGATGGTGTTTGCTCTTCTTGCCAGGTGTTGATTAGAGGCCGAAACATTGGAAACCGCCGTCCTGATGGGAATATCAGGTTTGTGGGAGACATCGGGGTGCTGAGGGTTTCATTTGCACTAACCTACATATGCTCTTCGGGTGGTTGGAAAGTCACGGAGCAGGATTTAGTTGATAGTTTGCACTCTTTTTGAAATTATGTAGTTGGATCACCTTGGACTTTGACAATACTGTTGTCATTCAAGAACACTTCACACTTCCTAATAAAACTGTCTTTTCCAAGAATCAACTCCGAATTTCCTTAATCAGCCTTAAGAATCCAGAGGTTTTCCGAATCCATAGACTTCTTAATGGATTTCAAAGCGGCCAACGCCCAAAGATTGTCTGTGTGATTGAAGGCTGGCTTTGAGTGATACTTTTCAAGTTCTCGAGCGACGGGCTGCTTGGCACCTGTTACCTTTATCTCCCCACCTGACGCCATACCCAACCGCCTTCTTCCCCTCCCCCCATTCACACACACACACACACAACAGTTTCCCTTCTCTTTCCCCCCCTCTTACAAACACCTCCCGCCCCTCCTCTTCTCTGCCTACTATTGAAAGCTCTGTGTCTTCTGTACTTTACCCGATGAAGACTTTTTAAGCCGAAACCTAAGTCGTGTATAGTAAAATATATGTGGAATGACCGAGTATTCCTTTTCCGATACCGTGATGTGGATATATCGATAAATAGTCGGATGCAGAGGATTTCAGAGTTTGTAACGCGTTTAAAAAAATTCCGGAAATATATTGAAGGGTTCCAAATAAAAAAATGAGTTTTTTCAACAAACAAATAACACCAGTACAAAAGGATGCCTTCAAGCTCATGACTCCTTTCATTTTTTTAAATTTTTTTTGTTCTTATACTTTGATATAAATTTAAATGAATCCAATGGACTTGAATTTGCTTGTTAAATGGAGAGTAATTATTATTATTTTATAGATAATAATTTACTGACCGTGCCTAACATATATGTCTTTCACGGTTTTTGTCCTATCAAAAAAACGTAAATTGTAAAAAGAGGTCTCAGCGTAAATAAAGTTAAAGCTCCAGATGAAGAGTAATTTAAGAAAAGTGATTGCATTATACCTTGCTTCCATTTGTTAGTTTTGCATTTTTGATTTTTTTCCGATATAAACCCTGGGTAAATTGTCATTTTATATCGCACGTATTAATATAAACCTTCTATTCCTTGACACACAAAATGAAATGTTCACGATGAAATTTCTAATTGACCTAAGAAATTTTAGTGACATAATGCTCACATGGATTTATACAACAAATTTCTGCATAGCTGAAAAGAAATTTGAAGTCGGGGTGACAAATAATGCCAAGCGTGAAATCTAGACTTGATCTCATTTTTCCGAAAGGTTTGAGTTTGAAAAGGCATTCTTTCCAGCCGGAGAGCGATAGATCACGGAGGATGAAGAAATGAAATCAAACAGAGAGCATCGAGAATGATTCTCCCACATTCCTCACCGCCCACAGCTCCAAGTCGCCTCGGCTGCCATTCCTCACCCTCCGTTCCTGGGATGTCATCCCAGACTCCCCGGTCCAGGCGGGGAAAGCCCTCCGACTCACAACTGCTCGGGACTAAACCTCAAAGCACTTCCATCCAATTCACTCAGAACGGTCAATATTATGGTTAAAATCAACACCATTCGCTCGGAAACCAGGGAAACATTTGGAAAAACTGTTTATCGTAAAAAATGAATTATTCAGAGATGAATTTGATTTTACAAAACTCGTGAAAATAAGATATATATAACATATCGCTCTATCACCTCTGTCAAAATTGAAAATCAAATTTGATTCGAAGATACTTCATTGACCCGAAATAGTTGATTTGCCGCACAGTCATCAAGGCACTCTTGTCAAAGGAATAGTCGAGAATTTTCCCAGGTGAAATTTTTTAGCATAAAAAAGTCGTGCAAAAAATTCAATCTCATGGAGAAGCGAGTATTTACCAATATTAAATGCTTTAAGACCCCTTTTTCTTAGGAAAATATGAAATATATTTTACTGATTTTGTAATCAGGTTAGATGTCCGAACAGGGTAGAGGCCATTTTTCGTAACATTTTTGAAAAAAATAACCATGACAAGATTTCGTCTCCGTGGCGCCGCTGCTCTGGTAAGAAGCCAGAGGCGAAATTTAGGAAAATTCGATTTCGTCGCCAGGAGTGACGTAATCATTTTTAGCGTCTTTGTAAGGCGTGAGGATCTGATGAGGAAATTACAGACGAAGGCGTCTCGAAGAATACCAAATTATGACCTTAAAGTAGTTTATTCGGAAATTTTAACCAGATTTCGGGAAGATGACCTCGTTTAGAGGAGTTTTCGAATAGACTAATGACATGACGCGCACAAAATTAACCAGATATCGAATAATGAACTAAAATAAAGAGCATAGAGTTGCCCAGGAAAAAAATAAAGTCCATAAAAATTAAAAAAAAAAACTAAACCTATCATTTATCATTAAAAGTTACGAGTGACGTGACAGTCCTCGAGTTCGTCAAACGCCAATATGAGCTATTCTTTGAAAATGCCCAATTTGCGACTGAGTGCCCTTCGCACGTCGGACATTTCTACGTGGACGGCGTGGGCGACGTGCATCTGCGTCAGCACAAAATAAAAAAAAGACGACCATCCAGCGACAATCTGCTTGATCCATATCGCTCGCTGTGACCTTGCCCTCTTCGCTTCACAGCGACGCCGTCGGGGGTGTCTTCTCAGCCGCACCAACCAGGGAGCATGGGGGGGGCCTCCCTTTCGGATTCCCCCTGCGCTCCGATTGTGCATCGCCTTCTCTTACTCCTCCCCCGAAAGAGGGCAGAGCCTCCCTCATCGACCCTCCCGTCTTTCAGTGCCGCTCGAGATGGCATCTCTCATGGATGTTTTTCCCTTGCTTTTCCTAGTGCCGTGCCCTTCACCTCTGCAGATTGCATTAGATGCGTCAAGTACAGCTCACCTCGTTTCCCGCAGGAAATTAAATCGACCCGCTACCACAAAAGAGACTGTGATCTAATTTCGCGAATGTAACACCCCCCAGGAGATGAACGTATTCGTTCGACTAAACCCTTAAGTCATGGACCACCAAAATGCAGAACAATCAACACATTGTATTATAACAAATTGGATATTTTATTGACCCTTATGATCATTGAAAAATTTCACGAAACCAAAACATGGCATGAGTAATTCAATCACGAATCGGGTTTCGATGCGCTCACACCATTATACGGCCCAAGTCTTTATTATTATTATCATTATTAAAATTTCGCATGTGCTGATAGACATGGTCAAGTGGTACACAAGTCAAAAGTAATCACAAAAGATAATAAATAACATCAGTCGGTTAAACACAAGTACACTTAAAGGAAACTTCCAAGCACAAATCTCTAACTCAAAGCAAGAACATCCCAATCTCATCAACAGCAAACAATCAACCAAAAATAAATAAAAAAATTGAGCGGGTACATATAATTTTGCACAACACATCAATTAAACTACTACATAAATTGCTTACATATTTTCTTAAAAGTATGCAATCTGTTACGAAAGGGCTTGAATAGTTTTGCAGGTTATGTGTTCCAATCAACAATTGTTTTATTTAGAAAAGAAATTTTTTTTAATTCGTTCTTTGTGCCCGGCATTTTACCTTGAATTTGTGGTAATTTCTCCCTATAAAATTTGGGTTCCCCGCCTCTCTCCTAAGATCTCCCCAAGCAGCCTTCTCTCCCTTCAGAAATTACTCTACAGCAACACCCTAAAGTAACTTCTTAAACACTGTCTATTTTTTATTGTCAATTACATATATTTTCGCAGGAAAACAAAGTATATTGATATCAGAATATGTGAAAGCATAAAAAACTGGCTCCATAATTCCACTTCCACTAAGCATCGCAGTTGAGTATATATTCAGATTTCATATTGCTCTGTGCAATGGACTGCCAAGTGCGATACAAAATGTCTGCTAGAAAGAAAAGCAGAACCGACGAACTTGGTTATTATTCAGGTATACATGCCACCGAGCAGCCTAACGAAGGAAGAGGTCAATAGGATATACGATCAGTTAGAGGACATAATCGCGTGTGTTCCGGCAGGGAAACATTTGATAGTGATGGGGGATTGGAATGCGACGGTAGGCGAAGGAAGAGATGGTGATGAGGTCGGTGACTACGCTTTAGGCACGAGGAATGACCGCGGGGAGAAAGCAGTTGAGTTCTGCAGAAGACAGGGGTTAGTCAACACCAACACTTGGTTTAGACACCACAAAAGACGCAGGAAAATGGAAATACAGGAAAATGCCAGGTGACTCAGCAAGGTATCAGCTAGATTATATTCTGGTTAGACACAGATTTAGGAACGGTGTGATAAATTCGCACAGCTTCCCGGGAGCGGATGCGGACTCTGACCACAACTTAGTTGTTATGAAAGGTAGCGTCCGTTTCAAAAAGATTAGGCAGGGGTGGCGGGTTATAAAATGTAATGTAGAAGCATTAAATGGATTAAAAAGGAAGGAGTACCAACAGGATGTAGAGGAAATCATGGGGGATGGTAAAGAGCTAATAACTATCGAAGGAAAATGAGAATGTATCAAGGAAGGTTTATCGAAATCCGCAAAAGACACTATTGGAACCGTTAACGCTAAAATACTAGGAAACCATGGATCACGGATGAGATGATTACAAAGATGGATGAGAGGAGAAAATGGAAGAATGTAAATACAGAGATAGGCAAAGTGAAGTACCAAGAGTTAAACAATAAATTGAGGCGGGCAACAAATAAAGCAAAAGAAGCATGGTAGAATACGCAGTGTGAGGATATGGAAAGTATTCAGAGGAAGGGTGAAATTGGTAGTAAAAGAGCTGTGTAGTAAAGAACTTAGAACAACGAAGTTGGACATAGGAAAGGAATATGACGTAGAGGACGATAGCTTAGGTCCAGGCATATTAGACGATGAGATATAACGGGCATTCATGGAGATGAAGCTAAATAAGCTTGGGGTTGGATAACATTCCTGTGGAACAAATTAAATGTTTAGGCAAATGTGGGAGGAAAAGGCTATATTGGCTGATTCGTAGTATCTATGAGGAATATTTCTAGCTGGAAGACTTTGTGAGATCAGTTTTAGTTCCTATTCCGAAAAAGGTAAAGGCTACATCATGTGAGGACTACAGGACAATAAGTTTGATATCCCACGCAGCTAAAGTTGTTCTCAGGATCATAAACAAAACGATAGAGAGAAGGGCAAATGATTACTTAGGGGATGATCAGTTTGGGTTTAGGAAGGGGAGAGGTACGCGTGATGCCATTGCAGTAATGAGATTTTTAATCGAGAGGAATATAGAATAAAACCAGGAGGTATTTTGTGGATTTCGAAAAAGCGTTTGATAGACGAAATTGGGAAAAACTAATGAGTATATTGCAGAAAATAGGAATAGATTAGAGGGAAAGGAGACTAATCCGCAGCCTGTACATGTCTCAGGCTGCTCAGGTGCGAGTGGGGAACGGGGAGTCCGGATGGGCAGTGTTAGGAAGAGGTGTAAGGCAGGGATTCCCATTATCACTGTTGCTGTTCAACCTGTGTGTAGAGGAAATGATTAAACAGGCATGGGAAGAACTGGAGGCAGGAATGAAAGTGGGCGGGAAATTCGTAAAAGTAGTTAGGTTCGCTGATGACCAAGCTTTAGTTTGTCTGGCAGCCAAGGGGTTGCAAGCATTGCTGAGTGAATTGGTAATTCAGTGCGACAGGTATGGGATGAGCAAAGGCTATGCGATTTTCTAGAAAGAAAAAGGCCAAGCTTAATATTAGAATAGGAGGGCAAAAACTAGAGCAGGTAGAACAGTTTACGTATCTCGGTAGTGTTTTGGACCAACACGGTCAAAGTACTAATGACGTAAGGAGAAGAATTGCGCTAGGCAAAGAGGCTTTCACAAGGAGGAAGGAGTTGATGACGGGGACGTTGAGTAAGGAGGTTAAGAAAAGACTCGTAAAAACTTTGATGTGGAGGGTAACTATGTACGGCGCGGAAACGTGGTCATTGAAGCAGGAGGATAGACTTAGACTAAAGGCTTTTAAAATGAGGGTGTGGAGAAGAATGGAGAAGGTGAAATGGACAGAGAAGAAAACAAACGAGGAAGTACTTGGTATGGTGGGCGAAGAGAGGGGTTTGTTGGGAGAAATCCTATCGAGGCAGGAAAAGTGGATGAAGGAGGTATTGACCGGCAGCAGGATGTTGAAGACTGTAATTGAGGGGAGAATGTTAGGCAAACGAGGAAAGGGAAGGAACAGGATAGGGATGTTGGACGGAATTAAGGGAGGAAGAAAGTACTCAGAGATGAAGAGGGACCTGATATAGAGTAGGATGATGGATATTGTGTTTTGTTAGGAGTAATAAAATATTTGTATGTAGTTGTGTCCCTCCAATAACCTACCTTAACCGGTAGATTACCTTAAAAAAATATATCAAGTGAAAGCGAAATGTTAGAATTACTTCGTTAATGACATATTATACCAAAATAGTCCACATTATTTTCAATGGTATCGGGCTCAAACCATGTAGGCATTTCTCATGAGGAAGAAAACAAATTTAGTAAAATTCACCAAAAATGTTTTCAGTAACATGGTACTACCGGTTCCATTGCATAGGTAACCTAGGTGGGGTGTCTGAAGATGTCACCTGTGCGATGAAACCGATAGTACCATATTAATGAAAACATTTTCGGTGAATTTTTCTAAGTTTTTCTTATGCCTCAAGTCAAAACTACTCTTAAAATGATATAAAGAAACAAACTAACTCTAATTTATACTGCAAAAATATTGTCTCCGATTTCAGCTGTGTATCGCCCATCGTCGAATGTTGGTGCCTCAAATCAGCTGAGCACTATAGTGATCAGCTGCCTTTCTCTCATTATTAGGAGAAATATCAATGTGCGGCTTACTGCACACTTTAAATGAGATCTATGGAAACTTAAAACATGACAATTCTCTATACATAGAGGCTAAATCTAATCTGAAAGGAATCAGGAGTTCTGTACATTTACAAAACTACAAATTAAATCATGGACTCAGGTTTACATTTACTCGAATCCATTTAAGCCAGTCCAGTGCCGAAATTACGGCATTGCATGAAGAGACACAATGGGACGAATCTTATTACCTTGGGTTGCCTTCCATCGTCCGCTGTCTCCTCTCTTTGTATGAAGGCCAACGAGAGCGGTGCCGAGTTTGTTTAAACGATGTCCCTGGCACAATGAGTCATCTTAATATTTTCAGATCCCTAAACAAAATAATGAAAACAGTCAGGCACTTTAATGAATGCGTCAAAGTGGGTTTTTCCTCAAAATAAAGCGGAGCCCTCCGCAATCATCCCCGTTGTGCATAGAGATGTTCTCCCTCGTGAGTCACCATTTCATTGAGTCACGCGTGTCCCAGAAATGCAGGCCATTCGAATTCCAACGCTGCCGCGACACTTTGTTCATTTTTTTCCGAGACATATCCTTCCCCTACGGATGTCATTCGCCGTCGAGCGGAATTCCCGTGACCTTTGCAGCCCTTAGCGGGCCGGCGAATGGAGTCTTCGCGCCCTTTGACCGAGAATGATGGGAGGTTGACCCAAAGGAGGCGATGTGGGGGAAGGGGGAGATTTCACACAGAGCAGCTTTGACTGTGTTCAGGTATTATTCCTGCGCAATTACGACCACGGAGAACAATAAATTCGAAATATTTTTGGAATAATCAAATCGTAAATGATAATGGGCATTATGGGTGACTTGGTCCAGGCGGGTTATAGCACTTGGTCCGGTTTCAAAGTCGAGTTAATCGGCTTTAAATGTCCAGTGAAATTGTTCTGATAGCGAAATTGCCCGAGAAACGGCAGAAGGGAAAAGACCAACTACCCACTCGGGATGTGTACATTTCACATGCCTCCGTCAAGATTAGTATTGCGTGAGTTCTGGCATCACCCATCAAACCAAGGTCTTGGTGGATAATTTTATTCGCATATTGCATTGTTAAAAAATTATTTTAATGCTCTAATTTCTTACCTAATGTGAAATGTATTTTTTTATTGATTAAACAGCAATATTGCTTCAGCGCCATCCGTTAAAAGTTGAAGCGTGTTCAATTCACGGTAACTATGGAACTTTTTGAGGTAACAAGTACAATATAATTTTGATTTTACTCAAATAAATCGTCAGTTGAGGTCTATGTAATGCAATGCATATATGTAGATGGCTTAGAGAGTATTCCCTAGAGGAAGATTGAAAACTCTTAAAGATGGGAGACCATCAATTTTAGAGGAAGGTGGAATGCGGGGGCGAACCATGTTGGTAAAAAGTAAGCATCTACATCTACATCTACTTAATACCCCGCAAGCCGCCGCAAGGGCGTGTGGCGGGGGGTGTTAGGACACCACCCGTAATTTAGAAAAGAAAAAAAAACCGCATGCAAGAACCACAAATTCATACATCCACAAAAAAAAAACATGGCATACATTCATGCAAGAACACTTACACCCCACACACATGCAAACACTCAAACTACCAACTAACATACACATGCACCTGAAAGTATACCTAACATCTCTATAGTGTTTAATTTTGTTCCGACTAGTAAATTCAACGTTTTTAATATTTCTAAAGTGACTTCGGTTTCTTGCTATTATGATTACTGATTGTTCGGGGAAAGAATGAGTATTTGTACCTATCTGTCTTGGAATCTATCTCCCTTAGTTTATCTTTGTGGTCTGATCCACCTAAGTAGTGTGGGGCCATTAGAATTCCTTCAGTGTCATAGTTAAAATCGTTTGTTCTGAACCTTTCTAAAAGTCTAAGCCTCGCTTGTTCTCTGCGCACTTCAAGTGGTTCCCAGCCTAAATCCCCTGAGAGACCTGTCACACTTGTGTTCTTATCATAACAATTTTTAACGAAACTAGCGGATTTTCTCTGGACTTTATCTAATTCTTTTGGCCAAATTTTCTCCCAAGGATCCCAAATACTTGCGGCATATTCCAAATGAGGTCTAACTAGAGCAAAATAACACCTCTCTTTAACTGTCTCATTACATTTCCCCACCACCCGTTTTATGAAGCCAAGTTTCTTTAAAGCTGATCCGCATATTGTCCTGATATGTGCTCCCCATGAAAGACGTGGTGTTAGAACAACCCCCAAATATTTAACTTGATCGGCTGTAGTCAGTACTGAACCCTCTATTTCGTAGTTTATATCCTGTTCCTCGCTTCCTTTGTTCCAAAATTTCAAAACTGCGCATTTTTCTACATTAAGTGTTAATCCCCATTTATTGCACCATTCTGAGATATTTTCTAAGTCTCTTGAGAGTAGCTCGCGATCTAGTTGGCTCCTTATTTCCCTGTATACCACCGTGTCGTCAGCTAATAACCTCAGATTGCTACCAACGTGTGTGCTTAAGTCATTGATATATATTAAGAACAGAAGAGGCCCTATTACACTTCCCTGGGGGACGCCCGAAGTTACATCTCTATCCGTTGAGCACAACCCATCTATGACTACTATTTGTTTGCGATTTGACAAGAAGTCTCTAATCCAATGAATTATTTGCTCATTGATCCCATAGTATTTAAGTTTATGTAACAATTTATTGTGTGGGACCTTGTCGAAGGCTTTTTTGAAATCCAGGAATACTGCATCGACTTGTGTGTTGTTTTCTCCCGATCTAAGTATATCGTGAATGAAGAGACCAAGTTGTGTTTCGCAAGATCTGCTTTTCCTAAATCCGTGCTGGTTGTGGATTAGTATTTTCCTACTATCAAGAAATCTCATAATGTTAGTGACAATAATGTGTTCCAATATTTTACAAGAGATCGATGTTAAAGAAATGGGTCGGTAATCGGTTGGTTTATCCCTATCGCCGCCTTTATAGTTGGGAGTTATATGGGCTAGCTTCCAGTCACGAGGCACTGAGCCTTCTTCTATCGATTTTAGAAAAACAATATGTAAAAACGGGGCAATGTCTTCAGCTAATTCTTTAAAATTCTAGTAGGTGTTTCTTCAGGACCAGGTGCCTTGTGTGCTTTGATACTACGGAGCAGATGTAGTATTCCCTGCTTGGTCAGTGTAAGATCGCTCATGTGTTCCCCTGGTGGGTGTGGAGGATCGTTTGGTGCGTTTGTGTTTTTACTGTAGACGCTCTGGAAAAAATGGTTTAAAATATTTGCCTTTTTCACGCTATCTGGAATGATTTCTCCATTTTCCGTCTTTAAAGAATGAACAGTTGGACGTTTACCCTGTATTTCCCTAACATTGGACCAGAATGACTTTGGCTTTTCCTCAAGATATTCGCTTAGCATTTTAGATTTAAAAGAGTGTAGTGCTGTGCGCATAATACTTTTCGTCTTACTACGACATTCTTTGAGTTGCTGTTTGGATGCATTCATATAAACTATATCGCCACTTTTTAAACTCTTTTTGAAATTTGATTGTAGCTTTCTTTGCCTTCTTAATGCCGATCTGACTTCCCCGTTGTACCATCTAGGTTCCTTACTGTCGCATTTGAGTTTGGACGGGATGTACGTCTTCATTCCTTCGCGTAAAATATTTAAGAAATAATTCCAAGTGTTCTCTGTATTGGTTGTCTGTGTTTTTGTTTTGTATTCCGGTAATTTTATTTTTAAATATTCTCGTAGTCCGTTAAAATTTGCCTTGTTGTATAGGTATATTTCCCGCTTTTCTTTGTTTATTTTGACGAACCTAGTTTTTAACTCTACAAGAATAGCCTAATGGTCACCGATTCCGTCTATTATTTCAACGTTGGTAATGATTTCAGGCATAGAAGTCGCAAAGATGTCTAGTATGCTTTGGCCCCGTGTTGGTGATTTAACAAATTGTTCTAAGGAGTGTTTTGTGAACATATTAAGGAGTTCTTGGCATGAATCTCGGTTTTTGGCAGATTTTCCTACGCAGTACGTGTCTCAGTCAATTTCGCAAGCATGCGTGTTTTGCCTGAAAAAAATGTTCATTTCAAAGAGTGTTATCCAAATTATGGGTAAATTTCATCTTCTGCAGGACGATTTACACTTAATTTTTGTCAAAAAAACAAGTGTCACACGGGAGCATCGATTTATTTGGTTACCCCAAAGTAATCGCTGGAAGAATAACAAATTTTACTACATGAATTCCGTATGGTTGCATATTTTGCCATAAAATTGTCAAACGGCCAATAGAACAATGACTGCACGTAGCATTTTACGAATCATAAACAAATAAATCAATCTCCTTACATCATGTAGTATATAACAATGAAAGACCATCCATCATGAGTGCCAGGAAGTTAGGCAAACACATTAAGCATCAATTCTGCACTCAAAGGTCATCTGATGATACCACTTTAATATTTTGGGTTTTATACACACTTTGCCTACATGCCTGAAATTCATGTGAATATAGCCTTTTGCGAATAACTTGTGAATTCCTAATACAGCATACATTGAACAAGACGTGGGGCGTATTTGGTCCCAGATCCAATGGTAAAGAGAATGGAGTGCTAAATTGAGTTTGGGGTGGCTTCGAGCGCACTAAGTATTTCGCTGTGGGAACATGGATTCGTCGATGAATCCATTGATTTTTTAAGGACAATGGATGGAAAATTACTAAAAAACCTCCATTTAGGTACATATTGGTAATTCTGGAAAATACATAACTATCCGTGTAAATAATTGAATACATTCTGTCGAGTCGAAGATTTACGATCAGCGTCTCCCTTTCCTGAACTCCTTGGCGTCAGAAACTGACTGAGGTACTAATCTTAGCGACTGCGACAGGCGGAACTAATTGCAGTATCGAAAGGCAAAGCAAAGTCGAGTTTGAAGTACACCGTAGAAGGCTTTAAAGTGGCAAATAAGGAACGAACGCAAGTAATCAAACTGAATGGATCTGATTGGTGAAATCCTGAGAAGGGGTGAGGATAATAGTTGAAAGCAATGATTATCTGAAAATAGGGCGAAATGAAATGGGAGGGAAACCGGACGGACTAAATGCGAGGATTAGACGAAGAAAGGGAGTGATTAATTCCAAAGAAACTGCGGGAGATGCCGCAACAGTAACTTTTAACGGAGTCATCCGCTAATGTGCATTTTAATGCAACAATTAAAGTTTAAATTTAAGTTCGAGTCCCAGTCAAGGCGAATGATTTTTACGCTCTGAAATTGTTGCATTAAAATGCACATTAGCGGATGACTCCGTTAAAAGTTACTGTTGCGGCATCTCCCGCAGTTTCTTTGGAATTTGTCAAAGGGAAAACACCATACGTGTTTAAAGTTGGCTTTTAACCTCGTGGACAGTGGCGCCTCGCGCACGACTACGAATGCATGTGACATTGTATGTACGGTATTTCGTCATAACATCTAGTTCCTTTAAAAAAGCCCCAAAATTTCAGAGTTTAAGAGGACACCTCGGTAGCTTAAGTGGCTAAAGCACTCGACCGGATATTGAGGGATCTGGGTTCGAGTCCCAGTCAAGGCGAATGATTTTTACGCTCTGAAATTGTTGCATTAAAAAGGGAGTGATATTTATTGGGAAGCTGGGGAGTACGCGTGAAAAAAGAATTCCATCATAATTATAACGAAATATTAGAATTTCGGCAGGAATTCATTCGCAGATAGAGGACGTCCAACCAAGATGGGAACCTATTAACAAGTCCACGTTATATGGAAAAGCACTGTGTTAAATTATGGCGAATGCCAGAGCTGAAAATGGTGATGTACATTTAAATTTACTTGATAAATTGAGAAAATATGGGAAAGAATATTTTGACGGTGCCGCAAAAGTTCAAAACACGCCATCATAAAGATGGCGTGTTTTGAACAAAGGACGGTAATTATACCAATTCGCTTCCTGGCAGCTATTAAATGACTGGAATACCATATTTTTAGATTGATAACGTACAAATTCCACAAAACCATACACCAATTTTTTTCGTTCCTTAATATACGAAAAAATGTTTGCAAAACATTATTATATTATTATCCATTGATTTATTAATACTCAATTATATGTAATTAGTTCCTAAGCGCTGGATCTTTTGTAACACAATGGGAATCTCAAACATTACTTAATTTAAATTGTTCGATAAAATCGGGCTAAATGGGGCAATATAGTTGCTTGGGTTTAATTTAGTACACTGCAAGATACCACAAGGGCGTGTGGCATTCCACACCAGACTCCCCTTGACTCAAAGCACCTTTCCCTTCCAACTCGGTCGGACAAACGTTATTTCACCCTGATCCCAGTAGTAGTAGTAGTTTTGAGGGGAGGCGACCGACAGCTGAGGTCATATGCGCCATAGGGGATGGACAGGAAAGGATGAAGGGTGGAGAGAAACCCGGCGTCGGCATTAGCCTACTCTTTACGAAAGGCGCCAAGGGGTCCGCAGCTTAACGTCCCATCCGACGGACGGCCCCTGATCCCTTATCGTTCGTGGGAAAAATGACATTTCAAATCTATCTGTTCTGCACTTAATGATCTCGGATTTTATAAACATGATCCCTCCTACCACAATACGATGGGGCTAATAAAAATGTTCAGCGTAAATGTTAAAGAGACGTTAACATGAAGAAGGAATAAAAGAGAGGAGTATTGTAAACTACAATGGGCACAATAAAAGACAAATGACCAGGTGAAGAGTGAGATGATAACGAAAGAGCATTGTAATAACGGTACAAGTAATGCTCCTAATTTTGAGCAAAGACCTAATTACCATCAGATAAACTAAGCCGTGTTCATTCAACAATTTCAGAGCGTAAGAACCATTCGCCTTGACCGGGATTCAAATCTTACAATCCGAAATTTTGGGGGCTTTTAAAGGAACAAGATGTTGTGACGAAATACCGAACGTACGATGCCACAGACGTTCGCAGTCTTGGGCGGTGCGCCACGGTCCACGAGGTCAAAAGCCAACTTTAAACACTGAGGGTGTTTTAACTTAGAAACTGCGGGAGATGCCGAGGTAGTAACTTTTAATGGAGTCATCCGCTAAAATTCCAAGGTTCGAATCCCAACCAAAGCGAATGATTTTAACACTTTGAAATTGTTGTATTGTGATGCAAATTTAGCGGATGAATCCGTTAAAAGTTACTGTCGCGGCATCTCCCGCAGTTTCTTGGAATTAGTCATGCTGATGGATTCAGAAAAGTGGGATTTGAGGAATGAGAATGAATGCAGGGGTAGGAGTTAATAGGGAAAGCGAAGGATGGGGAAATAAGTTAGAAAGGCGAAGAAAGACGTGGAAGCGTGGATGGAGTGAGAGAGGCAGCTATGTAGTAGCTTTAAGACTAGAAATTTGATCGGAGACATCAAGTTTAGCGGGCTTTCTTAAGGGATGCTTCTGAAAAGAGAATATTGGTTTAGCGAAAAAGTGTAAGGAAGCAAAGATGGACGAAGAAGAGGCTACGGGACGAAGACTTAAATCATACAGGGGAAATGTTGATTTCGTAATTTATAATGATGTTCTGGGGTCATTAAACGAGTATAGAGTTTATCAGGGACTGTCACTCAAATCACATTTCTATGAGATAATAACAATTGTAAAACAGGAAGTGGGCCTTTTCACTTTATGACGCTTTGATAAGGAAACTGAATATATAAGTTACAAATATAAAATTAATTGATAGTGTGATCTCCTTGCAAATTATTTGGAAGGATTACAATTGATTTTTTCGGCACAAAGATTCACAAGGCCGATTTTTTAATATTTAAACACACCATCTACGACGGAAGGTTTTTATTGGCCATTTGCCTTCCTTTCTGAATATAACTCGTAAAATAATATCACCCTAAATTCTCACCATTTTACAATGTTATTTTGACCAAATAATCTAACAAAAACTTTATTCAATAAGATAAAAACAGATAATTATAACTCATAAGATAAGTATAAAGGGAACACATTTTGTTTTTACATCTTAGCCAAGCACGAAAAATACGCCGCCATACTTGACTCAATTCATGCTATATTCATAAGTTAAAACACGCATGATTGATCGAATTAAAACGCGTAGATGCTAGAGGAGCTTTGAAGGTGAATAAGATTACTACCGTATCTGCCTGAAATTTTGTTGGATTTCGCCCTTCATTTGGAGCTTACCAGTGTGAGACGGAATACGGATTTTCAGTACTCTTGAGGAATACGGAGCCCCATTGAATAGTGACCTAAATAACATGTGAAAACATTAGAATAATATTCGCATTCGTAGTTTCCTCATGCCTCCTACTTAGAGACCCCTTTTCGAGGCCTTTCTCGTGATGCAGTAAATATGAGTAGGGTTAATAACGGATGAGTCGCTCCAATAACGATGAAATGCAACGACTCCACTTCACAGGAGGCACGTGGGTAAACGGGAAGGGGAGGGAGGGAGACTGCCATTAAATTAAAGAATTAAAGTCAAAACTTTTTTAGTTAGGTTTTTGCTAAGTAATTGAAATTTAAATTCCAATATTGCCTTGTGAATACCCCGAAGTGGAAACAAAAAGCGGCAACATATGTCAAACCGCCCTTATCGTTTGATTCAATTACTAAGGGACCCTTAGAGAAGCGCAAGGGCCACGGTTTCACACACTCAGCCGGTCATGTCATCTTGGAAAAAGTTATTTTCTTCACATTCTTCAGCGTAATTTTATGAATTCTGGAATCAAAAAGCGATTCAAAATCAAATGGCAGCACTTGCGAGATTGAGCGGGAAAGGAAAGGGAGAGGAATTCATTCACAGACGCGTGCTTTGGGTAAAAAAAATTATCATGAGATTAAAACGTCCACCTCCTTCAAAGGTTCGTAATTTTCTCGTGATATCTATAATGTCTGAGAAAATATTTTCCGCATCAGTAGTAAAGCGAATCCTTAATATTCCGAGGCCTAAAATTGAAAACCGTGACACGCTCCGATGGTGAATGAAATATAAGATGACCTTTCCTCGCGTCGAAAAGGAGCCTATAATTTCCATGTCGGCTATCTCGAATCGTAAAAAGAAGCTATCATTTGAAATCGTCCAGAACCCAACCCGCTTTGTCCCGTCTACGATTCCCTCCCACATCCCTCGTGCTGTAAAACCCAGTGACTAGGAATACGTTTCAAGATTATGCTGAATATGCTCTTCATCGCCAAATGTACACCAATGCAAAGAATGGACCTCGCCAAGAATGGAATAATCACCCCCCAGCGGAGTCTTTAGTAAGGTCGCCAATTTTTTCATCCGACTCATATATTTTGGTTCTTTCTCCAGAGTCTCAATTCGTTTTAGTTCAAATTATTTCGTCTTGTAGTCCATGAGCTTACAGTTACACACGTGGAGTTTCAAACCACAACATAAACAGTTATTGCTTAATAATAATTAAACAGTTATAATTAAAAATATACTTATATTACTGGTATTAGATACTCAGCGTAAGGTGGGTTTTTAGATGGACACAATACTGAACACGCCGACATTCCTTAGTTTCACCCAATAAGAAATCTGACACCCCGCACTACAATCAAATGACACTCATTTCCACGTTCACATTCTGACACTCCTCAATGCAACCTAGATCTTTCTCCTTTGCCTGCCTCTACTTCCCTTGCCTCCCCTCTATCACAGTCTTCATCGCCAATCATAATTCCTAGCGTCCATTATTTCCTGCCTTCTTTGTATTTCTCCCAACAACGCTCGCTCCTCCTCCGTCATGGCGAGTACTTCGTTTGATTTTCTTATTCCTTCAATTCACCTCTTCCACCCGACCCCGCAAACCCGCATTTCCGAAGCCTCCAGCTCACGCCTGTCGTTTTGCTTCAAAGATCAATTTTCCGCACCGTACAAAACCACACTCCGTACCAAAGTGTTCACGATTCTTCCCATAACTCTCATCCTCAACGTCTCTCTGTCATCAGTTTGTCTCTTCTTGCGCACGGATCAAAACATTTCCATGTTAAACTGTTCCAACTGCTCTAGTTTTTCTTCTCTTATTTTAGAGTTTGACTTAGCCTTCATTCTTCTCAAAAAGGAAGGTGGCAAAGTAAAAAAATGTCTTCATTTAGTACATCGTCCTCCGTATCAGAGCGATATCACACCATTTTATAATTTTCCCGGTAATGCGTGCAACCCATTGGCTGGCTGACAAACTAATGATCATCCGCGAGCCAATTTTATGAACTCCCCACCGAATTTCATCTCCACTGACTCACGGGCGATTTTCATTATTTCCTCTGCATATATATTGAAAAACACAGATGATGATGGGCATCACCGTCTTACATCTTTCCCTAACCTTTCTCAGCCTGATTCTTCGTTAGTCAAAAGCATCTGAGCAGGTTAAGACATTAATAGGCCATAGCTAAGCCCCCTATGCCGCCAATCTATTTCTATCTTCTTTAATGCATACCTTAATTTGACCGAAACTACTCTCTCGAACGCCTTCTCGAAATCTTCAAGGAAACAAATGTATTCTAATTGCACTCTACGTATGTTCCTTCCTATTTGTGAGCTCTATACTGCTATGGCATTAGGCCGAAGTGCCCCTCCCCTTCCAGAACTCAAACTGATCCGAATCCGTCCAATTAGCCCTCTTCTCCATCCATTCAATGATGAACCGAAGTGCCAGTCTCGCTTCCAGTGGAATCAAAATTATCATTGTTCTATAGCCCTCACATACGGCTACCATTCCCATTTTTTTGGATGAGAAATAATACCGATCTCAGGAAATCTTGCGATTGAATTCCATTCAAATGAATGTACGAACGTACAAATGTGTATGAATTAGCCTATTCCTCCCTCGTTTCCCTAAACCTTTATGTAGTTCGGTGGGAATGTTAGTATCCGTTCCATCGAACTAATTTGTTTTCAATTCCCTTAATGCCCTCTATCAATCTCGCAATCAATTATGCCTGAACCTGAGCCATCCCCGTCTACGTCATATCCTCCTCTTATGGTTCCTATATTTGCTGGCAGAATATCTCAATCATACGTAGAGATCCTCCTCCATGTCTTCTTCTCATCTCTCCCAAATCACTCTTCGCCATACATCATTCACTTTTTTGTGCAACACGCATAGTTCAAAATAAAAGCGTAATGAATAGGACATAGGTTCCATACCCATATTCATGTGAAGTATCTCAATTCATGTTCAACAATAAATTACTTTGAAATAAGTATACCCCAAAAAACATCACCCTAAAAACTATTCACGGAATAACTGACTCGCCTCCGTCATTTGTCAATAAATCAACGCCAAATAATTCCCCAAGTGCGGGAAAACAACTCGTTCTTCCCGTCTAATCTCTCCTTCTTCCCGTCTGCGTGTGTTTTCACTTTCTGGAAGTTAGGCAGAGTTGAAACCTTAAGCGAGATAGCACAAATACCAGCCCTCCCTTCTCCGAGTTAACCTTCGCCTCAGGGCCACTTAAGAGCAAACAGCTAATCCGTTTAGTCTGCGGCAACTGAATGCTCTTACAAGAGATGGGAATAATCGGAGAGCTCATTACGCGATATGAAGCAACAAATGTGCGCTGATTTTCTAGAAAATGACTCCTTATCCTGAATTTGAGCCCTCCGAATAGTCAGCAAACGGCTCTGCCAAGCCGAAAATGACCTATTTTCACAGTGCAAATAATACCTTAAAAGGAATAATATTTTGAAATTAATAATACTCTTTTAGCGTAATTGACATTGCCAAAGATTAGTCAACAATACTAGAGTGCTTGTGATAACTGGCGAAAATGTTCAATTAGATGTTAAATAGTGTCGTACTGATAATTTAAACGGTATCAATTAGTTGCAACAGTTTTAACAATACACCAACCAGAAATTGAGAGCTTTGTGAGACAACACTCATTACGCTCTCTAACTACTCATTGTACAGGGCTCGTCCGGAAAATAAGTGTACTGATTTCAGGAAAAAAAATGTATTACACTTTTACATATCTTAAGCTAATATTCCTCAAAATAGGACCCTTGTGAGTCGATACACTTGTTCCAGCGGCGTTCCCATTCCCGGAACGCTCCCGCGAAGGCATCATCGGGAACCTCTCGAAGACTCGTCGTCGACCTCTTCTCTGCCCTCCACGAACATCTTGTGCCACCGAAAGATGATGTTTCTGGACATGGCTGACTCCCCGTAAGCCTGGTTAATCATACCGACAGTTTCGGTAGACGATTTCCCAAGCTTTACCGCATTGATGGAATAACGCTGCTCCAAAAACTTCGGCATCGCGTTCCGTGACGTGGGTCGAGCGTGGAGGTTCGCGTTAACAGAGTTCCTCACTACACCACAGCTCAGAGCCGACTGCCTTTTTCAGCGTCGCTTGCCAACATACCCCCCTCCAATGGCAGCCCGTCAGAGCGGTGCTGGGCGCGCCTGGAGCGGCGCGCCCAGCCCAGGAGTCAGTACACTTATTTTCCGGACGAACCCAAAGTAATAGCATTATACAGCAGTGCGCTGTAGAATTCCATTACCCTGGGCAATAGCGTTCTAGAGCAACAATATCAACCAACCCGAAATGATATGCACCGATTCCTGGATCTTCAAAAAGTTTCAGTCATATCTTGAGAGAGAGTGATGGCGTCGAAAGCACGCAATATAATCCACTAATTGCATGTGGAGGTCACTCTTGGAAATAATGAGCCATGGAATTGACAAGCACATCCCGAGCAGTACACAAAAAATGAAAGTAACGAATCATGATGTTATGTTGGTGGGGTCGGAAGGCGACGCTGAAAATTCCATCCGAAATACAAAACCATAGCGTATTTTGAAGTTGGTGCACTTATCTAAAACAAGGTACATGCACAGGAAAAATTCGGCGATCATCCGACGCAATTATTGAAGGGAAAACATTATGGATGCAGGGAAGAAAATATGAACGCCATTAGGGCATTGGAAAATAACTATCAGGTAAAAACTAATTTAATGAATCTCTAAAGGATTTCATTGGAGATAGAGTTGCGGGAAGCACACCAAAAGTAAAACTTAAAAGAATTAATTTTAAAATCGTTAATATTGCCAACTTTAGCAATCAAAATCAAGAGCCACTTGCATCCACGTGCATGTGAATCATTAAATTATTTCATTATGCAAATCCGATAACTTTTCAGCGAGTGCTTATACAAGTACACTTCATAAATGATAACTTTTATTTCTTGTTACATGCGAAACCGATGTAATTAGTTGCTAATAAAAAATTAATCCCGCTCTGTGTTTTTTTTTGTCATCAGTAGTATGACCATGTATTCATACTAATTGTACTACTTCAATACTAATCCATTTACTAGTGTACTTGTACTATATTTTAAGGAAACTTCTGGTCCGTATCGCTGGGGAAATTCTTTCACTTTTTGCATGCTCGTTTCGGTAGATCAATCCTAAAGACAATAAATCAGGCCTTACAAACCTATCCTTATACACAAATCTGCCATTTTAATCAACGCGAAAACAACAATATTTCAATTTAGCAGAATTGTAATTCCTGTCAAATTCCTTAGAATAAAAAAACCAAAGTAAGCGGGCCGAAATAAATGTTGGGCGTTGCACCTCATCCCGACGCGGAATATAATTCCCAAAGTCAAGTCAATTTCATCCCACGGCATTCTAATTTCGGAGCATCGTAGAGGTAGTTGCACGAAGCACGAGTGCTTTTGTGTGATCAAATCAAGAATGAACTTTCACCGTGCAGAGTAAAGATTAGTTTTAATGATTATTAGAGGCCGTCGGAGTTTATTTTATTGAACGAGCGGTCGTGAACTTCGACATCCTCTGTCTCCGCTCCCCTTTCCCCGGGTAATTTGTGAAACAATCGCAAAATCTTACTAAATGTGGTACACTCATCACGCCCGACAACCAAAGAAAAGATGGGGCAGGGAAGAAGGGAAGGAAGAAGAGAAAGAGAGAACCTTTGCGAACTCGAGAGGAAAACCCTTTCCTTTTGGCTGCACGTTTTTTTTGGGTCGCATGAAGTGCGCTTATTTTAATTAACAGCACGTCGCGCACACTGCTCTCGCCACGACCTCTTAATTTCCGCACCAAGGCGCTCCGCCGTCATGCTAGTAATGAATGCACGGCGCTGCACGCGGGGGCCCGGCATTAAAGGCGCCTCATCTGCGTCGCCGGGGGGCCGTTGCCTCCGCAACCAGTCCTGCCTCCCGGGGCGCAGCATCCAGTCCCCATGTCGCTAACCCCCGCGCAACACGCACGCGTCTCCCTCTCGCTGGGCCATCGCTCGTTCGCCCGTCGATCCCAGGCCAAAGAGGATCCAGGCTCGCGGGAGGGAGAGAGGAAGGAGACCATCTCTGGAGGCATCTCCCTTCCTCTAAATACTTCGAATTATTACGACGTAAATTGAGAAAGAGATGTAAAACCAAGGTGGTATAATACGACCTATTCTTCGGCATTTGCTTCCCAATTAAGCCAGGTTAACCGACGAAACCAAAGGGGCAAATTTACGAGTCTTAATAGCTATATTTTTATAAATCTGCATTACTAAAAAATATATGAATGCATTTATGCAGATTGATGAAAAGTTAAATAGAAATACTAATTCACAAAATTATTTGGAAACCATCTCACTGCTTGTGCGATTTTTAACCATATTTATAGTAAAAGAGAATATCAATTAGTCATAGGGTGATACTATAGAAACTTTTTTCCACTTCAAATGGAATTACATCACGCAATAATGACCAACGGTCGACTAAAACAAAGGTCCTTAAAAAATCTGAGGATCTCCTCTCGGGCAATGCCTCGTGATCATTCGCGCAATTTGCCTCGTGGTGAATGAAAATAGTGACGCATTGCCTATTGAATCGCCATATTGATGACATTCATTTACATGACGGACTCGTGCTCTCCTGGGCTCCCCACTCTTACGTTTAGTGCACTTGCGTTTTTAGAGTGCACTTGATCCAGTGATATCTCGTTCACTCAACAGAATACCTGCAATCGCAGATGGTATTGAAAATCTTCATTGGCTCCTTATTCAGTTTTCACACATGTCATTCATTTCTTTGGCATTCCTCAGGCTTTATTCTTTTCTCTCTCACTCATTTATTGCAAGGCGACAGAGAATATAGAACTCCCGCTGTCAATGTTATAACTTCACCTCCTTTTCTTAAAAACTTTTCTTACCCTGGATTCTTTTCCTTCGTTACTTTGATATCTCTCCTCTTCCTATCCTCTCGGGTCCTCCTTGACTGAGAACTAAATCTTTCTCTCCTTTCAGGTTTTTGCTTGGATCCGGCAGTCACTGCTGAACTCCTTGCTTAGGCGACTTTTCCGAGATTTCTAAAGCTATGCCTCTTTGATGTTCTGATCAACGGTTAATGACTTGTTGAGGAGTCACCGTCTATTTCATTTTCAAAGGGTGGATTTGTTGAAGCGCATTCTCTTTCATCGAACGACTCGTCGGTGGCAACCGATGAGAGGAAATATTCTTGTGCACGGAGTATGAAGGACCAGTTTGCCACTTTCGTAAATTAAATTAAATATATTTTTTCGTTAAATAGCTACAGTTAGTGAAACCTTTCCAATGATAAAAGGCTCCAAGAACACTGATGACTGAGTCCCATTGGGAAACCAAGCCCCTGGAGTATTCCTCGTAACATTGAGGATTTCGAGCGGACCGTGAGCTATTGATTCTCGTGACTGGATGTTCTAGGGAGGGCATTATGGAGATGCTTCATGAACTGAAAGAAGAACTGGCATGAATTCATGAAGTGAACTGGGCGCTGTCATCGATCCATTTAGCTGGGCAGCGCAGATGCACGCTGAAGGCCTTCGTTCGATTAAATAAATATGAAACCCGTGGGAACATTCAAATAGGGAAGCCACTAAATTGAAATGTACGGGAACATCTATTGTATTGCGTCGCTTCCTCTACCTCTGACTTTCTTAAGAAAACCTCTCCAAGAGCAATTATGACTGTGGCATCGCAGTCTCGTCTTATTTGCCTGTATCAAGGCGCTTTAAAGAAAAACTGAAAGAGATCCATGCTCCATAGAGGTTTATTGAGATTCTATGTCGCAGATTTGAGAAACTACGTTGTTAAAACTATTTTCTCCCGTGAGGCTCTTTTCTTGCGATTTGGTTACTTTCCACGGCCCCCAGAATCCTGCCATCCAACGCACATTTCGGCTCAACCCAACATACCGGATGCATTGCGTCCAGAACTGAAACATATCCAAAGCAAGGTTTGGTGATCCCTTGACGGACATAGTATATGGGGCATGTTCAGTAAATCACGGGATTCTGAGATATTTGGCAATGGCCCTATTCATTCGTCAATAAATGAATGTTGTCCCCTTCGAATTAGTCCCCATCACATGTTCCAGCGCATGATGCCATCCTCGAAATAGTTCTGGAGCGCGATGTTTGGCATGGATTTTAGCTCTCTCAGCGATGAGTTTTTAATCTCATCTATGCTTGTGAAATGATGGCCATTCTAAGGTTTTCATTATTAATAGGAGCAGAAAAAGTCAAACGAGGCCATTCCAGGCGAATATATAGTAGAGCTTGGCACATCATTGCAGCGCCGTTTTTGGTAAAATGTTCACGAACAATCAGTGAGCAGAGTGATTAGCAGCTGCATTACTGTGATACAGAAGCTATGAATTGTTTCGCTACGAATACGGGCGTTATTTTGGCATTGCTTATCGCAAACGGCATTGAACCTATAAGTAGTACTCTTTATTGACCTTGTGACAAGAACTCATGGTGCACTACGCGAAATTATAAAATTACCGTTACTTTTTTAACACATACATATATATATATATATATATATATATATATATACCTGTATATATACATATATGTATTTATGTATGTCTGTATATTCATATATATATGTATATATGCGAATATATAGACGATATACATATAGAATATAGACGCATATATACGAGGGTCATCCGGAAAGTAGTACCCGTTCGTGCCGCATGAAGTGCTGACGACGCGAGTAGCCGCTGGACGAGGTCAGATAGCTTCAGTGGCTTGTCTGCCTTCTCTGAGCCAAGTTGCGTGACGCTAGCATTGCCTGTGTTGTTTCTGTGATTGTTTACAATGTTTAAAAAAATTGAGAACGCCGCCAGTTGTGAAGTGAGGGCAGTGATTAAATTCCTCAATGCAAGAAACGTTCGCCCATGTGATATTCATCGCCAATTAAAGGAGGTGTATGGAGACAATGTAATGGACGAGTCGTCTGTTCGGCGGTGGTGTCGCAACTTCAACATGGGGAGGGGGAACACACACGACGATGAGCGTTCGGAGAGACCGTCTGTCATTACAGACCAACTGGTGAGCTCAGTTGACGAATTCGTGAGGAACGATCGGCGCGTCACAATTGATGACATCTGTGAGCATTTTCCCAATGTTTCTCGAACAATTGTTCATGAAATTGTTAAACACCATCTGCATTATGCAAAAATTTGTGCAAGATGGGTCCCTCGCGTATCTCAATGAGCTGGCGGCGAAGGACTATGCAGCAGGAATACAGAAACTTGTCACACGTTATGACAAATGCCTTAATTTGCTTGGAGATTATGTTGAGAAGTAGTTTAAAGTATCCTCTTTCAAATAAAATTTTTTATGTTTGTTAATATTTACTTTTGTCTTTTTAATTTCACGAACGGGTACTACTTTCCGGATGACCCTCGTATATATAAATATATTCGTCTTTATATACTACTTTTAACTTTTTCATATTCTATTTGAGATGACGTTTTCCATCTCAGTGTAGCTCTATAGTTCGGTCCTAGGCTCTCTTTATCTTAACTTCCAAAATTTTGGTATTATATTAAAGTAATGTTTTCAAAAACAGGTTCTTTGTCAAAGCTTCAAAGTTAAAATAACCGCTAACCTCTAAATGACGACTGAAAATGTCGGTGAAGATTAAAATTACAGAAAAAAAGAAGTTCCAAAAAAATGGTAAATAATTATGGATTATTAATCAAAGCTTGAAGAAGCACATAGAAAGCTTTGAACAGTTCATATTCTAAGCTTCGTGTGTTGTCATCCAGCACTCCAATTTTTAATGGATGACACCAATTCGGTGGGTATCATGCATCTCTGCAGAATGCTTTTTACTTAAAACAAATGCGATGTAAAATGGGTTTTATTTTTTTGCTGCTCGTGTTCAGACAGAAACTAATTAGGGAAGAGGAACGACTCTCTCGCGCCGTGGGTGTGTGTTTTAGTCACTTTTCACTTTTTAAGGCTTTAAAATTCGCAACAATTTTCTTGGAATTTTCTCCCTTACACCTAAAAAAGAAGATATCTCTTTTAGGGCCGCTATTGTGGCTCATTTTCAAACGTCCCAGTTAGCCATTCATCAGATATCCTTAATGACTCTGAAATTCAAGAATCCCTGATATGACCATGTACTAATTGGTAAATATGAAACAATGGGGTATTAAATTTTCAGCTGAAGGTTGCCAGCAGTATACAAATCGTTTGCCTTTAGTTTACATCAAATCACGTACTATTTATCACATCGTATTTCAGAGTATACATTTGGTGATTTCATTGACATTTTTAGACAATAAGAGATCAGTAAATGGCACAGTGAGCAGAAACGACAAAGTTTTCTTGATAAAAAACCATAACATTGTTTAAAGTAGTGGAAAATCTTAAAGTAAGAACAAAAATGAATCGATTATGTTTGCTTATATAGGAAATTTATACTACGATTTCAAAAGGAGTATTGAGGTAGGAGCGCTACTTGTACGTCATAACTTCAATCTCTTGAAAAAATACACAGCTGCTACTCACTCTTATCTACACAATGCAGGCAGTTAGTTTTGCTTGTTATAGTGATGCAATCTATTTTTTGCCGACATATTCGTAACCTGTATATTTAAAAAAATATGTATACAAGGAATTTCAAAAACTCAAACAATTTTGGAAATTATTGCGAAATGAAATGTCAAGTCATAAATACTCTGGACCAGTGTATAACCCACTCTTTATAGTGGGTTGGACTTCAGAGTACTTATAATATCCAGCTTATATAAATGAACAAATTGCCTGGAAATTTTTATGAACAAATATTTAAATAATTATAAGTTATAGCCTGATACATCATAACGCATTATATTCACATGTTCACGTTTATTTTGCGATAATTATTGTTGGATATAACTCACATATTTGCGCAATTTCATCAAAAACCAAACGAGTAAGTTCCTTTCAAAAGTGATCAGAAATCATCCAGAATATTCAAATTAAGTTTACAAATAAGAGAATTTTTTCGATCTTAATATCATTTCAGCAGAATCGTCATAGCTTAATAGTGAAGGCGCCTGCTGCATCAACAATTGCATTGAAAATCAAAAAGACCTCAAGCCAAGCACGACGTGAGTTTATCTAATTGAAAATTTCAATGTCTATATACTTAAAATACATATTGGGACTATTTGATTATCTTTTTCATTGAACAGTTCTCAGATGCTTTCTTAATTTCTTCAAATATTATTAGAAAATCTTCATCTCTCACCAAAATTAATATGATTTCTCTTATGCTGTCAAATGATAACTTTTCTCAACAAAAATTGAATTAACATCCTCAATTTCAGTCTCCCCAATGAAATTTAACCAACACGATAATATAATACGACAGGAATAACACAATTGTATCCTGCTCTGACAGGGAAATAAATTTTCTCATCACAGGTATTCACTCGCTTGAATTGATGCCTAATTAACACAATATTTGGAATTAGCCGTTGAATCATCACTGCCATTGAATTTAATACTAAAACGACATATTAATAATAAATGTCACTTAAAAGAGTGATATGTGAATGACCTTGATTTTCGGTGAGAGAATATCAAACTTGGTCACATGGATTAATTGCAAATTTACAGCAAAAACTTTCACCTCATTACAAGAAATCACCACCACATGAAACAAATCAAATGAAATGGGCTAGGCATCTTCCAAATCATTATTATTTCAGCATAGGATCATAGAGAGTTGTTTCTAAAAATATTGGATACGGCTAGAAAACTTTCATAGAACAACACATATTCGACGAAAGTGCAGCCAAATAAACGTATATAACGACATATAACCGAATAAAAACCACATGCAATGTTCGTTCGAAGGTTTCCGCGGCGATGAGTAGGTGATTTCCACATTTTTCGGGCTGCGTCCGCGTAGTCGTTTAAATGTACAACAGTTTCGCCAGCTATCCTGCTGGCGTCCTCAGGTCAAGGATGAAAAGAAGCTTGTTGTCCCGTCTTATATAGGAAAAATCCGGCGCCAATACCGGGAAATTTCTTGGCCAATCAGGGAACGTCCTCATATTTGCGCGGAATAATTCTTTTCCACGCACTGTGGAGTGGATATCCATCCTCTCTGTTAAAATTTTCTGGCCTTTTAACGATTTCAATGGCCTCTCTGATTATTCTCTGGAAGTATTTTCCTTCTTTCCCGGTTTCTTTCTCTTGCTTAAACTGTAGGAATGCCACCAGGAGGCACTACGACGAATATTTTTAATGTGTGTAACAAATTCTACGAAATAGTGAACATATATATATATATATATATATATATATATATATATATATATATATATATATATATATATATACACTATATATATATGTGTGTGTGTTTATAAATAAATATACAAGTATAAATACTCGTATGTATATATCTATATGTCTACATATATATGTATATAGTTAATGCTGGAATATAGTATATAGATGGCAAAAAAAACTGGCTTAGCGTTGGTACTCACTACCATGGTCAGTAATATTTGAAATGATTAGAAAAATAGAATTCAGGGCGTCAAAAGCTAATTTTGGACCTGAAAAATTGAAACGGAGAGTTAAAATAGAAAATGAACAAGAAGACGCGGCGACAAGAAAGAGAGCTAAGGCAAGGCTGTGCTCTCTCCCGAACAATTTATTAATGCTTAAATTCAAGACGCACAGAAAGAGTTAAGAAAAGACACGAATTTATGGGTAAAGATTAATAAGGAAGAAAAAGTATATTATTATGATATGCACGGATGATATTAAAGCAGTGACGATAAGTGACGAGGGCCTTGAGAGGCCACACTAAAAATGAGGGGGATGATTTTGGGAAAGGAATGTGACGCGGAGGTCAATGGAGCTGAAAATAAACTTTTCTTTGGGGGGCAGACGAGTCAATGCAAATTATTGAGTGATAATGAAATAATTAAAGATGGAGGAAGTTGATGCATACCCGGGGAGCAGAAACATTGAAGGCGGGAGGTGAAAAAAAGACATAAGTCAACCGGAAATACGATTTGGCAGTGAGAGAGAGAGAGCCACTCATCTGCAAACAGGACCAGCGTGTGAATGAGGATGAGTTTATTTCGTTGAATTAAAAGCCGTACATTAGTGTGAAACCTGGTGGATGGGGATCAAGGAGGAAGTCCTTTTGACAATGGTGCCACAGGAGAATGCTCAAGATCGGTTGGAAGGGCAAAGTAGAAAATCAAGTAGTTTGTCAGGGGTAAATTAAAGTAATCTGTAGACAAGATGATCAGGATTATGAAATTAATACTACCAGGACTTATTCTACTTCGCGGAAGCTGGAGGCAGACACTTATGGAGGGAATGAAGCAGGGAAAGAGATGAAGAGGGAGTACCAACTGCAGAAATTATATATAATTAAAAAGAAGAGATTCAAATAGAGACAAATAGATGAAATCTGACGACCTACCTAAGGATTGAGCGCCGAAGAAGGAGATATAGTTGCAGAAGATGTTTTTTCTTGTGCTCACAGTCTCCGAAGTTCTCCCGTTTGCTTAATGGAACGATCATTCATCATACGTATTCATTAAGCCTTGAAGTCACACCTTTTTTCCGGTTTTACTCATAAATAAGTAAATATCTTATTGATTGGTAAAAGTTGCCGTGTGAAATTCTTTACATTAGGACATTTCCCTTACATTATTGTTGTCTGAATCTGAAATCTTATGTGGTGTACATTAATATTTATGAGACGAAATTGAACTGAAATATCTCTGTGATTTGATTGAGGTTGTTTGGAAATTGATCCGATGCTTAAGTCATATGGATAGAAAATTTTATTTCCTTCTGGGGAAAAATAAGAAAAGAAAACAGAATCTGGAATTTTACAGAAAATTAAGTAATCCAAAATAGAGTTGGATTAGTTAATTTTCTGTGAAATAGAGTACGGCATGGGGTTGACTCTTCAACATGTCTAGGATTTCAATAGTGCCTATTATTTCTTGGTTTCTCGAGTGGGGTTTCCGGTCAAATCTGAAAAGGGCGCGTCTATAAATCTCCGAGAGAGGGATTATCATCACCCAAAATATATACGTAGATATTAACAGCGGTACAAGTAAATTTCTTATAAGTAATGATAAAATTGGGCCACGATAGAGAAAATCAGTTCTTAATTAGTTCGAAGGAACATAAAAAAAAGAGAGCATTATGTTCCATCAAACGATTGGTAAAAAGATCTTCTATTCACACTTCAAGGAAGCGTTAGCCGATGGTAGGAAGATCTGTGTTGGTGGGAGTCGCTAGAGGCTTACAATCCCGGTATGCTAGCATTCCGACTTAACATGCTAAATGAGGACAAAGCGCGCTGTGAATTTGATTCTAACACCAAAGAAATAATTATAATCTAACAAAAAAACTAAGTAAGCGAGATGATTGTAAGAAATTAAGTGAATCTAACTCGCACAAATCGATAAAAGGAATCATTTCCCAATCGAAAAATTCCTTATCACGAAAATAGAAACCGAAAGGCACATCGATTCAAACTAATTGGAAGTAAAACAAAATATAGTAAATCTCCGTTTATTTAAACCTTGTGCATTGCATGACGAGATTTTAGGGCTTCCCTAATGTCATATTGAACGGAGGTATGGGAGGCAGAGAGTTGAAGAATGGCTGATTTCAACGAAGGTTTGAGAGCAATCATTTATTTAATTCTATGTTAGTTTGAAATAAGGACGTAAAAGTATTTATAGAGTGGATCTGTAAAAACAAAATTTGAATGGTAGGCTCCTAGGAATAATGATAATGCCGCCCGGTAACGTAACATAGTCATGCCCCTGAGTGGCTTACAGTAAGGGAATTCATTTGAGGGTGAATCAAACCATTGACAGTTTTTTCAGCTGATATAAATTTTCATTTACACTTAGTTATAGATAATAATGTGAGAAAATTGCAAAAAATACATACGAATTTGCAAAATTAAATTGCTTTTACATAATTTGTAGTTCAGACGCAGAAAATTGAAGAAGTAATAAGATGAGCCACATAAATAAGGACAGTGGAAAGTTACTTTGTATTCTTAATTTCATTAAGATGAGCCACCAAAATCTAATAAGATCTTCAACTCTTAAGATGTGCTAGTTACTCTTAGATTACATGAGTTAACCATCGCACTCTAATTAATTTCTACTCACGTACGTGTAATCACTTGCATAATTTATTGGGAGAGTTGGGTGGAAGCATGTTCAAACTGTTTCTGAACATTTACATTTTTCCAGGATGTCATTTTTCGTTACTACACTAACAACCTTCCTCTAGGCTATGCTCTGCATATTAGTTTGGCTATCCGCGACATTTGCGTAGAATAGGATAACTTTTAATTTTTACAAACAAAACTCGAGTATACTGTGGTCCACATAGTAAATCTACCGAGATTTTCCAACTATTTTAAGGGTACATCTACATCTATCCAGCAAGCCGCCGCAAGGACGTGTGGCGGGGGGTGTTAACGCACCACCCGTAACTAAGAAAAAAAACGTATACAAAAGCCACAAATTTATAGTCCCCAAACAAAACATGGTATACATTCATAAAAAACCCCTACACTCCACACACATACAAACACACAAACTACCAACAGAAATACATATGCACACACAAATATACCTGATATCTTTGCAATGTTTAATTTTGTTCAGACTTGTAAATTAAATGTCTTTAATATTTCTATAGTGACTTCGGTTTCTTACTATTATGATTTCTAATTGTTCGGGGTACGAATAAGTATTTTTATCTATCTGTACTGGAATCTATCTCCATTATTTTATCTTTGTGGTCTGATCTATGTATAGTATAGTGTGGGGCCATTATAATTCCTTCAGTGTCATCGTTAAACTCGTTTGTTCTGAACCTTTCTAAAAGTCTAAGCCTCGCTTGTTCTCTCCGCACTTCAAGTGGTCCCCACCTGAATCCCCTAAGAGACCTGTCACACTTGTGTTCTTATCATAACAAGTTTTAACGAATCTGGCGGATTTTCTCTGGCCTTCATCTAATTATTTTTGCCAAATTTTCTCCCAAGGATCCCAAATACTTGCGGCATATTCCAAATGAATAGTTCTTGTCATCTTCTACCTGCCTTCATTTTGCCCACAAAGCCCCCCTCTTCCTTCCTTCCTCATCCCCTCTCACCTAACGTTCTCCTTCCATCGCGGCCATCCTAACATACAACTAACTTTTAATATTTCGATCCATGGAGATTCAAGATCGTGGTCCTTTTTATGTATGAAATTTTTCGTCGCCATTACATATGAAAATAATATTTCATTGATTTCGGTTTGATATACTTTGACAATGATAGATAATCATAGTGCTAAGTGCTGTGAGTATCTAATTATTTCGGATTCATACTATAAAATTCACCACTTCCGTCCTTTCGCAATATCCGAGCACACCCTATCTCTTTCATTGGACTGATTTAATGGACTGCTCTTAAAAGCAAGCAGCATTTAATTGAGCTGACAGAAAGGGGATACATTTGCACTGCGTGTCACCCATGTCATTTTATGGCGGTCTTCACCCGAAAATTAATTATCTGGGAAAATATGAATTTAAATAATTATGCATAGTTTATCTCAAAAAACATGTAGCGAATGAGTTTCAATAAAAATAATACCGGCTCTGAACATATCACGCAAACAAACCTCACTTCGCAGGACAGATTAAGAGAGAAGCGTAGGACGCCCTCAATCCTTGTTCTGAATCTTGCTCCGATTTTCCTTGGCCCACTCAATGAGTAATTCTGGAGAACCTGGTCTCATGCCATCAACACTTTAACCCAATAATTTTGTGCCCTTAGAGTTGGCGTACTTTTCCCTGCCTCCTTGGAACCCTGCACGCATTTTAAGTTCTCTATCAATGCAAACATGAGCAGTATCGAAAATGATTATATGTTGCAAATGATTAACGCTAACGAAATGACTAAAGTTGTTCATTGACGTGAAAATTCGAGCTGATCAACTTTTTTGGTGTTTTTTGGATGTGCACAAACCAAGAATGTCAATTATTTAACAATTAGGTTACATTAACACGAATTTTTTAATCGTCAAACGGGTATTCACAAAGCATCAAAAGCATTGGATTTTTTTTTATCAAGAATTCAATGAAATCTGTAAATAAAAGCGAGGCAGGGACTAATAGCAATCAGGAAAACGTTCGCTTGGCGTTCATTAAATTTGATGAAAATCAAATCAACGGGAATGTCATACGCGCTATCGTTTCGTTGGGTTTTGAACATTGGCAGTAAAATTTTCAAGTTCATTTTAAAAAGGAGAAATGGAAGTACAAGGCCTATCACAAAGATAAGTAGAATTAAATTGGAGAAAAACATTTATCGCTGTATGGACCCACCAATGCCAGTGCCTCCGCCGCCAGCTGTGGTATGCTTCCAGTAACTGGACTCTCGTTCAGCCACCTCGTTATTTCAGCCACCTTTTACATAATCCAGTGGTCCAAAATGGTAATCAAGGTGGTTGTACTTGGGTCGAACTCAAACGCCCATGTCTCGTCATCTGTAAAACCACTTATTCTAAAAACATCGTGTCGCTTTCCAGTCATTCGGGAGCTAAATTCTCTAATGAGAGTGATCCCATCAAATTCCGTTGCACGGCTAATGCACAACCTTCAGCATTTTTCGTATTTCAATGCATTCTCCATCATACATGCCGTGGAACGGAGGCCTCCCAACTAATTGGTAATCACGCTAAATGCTTGAAACACTTCGGGAACACACTCAAAAGCATTAGTGGCCATCATCGGCCGGTCGAAACGCCAACAGCTCAGCGCACTACAGAAATTTCCTAAAAGTTAATCCCACGTATCTGAGTGCCAACTAATTATGTTCTTTTAAGAGTAGTCTTTCCGCAAATATTCATTTAAAGACTTTTAACTTTTAAAGGACAGTCGGTTGTATAGCACTCCATATTAAATTTAAAAGAAAATTATCAATAATTCTGACGCACAATTGTCGTTTTTATTTTCTAAATTTAGAACCGGATGTGCTTTATGTGCCGGTATGTGAGATTAATAATATGGTTTAATTAAAAATGCGGAAAAGCGGAAAGGTCCCCCTGACAGTAATAAGCAACATTTCTCTCTTGGCCATAGAAACTTCCTTACATGATTGTAAGCACACAAAACAAATGAGGCCCTTCTGCGAAAAAATATCCTCCCAACCACAGTGAAATGAAACGCGATATATATTAAATATTACACAACAATTGGTGCGATGCTGGCTGAAAAATAATTAAACATTTTATCGATTTTACAAATGGATGGCAGCAACTGGGGTAAAATTGGAGTTTTTCGGAATATTTATTTTAAAAAGGGTCTTTATTTTTCACTTTTATACGCATTACTGCAATTCAAAATCGAGGCTATTGGAAACAGCAGTTTTTTGTGTACCCAATGTGTTCAAGGAATAGGTTGTGTTCACTATGGCGATGCCATGGAGCGAGACCGAAGGAGGGATGGAATAACAGTTTGGATTTCATTTTAATTTATTCTTAAGTGCATTCTCCATTCGTTACTGAAATATGTCAAGAAGTTATGTTTTTAAAATATTGCTCGTATATTTTCTGTAACTAGAACCAAATATTGTTCAAATTCTTTTGCTACATCACGACATCAACTGAGCTAAGGCGGGACAGGTTGTTCGTCCTTTCCCTCCACTCGCTGGAATATCGACGCACTCTGGATTCCCGTGCTCTGGCGCCGCGTCGAACGACTCTCGGGATGTTACTCACATTCGATACGTCAGAGCTCCTCTCTTTCTTTTCATTCCTTTTGGCGGGAAACGTTTTCTTCACGCTCTTCATTCCTTTCACGCTCATTCTTCGTCTTTTTTCTATCGCGTGAGTGATTACTATCGCCGTGAGTCGGCATGTGACGTGAACATGTTACTAACAGAGGTATAAGAGTCATAATTCGTCTTTATTCGGGGGCGATATTGAGTCTGTGGCAGTCCATTCGTCTTCCACCTTAACCATCACCAAATACATTCAATGTCAAATATAAATACACTCGAGTGCTAAATTGTATAAAAACGAAATAGGTAATGATAATAGATTCACATTGAATATGCACAAGGGGCGCTCAAGAAGATGTACTCATCAATGGCGGGGAATACGTAAGGAATCGACGAGAAAACCCCACTGCAGGAAAACACATGAAGGGGGGGGAATGCGAAACACCTACGAAAACTAATATTACGTTTTACGAAATTTAAAAAAATAATAAAATGAAACGAAATCAATGCATGGAAGTTAAGTTAGGGGAACACAAAGAGTCATACCGCGATTGATATCTAGTTATTATTTAAAATGTTGGTTTCCTTATAATTTGATAAGTGCCGCAATTTAATTTTATAATTTTAAAAATATTGGGAAAATGTGTATGCCTTTAACACTTTTAGGATACTAGTCACATTCAACCTAGTGTGAAACGAAGTATGTCAAAAATAACGAAGTATGTCAATATTTCTTTAACCTCGACAGCTTCTTTCACAAATTTCTCTCGTTGAAAGAATTAAAAGCGTCCTGGAAGCTGGTCACGCTGAATGTCCGCTTCAACAGTGTTTGTGTTGAATTGTAACAACTATAAAACTGAGCAATATTTCCACTGAGTTAGTGGAAATCAGTCGATGGAAAGATATCCCGAAATGTTTTTATTTGGCAATAATTCCATTTGGTTTCCACTAGTGCTTCAATACTGTCGTTAGATCTTTAATCACTGCGACTTCACATATTTGGTATCTATAGAAGGAATGCCCTATTTCTTACTTGAGTGCAGCACAAATGGGTGCCTTCGAATTCATCGAACGTTTCCACGAGGCAAGTATCATAAGATTATGGGTCAACCGAGATTTGGAGCCGTCGCAGTTGCGTGACACGTACAAATGTCTAAGGTGTCGACTTATTATACTAAATGGGGGATAAGAAAAACATTTATTTGGCGTGAAAATATCACCCAAGTTAAATAGACAGGCCTTATGATATATGTAGGTTAAAGGTAATGGAAAATTATACACATATAAAGAGTAATTTTTTCCAACGATAAACGCAGGATCAGTCCAATTTACGACAACAGCCAAAACCATGGAAAAACATATTCGAAAATAAAATATTACTACATTTCCTTCCAATCTTCAAAAGAAAATCTCAAATCCTTTCAATGGTTGGCTCGTATGTGTTACGCGTAACTCCACCTGCCATACTCCGGTGCTACTTAACGGCACAATTGGTGGAGTAAAAATACGATGCACCCATCAATCGAAATTCGGATGTTGGAATTCACCGCCAAAAGGGCACTTAATCTCGCCAAGCGTAAGCGTACGTAGTGCATCCTCATAAATTTTACATCCAATCCTCATCGGCATCCCCGCGTGTCTTCATCTTTCGCCTTCCTTATCTTTCGTGTCTTATCTTCCTCCCCCCCGCCCTCCTCTCCCGCAGATTCGCCCCGCACCCCCCAACCACCTCCCCCCTCTAAACAAGGCTCGAACAAAGACGAAAAAGTACTCCGGAATATTTATGCATCGCCTTCATCCCATGTTCCAACCTCATTGAAGGAGAGGGAAACGAAAAAACAAGCAACATTTCCTCTTCACTCAAGTACCCTTCAACTTGCAGATGAAGACTCGGTGGCCACCGACACGCTTCAATGCTTATCGTTTCGCTTTCTTCACCGCAGCTTTCGGTAAAATATTGCACCGATAAAGTAAATCCGAAAATTTCAGCGAAAGGAAACGGTTTATATCACCGGGAAACGTTTCCACATTTTCTCGATAATTTCTCACCTCAATTGCGTGGACTGCTTGCGTGCATAGACATACTTTCTATGATTCGAAGTAAATCACTCAAATGAGCCCCTCAAAGTTTGACTCTTGGCGTTATTTCAAGAATAAAAGAAGAATCTAATGCACAGTCTTGAATTGTCCGATTGACAAATTGGTCTCATTGTGGTTCGGGTGCGCAGAAAACAAAATTACACTCTCACTTTGTTTCTGAAAAAAATTCGAGAAACCTTGGCTTCAAAAACCGTTTCACTTCATCCGGTACCGATCCACGTAAAGATCCGCACCGATGTTACTCCTGGAAACAATTACGAGGCTAGGCTGAAAACTAATGCATACCTGCTCTTGGACCACAAACAAAATCACCTTCAGCAGCACTCTTTGTGGCATGTGGAAGTAACATTCCCCCTCAACACGCATGCGCAAGTTTGAGGTCGTTTCATTCATCCGGTGTGTTTCGAGAATCGGAAGTATGGATAAGTGTTCTAGTACTACGAGTGCTTGTAATTGATCACCGAGGGACTAATTTCATGGAGTATTGAGCCCAAAACGGCTGAATAGACTTAACCAAGAACAGTTTTGCCATTTTAACATGCATTAATTCGTGTAATGAACGGAGGAAAAATACTGATGTTTTTTTTCTCTTCCTTCGTCGTAAATCAATCTGCCAAACGTTGACGCCTCTTTCGCGAGAAGTTAACGTTCGATCATGCGTAATATCGACAGCCAACGAAGAGGTTTCGCTGGAATTCTCGCCGATAAAAATTACCCCAACAGTAGCGGAGGATAGAAGGAGAGCAGTCTGCATGGGAAAACCGAAGAGCGGATGGCATATCAAAATTGAATCAACCAAACCATAAGAGCCCTCATCCGATGAATAAATATAGGACGGGTGCGTCTTCCAAGGGGAACATTATACGAGCCGGCCACACTCGGCGAGGGATGGCGGGGGTATCTTAAGGATATCACTCTTCGATGGGATGCGTTTCTTTTGAAGGGTCGGATAGGCTCGAGGAGAACACAGCAGTTGGATGTTGGTGAGAGGGAGGGAAGATGATGAAAAGAAGGGGCGGTCGGGAGAGGAGGATATGGAAGAGGGCGAGGAGAGGTGGGGGTTGAAGGGGAGAGGGTGTAGGGGAGGGCACGGGAGGAAGTGGAAACGGAGTGTAAGGAGTGGAGATGGAAGGGCGGGAGGAGGGGCAGAAGGAGGCGAAGGGAAGCGAACGGGAAAGAGGATTGGGAGAGGGGAAGGGAGGGCACAAATATGGGGTGGGGGGATATTTGAGGGAGGGGGATGGACTTTGCGCGTCTTAATGCCGTTATTTAGGTGACCGAGTTTAGACTCCCGTCAAACCAATGGTCACCTTTATTAAAACCCGTGATGTTTGGTGCGGAGGGCGCATTTATCTCGTCCGGACGTGATGCGCTCGGGAGATTGGGAGAGCTAGAAAATAGTACATCCATGAGAAATGGCGACAAGAGGCGAAAGACGGGGAGATTTAGTCCTCGGAGCCAACGAGTGGAGCTGCGACGGCACACAATCAGCGCCGGCCGCCCTTAGACACGGTCCTTGACCTCGGAAGAGGCTGACTTCCCCGCTGGTAAACTCTTGATAAGTTGCAGAAGTGTTAGAGGGGATACGTAATGATGTTTCGGGAAGAGTAGTGGATAAGATACTCCAATGGATGGACGGCCACTAGCCCAAATCAGGGAAAATACTCAGCATCAATTCAATTATTTATCCCGTATTATATTTAAGGGATTTGAAAGAAAGTAGGGTATAATAGAAAAAAAAGAATGACAATACTTCTCTGCCTTTTTAATCGCCGCTAAATCTTTCATAATAAACAAAATCAACCTTCCAGAATTTTGGCCAGTCGCATAAAATGGTTTTGGTTCATTTTTATTCCCTTTTATTCTCCTGAACAAGTCACTAGTTTGTTGGGTGAATTAGCCCTTGTTTTGAAATGGGTCTTCCTCCAGCATGTATACACGTTTGTATGTATGTTATTTGATTAGTGTATTGTATGATAAACGAATATTTTCCCCCTCCCCTTCCTCTCCCACTTCCTCCCTTATCATACACCCCTCCCACCTGGCACCCCCTGCCACACACCGTTTTGGTAGTTCGCGAAATATTTCTGTCCATGTCGAATTAATTGACTAATAAGATCAGCAGGAGAGATTGCTTAAGCCACCCATTATGTAGTCCCAAGTAAATTATAAATCTATCATGAATAGTTGTTATTTGCGTATCTGTGCCGTTTGCTGTGCTTCTCGTCTCTTTTCGGATAGTTATTTCTTTTTTGTGATTCATTTGCCTATTGTACTTTGATAAAAATGACTGCGCAATACTAATAAGTAAAGGTTTTAGGTTGGTTATTTCAATATTGGTCCATAGCCTCTGTTCAAATGTTAGCTGGGATGAATATTTTTAAATAAGGCTCCCTCGCTTCAAGCGGCGGTTCCTAGGGGGTGCCGTTTGGTCTAAGCACATCGCGGTTGTCAAAACGAAAGTTCAACGGAGGCATATCACGCGATCATATCCAACATTGGAGGAGATATTAATGTGACGTTTATGAGGAGAAATGAAAACCACAGCGCACACACAAAGGAAATAGTTTAATTCCTCCCACAAAATTACATTACATAACATAATAACAAGGCTTACGTACAACTCGGGATCTCGCAAGAATGAGCGAGAGCTCCTTTTCCTGTTTTAAGTAATTCAAAGTTTACGAAAGTTAAGTTCTACAAAAATGCTACACTCGTGTTTTTGCAGGCGAGTGAGCCAAAAGAACTCTTTGGATTAGCATGGTTATATCGGCGAATTCCCAGTTTAGTCTTGCACGACTTATTACCTATGGATGCATAAATTGAAAAAAAAATAATTGACTCCTTCAATTTTAATACTATAGTCAATGCTGTTTGTAGCGGAGATCGCTATACAAAAATGCAAATGATATTATTGGCAATGATTTAAAATTCATAATTTCACAGCCTTCCTCCAAAAGGAATTGCTTATTCAAGCAATCCAAGTTCTGTCAAGGAGGGACTTAGGTCAGAGGGTCGATCGATAGCCCCCGTGTTGAATATCCGAGAGCCGATGTTGAACTCTATGATACTTCCACTAACCTCGTTAAATTATTCACTTTTACTTCCAAGCAACTTGCCAAAAAGATATTCTTCGCACTCAGGTAGAAGAATATTTAGACGAGTGAAACTAAAATAAGGTATAGGTTTAGAAAAAAAACCCACAGTATATTTCCATAAATGAATATGTTTTCCTCTCAATTGGTTCCAAAATGCAGACTTTATTTTATTATAATTATTATAATTGCCTCTCGCAGCGGCCTTTTGTTACTTCCTTTGAGCCGAAATATCAATAAATCCTAAAAAACATAGTTTTGACTCTGGAATGCAACTAAGAAAGTTATTTCAGTCCGATAATCAAGCATATGTGCACTCAGAAGAGATGTGCGTCAATTAAAATGGAAAATTCTTCGTGAAACTTCGTTCATGTTCGTGTGATTTCATCTCTAATTTCAAGGATTCTGGACTTGCGTCATTGCATTATATAATATTCTCTCCATGAAGGTTGCAGTTTTTCTCCGGACCAAAATGACGGCTAATATATCTCTCTTTTTTTCACCTCGACGCGGCAAGAAATTGCATGTGAGATGCTTCGACTGCGCTGCGCGAATATCCCTTGCCCCGAGGGCGCGGCGGCCGGGTGAGGGGGGCGAAGTGCCGGGCGAGGGGGAGGCGTGGAGGGCCTGGTTACGCTCTGAATCATCGCCACCGTCGTGGGGGCTCAGGAAGGACATTAGAAAGGAATGAAGCCATGCGTCAAAGCGTAATAGCCAGAGAAATCTTGAATGACGTTTCTTTTACATCAGAAGATACTCCTAATATTACCTTAGGGAATATGGCATTGCTAGCACATTGAAAAGCGATTGACCGGGCATGGTTCAAAATATGAGTGCATGCAGCTTATATTTCCTTGATCAGCACTAATTTAATGTGACATTGCTTTTCTATCTCGCGTATTAAGGAGCAGACAGTTCAAATTGCCATCTATCAGACAGGCCTTACACTGCAGTACTTCACAACTCCATTACCTACGACTTTGTCGGCCCATACTTGTCTCCAAATTTGGTTTTAATTCGTTGTTTTAATTTAATTTGTCTGTATCGAAGTCTTAGGCTCCAGTGCTTTATACTTTGATTATTTAGAAGGTATAAAGACGATTTCCCACAAAAGTCTTCGAAGACAAATCATATTGCTGACTTTAACTGCCCTGAAAATTTATTGCGCGTACGAGTTTAATGATCGGCGTTAGGCTACCGGCCTCGTTAGATTTGTGATGGACTCAGGGGATGAGTACAACCAAACTCAAAAGAAACGCCTGACGCGTCACTGAATACTCTTTAAACTCAAATGCTATTATTATTGGTTGAGAGTCCTTTTTGAATTGCTATGCATTTATAAGAAACATTTTTAGGAATCAGTGAATATCGCAAGAATCCCCAACTTCATTCGGGAAGAGGGTTAACGTGTTCAAAAGTTGTGCGGTCGAGCTGAAGTACTCGGGAGAAATATAAAACGGGTAAATAGAAATAATATTAATAATGGACGATTTACAATTAATAAATGCTGTTCATTAGATATGTATACAATTTTTTTGACCAATTTAATGAAAGAAAAGTTCTCCGAAATCATATTTTGTCACGAGTAAAGAATTCAATTTAGATTTTGAGAATAAATGATCAAATTTTCGGCGAATCAAATGAGTAAAAAGATAAGACCTCATTAATCAGCGCCAGAAATGAAAAACGAGGAATATGAAAATAATACAGTGAAATTTCTACACATGCCAATCTAATGAACTCGAAATGGAAGAGGTATGCAGAAGACAATCAAATAGCGTTATTTTCATTACCTTTTAATGGGTAATGGTTTATTACGGAAAGGAAAATTTGAAGTTTCATTTGATTTTCCTTGTTAATTTTCAATTTGTCAATTATGATCATCCTACTTCTTCCTTTATTCTTGCCTTCCTGATCCACAGCTGTCACTCCAATCAGCCAACCATGGCAGAAGCACACCCACAAGGCCATGGCACGACCAATTTTTTCTTTCAAAATTTGCATTAATGGCAGGAAAATACGTCCTGAATTCACCTCAATACAGGGTTCGTCCGGAAAATAAGTGTACTGACTCCTGGGCTGGGCGCGCCGCTCCAGGCGCGCCCAGTACCGCTCTGACGGGCTGCGATTGGAGGGGGGTACGTTGGCAAGCGACGCTGAAAAGGCAGTCGGCTCTGAGCTGTGGTGTAGTGAGGAGCTCTGTTAACGCGAACCTCCACGCTCGACCCACGTCACGGAACGCGATGCCGAAGTTTTTGGAGCAGGGTTATTCCATCAAATTTGCGGTAAAGCTTGGGAAATCGTCTACCGAAACTGTCGGTATGATTAACCAGGCTTACGGGGAGTCAGCCATGTCCAGAAACATGATCTTTCGGTGGCACAAGATGTTCGTGGAGGGCAGAGAAGAGGTCGACGACGAGTCTTCGAGAGGTTCCCGATGATGCCTTCGCGGGAGCGTTCCAGGAATGGGAACGCCGCTGGAACAAGTGTATCGACTCACAAGGGTCCTATTTTGAGGAATATTAGCTTAAGATATGTAAAAGTGTAATAAATTTTTTTTCCTGAGCTCAGTACACTTATTTTCCGGACGAACCCTGTAGTTTCTCTCAACGCGGACATTGGTTTATTTGGAGATAGTAAATTACTACTGATGCACGCACACTCTACAACACGTAAAATTAGCATGAATGATAAGTTGGCCAATTGTTTTATTTATGCTGTCCAAAGTTTCTGAGGAAAATTTATTGCACAGATGAGAATATATTTCGAGTCTACCTGAAGATGTCCACCAGCAGAGAGCATCGCCAGGCTTTTGCAATACAAGTATTTTTGGCGCAGTGCCACCAAAGAATACAATGTCTGGAACAAAATCATGCTTATTTATTTATTGGGACTAGAGATTTGGAGATTTATTCATTTATTCCTGGAGGAGGCGAATCCGCGAAGCACGAGCGGGGGCAGGGATGACGGCCCCGTGCCCTTATCGCCCCCGTGCTCGTGGAGGGAAAGAGAGAGGCTGGGCGGGAGGACATAATTCTGCCTTAGCTTTCTCTCTCTCCCTTCCATAGAATGCGAGAGCACCGCACTAAAGGAGATTCCTCTGATTAGTTCCAATAAGTTTCTTCTTCCAGTCCACAGCAGTCGACTTCTTCCATTTAACTCGGCACAAACTTTGCGCGTAACGTTTTCCTTGCAGCGCCCCCTTATCGGTGAGAACTGTAATTGGATTGGTGTATCCTAAACCAGAGTGCCGATGGAGATTGGGTTGGGATCGAATCTGTGAGGGGAGGTGAACCCCAGGACGGGATGAGACACCCCGACGCCTTCATCCTCATCATCGAGCCCGGGGAATTAGCGAGACCGGAAAGATGCCTGTGTAAAACATCCACCAACAATTTAATAGCCGACGACCTTGATCAAAGTTCCCAACCACGAGGGCGGAATGGATTTGGTTCGCCTTTCAGATCACCCTCAAACTTATATTTGAAAACTGAAAGCCATTCAATGGAAAGGGGGGGGGGAATATGCAAAAGGGAGATTAGACATTTTTTTAAGTCTAATGAAATGTCATTTCCATTTTTACATTACATAATTTATGGAGAATTATTTAGCATTGAGCAAAGGGGAATTACTAGCAGAAAGTTTTTTCTAACAGAAACTTAAGTGTGCAAATTTCTTTTGTTACTAAATAACTATTGAATGTTAAATATTTCCATTTTATTAATTCATATTAAAAACAATTAATTTGCAAAACAATAACTATTGCATGTTTTCTCATAATATGTTAGGGATATTATTAATTTGGAAATAACAGAAACCACCAGTTATCGTTCCTAATAAAGCTGAGCGATTAACTTTGAAAATGCATCAATGTAAATTAAATGGATTACAAATGATGAATGCAATAGATTATGAGGAAGAGCTAAATATTGTGACGGATAATTAATTCGGGATATTGAGATAACCGTGTGTACTCTAATAGTAGTTAAGGAAAATTGTCTAATAGCTGCCACAAATAAATCTAAATACGTAAGTCAATTCGATTAGTTATATCTAAGCCGCATGCATACGCTCAAATTTCAAATTCTCTCGACACTCGTGATGGGTTGGCATTAGAAATATTTCGCCCAGCAGATGTTCGCTAGGAAAAAAAGGAGGCGACATTTGCTTTCTCATAATGAGACTGACATCGAAACGACATCTCAAAATGCCGAATGCCTGAATTCGGCAAATTCTCCCTCTTTGTGGATTTACGCCAACTCATTGTGAGCCATTCATAACATGACACGTCGTTATAAGCGTCTGTAACGCACTAAATTCACCAAGAAAACAAGTTTATGTATGATAACTTAACTGTCTGGCATTACATGTATTTTAATTATGATGAAAAAGCGATCAAGGAACTTTGAAAGGATATTAAAATCAGGATTTTTTTCATAATCAATGAAATATAATCTCTATGGTACACCACATGAATAAGTTCCTGCGGCACGCTCATTGAATTCCACAACTATTTAGGAGTGACGATTTTTCCCCCGAAAGAGTTATTTCGGAGCGATACATTGAAGTGCAAAAAAGATTTTGGTTGATCCAAAATCAAACTTTGTGTACCATTGTGGACATGTCACGGCTGGTTATGTAAGCGACATAGGTAAACCAATAAGTGAACGTGCATCGACGGTTACTTAGGAATCGATGATGGTCTATTAATTGGTAATAACTAAACTATGTGCACTTAAATAGTCACTGACGCTGAAAATTCAACATTCGTTAAAACATTCGCTTTCCCTAAAATGTTCTAAATTTTCGACCGATTAAGACCTATTAGACGCGACAAGATTGAGTGTCCCCCCTGTGTGCGCGCCTCCCTGTCCCATTTCCTCCAAACAAGGAAACAAATAATCTCGCTCAGAGATGACACCTTGACAGCACGTGTCGCTTAGGTTGGTGTGAGATGAATCGGCGGACACTATTAATGCCAGCAATTCGTTTGTCCAATGGTGAGTGTTTAGCGACGGAATGATTCATCGTTAGAGGACGCGGCCACGAAACAGGAATGCCGATTCGCTTTCGGCGCAGTGATGGACAACGACTACGACTGAGAACCATCCGAAACAATTAAAAAGTAAGCTATCCGAGAAAATGGGTTACTCATCATTTTCTATTGAAACTATTACGCTATCTCAAAGCTGAAATTAATCAAAAATACTATATGATTGAAGATTTAAAAATTATTGATAAACTCCTATTAAAAAAGAGTCAGTTTTTTTAGGAAAGCCATTATGATAACAAACATTTGTGAGTGTACATTTGATTACACGGTACTAATAGGACAACGGCAGTATCCGACGAAATAATTTTAGTGATAACGGGTGGGCACAGAAAATGAGTGTAAAACAAATGAATAAGTGTCCAGGAAGTCATGTAGAAAGAGACAAAGATTTATGCGAGTCCCTCTTATTGACGTTCACTTAAAATTCCCTCAGAAAGCGTGCCAAGCTGCTGGAAGATAGCTTCTGGGACACCCATATTTAAAAATGGAGACCGGGAGGACCTCAGTAATTATAGGCCAATATCGCTCACCTCCATCTCCTGTAAGATTCTTGAGCACATCACTGTTAGTTCAATAACGAGGTACCTCGATAGCCAAGATTTATTGATTAATAACCAACACGGGTTCCGTAAAGGTAGATCCTGCGAAACTCAACTCGCACTCTTTGTTCGTGATGTAATGCATTCCGGTGAAAGTAATATTCCAGTTGATGCGATATTCCTAGATTTTAAAAAAGCTTTTGGTAAAGTCCCTCATTGCAAGTTACTCGCGAAGTTGGAAACTTATGGAATACACGGGAGTGTTATATGCTGGATTAGACAATTCTTAAAAAATCGCGTTCAAACAGTCGTCCTGGACGGTGCATCATCCGATACTGTTAAGGTCACGTCGGGTGTACCACAGGAAAGTGTCATAGGCCCCCTCTTGTTTCTTATTTACATAAATGACCTCAGCACCGTGGTTAATAGCAGGCTCCGTCTTTTCTCTGACGATGCAGTGATTTATGGGGACATTCGAAGCCGCGAACACAGAGTCGCGTTAGCTAACGACCTAAATGCAATTCAGAGATGGTGCGATACATGGCAATTGGAATTAAGTTTGAAAAAATACGTAGTAATACATTTTTGGGAAAAGAGTAACACCCCCCCTATTTAGTTACAAAGTGAAACAAACAGAAATCGCGAGGGTAGATTCCTTTAAATACTTGGGTGTAACAACTACTCACGATCTGTCCTTGGGAAAGCAAATACGGGAAATATGCGGTCGTGCTAATAAAAAATTGGGATTTGTAAAAAGAGTGCTGGGTAAATGTGACGAAAAAGTGAAGGAACGATGTTTTCTTGCCCTAGTCAGACCCCACCTAGAGTATGCTGCCAGTACATGGGATCCTGAAGAGATAAATTTCATTTCGGAATTAGATCGAGTTCAGCGGAGGGGGGCTACAATTGTCAAAAATTGCTATGACCAACGCAGTAGCCTACTGTAGTGAAGTAAGATAGACGAAGGGACAGGAAAGGCATTAAGAAAGAAAAGAAAAGGTGTTAAGCATGTCGGATGTCGTGAAAGAGAGTAGATTGAGGTGTACGTATGGCTTGAAGAATCGCTTATTTTAGCGCACAATTAATTCTACCGAATGAAGACTTATATGATTCATTCAGGGTCGCATTTGGCAGGGTTTAGAATTGTGGAAGTACTTAGTCCCTTGAGTCATCAAAATCGGCCTTGGCCGGCATAGTATGCGTATTTCCTAACCTAAATCGGGAGTAAAGGTTTGAGCGGAAAGGGCGGGAGATATATCGGTCTGTTTTAAGATGTACTACCAAGGGCTTCGTGGGAGACAGACAGGCGCATGCGCCCTCCCTTCCTTAAAGCGTATAACCATTGTTGGGTCGGCTATTCCCTCTCTCTCCCTCCCTCCCCCCTCTCCTCCCGCCCCCTAACCCCCCCCCCCCACTATCACCGTGAGAGAACCAAGGCGGCACCAAAAGCAGCAGCCTCAATGTAATGTAAGTATGGGTGTTTTAATCCGTGCACTGGTGCAAATCAGTGAGCTGCGGTCGAGCACTGAAGAATTTCATTTGAGGGGGCCTATCTTTCCGGGATCGTGTAATCCGTGATACATACACACACACACCTGGGAATCATTTCAATCGTGGGCGGCCAAGATCCGTTCGATCGCCGGGGGATCGAAGACTCTCCAGCATGATGGGGGAGTTCAAATAAATAATGTTTTAATGCCGGATTTGGCAAACGGATATATTGTATTTCCTCTGTCACCCGGTGGTGAACATAAGGAGAGTAGCGAGGATTAATGCAGCGTACTGGAGGAGGATTCAGATGAGTAAAATCCTTTTGAGGGCATTGCTTTTTCGGAGACAATTCCTGGTCTTTTCGCTTTATTTGATTATAATCCCGAAGTGAGCATTCACATAAATTTAGTTATGTAATAGACATGTATAATAAAGAAAGTGTAATGATTACTACGTTAATAAAGGAAAGAAAGTGTAATTTATGCAATGATTTTCTGTAAATACGTTGAACATTTTTAGCAATCTTTTTAGCACTTGTAATAATGAAATTATTTTGCAACTGGTGATGATGATCACCTTAGCCCTCCCAACCGTGAGACAAATTAATGCTCGAATTTCAATTTTTCTGTCGAGTCGAAGAATATCAGAGAGAAATCTGACCCCCATGCGCCCTTGGTGGAAGGGCATCTCCTCCCTTAGTGGCGGCAGGGCCGGAGGGCTGTCAACGGCTGAGGAGTGACGCTTTGCAGGAGCACTCGGATCTTAGCGCCCAATTCCTGCGAAAAATCCCTTGGCGGCCATTAAAGCTGCGTCCAAACTGGCGGGGAATAGTGGCGCATGCCTCCGGATGCCTCAAAGTAAGATGCGAATCGAAAAGGACGAGTTGGGACACCCTCGGCAGAAGTATTGTCATCTGTGGAGCTAAGGAAAACATATTGACGGAAGACATACGAATCTAAATTTCTAATATAAATGCAAAATATTACGAATGATGCAAATGCCAAGATATAATTAGAAGGAGACAATTTACATTGATTTCGCTGGTACACGGCGGTTCCAATACACTGCCCACTTTACAATTATTTCGGTATTTTCCACGTACATTGATTCATTGTTTTCCTTTTTTACTCCTTCCCAAAAATAGTGGCTTTTGTCATTACGTTCAGGGACGATAAGAAAATTAACTTAGTATTTTCAGGAGCAGCTTTGTGGAAATTATGATTATTCAAAGTAAAAGGCACTCATCCAAACTTCATTTAAATAAATAGTTTGGAAAATTACCACGTTCATTACTTCTTTAACTAATTATTTCATTATCTTTTTAATAAGAAATGAAGTACTATCGATGCGATGAACATAATTCGCATTTTGGACCCTCCCAAAACCTAACTTACTGTATTAGGTAGAATATACCTTGAATGAATTGAATAAAATATTCTCTTGGGAGATCATCTGTTTTATCGCTTTTAATTTAATTTCGGAGTTCAGGCAGCATTTCATTTCAATAATATCCTTTCTCTTATAATATTGAGAGATCCTAATTATACTCTTCGGCAGTAATTAGACTTACTCTTTACATTTAGACTGGTATTGTCTGCGTGTGCATTTATTTATGCAAAAATGAAGGTTTCGTATTTATTTTCAAAGAAAATTTTAAATTATTGCTTTAGAAAATTTTTTTTTTATTTTGAAAATATTTTCGTTTGGCACTAGCAGTGAATTTTTGGTGGTTTGCGTTTTCATTATTTTTTGAGTGTTTTCCCGGTTTCGGAGTAGTCAGTATTGATAGTCTTTCTTATATCCACGTGACCATACTCGTAGCAATCGCTCCAAGATACTGATAACAGAAATCAATTAAATTCCATATTCGTTAAAAAAGACTACATTCTTAAAGAAATAAATACTTTTGTGACTTGCAAACAGATACATAGGCACGTGTATATTCCGCCCCCACATGGTCGTCACTACTTGGTTATTCACGCTTCCTATTCGCACTTTGAATTCTGGGGCATCAGCATGGCGTCGATTTTAGGATACACTCCATGCGCTCAGCAAATGTGCCCAACTTCGCGCCTTCTTGCTGCCAAATGAGCTTGGACGTCTTTCTGGAAGGCGTCCTCTCTAAACGTGAGGGATTTTGGAGCAAATGATGTGCTCGGACGTAGCTTATGTATCATTTTCCTGGGGAAACGCACTTAACCCTGACGTATTTCTCCCCTCCGAAGGTCAGTATTAGACAATGACATCCAGCGGACAATATTTACAACGCGATTGTAATTAATGAAGCGGAATTCGTTGCATTGCAATTGCTTGCATTGTTCAGGGTGCATCCAAAAAGCACTATTCAAAAATAAACTACTAAAACTCAAATGAAGAAAAGGTTCATGATGGTAAGTTTGAAGGAAAACAATTCATATTCTGCTATTCATTAATGCTATCCGTCATCCTAATTAAATGAGATGCCACAAGCGTCCTTATCTCCGGCCATGGTGTATCACACCTTTTTAATATACTTCGTCAGACAAAAGAGCTGGCATTTTGTAAGATCATCAGATCACAGGAAAATTAGGATGCTGTAATAATTTTAATTCTTTATATTTTTCAAATCGTGAAAATTTCACGCAGACGATACTATGGCTCCGGTTATGACAGAATAAGGACGTTACTGTTTAAATTAGCTAGTTGATTAAAATTACTATGACACATATTCGGAAAATAATATCAAATGCTACAATTTACAAGTTGATTCATTTCCGATAACTGGTCGTCTAACCCACAGTTTGATGGGTAACACTTATAAAACAAGGGCGTCGCATGTTTTCTGGTTTCGTGTCCATCGTTAAAGGCCTCGAATAACCCGAAGTCCCTTAAGTCGCTTCCTTCCCACATCATTCGGTCCTCTCAAGTGCGACGAAGCCGCTTATTCCTGCGGCATCTTACAAAAAGAATAATCGCCACAAGTATTGTTTTAACCTGCCACGTCACCCGCATCGGGGCGAAGTGTCATCCCGTTGATTAATGCCCCTCGCGGTGCACGCGTACCAATCGGGGAGCGGTGGCGAGTGGGTCGGAAATGAGGTGAAGTGATTGAAAGGGCGCGCGGGGAAAGAGGGGGTGGCGAGGGTAGGCGACGAATGCTCTCTGGGGCCGAATCGAAAGGGACTCTGTCGCCGAGGGTTTGCGCTATCAGGGCGACGGACAAGAGGGAAGGAAGAATGCCATGGACCGAAGAACCGCCCGCTCTCTCGGCACCCTCCCCCATCTGCAGAGGGATCGGTAGAGTTGGGATGGGGTGTGGGGCCGGGCGATTGGTCGCGGGGGCGATGGAGGGGGGTCGCCCACACGACGCATAAGAGTGTGGAGGGAAGGGAGGGGGAGAGCAAGGCGGGCCCGCAGAGGCGGACGGCGTCCGGGCGGGGGGAAGGGCCGAAAGGGGAGAGGGAGAGTCGGTCCTCTTCTCCTCCTCTATCGAAAGATCCGAAGCGACGGAAGGGGCGCCCTTCTCATGCCTCTCCCTGATGCCGAAGGCGGCTGGGCGTGAATCGGATTATATTGCCACAGCGGGCAAAGAAAAGGGATCATCGCACGAATTAAGACTTGACCGCAAACATTTTAACACAAGATCTGTCAGGGCGAAGTGTGAGGGGTGGAGGATTGGAGAGAAGTCAACAAATAAATTGCCACTAATGCCGATTACAAAGGCCATTAGTAACGAATGGATTGCGCTGCGTCATCGTCACTCGAATCCTGATTTATTGCCTCCATTTATCGCCCCATTTTAACTCCACATTCGCGGGCACAACTTACTGCTGTGCGTATTTCATCTGGATGCGAAATCGTCGCTTCCACGCGGTGTGCTGGATGGAGGTGTTCCAGGTTTTAGTCCATTAAGGAGAGGATACTGAATAATATTTCGAGAACATAAGCTGATAAATACAATTAATTCTTTTATATCGTTTTCATGAATAAAATTAAAATCTCCATGATCTGGTTAGAGGCGAGGATCTATACCGTTGATCTTCAAACGATTCGGCCAATAATACAATAATGTAGGCTTATAACATCTTATATGATTCATTTGGATATTAAAGGCTTGCTTCAATAATCATTCGAAAATTGTTTCGTTATATTCGTCGTAGAATAATAAATCATGAAAATGTAACTATACATAGATATTCGTTACTTTTTCGATAGTTTAATGGAATTTCTACTACCGTAGAGCCTGGATGCTGTTAGAAGTATGTGAGAGATATGCCAAATTTTAAAAATTTAGAATACTTTTGCGATGATGACTTCATAAAATTTGTACACATTGTCTTTGAAGTCACAGTTTTCGGTGTTCATAGGTATTGGGCGGTATGTAGCCATTAGTTCGATTATTTCAAGATGAGCTCAAGCAGCTCTGTGAATCCCTCATCACAGCTTAAGGCAGTTTGCACTTTGCAATGCCCTCAAATTTGTGTATTTGTATTTAATTGGTTATTAGATAAGGAGAAGTTCAATGAAATCCAATTTAATTTTGGCTGATCAGGAGAATAAAAAAAAATAAAATACACCGGAGTGGAGGTTTTTAATTTTGAATTAGGAAAACTACTGAAAAAATTTAAAAAATTAAGTTGCATACTTTTCTTCAGCCGTTTTCTTTTTCATTTTTCTAAAATGTCAGGGATTTCTTCCACCGTGGTAATATATAATTACTTTATACTAAAGCATAAAGGATTGTTAACGATAATTAACATACGTTTGTGAAAATGCAAGCATTTAAACAATGCCTGAAATTCGGAAGATCTCCTTGATCTGCCATTTCAAACAATTTTTTCTACATTTCCCTCGATTCGCACTCAGCGAATACATTACATTTATGTATATTTGCGTACTTTGTCTACAGCGAACACCCTTCCTTCATATTTCTAATCGCTCTAATGATAATGGTAAATCACCAATCGCCCTGAAGCAACTTAAAGTTCGAAACTCCGCGTCATTAGTCATCTGTCACGCTCTCATCTCTGACGCTGTCGAATCATAATTTAAATTTTCAGAAACACAATTCGCCGCCACACGAAGGAAACGGACCGCTGGGGTTTGTACCCACGATTCTCAGCGTTGGGGAGCAAGAACTATCAGGTGGATTAATTGAATTGCCCCGGAGGGAGGCAAAGGTGAGACCCTCAATGGCAGACTGCGTGCGCAGCTTTTAACACGGTTATTCAAATGTAAAGGCATAAGAAAACATGAGGATCTTAGTGCGCAAGTTTCATCAAATTTAACCCCTAACCGTGACAGTAAATCCTCACCCATGCTCAAAATTTTATGTGTGGCGTCTTGGAAGAGCTCTTTGGTTCGCATGGATTTCAAAGCATTAGGCATGCACAGCGTTCTGTTATCAATGTATTACACAGCTTAATAACCGCTCGCTTCAATGCATAGAGGAATGAGAGAATGCCAATCTTGTAAAATTAGCAGATCCGTGAAACTCCATGAATATTCATTAAGCACCGATAGCAATGGGATGCTATCCGGATGCACCAAGCTATTGCCAACATATAATGAACCAAAGCTAGTCTCTTTAAACATGGAAACACTTTGAAGAGAAAAGGAAACTGAAATCGTACGGCTATACGAGGTCGGTCCAATAAATACGCAAACTGGTGCAATCTGGTGGCCATGACGAGGACGTTCACTAGCGGCGCTAGTTGCCCGAGACACAATGAGCCATGTCTGTGCTTGGCGGATCTTCGAGCTGTGCGCATGGTGCCAGTTACATTAATTTCTATTGTCCTTGTTTTAATGATTCCCAAAAATGGAAAATGACGAAATCACGGAGCAACGAATCAGCAAAAATTTTAGGTGAAGTGCGATAAAAGTTATCAAGAAATTACTAAAATGTTGACGGCTGTTTCCGACGATAATACCCTGAGGAAAACATCCGCTTTCAAGTGGATTAGGCGTGTATAAAGATTGCCGACAAGACGCCACGGATGATGCAAGACCGGAATGCAACCACTTGCGTTGACGACAACATTGATCGTGGGAGGTCCCTTGTCCTTACCAATCGTCGAAACACTGACCGAAAGATAGGAGATGAACTGAATTTAGGAAAATCAACAGTGCACACTATTTTAACCAAACCGAGTTTATGGATAACAATTCAAACACCATCCTTGATAATCCTCCTTATTCGCCAGATTTCCCCCCTGAGACTTTTTCCTATTCCCAGGATGCAAAAATGTGATGAGGGCACATGAATGGGGAGATGCGGACACAATAAAGCAATAAGCGACGAGAAAACTGAAAAGCCAAACTGCCGAGGACTTCCAAAGGTGCTTTAAACAGAGTATGAAAAGAAGAAGGAACAAGTGCATAGTAACGAATAGAGAGCTTTTTGAACAGGGGGCAAAACTGAAGAGGACTACATTTTGCGAAATAAAGTTTTTTATGGCCGCAGTTTGGGCATATCTCGTATGATAATCAGTGTGAGGTTCCAGCACGTTAAGTGATTTTTACAACTTTGCATTACACGCCGGAACTCCGAAATACGCGCTACTGAATCCAGAATTTGAAATCGGACGATGGGTGATTGAAATTCGGAGCATTAGCGCGAAACAATGTGAGTCACACGTAAAGAACATCGCAAATGGCTTTCGGACCGCGTCAATTGCAAGGGAAATAATCAGAACGACCCGCTCGCCCCGCTCCGAAAAATGAAAGCACAAAAAATAGCTTGATTCCGCGGAGAGAGAGAGCGCGGTCCCGGCCAAAAAATTACAATTTGATAGCTGAAAAAATCATTTCTTCTGTGTAGGAGGGGGTCTTTTGGGGATCGAGGGAAGGCAGAGGCGGTTACCAATTGATGGAGAGGGTCGGATGAAGAGGGGAAGTGTAGTTTGGGTTTCTCGGAAACCCACACTATTGGTTAACTCTCCCAAGCATAACTGACAATGTATGTAGCGCGGGTTCCTCGGAAACCAAGGCAAGACAATGTCCGCTACGTAATTCCCTTGTTGCTACAATGTTGCCACTATATAGCGACTCAGAAGTCCCTCCCCCCGAAGGCGCGATCCTATATAAAGCGAGACGCTCCTGGTTTGATGGCGTGTGGAAACTGTGCAGGAAACTGCGCGGCTCTCAGCACCCGGACCCTCTCATCATAAGCGGAAATCAGGTAGCGGCCTCCCCGGGGGAGAAGGCAGAGATGCTAGCGAGGTACCTCGAAGGCGTCTTCACTCCGAACCCAGGGAACAGTACTTCCGCGGCGATTGAGGCGGAAATCCACGACACAGGGGAAGCCAATGACGAGATTCCTGGGCCTGTCATCGAGAAAGAAGACGTCACAGCGGTTATGCGTCACCTTCACCCAAGGAAAGCGCCCGGCATTGACGGTATTTCTAATACCGTCACCCGGGAACTTCCGAAGGCGGCAGTGGCGTACTTGGCCAGCATATTTAACGGCTGCATCAGAATTTCCTTCTTCCCGTCCACCTGGAGGGGAGCAAGAATCGTCTGTCTTCCAAAGTCGCAGAAGACTGAGTTGGGTCCCGGAGACTTCCGGCCCATCTCCCTTCTGGACGGCTTTGGAAAGATATTCGAAAGAATACTGCAGGGGCCGATCTGCGACTTCATACGGGCAGAAGAAATTCTCCCGGAGGAAGAGTTCGGCTTCCGCCAACGGCACTCAACAATCCATCAGCTAGCGAGGACTACAGACTTCATCACGGACGCCTTCAATAGGAGGATGGCGGTAGCCGGTGCCTTCTTTGACATAAAGAAGGCATTCGACCGCGTCTGGCACCCAGCCCTTCTGTTGAAGATGCAGCGACTCCGCTTCCCGGCATGGATCTGGCGCCTAATCAAATCCTACCCGCAGGACAGGACATTCGTCACCAGCTGGCTCAGGACGGACTCTGGGGTTCGACGGATACACCCCGGCGTGCCTCAGGGCTCAGTTCTTGGGCCTATGCTGTTTAATATCTACACTCATGACATCCCTAGGGGTCATGGGCGTCATTGAATCCTGTCACTATATGCAGACGACGCGGCGCTACTCTACTGCTCTTGGCAGAAGAACCTTGCTGCCGAGCGACTTCAGGAGGCCATCGATGATCTCATTAAATGGTATCGTCGATGGCGGATTGAAGCCAATGCCGGGAAGACGAAAGCCATCGTCTTCCAAACCGGCCGAGGAGCGCCACCAAACGAGCGAATGTCGGTGGATGGAGTCGTCCTTCCGTGGGAGTCTGAAGTCCTTTATCTTGGTGTGCTGATGGATCGAAAGCTCACCTGGAAATCCCAGTGCGAGCGTGCCCGCACCAAGGGCTTTGCGGCGATGAGTCGACTTCGGCCGATTCTTCACCCGCGAGTCCTAAGCGCGGACACTAAGAGAAGACTGTACCGGGCGTGCGTGCTCCCAGTAATTACGTACGCATCACCGGTATGGTCTGGAGTGCCAAAGACGAGTCTTGCTCGAGTCCAGGTAGTTCAGAGTGCTGCACTTTGGTGTATATTGGGGCAGGGTCGCTACGAACCCGCCTCAAGCATGCACCGCGACTGGAATTTGGAACCGCTAGACGTTCTACTTCCTAAGGCAGCGCAGGATTTCTTCAGAAAAGCAGCGGAGTCGGACTTTGCTGTTATCGGAAGAATCTCCGAGGCACAGGTCTGGCCGTGGGATCGTCACAAACGACCCATCGCTAGCCTGGACAACCCTGCATCACTTCCGCCAGGGAAGAAGCCAAGGAAATGCTCAGAAGACTTCCCTGAAGTAATAAAGCCGCCAAGAGACAACGCAGAAGAACACAAAACGTCTTCGTAGCCCCAAGGACTGGTAAGACGAATGGGACGCCTCCACAAAGAGGTAGTCACATAGGGGCGAGGAGGCAGGACCCCTATTCCCTTCCCGATTCCCATTCCTTACCGATTCCTCATCCGATACCCTGTCTCTGGGCCCGTCGGCCGAGACAGCAGCCTTGCCCCGCTCCCACGTCTCTACTCCCCGGTGGCTGAGCCCAAATTCTTAAAGGGTTAAGTACTTAAAAAAATGAAATATATATATACATATATATATATATATATATATATATATATATATATATATTTCATTTTCTCCGCTTAAACGACGTGAGGATAAGAATTATAAGAGTCAATGTTGTACGGTGCTTACGGCTTCCGCTGAGACGGCCCTTGATCATTGCTGACTCTATTAAACAAAAATGGTCAAAACTGATCAACAACCGTCCCAAGAAGATAATTAACCAACCCTCATTGAATGCCTGCACCCATATTGTTTTGTGGTGAGTGAACATGTTGCAAACTTAAAGCGAGTTAACATTTAGAATGACCGTAAGAAAACAGGAAAAACGAAATTCAAAGAAACCGCGGGAGATGCTGCGACAGTATCTTTTATCTTTTAGAGTCATCCGCTAAATGTGCATTACAATGCAACAATTTCAGAGAACAGAAATCGTTCACATTGACCGGGATTCGAACCCGGATCCCTCGATGTCCGTCCAAGTGCTTTAGCCAGTTAAGCTAAGGACGCCTCGATAGCTTAACTGGTTATTACCTCGGCCGGACATTAAGGGATCCGGGTTTGAATCCCGGTCAAGGCGAATGACTTTTGGCGCTCTGGAACTTGTATTTTAATGCAAAAATTTCAGTATGCAAGGTATCTTACGCAATTTATATATATAAGGCGATACACTGAAGTAAGAATGGGGCAGAAGCGTAAAGACAGTATTACCATACAACGAGAGAATTCTGATGGCGAAGCTGGAAGGAGAGACCACGGACACCGCGATCGTGCAAATGCCGACGCCTAGTCATATAGAAGAAGAAACAGAAGAAGTGTACGAACAAATGGAAGGAGTCCTCGGGCAGGTGAAGGGGAGAGAAAATCTCATTATGATGGGAGAATGGAACGCAGTCGTAGGAGAAGGACGAAGCGTCGGAAATTTCGAGCTGGGAAAATGGACTGCCAAAGGAGAAAGACTAGGCGAGCACTGCAAAGAGAAGAACATGGTCTTAGCTAACACCTTCTTCGAACAACATAGACGAAGGAGGTACACATGGAAGATGCCAGGGGATATCGCAAGATACCAACTAGACTACATACTAGTGATAAGGAGATACAAGGACCAGGTGAAGGAGTGCAAGAGCTATCCCGGTGGAGGCATAAATAGCGATCAGGACATGTTAGATATACGACGAAGACTAAAATCCTAGCATGTGTAAGAGAAAGGCGGAATACAGTAGTCACACTGAAAGGACAAAAATTAGAGCAAGTGGATTTCAATTTCTCCCGGCGGATGATGGCAGTGAATTCTTCTCGGGATTTCATCCGGGTAATCTCCTCCATCTCCATCGCTGCCGACGTTTCGATGAAATCCTTTTCCATCGTCATCAGGGCCGATGGCGATGACGATGGAAAAGGATTTCATCGAAACGTCGGCAGCGATGGAGATGGAGGAGATTACCCGGATGAAATCCCGAGAAGAATTCACTGCCAAGTGGATTCCTTCATCTATTTCGGAAGTACCATCACGTGGAAGAAGGAAGAAGTACTGCAGACATCAAGGAAAGAATAGCTCAAGCTAAGAGAGCATTCACAATGAAAAGACAACTGCTGTGTTTAAAAAAGATAGAACTATAGACGAGGAAACAATAAGTGAAAAGATTCGTACGCAGCGAGGCACTTTCTGGATCAGAAGCATTGACCATTGGAGTAGTAGACCAGACCAGAAAAGACGAGAAGCCTTAGAAACCTGGTGCTGGAGGAGGATGCTTAAGATCAAATGGACGGATAAAATAAGAAATGAAGAAGTACGCAGAAGAATGGACGGAGAACGGACCTTATGGAACTCCATAGAGCAAAGAAGAACCAGATGGATTGGCAACACCCTGAGGGACAATGCATTCGTGAAGAATATGACGGAAGGAAAAATAGGGGGAGAAGTCCCAAGAGGAAAGCAAAGGAATAAATACGTGGGACGAATTAAGAAGAAAGTACATTGCATTAAAAAATATCCAATTGAGCCAATTAGCATGGGATAGGGCAGGGGATGGATGGCTGCAGTGTCAACCAATTTTAGGATTGAGCGACCAATGATGATGGTTTATGTGTATATATATATATATATATATATATATATATATATATTATATATATATATATATATATATATATATGTGTGTGTGTGTATATACGAGTATTTTGTACGACAAGTTATTCTATGTACATATGTATATACAATAAATTGCCGGGATATTCATACAAGGGTGGTTTGAAAAGTATCCGACCTCAGAAATCATCACAAATTTTAGAAAAAATGTCTTCTATATTTGTTAGGTCGGAAACTTTTCAGACCACCCATTTCTATATTCCGGCAATTCAAAAGATCCGTGGTTCCAGTTCTGGCCAAGGAAAATACTGGAAAATCTGTGTTTTACGCTTTTAATTCGCTCGATTCCACCTTCCTCAACAATCCTGTGTTTGTCCTTCATATGTGTTCTCTATCCGTTTTCCTTATATCTGTATCTCGTATGTGAATGAGTATGGGTTCGCCATTTGGCGGGCCGCAAGAGAGAGGGCGGCAGCACATATAGTTAGTAAAACAAAAGTCGAAGTGGAACGAGAGAACGAAGGCTTGCCATTTTTAAAGAATGAGGGCACACCGAACGAATGTTGATTCCCAAGAACCTCTCATCAGAGCAATGCCGTAAATAATTATGGCAAAGGGACAGTGTTGGAGTTTGCATGTTTAGCCTGGGTCAAACGCAACCAATTTAAACTGCCAATGTTTGGAAATCAAATATACATGTAATTAATTACTTTTATTTTACAACACCCTTTGATGATTTAGTTTATATTAAAACTGGAATCGCATGTTGCGAAGCATGTCACATGTTCTGTCATCATCTTCGCGCCAACGAACTTTAACGTCGAAGTTTCATTCCCAAGAGTGAATTCATGGGCCCACGCAAAAGTCTCATTCTTTGGTGATGGCGGAAAGAATTCCCGATTGAAATCCGAGCGTAATGGCGACATTGGAAACCTGAATCAACACGGTGTAAGTTGGGAGCGCTTTACTTAAACCTTCTTTCCGTCTCCTTTTGGTCTTTACATCCGAAGGGCCTCTTCAGCAACCTCTAATGAGGCCAGTCTCTCCATTTGAACGCTCTCTAAGCGGGCCATGCCATTTCGTACTCGTCAGTGACGTTTCTGCTTCTGCGAATGCGTGCTCTTCCCGTAGTCCATTATTTTCAGTAACGTCATTAGAACAGGGGCCCCACAACATGCATCGGCTGATGTTCATATCTCTCGTCCTCCCTTTTCATCACCTCCTCAGTCCCCACCGTTTCAGTCTTCTTTAATCATTCTAACGCTTCCTTCACCACCACATTCCGACCCCGGTGGTGGCGGGGTAAAGTCATCGTCTGCCATTCCTAGGGTCGCGGGTTCGATTCCCGGGTGGGTTTTCCTCCACCTAGGGCTTGGGTGTTTGTGTAAACGTGACCATTGTTATCGTTGTTAATAGTTCGATGTAAAGGCCAAAATGTGCTGTTTTCGGACTAATACTGAATAAATAAATAAATTTCAATGACCTCAATCTCGCTTTTTTAAAGCTCAATCGTTTCATTTCCGTAGGAAAGGATACTCCTCTCGAAATCATTAATTAAGTTCATTCGCAAGTTGACGCTCTTAAAGATGAAGAATTCCCTCTTTTTTAACAGAAGGCCGCTTTCACCTGGTTTATTATCCAGCTAGATATGACCTTATTACCTTCAACATATCTGTTGAAAACACAATCGACTGGAGGAGGTCACTGTTCTTTTCCTAACTGAAAGAAAATGGTTGGGGTTCTAAGAAAGTAGTAGCTCAAGTACGGAACTCTAAATAGAGGGAGAAGGAGAGAGAGCTTTGTGAATGCATTCACGCCTAATCAGGGCTCTTGATTCCCTGACTTTCATGGTTTCAATTTGGTTAAGGAATTGGTCAGATGATTCTTTATATTTTAGAAGCACTGCACGGCACTCTCCGTCAGAGAATGAATGAGACAACACAAATAGAATGGACTACTTTGCAAAGTCAGCATCTGCGCACATACTTAGGCAAAAGATTATTGATGAAAAATTTAGACAATTGAAATTTTGGAATATTTAAAAGTAAGTGACACATTTGCAATATTAAGTTAAATGGATAAATATGGCTAATATTTAAAATATGTTTCAAATTTGAGGCAGTTAGAAGCTTTAATTAACAACTCCCACTTTGTTCAAAGAAAAAACTTATCGTTTAGCGTATCTTCGCTTTTCCCTGCAGCCTATGACCTAGATAAAAAAAGCCTTCTGTGACATTTGGGTAGCGCAGGGAGAATGCACAGTTTCCTTTTGGGCAATTTTTTTAAATATACCATATAAGGGCCGCGAAGAGGAAAAAAAGTAATTCACAAATGAATACGCCCACTTATAATTCATCTCGCTTCTTTCTATGATTATTGCGCAATGGCACGAGGGTAATATATGAACTTAATGATTATGACGCAAAAATACCACCAGATGGTAAATGCGCCATGCATGTAGTTCGCGAATTTTAAATTATGAGCAGTTAATTAAACTCTCTCGCGCAATAACCGCGCGCTCTGCACGTCCACGAGCGTGTTGTACTTATTTCGGAAGTGTTCTCAATATTTTTTACGCCAGGTGTTTTGGATTATACGACTATTGCCCGCAATTTTTAATTGTATTTCAAACAAAGGAAGTTGGAATCTCATTTGTAGACCTTTAAACAACACCAAAAGGAATTATTCATGAAAAGGTCTAATTGTAAATTTCAACAGATATATAGTTTTCATTTTTTTATGTGAAATGCCCCAGTATATCTAAGCCTCTGCAATTCTTCGAAAGATATACTCGAAGACGTACCTTCAGTGAGATAAAATATGTTCTTTATTTTATTAAATTCTCATTCATCACCGCAAAATCGGAATAACAATTACATCAAGTCCTATTTACTTAGCCAGAAGTGGCCAGTCAATAGTTTTGCTACATCCTACATCGTGTGTGAAACGTTTTAGTAATTTCAGTCGCAACTATTAGAGTTTGAAAGTGAGAATTAAATGTAGTTGGTAATATTTTTTTAATTTTGCAAAAAACACAATGAATAGGGATGCAAAATGCATTCCATATCCAAATTGACGATTTCATTTAGATTGATTACCAATTTAAATGAAAAAATGATTTAAAGTTTCTCATTGTAGATGACTTGTTACTTAAAAGTATTTCAAGCATTTTTGTGACTGATTTTATAATTTAAATCATTTCGCCGCTTCTTTTCACAATATCCGTAATCAGTGGCTCATGATGCCCGAATTCAAAGCTGAATTTAACCGTTGATTTTGATTTATTAATATATTATGTCAAAATTAATGATAATAGCATACATTATGATATGATATATGCCGATAAAATCGACCTAAGGATGGGTTCGAGGCACAGAAACTTACATGCGAATTTCTTGTTTTTCTCTGCGTTCTACGCGTCGTGTCCTCAACTCCTGCTGGATGAAATTGAGGAAGGTAGAAAGTATGCAGCGGTAAGAATTATTCATTTTATTACGTAGTCTGGGATACATAGATAGTGCGTATCATCTGGCTAGGACTTACGAATTCAGTGATATGAAGTGGTGCCAGAACCATCAAAAATTTACCTCAAGCCGGGAGACAACTGATAAATTTAGGCTATAATAATCTAGGATTGGTAACTGACAAGAGAAGTAATAAATGAAGCTGATAATTCTGCTATCAGTAAGACTTACTCCCAGTTAAAGATACGTGAATGATATTCACTCTGATATAATGACGTAGACATTTTATCAAAGTTGTGTGATAATGGCCCTCTCACCTCTGACTGTACGAGGAAAAACATTTGAAATACATCCAAAAGTGTAAATTAACTTTAACCTAGAATCAAAGTCCCTAATACAGTTTCGAATATATAAAGAACATACTTCGGTAGAGTTTTAAAAAACATTTGCATAGTAATTTACTCCTCGGTTGAGTTCAAAGCCCTAGAGTGCCTCACCAGGTGGCGGCGTGAGGAGGGTGAAACTCGGGGCGCATTGGTGCATCTTACGTATTTTCGCTTTGGAAATAAGAAGAAGAAGAGGAAAGGGGGTGGCATGAAATTTATTATCGAGAGAATATTAATAAAAGAGCAAAGCATGCTTTATTCTCTGTGCTTCTAGAGAAAAGCCTCGGAAACGCGAACTGCAACGATATACAAGTTGTTCTTGTATTAGCAGATGGAATGATTCACGATCACAGAGGATTACTACACACTGTAAATGAAGAGCGATATTATGATAAACGTAGCGCATGCAGAAAAGAGACTGAAGAAATATAGAGACTCGCTAGACATCGAAAATTTAAGTTACTTTTAAACATAATGTCTAACGTATACCACCATAAAAAATTTGAAGGTACCATACGGATATTAGACTACATTGAGATCATTGCACTGAAAAATTTGAATAACAAAACTACAAATAATAAGTGGAAAAACTATACAAGGTTTTCACCGGAAAAATCAATTAATTTCGAAGGAAGGAAAGCGAAGTAGGCACTTCAAACTAGTGGATAACGTTTCACTGCACATTCACCTGGGTAACCAATGACGAAAGAAGAGAATGGAAATCATGATGGTTCAAAAGAGAGTAAGGCTTTCTTTGAGAAAAATAGAGAGAAACGCCCGAGAATCAGTGAACTGTTCATAGAATTCTGTAGATGGAGTTTATATTTCCGCGGCTGGGAAATATGTGCAAAAGGAAGTGAGGTAAGAAGATTGGAAAGTAAAAGAAATGCAGTTCAGAGCCCGGGAACCATGAAAATTAAGTTTGATATATGTATCTAGCAGGGACGATGAAGGCTTTCAAAGAGTGGGTAAAGAAACCTGTGGAAGAAATAAGCGGGGATGCACAGGGGAAAGGAACGACGTAGAGGAAAAACAAGGGGGAGGGAGGGCGGAAGCTGACCCACGAGAAGTAAGTGAAGGGAGAAGTCGGCGCCAGGAAGCGTTGGAAGAGAAGGGAACTCGACTTGAACGTCAATAATTTCGCATAAGTATGATGCACGCCAAGTTACTGCCTCCCAAGATTGAGATGATGCACGTTGCTTCCTCCCAAGATTAAACCCAATCGAATCTTATTTATTCCTGCACATCTCTGAGAAAGTAGCAACATTTTAAAAGTTTCGGTGAACCATGAGTCTGGGACGAGCGACGAATGAAATTTCACAGCAGCAAATGGTTTGCAATACAAGAAGGAGGTATAAATTATCTTAAAATTTCTGGTAGACTACAAAATTATGATTTGATGAGACAGTAGTCGAATAGTGATCGATTTTTGTTAAAAAGTCGGTTTTGACACGACAATCTCATCATTTTACTTTTACTTTAGAAAATGCTTTTACTCTTCAAATCGTAAAAAACAGAATCCCATTCGAAAATGCAATAGAGATAAAATGACGTCTATTAATCATCAAAAAGAATTTTTACGCAAAAAAATGTCCAATTCAAATTAAAGAATTGATTTATGTAATCAGTCATTTGAACTTAAACATTTACAATTTTTGAAGGTGTGATTTTATGGGTTAGAATGTCTTCAACTAAATGAGAAGACACTGGAAAACAATATTCCTTTTTTCCATAGCATATTAAGGGGTCTTGCTAAGCTATCATGTCGAAATATATATGAATTTGTTATTTTAGCATACATATATTTCTATTTCATAACATAAAACCAGTAAATGGGCCATTGAATTAAGTCAAATCTTCATTTGAAGTTTTAAATGGTCATGATTTTATTACTGACAACCCCTTACATAGGGATATAACGTACCTCGTTGTCCTAATTATGTAGTAATGTAGCGCCTCGTTGTAATTATCATACATTAGTCGGGAATTTTTCCTGAAGATCAAACGGAACAAAAAAATAAAAAAAAGTGTTACCCAAAGAAAATATTTGTGGATATCATTCTCTCGGTCAACAGAGCAGTCATCTGAAAATGTATCTGCCTAGGATGTGTAGGTGGGAGGGCCGAAGGGTTCGTTGCAATGGGTTGGCTTGGATTCACTGAAATATCGTGCGTCTAAAACGAACCACAAGCGTAAATAAGATAAATGCGAGCGAATGCCAAGCTCTTCCGATAGCTGTCGACATTAAGGAGCGATAAAGGAGAAATACGCCTTTTCTGCTTCGTTAGTCACCGAATCAGGGACACCGGAAGCGGCATGACCTTGGGCTTGTCCACCCCACCCTGCCGCCGTCACACAGAGCGCCACGCGCCCGCTACTCTGTGGAGCTCCTAGATATCCAGCAGCCAACCCCCTGCGGCCGCGCTACGCCCACCGACCGAGCCAGAAGTGGGAAAATAAGGCGAGCGAACTTCGGCTTTATGCCCATAATCCTCATGCGTCTTAATGCCCTGAATTGAAACAATAAGCTGAACTGAATATGAGCAGAATGTTGAAATCATTTTAGAATAGCCCAATTTTTAAGGCCCGGAGTGTTAAGAACTAGACATGGCCTCAGACAGCATTGATACCAACTGTAGTTAATCACCTTAAACTGGTTATACTTCACATTGGAGTGAAGATTAATCTGTTTTTCACTTAGTATTCACTGCTGAAATGTTTAACAAGTAAATATTTTCGAATGCAATACTGAAAATAGATGAAATTTATGTTTCTGATGTGAGAATTCATCATTTTCAAAAATACAAGATTATTATTTCGTCCCACAGTTTCTTTTCTGGACCATTAATTTGATTAAAAAACAACCATTCTGAAATTATTGCAAAAGTCTAGCGATACAGAAAATAAGGTGCACTGAGACTCCACGAACCGCCGCAATTTACTTATGATTAAATATTTTAAAGCATGAAGCTATGAAAGGATATCCATGCCCATAATAAAAGCTCCATGTCTGAAAAACGTAAAAGGAAATTATGATGAGTTGTGGCATATGAGGTGCTCCGCATCCAAATGTGGGCCAGTGACCTTATGAAAGGGGAGAATTGCTTTTTCCCAAGCGCACCAACAAAGAAGTCACCGCTCGTCCTTGGAAAACAGCGGATATGCATAATGCAAGAGACACGCATAATGATTTTCGGGGACTAGAGAAGCATTAATGCCTAACCTCGCGCCTAAAAACACGTAAGCGCCCTCTCTCCTTAGGGGCCAACAACATCGCGCTCTGCTGTTTCGGATATATTCCGTCGACCGCTGCGCTAGCAACTTATCCATCGTCACGTGCTCCGTGAGTACCCTTGTATACGTTGCATGAATTCCCTCTCGATGCATGCATATATATATATATATATATATATATATATATATATATATATATATATATATATATATATATATATATATATATATATATATATATATATATATATATATATATATATATATACATACTTCGAGAGATATACATATGTTTATATAGTTGTATATATATATATATATATATATATATATACATATATATCCCCTCCCCGGACTACAACCCTAACGTGGTGGAAGGGCTTGTGCGTTCCGATATTATTCAGGTATACATGCCACCGAGCAGCCATACGGAGGAAGAGGTTGATAGGAAATACGATCAGTTAGAGGACATAATCGCGGGTGTTCACGAAGGGAAACATTTGATAGTGATGGGGGATTAGAATGCGACGGTAGGCAAAGGAATAGATGGTGATGAGATGGAGAACTACGGTTTAGGCACGAGGAACGACCGCGGGGAGAAAGCAGTTGAGTTCTGCAGGAGACAGGGGTTAGTCATCACCAACGCTTGGAATAGACACCACAAAAGACGCAGGTATACATGGAAAATGCCAGGTGACTCAGAAAGGTATCAGCTAGATTATATCCTGGTTAGACACAGGTTTAGGAACAGTTTGATAAATTCGCACAGCTTCCCGGGAGCGGATGCGGACTGCAGACCACAATTTAGTTGTTATGAAATGTAGCGTCCGTTTCAAAAAGATAAGGCAGAGGCGAAGAGTTAGAAAATGGAATATAGAAGCATTAAATGGTTTAAAAAGGAAGGAGTACCAACAGGCTGTGGAGGAGATCATGGAGGATGGTAAAGAGCCAAGTACCATCGAAGAAAAATGAGAAAGAATCAAGAAATAGTTATCGAAAGCCGCAAAAAACTATTGGAACCGTTAATGCGAAAAGAACTAGGAAACCATGGATAACAGATAAGATGATAAGAAAGATGGATGAGCAGTGAGAGAGGAAGAATGTTAATACAGAGTTAGGCAAAATGAAGAACAAAGAATAAATTTAGGCGGGCAACAAATAAAGCAAAAGAAGCCTGGTGGAAGACGAAGTGCGAAGATATGGAAAGTCTGCAAGGGGGGGTGAAATTGGAGCACTGTACAGCAAAGTTAAATCTTTATCGGGAAGTAAGAAAGGGAGATCCATACTAACAGTTATAGATAAGGCGGGTAAGGTAATAGTTGACACAGGAAAGGTCCAAGAGTGTTAATAACTGAATCGTAGTATTTATGACGAAGGAATCTGGCCAGAAGAGTTTGTCAGATCAGTCTTAGTTCATATTCCGAAAAAGATAAATTCTACATCATGTGAGGACAACAGGAAAATTACTTTGAGACCCAAAGCAGCTTAAGTTGTTCTCAGGATCATAAACAAAAGGATAGAGGGTAGGAAGGGAGAGGTACGCGTGATGCCATTGCAGTAATGAGATTATTAATCGAGAGGAATATAGAATACAACCAAGAGGTATTTGCCTGTTTCCTAGATTTCGAAAAAGCATTTGATAAAGTGAATTGGGAAAAACGAATGAGTATATTGCAGAAAATAGGAATAGATTGGAGGGAAAGAGATTAATCCGCAGCCTGTACATGTCGCAGACTGCTCAGGTGCGGGTGGGAAACGGGGAGTCCGGATGGGCACTGTCAGGAAGAGGTGTAAGGCACGGTTGCTCATTATCACCGTTGCTGTTCAACCTGTATGCAGAGGAAATGATTAAAGTGGCATGGGAAGAACTGGAGGTAGGAATGAAAGTGGGCGGGGAATTCGTAAAATCAGTTAGGTTTGCTGATGACCAAGCTTTTGTTTGTCAGTCAGCCAAGGGTTTGCAAGCATTGCTGAGTGAATTGGCAATTCAGTGCGAAAGGTAAGGGATGAGAATGAATATTAGTAAAACAAAGGTTATGCGATTTTCTAGAAAGGAAAAGGCTAAGCTAAACATTAAAATAGGAGGGCAAAAACTAGAGCAGGTAGAAAAGTTTATGTATCTCGATAGTGTTTCGGACCAACGCGGTCAAAGTGGTAGGGACGTAAGGAGAAGAATTGCGCTAGGCAAAGAGGCTTTCACAAGGAGGAGGGAGTTAATGACAGGGTCGTTGAGTAAGGATGTTAAGAAAAGACTCGTAAAAACTTTGATATGGAGCGTAGCTATGTACGGCGCGGAAACGTGGTCATTGAAGCAGGAGGATAGACGTAGACTGGAGGCTTTTGAAATGTGGGTGTGAAGAAGAATGGAGAAAGTGAAATGGATAGAGAAGAAAACAAATGAGGAAGTACTTGGTATGGTGGGCGAAGAGAGGGGTTGGTTGGGAAAAATCCTATGGAGGCAGGAAAACTGGATGAAGGGGGTATTGACTGGCAGTGGGATGTTGAAGACTGTAATTGAGGGGAGAAGTTAGGCAAACGAGGAAAGGGAAGGAAAAGGATAGGGATGTTGGACGGGATGAACGGAGGAAGAAAGTACACAGAGATGAAGAGGGACCTGATGTAGAGTAGGATCGGGATTTTGTATTTTATTAGGAGTCATACAAAATATTTATTTAGTAGCTGAGTCCATCCAAAAACCTACCTTAACCGTTAGATTACCTAATAATATATATATATATATATATATATAGATATATATATATATATTCTATACACATAGAGAGAGGGAGAGAGAGAATGGGGGAATTAGGATGGCTCCAGCTGACGCAGTTTCGTCGCGAGCCCTCTGGAGTGGCGAGCCCACTTCAACTCATAAAGCTCGTTGCGCCGCGACGCTCTCCGCTTAAAATAAGTAACGTGAGCAAGGCAGTTTGATGTAAATGGTGTAAAAAAAGAATAATAAGGAGGAGGAGGGTGGGAGTGGTGGTTAGTTTTACGAGGCGGGAGGTGAGGTGAGGAGTAGAGTTGGTCGGGGGGATGACAGGAGCGAAGCGGAGGACAATCGACTGGTGGCCCTCGAGGGAGTGGGGGGGGGGGCGGGGGGCGACAGAGCACTTTGTGGGCCGACGTGGAATTCAAACTTTTGAGCAGAGTGTAATCCGCTTCCAAGCAGTTTTGGGCGAAAGCAAAAAGGAGCGGAACACGTTTGTGCCACACAGCAAAAATATGTCGTGGTTTTTGAATTGGTTTCGAGGCGACATTAAATGCTTTTGAGAAGAAAGTAATTTGCTAGACGTCCCCTCAAAAACCTTAGGACTCAAAAGTCATTGAATTTTCGGCTTTTAGAGGTTCGAAGGGCTTACACAAATGGTTTATTCAAATTGAATTCGTAAGTCGAACCTTCATTCCCCACCTGCGAGACGCCATGCATCTGAGGGATTGATTACTCTCCTGAAGACTGGGGTTTTGATAATCGCCAATTTGTAATAACATCAAATGCTACATAGGTATTGCATTAACACTATCTTGACCACGATTCAATCTGAAAATACTTAATTCTCGGAATTTGGAGAGTTGATTCTTTTAGAATTAGAGTGATGTGTATCAGAATAAATATTAGAATTTTAGTTGGGTGTGTATTCACCCCCTGCCACACACTCTAGCGCTGGATTGCCTGGCACTTAAAGTACAAAATAAACAGAGGAGTTAGATACTCGTTATATTAAAGTGGTACGCGGCGAGCAATGACTAATAGACTACATAGTTTTCCGTAAAAAAATGTGATAAATGAAAAACGCCGATGAAAATAAATTAATGAGATAATTAGTTGATGAATTAATAAATAATGAGATATGGATTAAACACAAATGAGATCTCAGGAGGAGAAAAGAATGCATGTGATGGATAAGGCGTACTAATAAAGTCTTGATTCCAGGCATTGTCATGCAGAGTAATGAGGTTTCTAAAAGACCGCGTCCGCGAAGAATCCGGTGGGAAAGAACTACTATCCCGCCGAAGAAGTTCCAGGGCGTTAGCACCAACTTTGCGTCTGCTGTATAGGAGGGAGAGGAGTTTGAGGTCACTGGGGGGAATCCTGGCAGCAGCGCATAGCCTTGTGTCCTTAGAAGCAGTTTTTGGCTCCGGATTACTCTTGGGGCGAAGAGAAAAGGGAGAACAAACTATAAAATATGATAGGGCGGCTTATATTTTTGAGAAATGGAAACCATCCATTTCAGTAAAAGTTTCGCCCCTTAGTAGTCATAAAGTTATTTTTGGCTGGATTGCCGAGCATGGGTGTGACATGGGTGGTCCTGGGATTGAAAAAGAATCGAAATTGAAGGAAAGAAAAATTGACCTTTAGGACAAATGCGTCTCATAAGAGTATCTCGGCAACTTGCACATCGTAAAACTGATAACATCAATGCTTTAGTGAAAGTAGTGTGAGGCCATATAAGTTATCCAAGTTTTTTTGTTTTTCCAATTAATTATATTTGATATGGATATAGAATCATTGCGATTTCTCACTCGCCTGTATTTTGTGAATAAATCATTAAAATACTGCTTTCTTCTTCTTCCTCGTGGTATACCATTTTTAATTGGGGTCAGCACAATTAATTCCCTCACTTCCTTTCTAAGGCCATGTCTTCGCAAATTCCATACCATCTCATGCCAGTTCTTTATCAATCCATCGGGGTCTTTCCTTGTTTTTACCTTTCTTCTTGCCACCTTAGCACTTGGTGTTCTTTTGCATACTTAGTTTTATCGCATCACAGCATACGAGGATTCAAAAGGGAGAACCGGCTCCAAAGAAGGCGAAGACCGTTTCATCTGCAGGCAGTGTCATGGCGTCGGTTTTTGGGATACCCGTGAGATAATTTTCATTGAATATCCTGAAAAGGGAAAAACTATCAACAACGAGTATTATGTGAACTTATTAAAAACTTAGAGGGAAGAAATCAAGCAAAAGCGGCCGCATTTGGCTCTAGAAGAAAGTGCTGTTTCATCAAGAAAATGCACCAGCTCACAAATCCGTTATTGCAATGGCCAAAATTCATCAATTTAAGTTGGCATTGGTACCTCACGCACCCTGTTCGTCAGATTCAGCCCCCTTGGATTATTTTCTGTTCGCAAACATGAAAAAATGGCTCGGTGGTCAAAGATTTTCCAACCGTGAAGAAGTGATGTTGGCAGTTAATGGCTACGTATTTTGGGGAGCAGGACAGTTCTTATTATAAAAAGGGTATCGCACTAATTGGACATTGCTGGGAAAAGTGTAGAGAGTTGAAAGGAGATTATGTTGAAAAATGAAATCATTTTTGTCCAAATTTTTTGTGTTTTCCTTGTTCGGTCAGGTACTTTTGGGATTACCCTCGTATCTTCAGAGTCTATAATTTTTGACTCTTTCGTTTATGGGAACGGTGTTCAGGCATCCCCGATGAATCACATTGGGAATACTCTGTCCAGTCTGCTCACTCCGCTGCTCCATTTGTGACACAAGAACATTTTATTGGCATTTTATTAGCTTGTTTCTCTCTTTCTCACTCTCTGCATTCGCATCTAGCATATAACGGCCTGCTAATTTAAAGTCTTTACATTAAAATCCTGTCAGGGAGAGAATATTTCTCAAATTTATGAAGAGAGTCCAATGCCGGGCGGATTACATTTATGAAACTCGTGTATTATCTGTCACTTCTTTTAATTTTGTTATTAAATAATGGCTATAATAATTGCGAAAACATTACTGCAAGGCATTTAAATAACTATATAATTGAGATAATTTTAGAAGTAGAGTAAGGTCATTTCTTTTTCAATTTAAAGAATTCATGCCCTTACATTCGTGCGGAAGAATGAATTAAGATTGTTAAAAGGGAAAACGTATTTTAATGCCGTCCGTGTACGAAAACAATTGCGCCCATTCTTTGCGGCTTAAAGGCGGCGGCATCATCTGGAACTGGCGCTATTATTTGCGGAGATAAATTTAACTAATCGGGTGAATTAACGAAAAATTATCGCGCAATCACAATTACTATTAACGTTTTTTTTCTTTCACTTAAAAAACTCAAAAATGTATGAAATAATATTCAATTCAATTTGCCCGTGCAGAGGAAAATGACTGCACTAGTGATAATTATCGTGAGTGAACCAGCGACTCAAGGTTGTCAAACTAAGGTCTGCTCCATTGCATGCAGTCGCGAAATGGCAGAAATCGTCGCCAGGAAAGGCACGAAGCCGGAGCGAGAGCGTGAGCCACGGCCAAGTGTGGTTTTGAATGATGATCCACTATTCCACAGAAGTCACTCCAAGCACCCAAACTCCTCCTCGTGAATTTGTTTCGCATGCAGCTGCGGGAGCGGAAGAATGGGCGATTCGGTTAAAGTGGATTCCCAGATTCATAAATTTTGCTCCTTGGAGACGCACATCTCCTGGATAAACCTACTCGTTTCATCTCCTCAAAACCCTGTTATGGTTTAAAATTATAGGCAATGCCTTCCAGTAACTTCGAAAAAAATACAACAACACCCTGATACACTTCCCTCCGGCGGATTAAGAGTTTGAAATACTGTTTCGGTTTTTCCGTAAATTGAAATTTACTATCGTGAGGTCCAATTAACTTTCCACGATTAGGGGTCATGTTTCAGAGTAAAGTTCCGTTGATTACTGAAGATATTTAGAACAGGGATGCACTTAGATGTGTAGATGTAAAGAATACATATGGTACGAATAAGGTTGAAGAAAAATGCAAACTAGGCATCTTTTTAATTCATTTGCAATCCGGAGGACGTATAAGCTAGTTATTCATATAAAATATTATGTCACATCAATTGAAAAGGGTCGGAGAATTCAATTCCTTCGTCCAATTTCTTTAAAGCTGAGAAAAACTAGTCAGAGACCCGTCAAATCCTACCCAGATGACTGAGAATCACTGCCTCAGGCATTTAATTACCCGGATGCAAAAGGCGTTTTAATGTATCGCATACTTGAATAAAATAAGAAAAAAATCAATCTTACAATATTTTGCACTCAATAATTTCGCTCTAGAATCTTAATTAACAGCAAGTACAATGCAAGGGTCTGATTTCCTCCTCTTTTTTTTGTTCAGGGTGCTTCATAATAACCAAGGGATTTATCTTAGGTGAAAGAGCGAATGGATGCTGAATGGTGTTTAAAAACTTCCCATCGATGATAGAAAAAGGTGAGGCAAGCATGCGATATAATTAAAGAATAAATAATTGGCTTTGTAAAGAAGAATACGCTACATCACCTTTCTCGCTCTCCAACCTTGAATAAACTCTGGAATCCTTTTACTAGAATATTCCGCCAGATGCATTTTTAAACTTGGAAATGTTTGCAATTGAAGGCTTTCATAAGGAAAGTAAAATATAAATATATGCTACCTATAAACAGTTGATGAGATAAGAGAAGATCAAGGGCATCGTTGATACTACTATGTAAATATCGACGCTGGAAAATACTAAATACATAATACCAATACGTTCCGTACTATTACATTATACACATAATACTAATACATTCCATATAATGACAAATACAAATATCTGTATGAATATATACAAATGACATGTACACATTTTCCGTTTTACGCGAAATATTTATATGATTCTCACAAAAAATGGCACTGTTTTCGAAAGGAGCGGAGTTCCAAATGGGAACCGTGAATAGTCTCCGAAGTGCGGCCATTTTGCTCGCAAAAAGATTTAACATCATCGCACAGCACTGAATAATGTTCCAAGGTATAAGGGTGAAAGGGATTGAAGTGTAATGAATAGCTGGTTACATATCTGTTGCACGTCCATTGCAGAGGACAGGCAGCCTATCCCGAAAATATCAGGTGAGCTCAAAGCGTCATTCCTCGAACCCTGCGGCGCCAACCCTGCCTCTTCCTTGAGGCAGGGTTGGCGCCATGGCGTATTGACTTCTGCAGAGGACCGGTGAATTTCAAGGTGTTCACCCTAAATTAATCTCGCACCTCCTATCAAAATGAGTAATTCCCCACAGTAAGGCTCCCAAGAGATATGTGACTGGTTCCAATTTGAAAGTGGATGTTCGATGTGACAAATATTTGGAACTCGTAAGGGTTCGTCGTGTTAAAGGGAATTATGATAAACAGGCCACGGTATGATTGCAGTGATACTGAAATTGAATGGATGGGAGAGTGGAATGGATACTCAGGTATAGTATATGGAAACACGTGTTTACTATAAGGACCAACGCTCTGGCGTCACCTTGAGATCATCCAAAACAAGGCTGTTTGGGCGATACTCCAGGTGAGTCCTCGGGTATACAAATACGTATTCCTATTCCCCCAAATGGCTGACGTACACGCGGCGCATAAACTCCCGTCCGTCGCGGATTTTATTCGCACGCAAGTCGCGTCATTTCAATCCCGCCTCGCACCGCCTGGAACAGCGCTGTTACAAAGCATCTAAGACTATGATCTAGGAGATAAACACACGTATACATCGCCTATAGATATTACTCGCCTGTGAGTCTTTCCTATGTCTTTTAATTTTAATTTTCTTCATTCGAGTAGTTATAACCCGCTTCACGGACCGATGGGTCTCTTCCTAGGTTCCCCTTGTTGTTTTGATATCATTTTACCCGCTTCACGGTATTTTTACCGCCCTCTTCCCCTTGCCCAAGTGTAATCGTAGTAAATGGGCGCTCCTTGCCTCCGTATCCTTTTTCCACCGCTCGTTCTATGCTCAGAGTGCGCCGGTGGGCACCCCCTTGCATTGTTTGTAAAAAGCTGTTCCCTGTCGGCTTTTCTTTTTGTTAAGTTAATAAATCATATTTTATTCCCAGTAATAACTTTCTCCGTCTCACATGCCAAACATTCCAGCTATGTTTCTTTCTTTCAATGCCATGCGTTTCTCACGCGCGCACAATGACCGGTGAGGGTGGGACTTCACTCACCGGGTGCTTGCCCGTCCGGACAGCCAATAAATATTTCGGCGGAGAAAACAAGAGAGATACAAATAAAATAATTATACAATGTTAAATTTGCCGTTGTAAGTAATACGATGCACATTATATAATATCTTTGTTTGAATTTTAAAATATACCCTAGCGGAAATGAATGAAAAAATATTATCGAAAATATTATTAATTAAATAGACTATTATACATTTCTCCCAAAAAACTTGGAATTTACGGGCGCAAAAAACCACCGGAACAGGTTTTAATTCAAAGCTACCGTTGTAGTTGCTCATCCGTGCTAGTGAAATGATTATGCAATTCAACTTTGGCTGGCTATGTGCAGCGCTAGTTTTGTTTGGTGAATTATTAACTTGGAGTAAATAGGGTTCAGTAAGGGTTCTAGTTGACTCAATTGTAACAAGTATTATCTTAGTCCTGGAAGATAAAGTCTACTTTTAACTTTCAGTTATTCTTCCGTTGATATGTCATTGAGATCGACATGAAATGCAAGTATTTTGATCAAATAATGAGCAAAAAAACAAATGTATACTAAAGCATTAGAACGGCGACGAAAAAGCAATGACTAAAAATATTACCACCACCTTCAGTCGGGAAAGAAAATCCAATATTGATTTCAGTTAACTGCTCACTCCGCCACACCTCTTTGAAAAGCTGACTCTTGATATCGTCGGTCAAAGCACAAAATGAAGACTCCAGCCAACATGGCAGAAAACTCACGGGCATCAGCGTTTAGCTCGAAATTCACTCTGGAGCAGCCGAACCTCGGTGATTGATGGCATTTGCTACTACGGCTTGACTTAAAAATAGCAACTTCCAACATTCACACTCCTCGTGATGACGCATGATTATTACTGCAATGAGTGATTGTTCGAAGCACTTAAAATGAACAATCCCCAATAATACTTTTAAATCAATTGCAAATTCCGCGAATTTCTATTCTTTTTCTTTGTTTCACTAGGTCCCACATTATAACGGCGGTTTACAGCGTAATTATCAATCTATAATCTATCAATTTAATGAAAAGTGTTTTCGAAATATGCTTGAAATTATGAAATAAATAACTGAAATAAAAGTCAAAAAGCGTCCTATAGGGGCATGCGGAAAATCGGACCGGCACCTTCGTGCTTATGGAGTGACTGTGTTGTACATACTCTATGACACTTATTGTGTAATACTTATGGTGTGGTCCACTGCTGCGAAATATTTAGCACCGAGTGAAGTTAACGTGTCTTGGGCGTGAATTTTGATTCAATGACCTCCTAACTTCCGACGATCTGCAATGACAGGTTCTCTTGATAGCAAGCAAACATCTCATAAATGAATTCATGCAAACAGATAATTTCTATTCGCGGCACATCGTAACCAGACGGATAGGTATATTACATGCCAGCATAGTTTCGCTTTTGAGTGAATGTATCAATTCTGGCAATAATATTTTTTAAATCGATCAAGTCCTACCACTTTTGGGACAGACCTATTGTCTTAAGTCAATGGAGGACATTTGAAGGACCCACCAAATTCAGCCCCGTCCGAATTTGTGGCAAAGTGATTTTGAGCATAGGGCGAGTAAATAGTATAATTACACCAATCATGCTTGCAAAATGCGTCTGTCAACTTGTGCAGATATTTAAAAGACATTAGCAAGAAGTTTGATGGTGGCAAGATATTATTTTGATAACTCTCCTTTTGTCTGGAGTCTGCCATGCGATGCTTGTCATTGAGGAGCCGGCTATAACCCGGCGCGACCCTTTAATTTTGTCCTCGGTGAGAAATGACCTCACCCCTCGGACCAAGTTTATCGCTACGACTGCTATGCCTTTTCCTCTTTTCATTTGACGCTAATACTCACCTCGAAGAGACCCCAAGATGGCGGGGGGTGGCTTTAGAGTTTTAATTTCATATTATTACAGGGTTTGATTTATCATACCAACTAGAGCGACATGGTGGAGTGACCAAGCAACATCCCTGATGTTGGCAATATTGTTTCAAGACTCGCCGATTGATTGCGTATCATGGAGCATTGGTAATACCAAGCATTAGTGATAAAAACCCTTTTCTGCCCAATATGAAAACCCTCAAGCAATGGAAAAACAAGTGACCTCCACAGAAGATATGCCAAATTTCATGAAGACTATGAGTATAGCACACGATCCAATAGACACACCGAAAAATGCCCGCGTGCCGTTAATTTACATTCCGTATACGTAAATAGACATTGACAATTACCGATTCAACATATGCTAGTTTAGATTTAATTCGACTGCAAATATAAAGTGCAAGAGTGTTAAATGTTGGGAGCGTTCATTTGAAACTTCGGCAGTTTCGAAATGGATACACCAGGAGAATGGTTGGCCATTACGGCTCGTAGGGGAAATGGTGGGCCGACACTTTCCAAAAAAATCAGCCTAAAAATTAGTCCAAAAACTTTTATTTTTAATCTCATCGACGGGAAAGTTTCAATTTTAGTTCCCGCCTCCCAACTTGCCCTCTTGTCCCCCCGTTCCCCCGTCCCGCCCCCCCCCCCCCCCCCAAGGCGAACAACAGTAGAGGAGCGGAAAGAACGGAAGAGAGAGCACCCATTCCAACAATCAGCAACAGAGGGCGCACTCGAGGCCATCCTCTCCCGATCGAAAGAGGGTAGTTGTTTTGTTGGGAGGATGACACTCACCCTTTGGTGTGGGTGAGTGTGTGTGCGGACGGAACACCGCACACTTGCTCAAAAACCGAGCAAGGAGATCGACCGGATGGACCAAGTTTGCGATGACAATGAGTGCTTCGATCAGTTGAAATGCATCAGAAATGAGCCGCTGGGAAGCATTTGGAATCAGTCAACAGGTAAAGCTAGACTAATGGAAGGGTTGCCAAAAAAGGAACTCGGCGTGATATCTCTTCTCAATTACCCGTGCTTAGAGCCGGGCCAACACCCCAAGGGGGGTTAAGGGTGAACACAACTCAGGGTTGACCCTGATTGGACCGCTGATTCGCCAACCAAAAGATCCTAAGTACGCGAGTGAGATCATATGACGACTCGGAATTATATGCCCTCTTATGATGAGTGACATTGAGCTGAAATTTTTCAACACGACAACTACATATTGTAAAAATCATTCGCCTTGACCGGGATTCGAACCTGGATCCCTCGATGACCGGCCGAGTGTTTTGGCCAGTTAAACTATCTAGGGGTCTTCTTACAATCCGAAATTTTAGGGACTTCTAAAGGAACAAGATGTTGTGGCGACAGACCGGACACCTATATAGTACCCAATAAGCCGCCGCAAGGGCGTGTGGCGGGGGGTGTTAGATCACCACCCGTATTTAAGAATAAAACCGCATGCAATACCCTCAAATTCATAACAATCTACACACACAAGACGCAAGTTAAACAGGAAACAGTAAAAAGTTAATCTTTTTTCACTAATTGAACTTCGAAATTTGCTGATTAGGAAAGTTACATGGGCAAAATCGTCACAAATCCATTTAATAATATAACATATTTTTAAATCATCATTATATATATATATATATATATATATATATATATATATATATATATATATATACATTCAAACACGAAATCCCGCCAAACGGCGAATAAATACTCATATATACAGAAACAGATATAAGGAAAAGGGATAGGAACACATATAAAGGACGAACACAATAGAGGTGGGGAAGGCGGAATCGAACGGATCACAAGAGTAAAAATATTTCCTCAACCGGGACTCGAACACCGGATCTTTCCACTTGCCGGGTGGATGCTCTTAACCACTTGAGCTATGGTTCAATTTAGTTTTATTCGGTCTAGTATGTTACACTGCTAGTGTTTACATTGTACACATTGTCAGCTTACAGATTATGGTTACAGAGTATTTTTTTTTCTTACTATGGTTACACACTTACATAGACATAAATTCATATACATTGCATGAAACAATTGTGACCATGAACAATACTGTTGAAGGAAATAATAAATGCAGGGTTCACAAAATATAGAAGGAAATATTTGGATTAGCAGCGGAACATTAGATTTGGTTGGGATTATTGATAGCTTTGAAGCACAGTTATTCAGAAAAACAACTTTTTAACCACGGACGAAGTGTGTCCGGTACCGGGGGCAGCCACATCCGTTCCACCAATGCTTGCATGCCTTTAGCGGAATGTTTATTCGCGGTTCTCATCTGTGTGAATTCCACGATTAGGGTGGTCATTATGAAGGATTTAAAGCTCGGAAAGAGCCGAAAGTTCAAGGTGATCAGATTCATGTCGGTAATGGCACCACCACCGAACACGTCCCAGGTTTTATAGATCTTTTTTAGAGCTTCCCATTCTCTGATTTTATCGTTGCATCCAAGGATGAGATGCGCGACGTTGTCTATTCGACCGCATGACGGACAAAGGGGCGAATCGGCTAGCCGAAGGTGGTGCCTCACTTCCCTCGTCATGACTGTGTTCGCGATTAGGTTAAACATTCCACTACGTGCCTCATCGTTCGCCCTGCTGGTCGCCCAGTTTTTCCAAGAAATCGTTCTTTTGGATCTATTTTGTTGCTGCTCGGTAAGCGCTCTGACATACAGGGTCTTCACTCGAATTGCTTCTCCATCTCGCAGGAGAGAAGCGACTTTTTTCGTTTCATCAAATGCCCTCCGGTGGCATACGTCGCGCGCGAGTTCCTGCCACGCGTCCTTGAGGAGTGCCTTGCGCCACGCGTCGTCACCGCCGAGGATGCGCAGGCTAAGCTTCGCATAGACCACCTTCGCCTTTAGAGCTGTATCGGTTAAATTGAGACCACCCTGCTCAAACGGGCCATAGAGCTGGTTTCGGGACACTTTCTTTACGTAGCCATTCCAGATCATTTGGTTGGACACTCTAATAAAGTATGCGTTGTATTTAGTGGGTAAGGGCCAAAGATGGGCCACATACCATATCCTTGGGAAGACAATCTGGTTGAGGAGGCGGACGCGGGTCACGATCGGGAGGGAAGGGAGTGAAAGCTTTCCAACACTCCATTTTACATGATGGTCAATAATTCCCCAGTTTCGCTCAATCGTGGGAGCCAACTCCCTCTCCCACCAGAACCCCAAGATTTTGAGCGAGGGCGCTTCTGACCAACCGATGGAGGTCGAGGGCCGGTCGCCCTTCAGCAGCAAAAACCCGGATTTCCGGTTATTGAGGAAGATACCACCCTGCTCATCTGACGTTAATATGTCGTGGGCTAGGGCCATGTGGGACGGGTCGTCTACGAAGAGCGTTATGTCGTCAGCGTATGCGACGCCCAGGCAGACGGCGCCGTGACGACGTACCCCGATTCCACTGCTCTGTAGTCGTCTGAGTATGGGGTCTAAGGCAAGGGCGAACAGCAGCATTGACAGTGGGCAGCCCTGCCGAACGGAGTTACTGACGGGGATGGGCGGCGATGTGGCATTGTTTATCCTAATTATAGAGTATGTTCCGTTATACATCGTTGATACGGCACGAATGAAGTACTCGGGGAAGGCCATCTTCTTGAGCACGGTGAGAATCCATTCGATCCGGACCAGGTCAAATGCTTTCTCAAGATCGATAGCCACCAGTGATAAAAAACGATCGCCATACAAGGGGGCGGAAAAAATGATGTCGCGGATTAAAAGTGCTGCATCGAAAATGTTTCGCGTTTTCGACACGGCGTACTGGGATGGAGAGAGGACGATGTCGGCAGCAGCCGTCATTCTACATCGTAGGACGTGCGCCAATATTTTATAGTCTGCGTTTAAAAGGGCGATTGGCCTGAAGTCGTTGAACGACTTTGGCCGTGATTTCTTTGGTATAAGCGTTATCACGGCGGTCCTCTGACTTGCAGTCAGAGAGCCGCTAGCTAAAATGCAGTTAAAAAGGTGGGTTAAAATAGGTTTTAAAACATCCCAGTACGCTAGATAAAATCCAAAGGGTAGGCCGTCCAAACCGGGTGCTTTGCCCTTCGGGAACATGGAGGAGACGCAGTCCAGTTCGTCTGAACTTATGTCTCGACAAAAATCGTCTTTTTGATCTGCGGGAAGCGTAGGGAGAGGGGGGAGAGGGGGTGCGTCTCCCTCCTTCCATGGAGGATACCTGTTAAAGGTGTTTTGAAAGTGCCGGCCCGCTTCCTTAAGGAGGTTGGTGTCACCGGCGGCAGATTCTCTGACAGGGATTCTGTCTATATCGGAGCCAGAGTTGGATTTCATCCAGCGCCGAAGCTCAGATAGCGTTAGGGGGCCCCCTTTATCCGTGTCCAGTTCTTTTTGCCACTGTTGGGGAGCGTATTTTTGGAGCTCGTGGCCAAGGATAATTTTTTTTAGGGACAACACTTGGGCGTGGAAACCCTCCGGCGCCACATCCTTACGCAGGAGCTCTTCCAGCGCTCGGCGGTAGAAGGAGATGGTGTAGTTCTTTTCCCTACGCCACTCGAAAGTTTGCCTTTTGATGTGGGTGACAATGCGGGGTTTGAAAACCTCGTCCCACCATAGAGCGAGGTTTGCACCGGGGCGGAGTGCCGCGATCAGTGCACACACCCGGGTGCGGATAGAATCACGACGAGTCGCGTCCTCCAACACGCGGAGGTCCATGCGCCACAAGGAGCCGCAGCGGTGGACGTGCGCGCCCGGGGTTGTGTCCGGGCACGTAACTCTCATGATCACTGCGCAGTGATCAGAGAAGGACACCGGGAGGGTGTCCACTGTCTGGGCATCATTCTTAAGGGATGTCGAGACGAAGAGGTAGTCAATCCGCGTCCGAGAGTTAGGCCCTGATCGCGTGAAGGGGGCGGGACCGGCGCAATAAGAACGCACTGCGTCAATCGCTCCAATGGAGTCGAGCATCAGTGAGAGCGCCCGGCTTGGATAGTATGTCACGTTATCCCTGTTCGAGGCACTATCCTCTCGGCGGTAGATAGTGTTAAAATCTCCGCCCAATATGGCCTTCCCCGAGAAGGAATACAGGTAGGGGAGGAGAAGTTCATTGAAATATGTTTCGCGCTCTGCCCTCGCGCGCTCACCGGAGGGAGCGTAAAGGTTTGTGATATGGATACCATTCACGATAACGGACGTTATTCGGCCCGAGGGGTGGCGGCGAACATGAGAGAACGGAATGCCATTTCGGACTAGGGTGGTGGTGCCAGAATGACTTTCGGCGAAATTGCCGATAGCCTGAAAGATGTTCGCATCCCAGACTATGTCCTCCTTTACCTCTTGAAGGAGGATTACATCAGCCCTAAGGTCGCGGAAAAAACGTTGGAGGACTGCAATTTTTAAAGCGCTATAAACGCCAGCAATATTAAGCGAAATAATATTCATTGGTGGAATGAGAGGACAGCTATGGGCACCGGACATCACTTACCAGAGTCCTGGTCATGGCTTACGTCGCTTCGGTCGCGGCTCGAACCCGGGCGACGAGTGCTTCGCCGCTTCCCGGGACGCTTCGTCCGACGGGTCGACGATCGAGGTCTCGAGTTGTCCCCGCATACCTCCCTTCCGACCTCGTCCGAAGAGGAAGACCCAGCCGTGGTCTCTACGAAGAGCGGGTTACTCGGCGGCATTCCACGGGGGGCCCTGTTCGAGCGAGCAGAGCTGTGGGCCGTCCCAGCCCAGGAGGTGGCCTCAGGGGGGGGCGGGGTGGCGGACTGGTGGTCTTCTGCCGAAGGGGCCCCATCGGGAGAAATTAGAGGAGACCGGTCGAATTGGTCCGCCTCTAGAGGAGCCCTGGGAAGATCGTCGACACCTTGGCTGTCCTCAAAGGAGAATGAGGATGGAATGTCTGGGATTGTTGACGTCGACAAGGTTTTGCTCGTACATGTGTCAACTTCCGCGGCCGGTGATACTTTCTTGATTTTCCGTGACACCGTAATCGAGGGGCCCGCCGTTGAGGAAGGGGGACAGTCGTAATCGGATACATCCTCCCCCGCTGTCACCCGTGATTCTCGGGGAGTTGGAAGCCCGTGAAGCAAGGATTGCGGGAAGAACGCATCGTTGGCGTGGCCAGAGAAAGGAAGGACGCAGGATGATCTGTCCTCTTTTGACGGGGTCACGGAGATGGGGGCTGGTGGTCGTGAGTGTGTATCCGAGCTGGTAGGGACCGCAGCTTGATCAATGCTCGAAATCAGCAGTGCAATGTCGTCCGTCCTCTTCTTCTTCGGATCCCTTTCTTCCGTTGACGACTTTCGTTCCCTCTGAAGTTTCCCTCCGAGTGGAGGGGGATGCGGGGGTTCGGCGGGAACAGCTGGGGGCGCACCCTCGATAAGTATCAGGGACCGCGCCCTCTCCTCCACAGCCATCTCGGGCTCATCTATCTCTTCGGCGGTGTTCGGATTGGAGGCCAAAAACATTGCCTCCGCATAGCTCTTCCCTCCCTGGTTCCGAGGGCAGGTCTTGCGCTCGTGGCCTTCTTGGTTACAACGGGCGCAGGTGCGGCGCTGACCCTCGTAGATGATGATGGCCCGGTTGCCGCCGATGTGGAGGTACGAGGGGATATTTCTTTCGACCGTCATTCGCACCACTCTCGTACCTGTCAACACGCGTGCCAATTTGTCGCCCTCCCACCTGTTCTCCCACGAGCGATGGATTTTTCCAAATCGTTGAAGCTCGCCTGTTATATCTTCTAATGGGGTCTCCACGGGGAGACATAGAACCCTGACATTACAAGGGCTACCGGAGGTCTCGTCAATGGTAATCGTCGTCCTCGGATCAATTTTGGATGGAAACGGTAGTTTTCGTGGGATGAGATCTAGAATCCTCTTCATAGTAGCTTCAGTTGCCAACTTCAGGAATACCAAATGGCGGTTATATCCAAATTGGATCGCCACAATCTCTTCGGGTGTGAGGCCCAGCGACTCTAGTGTAAAGAGGTGGACCTCCAACGGAGTAGGGGGTTTCGCCTTCTCATCAACTTGCAAGGCGAGCGTGTTTACGCGACGTACGACCATTTTGAAAGAAATCAAATGGAGCACGCCAGCGCCAAGAAAAGAAGAAGAGCGCACTGAAAGCACTCCAAGAAGGAAAGAAAGAAAAAAAAACACTCACGAACGCTCCCTCCCCGCCACACGCACCCGGCGGTAGCAAATAAAAAGGAGCCTAAGCTCTACACCAGGAGTCAAGGTCAGTCTTGATCCAGTAAACAAAACAAAAGTACGGCCTTCCCGGCGGAAGAAGTCGAGAGTCAAACTGCACGCTTCTTGATGAACTAGGCGGTCAACCGCCGCTCGAAACAAAACACGATCGGAACCTCGATTTCCGAGAGACTCCGGCAGTGCCGCTCTCCAAACCCCGGCGGCCGAAGCCTCGGACGCCGGCGAATTTTAGACACTCGGTGAACACAGGCACGTCCTGCTATCGAGGCAGCTATCGAGGATAGTCAATTTACCCTGAGATCCGTGGGTCTAATATGTCGCCAAGCGCCCCGATTCTTTCAGCCAAGAGATGGCGTCAGGGGGCTGTTTCACCCACCAAAGGAGAAATAGACAATACACAAGGAAAGGAAAGGACAGTGGGTTAGAATTCATACAACATCATACAGGAAAGGAACAGTGCGTTTCGTGGCACGCATAGCCAGATATATTTTTACTCTTGTGATCCGTTCGATTCCGCCTTCCCCACCTCTATTGTGTTCGTCCTTTATATGTGTTCCTATCCCTTTTCCTTATATCTGTTTCTGTATATATGAGTATTTATTCGCCGTTTGGCGGGATTTCGTGTTTGAATGTGTATTTGGCCAATGTGGCTCATCTCTTTCTTCTGGCTATGCGTGCCACGAAACGCACTGTTCCTTTCCTGTATGATGTTGTATGAATTCTAACCCACTGTCCTTTCCTTTCCTTGTGTATTGTCTATTTCTCCTTTGGTGGGTGAAACAGCCCCCTGACGCCATCTCTAGGCTGAAAGAATCGGGGCGCTTGGCGACATATTAGACCCACGGATCTCAGGGTAAATTGACTATCCTCGATAGCTCAAGTGGTTAAGAGCATCCACCCGGCAAGTGGAAAGATCCGGTGTACGAGTCCCGGTTGAGGAAATATTTTTACTCTTGTGATCCGTTCGATTCCGCCTTCCCCACCTCTATTGTGTTCGTCCTTTATATGTGTTCCTATCCCTTTTCCTTATATCTGTTTCTGTATATATGAGTATATATATATATATATATATCCCCTCCTCGGACTACAACCTTGACGTGGTGGAAGGGCTTGTGCGTTCCGATGACCCCTAGAGCTGTGCTGGCGGTAGTAATAATAATTGCTCCTGGTAGGGTCACCCATGCCAGATAAGTCGAAGGTTAGGAGCCAGACGAAAGGTAGTCCACGCAGCGTCTGTTCCTCAGAGAGGCGGCTGCAATGGCGTCTGACCCCAGTGGGGCGGCCAGTAAGTGATGGTGTCACGTTAAAAACACTATTGAGGAAGGCAACGAAAAACCAACTCAATTATCATTCCCAAGATTTACATGATGGACAATAAAGAGATTTTGAGTCCTGGCAACTACGGGGCTCGGCCCAATCGGCCGTGTTTCGCGCCCACGCAGCGGGGGAGGCAAGGCATCCGCGGTCGTCATCCCGCGAAACCCTTGCAAGAGAATAACAGCAGCAGCAGGACAGAAGACGCAGGAGAAGAAGACCAAATTAGTTAGAATAGGGACGTGGAATGTTAGGAAAATGATGAGGGCAGGGAAATTGAAGAATGTTAAGCGAGAGATGGAAAGGGGAAATATAGATATCTTAGGTCTATGCAAGGTGAGATGGAAGGATAGCGGAGATTACTGGAGTGATAATTATAGAATAATATGCAGCGGCGGGGACGATAGCCAACGAGGGGTTGCCATAGTATTAAATTAAGAGGTAGGAAGAAACGTAGTCAACGTAGAGCAGAAAACGGATAGATCATTACTAATAGAGATAAAAGCAGAACCGACGAACTTGGTTATTATTCAGGTATACATGCCGCCGAGCAACCATAAGGAAGAAGAGGTCGATAGGATATACGATTAGTTAGAGGACATAATCGCGTGTGATCCTGCAGGCAAACATTTGATAGTGATGGGGGATTGGAATGCGACGGAAGGCGAAGGAAGAGATGGTGATGAGGGGGGGACTACGGTTGAGGCACGAGGAATGGTCGTGGGGAGAAAGCAGTTGAGTTCTGCAGGAAACAGGGGTTAGTCATCACCAACACTTGGTTTAGACACCACAAAAGACGCAGGTATACATGGAAAATGCCAGGTGACTCAGAAAGGTATCAGCTAGATTATATCCTGGTTAGACACAGGTTAAGGAACAGTGTGATAAATTAGCACAGTTTCCCGGGAGCGGATGAGGACTCTGACCGCAATTTAGTGGTTATGAAATGTAGCGTCCGTTTCAAAAAGATAAGGCAGGGACGGCGAGTCAGAAAATGGAATGTATAAACATTAAATGCTTTGAAAAGGGAGGAATACAAACAGGCGGTAGGGGAAATCATAAAGGATGGTAAAGAGCTAAGTACTATCGAAGAAAAATGGCAAAGGATCATGAAAGGGTTATCGAAAGCCACAAAAGACACTATTGGAACCATTAATGCTAAAAGGACTAGGAAACCATGAATCATGGATAAGATGATTACAAAGATGGATGAGCGGAGAAAATGGAAGAATGTAAATACAGAATTAGGCATAATGAAGTACAAAGAATTGAGGCGGGCAACAAATAAAGCAAAAGAAGCATGGTGGAAGACGCAGTGCGAGGATATGGAAAGTCAGCAGAGGAAGGGTGAAATTGATGCGCTGTACAGGAAAGTTAAATTTTTATCGGGAAGTAAGAATAGGAGATCAACGATAGCAGTTAGAGAGAAGGCGCGTAAGGTAATAGTTGGCGCAGGGAAGATGAGATGGATAGAATGTATAGAAGAAATGTATAGTTAGACCTACAGAATTAGACATAGAAAAGAAATCTATGAGGAAGGAATCTGGCCGGAAGACTTTGTGAGATCAGTTTTAGTTCCTATTCCGAAAAAGGTAAAGGCTACATCATGTGAGGACTACAGGACAATAAGTTTGATATCCCACGCAGCTAAAGTTGTTCTCAGGATCATAAACAAAAGGATAGAGAGTAGGGCAAATGAATACTTTGGGGATGATCAGTTTGGGTTTAGGAAGGGGAGAGGTACGCGTGAAGCCATTGCTGTAATGATATTAAGGGGGGTAAGGCAGGGTTGCCCATTATCACCGTTGCTGTTCAACCTATATGCGGAGGAACTGATCAAAGAGGCATGGGAAGAACTCGAGGTGGGAATGAAAATGGGCGGGAAATTCGTAAAATCAGTTAGGTTTGCTGATGACCAAGCTTTAGTTTGTCAGTCAGCCAAGGGGTTGCAAGCATTGCTGAGTGAATTGGGAATTCAGTGCGACAGGTATGGAATGAAAATAAAATAAAGGTTATGCGATTTTCTAGAAAGAAAAAGGCTAAGCTAAGCATAAAAATAGGAGGGCAAAAACTAGAGCAGGTAGAACAGTTTATGTATCTCGGTAGTGTTTTGGACCAACACGGTCAAAGTAGTAGGGACGTAAGGAGAAGAATTGCGATAGGCAAAGAGGCTTTCACAAGGAGGGGGGAGTTGATGACAGGGACGTTGAGTAAGGATATTAAGAAAAGACTCGTAAAAACTTTGATATGGAGCGTAGCTATGTGCGGCACGGAAATGTGGCCATTGAACCAGGAGGATAGACGTAGACTAGAGGCTTTTGAAATGTGGGTTTGGAGAAGAATGGAGAAGGTGAAATTGACAGAGAAGAAAACAAATGAGGAAGTACTTGGTATGGTGGGCGAAGAGAGGGGTTTGTTGGTAGCAATCCTATGGAGGCAGGAAAAGTGGATGAAGGGGGTATTGACCGGCAGCGGGATATTGAAGACTGTAATTGAGGGGAGAATGTTCGGCAAACGAGGAAAGGGAAGGAAAAGGATAGGGATGTTGGATGGGATGAAGGGAGGAAGAAAGTACACAGAGCTGAAGAGGGACCTTATGTTGATTAGGATGTAGTGTTTTGCTAGGGGTCACAAATTATTTAATTAGTAATTATATCCTTCCAAAAAACTACCTTAACCGGTAGATTACCTAGTAATAATATGCAAATGTAATATCCAATAGCTAAAAAATAAGTTTTAGTAAAATGCACATTAATAGGGAATAAATCAATCTCTCGTCTCTATGTCATGATTCGGCAGACAACAATTCACAGTGAAATTGGAGGTGAACATAGCTCTTGAGCACGCGAGCATTAGCAGCTATGAAACTTTGAGTTTAATGCGTACCAATATCGATTTACATTACGCAACTTTTTTTCCTCTTGGAATTTCAGCCTTCTGGTTGGAAAGAAAACGTCTATGATTACGTTTGATTATTAAGTAAGGAATTTCAACCGGCCATCATGTATTTTGGGAGTTTTACTTCATCATCGCGAGGGAAAAGTAAAACTAATCAAAATTCAAAATGAATACTCAACGAGAATTGTTATCTTAAATAATATGCATTTAAATATCCCTTGTGAGACAAGGTGTAAACAAAAGTTTGGTTGTGAGCCAGTCGAAAGACGGATTTTTGTAGGATGCCTGCTGGCACTTTTGCCGGATTTTTTTGTTTTTTCCATTCATGGAAATATTAATATGTTTCCCAACCAAACAAATGGTCATCCTGTGACACTGTGGCATAAAACAGTTTTTATAAGCTGCATGCCCTGTAAGATCTCCGCAGTTATGCTTCTTCACTACAGAGAGTTATGCCATGCACCAGTTGCACACAAGGCAATACAGGTCTGGGAAGAACCTAGGTCACTAGGTTTAAAAGAAACGTCGATCATGTATAAAGGCGCCTCTTTCCTTGAGGTAAACTTACTTGCCCTGGCGCTCACCCTCCCACGGCCCACACACTCTCTGCTTACAAAGTATTAAACGACTAGGATGGGCTGTCAAAATTGTTTAACGTCCATTGAAGCTCCAAAGCGAAGGTATAACCATGACTTTTTTTCCGTTTTTCACTGAGGTGCAAATAAGTTTTCCCACACGTAGCGTGCCTAAAGCAATCTCCTCGCGTTCCTCTTGCCTTTGCCTGTTGCTTCGATTAATAATTCCAAAGGTGTTTTACTATGATTTTTATTTTTGCCTAGAGTGTCATTTTTCCATTTCCTTGGTATATGTTTCTGCTACACAACCCCTTGAAGTCGGCCCAAACTTATAGCACAAGATGCAATAAATACATCGCCTAAGATGCTTATGACTAGGCACTACAATACTACATGAGCTAATTATTTCGGGGTTTTAAATGAAATTCATGCTAAAATATGACGAAATCACGAACGTTAAATTAACATTCACAAAGCACACATTTTTTAAGATGATTCGTACCCACATAATATTTCCATAAAATGTTCTGCGATGTTTCATGGAGCGAAGGTTACATTACAGATTAAATCCCTTGCATAAATTGGAAGGGCGTCTCTTTTTTTTTAATGGTGATGTTGAAAATGCATTACTACCCCCATCGCACTACGGTAGGACAGATCATGTTGATACAATTAGAGAGATTAAGTGCAGAGCAGATAGATTATAATATGTTGCTTTTCCTACAAACGATAAAAGCTCAGAATAACATTTTCCGACCGCGGTAGAGTCATGTTCGGGTCAACCCCCTTCCACACATTATTGCGGTGACTTGCAGGGTGCTGAAATATCTTAAAGTATATTTTTTTTAGTAAGCAAGACTTAAAAGTGACTTTAGGATTCTAAAGGAACTCGGAGGGAAAATTCAGAAATAAATAGGATAAATAAGGCCAGATATTTGAAATATCTGAAAGTTAAATTTGGAAAATAATTAAAGTTGAATGAACACCAGAGCAGAATGAGGGAAAAGTACTTTTCAATTTACTTAGACGCAACTTTACATTAAAATCTAATCACTGATGCACTCAATCTTGCACATTACCATAAAGATGGCGTTTCAAAAGTGCTGCTAGAATGAAATTTCATTATCTTGTAATTTGTTTGCTTCGCGAATAAATCAAGTTGCCCTCTTAATCTTCGCTGAGCAGTTTGAAGCTTTTCCACGTCGGCAGCGGCGCAAGGGGTCTGAGTCGAACGCCATGCAGAACCTGCGAGGGCACGACGTCTATTAAGAAAATTCCTGAGTAAGGGTTTGACAGAAAAAATCCAATCTTTTCGCCGAATTCAGCGAAGCCGTTGGACCAAGAAGATTACCAGTGTTCCCTGCCGAAGTTGAGTGGGAAAACGAAATTCGCCATTTCACAGGGCTTTCATCCATCGAACCCACCTATGCACAATGGACACACACAGAAGGCATTTGCCTATCGTTTAGTCCATGATAGACACAAATACTTAGATTTGAAAATGCTCACCTTTCTGGTTAAACAAAAAATTAAGGCAATTTTTACATTGAATTGCCATAGAAGAAATGGGTACTTTACAGAGGAACAATAAAAAATGAAAGCTCGCCATAATAATAATGGAAATCTTTATTTTCACTGAGAAGTCCGTCCATTGATGAGCATTTAAATAAAGGTTTTTAATTCATTACATTTACCAAAACGATTGCCTTTGCTGTGAAAATAGGTTACACGTCAGCGTAGTAAATTCATCGGCAAATTTGTACACAACACATTACAAGTGAGCTTCGGAACGTAGGATGTATCATCTTTGTAACCGTAGCGACAATCACGACCGACATTGCAATCAATCGAAAGTCGATATTTGGATCTCAGCTCTATTGATTCCGACCCATTCGACGACTTCAGCAATTTGGCGACTAAGTAATCACTACATATTCTCTTTCAACGTTGAAGCTTGCTTGGAAGTAATTCGTAGAGTTATTTGCAGATGAGAAAACAATCCTTGAGAAACTTGCAGGCACTGAAGTACTCTAGGATGCGTTTAGAGAGATTCGCTCGGTCGGGGGAAATCCTTTCGGTGATGGAATCGTCAGAGAGGGAATAAAACCGGATACACCACGCAGTGAGCGACCATGAGCTCCGTGAAAATCACAACCAGAGCTCTCCTGGCGAGTTTTGAGTGTTTCGTCGACGCTGCTTGAGGCTGACGAGTGGGGACAGGGCGTTTCAATGACATCATTCCATTGCGGCTTGATTGGATTAGCGTGGAGGGATGTCGGCGGTGGGCTAAATTGAGACCTGGGGCCCGTGGATGGCCCCATCCACACCTCTGGCCAACTGTAATTATCAGCTTTCGACACTGAGAGAGCTTTTTGTGGGGCGAAGAGAACAGCGGATCGAGGCATTTGGCGTTCCTTGATAAAACGTCCCTACAAGCGCGAAACAAAGTTAAAATTAGTTGTTTTTTCACTCGGTGGCAAAAAAAACAGTCCATATTGCTGATATTTCCAAATTATTCGGAAATTAAAAATATCCCCAGCATTCACCATTTTGTCCCAGCCGTTTACTTACTTTTAGTTACTCCCATGGAATCAAAAACGGTAATGGATTTAGGAATAAAGAGTACATTCCAAAAGTAATGCAATTAAATTTCCCGCGCCACTCCTATTGGTCGGAGTAGAAATGAACTACTTGGAGTAGGTGGGAGGGGGACGCTAAACTTTGCCGCAAGCTGTAAAAGCGGTAGGAACTCAGTTATTGTAAACATCTGCGCGCCAACCGTCTCACAAAAGACCAACCGGGCGGAAATTTCAAGTGAACTTTTGCAATATATTGAAAATGAACCTCATTTGGACAACGTTGTAAGTGGTGATGAAACCAGTGTGTTTGAATACGACACAGAAACAAGACGTCAAATATTTGAGTGGCACACCGACCAGTCTCCCAAGCCCAAAAAGGCAAGAATGAGCAAATCAAAAGTGAAAACAATGCTCATTGTCTTTTTCAAGAGCAAAGGAGTGGTCCATGAGGAGTTTGTTCCTTAAGGACAGACACTTAGCAACGCTGCCTACTACGTGGATGTGCTCGAGAGACTCCGAAAAAGGGTGATCAGGACGAGAAAAGACATCTCCGCTACCTGGCAACTCCATCACGACAACGCGCCTTCCAACAACGCGCGACGAGTCCGGAATTTCCTGGCCAAACCCCAGGCCCCAACGCTGCCCCACCTCCCTTATAGTTCTAACGTCGCCCCAGCAGATTTCTTTTTGTTCTTTCTCTCGGATTAGGGAAGCTCTGGAAGGAATCCATTTCTCGACCATAGAAGAGATCCAATCATCCGTGACAATGACCTTACTCGAGGTCCCCGAAGACGCCTTCCAGTCTGAGTACCGGTCATGGCAGAGTGACTGAAAAAATTGCGTAGAGGCCAGAGGAGAGTACTGTGAATAATTTGAAGTGTTTGATCAAATCTGTTGAATAAATTACTTGAAATAATAAAAGAATTACTTTTGGAGCGCATCAAGCGCATTTATAATCGCATCATTAAAGAACTCAAAGATAATGTGAAAAAAGTAGGTTTGCCTTCGCGATTAACTATAATTCTGGATTCAATTACAAAAAAATATCTAATGTGAGTTGGCGTAAATATTTCAGGTAAATATTTCCCCTGCCGATATTATTATTATTAGGTAATCTACCGGTTATGGTAGGCCCCGTCCAACATCACTTTCCTATTTCTGCCCCTTTCTCGTTCGCCTAGCGTTCTCCCCCGTCACAGCCTTCAATATCCCATTGCTGCCGATATTAAGATATGAATAACGAGAGCAATACTCAGGGCCGCCGGGCCGTAGTATTTCGAGTTCAAGTTCAAAGCGGTTCTTGTAACGTATCATTTCAATTAACCACTTCTCTTCTCTATTCCTCACCAAGCAGGCCAAGGAGTGACTTCCGGTTTCTGGCTACTACAGCAATAAAAACGAACGAAAGGGTCGTCGAAATTATGAAAAAATCAACGTCTGTCGAATGTATTTCAGTATAATGGGAAGCCAGTAATTGAAAAACGTATTTTCTGTCGGTACTTCTTTTCTTATTAATGGAATAGGTAAAAAATAGAAAACATTTCGTCGAACACGCAAAACCCTCAAAAAAGTTCAAGTTGATTCGGTGCCTTTTATGTGAAGGAGCCACGGTGGAAAACAGCCAGTCAAATGCAATATGCGGGAGTATTGAATTTGCCGCCGACGAAAATTGTGGAACATGACGGAATGAAAAATTGGCGGATTGATTCTCTTAATAAATGTGTATTGCATCAGTGCAGAAAATATTTTTCTACTATGGAAAATTTGGAGCTTTACAAACTTAAGGATTTCTTTGAAAGTATACAATTTGAAAAAATAAATATTTATTAAATTTTGGTTTAAGCTATAGGCTCAGATGTAGTATATCAACAGGCTTCCTCCGTTGATCGGAATTCCTCTGGCAAATCTATTAATCACATAATTGGGCGAGTGATAACATCTAAGTAGAATCTCGAACACAGCTGAGAACCCTGTACAGTAATCAACTGCCGAGCACACCATGCGATTGACGGCTAATATTCAATAATTTCTCTCGAATTCTGGGATAACAGATTGTCTCAAATGTAATACGCAACATTCGAGACGAATTCAGCAGAAGTGCTGTCCGTACAATAATTTCTACGCCATTTGAGCGCATTTTTTATTTTGAAAATGGAAAAAACCACATTAACTTTTTGGAAAAAATTTACCCATTTCTTAGGCCGTCAACTCTCAGCTTTCCATGCACCTAAAATGTGATGAAATATAAATATTAGGCTTTTTATACACAATGCTTTCCATTTTATGCGTTTTATTCCTTCTTTTTGAATCTCATCGACTCGGCAACCTGGATCGTATGTATTGTGACTGGTGGGGGTTATTGGATGAAATATTATTCCCTGAAGTGGCTTCAGTGAAAAGTAAATTGACTTTTACCGTTATTTATACCAAAAATGAATTTTTATTAAACCGGCGGCGATGTGGAATTCATCCCGTGTGAGCGAAACCCGGTCATGCACGTCGCGCCCCGGCACTTGATTCGTTCGTGGAAGGACAAACGGGCTCCCTCCAATCTTCGTCCCCACGACAATTTCTTCCCAGGCGTATCCCTCCTCCCGACCCACCCCACCGACACCCGCTCCCCGTCAAAGGACTCCGCTCCCGGCGAGGCGAGAAGGGATGTCGCCCCTTCGATTAAATGAGGATAGAATGACGACCTCATCCCCCTCCGAATACAAATCACCTTTCTAAATTTCCAGGACCCACGATATTCCAGATTTTTTCGATCGCATTACCAACGAGAAGAAAAAACGATTCCCGACGGCGATATTTCATCACCTTTTAAATGCTCGTTTGTCACCGAGTGAAAACATTCGTATTTTTTCATTTCCCATCGAATGGAGTACATTTTTGTAAAACTATTCGTCCAACTACATAAATACGGTATACTCGTACATCAGCTGACTGAAACGGTAGAACAATCATAAAAAATACATTCCTAATGTAACTTCTAACGGTTACTTTCTATTCAATGATTGCATGATGAATATTTATTTGATTACAACTTAGGCACCTACATCTTAATTTACTCCTCTTCTTATCTTTGATTAAATATAACGCACAGAAATTATCACCTGGGCATAGTATAAATAAAAACATGCATTGGAAAAAGATTCGATTTTAGCGATCATTTTCGTCTGTTAATTCATTTTTACATTCATCAAATCAATTGTTCGAAGTCCATTCCAAAGTCGTCGATACAATTACAACCACCTAATTGGCATAACCTTTGCAAACGAGATTACAACAGAAGTGATAGTGTGTAACTACAACCTGGAAGACATCGGCTAAGAAACGGGATTTAGATTCTTGATTTTCGCCAAATAGCCTTCATATTCTGAGCCTTGAATTTCATTTCAATTTTAATATTAATATCAAATTTAAAAATGGAAGCCTCTTCTCGATTCCAAGCATGCATGTAATAATTTTTTCATGCTGGATGTATGAACACGATTTGTGAATGTTCAGCGCCGAAAAACGAATACTCTTGTGACATAATCATCATAGAACTTCACACAAACTTTATTTCGAAGTTATGAAACTCACAAATTTCATGGCGAAGGGGAGTTAGTACCCGCCTTAGATTGTTGATTTTGATTTCCCTGAAAGACCCTTTAAAGCATTGCGTATCCAGCATATTCATCTTCGTCAAACTCGATAGAAATATTGATATTAAAACCTAGGGTAAATTATACAGGGAACATTTCAAGGCCCAAAGTGTCAGATTAATTCATTCTCGTGTCCATAAACCCTGCTGCTCGTATATGCAAGACTCCATGGACAAAACGATTGACAAGGACGACTCGAACGCGTTCTGTTTGAATAAGAAGTCTAAGTAGGCGATGAAAAACATTAGCTAAAGGGTTTTCCATATAAAAGGATTGCATACTTTGGTAACAGCTCATAAACCTGGGGCTCGTTTCTCGATTTTATAAGTCGGCATATAATTATAATTTGTAGCTTATGCATTGTGATTCTGGTGATAGCAGTAAATGGCGAAGCGCGTATCACTCTCCTACGCTATACATCATTCAAAGCAGTGCATTTTATATCATATTTCAGACTGTATTCAGAGTTCTTTTGGCTAAAGTCACAACTTTGAGATGTTGGTAGAGAGCTAACGCGAAAGAACAATATCGTCAGGGATTTCCTCTCAATATCAACAACGAATGACTTAAAAAAATTTGTTGTCTCAGGCGTAACTTTGTGGAATTTGCATAACATTTCAAAACGAATGACTTATTGGTCATTGATGCTTCTAATATGCCTTAACAAGCCTTAATGAAATTCGATAAATTTAATTAAATCTAAGGATATGAAATCGTCTACCAGGAGATAACACACAATTTGGACTGTTTGCTCATCCTTTATCATCAATCAGTCACGCAGAGAAAGAGTTGTTTCGCACGCAGAAGTCGGAATAGTCCCATTCCGACTTTTTCGTACGAGACCACCGCTACCATAAACTACTTCAGCTGCATTAATTGTGTATTTTAAGACATCCTACATCATCACCAGTACTTCAATCCTAGGATTGGTTTACGGCAGCCCTTTATTCTACTCTATTCAATGCAAATTCCCTCAATCCCTGTTACCTTCTCTGTTTAAGATCCTCCTTAATTTTTCCTGTGTACGTGTCTCTCGGTCTTTCCCGTGGAATCTTCCCTTCTATTTTTCCTTCTATTGTATTCCTAATCAACTAATTGTGTGCCTCAATGTGTGTCCAATCCATCTGTTTCTCCTTTGCCGTAGAGTTCTCCACATGGTCCTATCCTCTTCTGCTATTCTATATAGTACTTCCTCGTTCCTTATCTTGTCTGTCCATTTAATCTTCAGCATTCTCCTCCAGCACCATGTTTCAAAGACTTATATTTTTCGCTTTTCCAATGTTCAAAGTCTCGGAGCCATAGAGCGCCATGCTCCACACGAAAGTCTTGACGAATTGCTTCCTTCTTTCCAGCCTTAGGTTCACTGGACCAGGCATCTATATGAATTCGTAATATTCCGCTTCTTACATGTGGAAGATTGTAATGAATTTTCAACGAAAACTTTCTCCTCAGAGGCTCCTAGTATCTTAGGGTAATCATTTTTTTCTCTCTGGACGACTTACCAATTTGATAATTGCATCCTAAAATAATATACAGTTAAATATGTGATGTTTACGAAGGCTGGAAAAAAACGAATGATTTTGACGCAATCGGGGAATAAATATACAAAAAAATACCGTTGATAAATAGTTAACTTGAGGAAATCGAACGGTCCTGACAAGGGTCGTGCCCAAATAACGCGTCCATAATGCTATGTTGGAGCACCTGCCAAACGCCCTCTGACACCTCGCCCATTTCCACACCCCCCCCCTTTCAGTTTTCCTTTGTCTTCCTTTTCCCATGTCTCATTATTTATCCGCTTTCCTGAATTGGAGAAACTTTATCCTGAAGAAATCGATCACCTCTGCAAATTAAGGATAATACGCCATTTTAACGAATTACATAAAAACTTGGTTGCTTTTGTATGACGTGTTGCAACTGAATTAAAAAAATACAAAAAATGACTAATAACTTGCTCTCCGGTTCTAGCATTCTAATCTAGCATTGTAAGGGCTGAAAAATGAAAATGGAAAGAAAAAGAAATTCGATAACTATATACTTAATTAAGGAAAATATATGCGTAAACAAGTGAGGAATTAAGGAGTGAAAAGAACACAAGCCAAACACAATCAAAGAAACGCGATCTTCACACGTACTTCCAAAATATTCCGAAAAATTGAAACAGTGATTAGATTAAAGCAGGAGCTGTTATGTGTGCAACATTTCTCCCAAAAAATCCGAGGTTCGTGGAGGAGCACTCCTCCTTGACTTTAACACTGTGACCGAGATCAAGGTCAAAATATGGGCAAAGAAAAAGCAATTTCGATGTACGCCACGAATACCCGAAAAGATTGCCAAAATGGGAAACTGAGGTGTGATAAAGCCAGATTTAAATAATTTCCAAAATAATCCCTTTAAGAATTGAGTTACTATTTCGTATGGACGGGAAGTATAATTAAATAGAGATCTGAAAACGGACGCAAAAATCATTCATGGCAAATGAGAGAAGCAGGTTAACGGGATAAGACGCGGGGAGGTCATCAAGAATGGTGGAAATGGATGGACCATTCCAACGGATCTCAAGAGTCTAATACGAATGCAATGCAAATTAGAGAAAATTTAATTAGCGCGACATCATAAGGAACACTTATTCTCACTGGGTTTAGTTTGGGGGAAACGATAATTGTAGTAAGAACAGATTTTTATGGACAGAGATACTATTAAACTCCTTCATTTTGGTTCTTTTAATACTTTATTGTCGCTTTCATCTAAATGAGAGTACATATTTCAAAAAACCGTAATTCCAACAATGTTTTAAGAATTTCATCTCATTGATAGATACGCGTACTGCAAGATTTTGTCTTCCCCCGAATGGCACCTCGGCATTTTCAGGTCATCTCGCTTGATATAAAATATATCAGGACCCCCCAAAGAGGCCGAAAAGTTAAGAGATGGTTAACTGAAGCTTCAGACTGTTTCAAAAAACTATATCTCATGATTATTCGCATGGGCATTCGCTTGTCACAGGCGGACCGGCGATAAAGCAAACCCAATTTGCAATTTGTAACAAGTGAAAAAACAGCGAAAAAGATAAGAAGAGACGCGGTTGGTTAGGAGGAGAGCAGGTGACGCATTGCTCTGGGGGGCCGCGCCCTCAAAGCCCCCCCCTCGCTCTTCAGCTGACGCCCACACGCTGTCCTGGGAAACTAACGGACGGAGAGTCGTGCGAAGCGGTGGCCAGGTCAAAATGCGCATTCGTCCGTCCGATATGTAAATGTCGACGGCGAAGCATGAAAAAGTTCGCACGGTTTCTCCTCACGCCAATTCCGATGACGCATTATCGGCGCGAGGTTTCCGTTCGTCTGCGGCAAATAAAAATGCTAGCGGTACTTGTGCTATTGATTGGCCAAGTCCTGATTTCGCATGGCTCACCCCTCCGAACACAAATACCAGTCACTGAATATTTTCCTCATTCGAAGGCATTAAACACCGAACATATCTATTAATTATTTATTTTATTAGTTTTGGCGCAACGAGATTCCTGTCTTTAAGGACTCTTACGGAAGTGACGTAATGTGACCGTGTATTGCCTTAACGGTAAAACTGGAATTAACATTTGTAAAGTACTCATCGTGAAAGGCTGCTTATTAAAAACTGGTAACCTTAACTTCTATAAATCCAATTGTATTTTATGTGGGCACTAAACACATTCTGGATTCACGAATCTTTCAGTGAATCCAATCTGTAACAGATGGTGTTTTAAACAACAGCTGGAAGCCATATGTGGACCTTATGGTAATAATAGAAAATGTATGGCTTATAGACACAAGAACATGATCATTAGATGGACCACACAAGTAATGGCTATTTCCAGAAAACAGTATGCATGCCATTTTTTGTCCTTATGCTCAAAAAAAGGAGTTTTAAATTATCAGCTAAATAGAAGTAGATAATTTTCGCCATATACCAGAAGATATTAGGGTGAAGAAAATGTAAAAGAGAGACCACAAAGTTTGATCGAAAATTATTCAGTAGAGAGATAATTGTCTGTAATATCGAAGACGATGAATGTGTTTGTAATGGAGACAAATGGATAAAGAGAGAGAGGAGGAATGGAGAAAGGTTGGATGACGAACGCACCAATGGGTCTAAAAAGGTAAAACACACGGACCGATCAATAAGTGTGATGGGGGGGGGGGGGCAGGCAGAGCTGTAACATTAAATCACCTTAATATTCTGCTAAAATTAAAACCTCTGAAATAAACAATTTTAGAGATTTTAAAATCGCAATTTATAGGCTATTCATTCGGACGATCGTGAATTGCAAGCGTGCATTGTGTCAGCTGCCAATGAGAATGCTATAAGTGAATTTGAAAGCAAATTTTTTACTAAGGATTAAGAGCCCGGAGAGAGATAGTATATGAAAGACGTGGAATTAGAACTAACTGATGTAATGGAAATGGCTGTAAGAGACGAAAAAACAATGAGATTTGTTAAGTAGCGAAGACCCGCTTGGTCGGAGGACGCAGAGTGGAGAGATAAGGCAAAAAGATGAGGAGTGTAAGGGAAGGAAGAAGGAAAAGGCCGAGGAAGAGATGGATACAGGGTTCGGGATTACTCGTAAGGTGATGGGAAAAGGGATAGGGTAAGAAAGGGATGAACGGGCATCTTGAGAGAGACAATCAGAACCGGAGATCCGAAGAAGTAGGTAGGAAACCAAGTTATCGTTCCACGCCCGTGAGACGGGTCTTCATGGTGATGCACGAGAGTATTTTCGTGAAAAGCGAGGGAGGGTTGGGATATGCTGCCAAATGAATTCTGGTTCACACCTCTATCACAGGAAATAAACACTATGAACGGTGTTTATATAATAATTTGAGGGCTAGTATTGGGAACACCCTAAATTATTTTTACTTCTTCCGATTTCCAGCCTGGCTTTCCTTTAAGCAATTGCTCATCATTTCTTTGGCCTGCGCTGTAGGCACTCTTAGGTTTCCATAGAAACATTACTTTTTAATGAACCGAGAGTCCTTTATAGGCTGAATTTATGTGGAACAATCAAAACTTGCAGTGATATGAAAATGAATTTTATCTGCAATCTCAGCCATAAAATATCTGACCCTGTGCTTACTATGTTGGCGAAGGAAAGGTCGCCATGGGGAGAAACGGTCGCTTTGAAGGGGCACTAGCTTATTGGAAAGATTGAACATTCAGACACTTCGTCCCGAAAATATTTAGGGTTGCTATCGAAGGAACTATTCTGAACAAAATTCTTGGAGAATTCGCGCAGTGGGGAAAGGTGAGCGGAGCTCTTATTGAGGCGAGGAGAGAGAACATCACCGGCAAACTGCTAGGAATATAAATCAAAATGAATCGCACATATATTTTCAAATGCTGTAACCGATATTTACGCTAAACATTTATCAGAATTGGAATGATGAATATTGTGGGAATGACATAATTGATTAATCATCCTGGAGAGAAAGTTTGAATCTGCATTTTAAATCAATAGGTAACCTGACAAGTCATGAATATCAGAAGTTTATTAAAGAAAGAACCAACCTAATTGAGCGTGTGGAATACACATTTTAAATTATCATTTCATACTACAATATTTTAAAGACTTGTACATTCTGGTTATAATGATAGCGAGATTTTTTTAAATTATGGACTCTGTTAAACGAGAGTCAAAACTCGATCACTTATGCAAAGAGAAGTTGTAAAAATATAGTGACGTTACACGTTGCATTCGTTGCAACCAATTTGATAAGCATTTTAAATGCTTATGGGACGGAAAAGCTAATACTCTCACTAGTGAAGACCTTTTTTAGTTCCTATTCAATAATCAAGAAAAAGAGATTTGTAAGAAATTCGTAAATGAGCCAAATGCCTTTACAGAAAGTAAAATTTGAATTGGGTAGACGGGGAAATTAAGATGTTGTCTGTGCCACAAAGTACTTGAGCAAGGTTATTTGTGTCCGAGAGACGAAAGAGGAAGTTTTTGCCGTTAAAATAAGGATGAAGTTCCACGAAGTAATTATTTAGAAGACTTGGTAAGGTAAAATTTAAAGCAGCAAATCTAAAGTAAGTACATATAGTATTTTCTACCTTCAGGAGAAGATATAAAAGATGCCCTTACTTTAGATGGAGAGTAAATTTTGTATATAGAGTTCTGACATTAAATCATAACCTGATAAAAAAATGTAAATTGACTAAAGTCAAATAAATTTCGACTAAAAAACCATGTACGCATACAAAATATTTTCTTCTCTAAGGAATAAAATAAGCATATATGAAGCAACTAATTTTCTTAGCCTCTCAACCTGAAGATGCTTATAGAAGCACTCGTAACAAATCCACCAACGTCATTAGAAAGTGGAATAAATTTATCTACCTCGAGTGTGCATACTTTTCCAAAGCAAAGGTCAGATATGGAAGCAAAAATTTCACGACGTCAAAATCATTCGCCATACTTGGGACTTGGGTCCTCAATTTCCGGTCAAGTAATTTACAGCACTGGACCACAAATGAAGGGGATCCGGGTTCAAGTCCCGGTCAAGAGCTAAGATACATTGCAAACATTGCAAAGTTTCTGTATTTCGACGGTAATCATCGAATGACTCAGTTTGACTGAATTTCGCTCTAATTCCCGCAGTTCTTCGAAGTTTATCACGATCTAATCTTATCTCATCGGATAATCAATGCTCAATAGTTAATTTTAAATGATAGTATGTTTTCCAAGTTTTATTTAAAAATGACAAATAAAGACGCTTCAATGTATTTTTCAATTTAAAAAAAATGAAGAAATATTTCAATTATTTTTCTATTTTAAAACGAACAATATTTTCTTTTGATTTAATTCTAAGTTTAATTTAAAGAATAAAACATTGAAATGGTATGAGAAAGGTTAACGCATTGTGTGATACATTTGAAAACTCAATGAAGACTATAAAATTTGAGCATGTAATCAAGTGTTTACGTATTAATAACAGTTTTTTACTTGTATAAACCTGAAATATAACAGGCACCGGGCCAAAATCTTAACGTGATATTCACATTTAGCAATTAGGACGAAAGGGGTCGACCTTTACTTGTGAAATATTATGTACTTTAAGAGCAGCTTTGTGTCGACGGTGGCACATGCGAATGCTACGAGAGCTCTGAAAGGTGGCCCTGGGGTCACGACCTCCGGTTACTCCAACTTCTTTCTCTCGGGATTTTCTGTTTATTATAATCGTTTCCTTTCATAGCCATAATCATAGACGGTCAACAAATATAAAATAAAGCATGTTATTTAAGTGAATGTCAAGAATTTTTGGGAAATGAGATAAACCGGTTTAGATCCCCTAAGGTTCCAAAATGTCAGAACTTTGGAAATCCTAATCACAAGCAGATGCAATCACAATTGCATTCTCTACAAAGAATCCGAACATAATCCACAGCCGGCGTCCAAATTGAAAGGTATACATGGTTTGAATAAAAATATGAGAAAAGGTTCTGGATTAATAGATTTACCTCAGATATTTCTACAATTTTTCATGATTCTCCAAAATACTTCCTCCCATGACGGGGTCGACGCACTTTTGCCATCATGGCTTTTCCACCACTTAAAGACTCCTTCTCAAGTGGATTCCGGAATGTCCTTAGGGGTTCAAGCTTCTCGACTTAGGGTCCCATGGTGGTGGTGTCCTTTGATGGATGGACGATTACACTCATGGAAATGGGAAATAGCCGGCCGTTGCCAACTCGGGACAGTAAGGGGGCTGGGAGGAATATTCGTAATGACGTTGCAGAAGTTCTTCGCCAGTAGACAGACACTCGACTCTGCTCTTTTGGTCGTCCGTCCAAAAACCTTCTGGAGGGAGAGTTGAGCAGCGCAGATCTTTCGCATCGCCGAATTTTCAGTGACACAATGGCATGCAGTGTCATCTTATAAGTACCAATAATACGATCTGCGATCATGCGTGCACTCAATCTATGGCCTGAATTCAGCACTTCACGCACACACGTCCGGAAAAAAATGTTATTGGAAATGGCGTTGGGAATTTTGGCCCCACAAACCTTGTATTCGCACTCAGCAAATCCCTCAATCAAGCCACGTTTATCACGAGATCATTAGCAGGCTACGAGTATCAGCTAAAAAAGGCCGGCATCGACTTTAAAAAATGCACGATTTAGATATAACTCCTTGCGAGAGTTCGTGAGTGAACCCTTTAAGAATTTCAATCGGACAAACTGAACGGCGGACGGGTTTCGCGAGCGGATTGAGTTTCATGCTTACGATGGAGGTGGGGGCATCGCAATCTGGCTGTGGGCCGTACGAACTCTGTACGTATTTCGGGCGACGATCATCACTGCATTCCAATCCGAGTGCGTCGAGAAGGTCCTCCCCGAAACCCAAACACCCTTTACGAGCACTCGGGAGCGGATTCCATCATTCGGCTCCGTCTCCCCTCCATCGAACCTGATTCCTGCGGCCTCCCATACGAATTCTCACCGTATTCCCTGATCCCTTGCCCTCCCCCCCTCCCACTCCACCCCCCTTCCCCAGCCATCCCTTTCCTCCGTCTCCTCTTTTCTTCCCTCATTCATTTCCCTTTCGCTGGGCCGTTCAATTTCCACTCTTTTTATAACTCTTTAACGAATTCACTCCTCTATAAAGCCTCCCTATTGCTCTGACTCCTATCATCTCTTATGAATATTAACCGAGCCAACTCCAAACCTCCCTCCCGCAACCTAAATTTATCCGATTGCTATTCCTTATTTCATCCTTTTGACCTTCCTCTTCCTACCATCGCACTCCGAACATTCCGAAATCCCTTCACCCCTCGACTAAACGTTAATAGTATGACTCGAAAATCAAATTAAAAAAACCCTTACAAGTATTTTTCCTGCAATTCGGTCGCTTTTCTGCGGAGGGGGGCAAGAAGATAGCGTACCGCACGCATAAAGAGATCCCTCCCTCGGCGTTTTCCAGGGTCCCTACCGCCCGTTTCATTATCCCAGTCCGTGTTTCCCGGTTCGGGTCCTCGGCGGCCGACACCCACGCAGTCACTAAAGTCGGTGTTGACAAGAGAGGTGGTGGTGGGGGCTCCGAGGAGACCGCTGGGGGCACCAGTTGAGCTTAACGCTCCCCCGGCGCCAAATTAACCGCCGCCGAGGCGAGTGAGGTTATAATCGGATAATGGGGCGAACCGAAGCGCGTATTCCGCCTCGTTTTCCCTCCCTTCCCATTCAACGCCTCCGATCCCATCTACCCGGCAGGAGGCGGGACACACAGGAAGAGAGGGAGGAGGATGTGTGGGGGGGGGGAGGATGAGCTGCTTGAGTCCAACCCCCAGCGCGCGGATGCATTCACTTGCGGAAAAGGAGAGAGGGAGGGAGGGAGGGAGGGAGAGTGTGGGTGAAAAGGGCGGAATTTGCGAGTTTTCGCAGCAGAGGGAATATTGGAAAGGAGGGAGAAAAGATGATTGGCTGTAAATCTGTGCGATTTACCGAGCGTGCGGATTGACTTTCGTCGTCCTGCTCCCCCCCCCCATCTCCCTCTCCACCCCACCCCTCCACACCCCCGTCTCGCCGCCTCTTGAGCTCGAGGTAAGCGAAAGAGAGAGAGAGAGCGGATGAGGGGCCGTAAAAAAAGTGAAGACTAAAATTCGTCCTCGCTCGTAAAAATAAAACATTCATTCCCGTTCCTAGTAATTTCGTTGAAGCACGGAAATAAGAGCGTACAGTTCGGCAAGTGAGGACCATTTTGCAATCGAACGGGGATGGCGAAATCGAAATTTCAAGCGCAAGTGATCTCTGCGGCTTGATGGCCGGAAGGAGCTTTTCTCTTTCTCTCTCTCTCTATCTCTCTCTCTCTCTCTCTATCTATCTCTCTCTCTATCTCTCCTTATCCGAAGCACACGCCCGTTAAGAGATGATATTCCGCAAAGAAGATACTGCGCCTTTATTGACGCAGCCTAAGCCGTTCTCCATTCCCGGTTGAATATATGTTGGGTTTCAATAGAAATACTGGTACACCAACCGCCTCTAATGCGTTGGCGGCTAAGTGATGGAATATGCGTAGCAGTTCCGCACCCTGCAGCTCCGTCTTCTCCCCGGATCTTGTCGGGACCATTTTTGCCAATCTTATGGCGATAATAAAATCTTTATGGGAAGTATAATCCCTTCATTTCATTCTTCGCGTAATTTAGAATAATAATTTTGCCAGCATCGTAAAGAATATGAGATACATACATACACACACACACACACGTATAAATATATATATATATATATATATATATATATATATATATATATATATATATATATATATAACACTTTTTGAGTCTCTTTTTTGTGTGTTTCTGTGCTTTTGTCTGTGTCCACTAGTGCTAAGTGTTATACATTATATATATATATATATATATATATATATATATATATATATATATATATATATATATATACACACACACACACATATAAAGTGCTTAATTGCATCGGGAGAATTATTTCCTCCGCAGAGATGCTCTAGTGCCTCATTATATCTCCATATTATTTTGCTTGAGGCCAACGAACATTCTTCCTTAGCTACTCTTCTGAGTGCCTCCCAATGTGTGACACTATCCATCTTCCTCTTTTTTTATCAGTCGTGTCCTATTATCATGCTTGAAAGAATTCCTAATTTCCCTTTACTTATATTTAGCCATATGTTATATTATTAGATTTTATTTGCAAAATATCATCACTGTCTCCCTTAAAACAGTAGTAAATTAGATTAGCTCAAACTGCTCCCCTTGGACTTTCGGACTCGCACCTTTCACTGTAACACGTGAGAATGGGTCGATGTCGCAAGCGCAAACATGTTAACGACTGGACTTTACGAAATCCTCCTCTCCTCCCATGCGGTCGATTATTGTGCTCATCGAAGGCATAACGGTGATTCATATCTCACCCCATTGACTTCATTAATATAAATGTCCTCGGGGGGTCATTTATGGCCAGATAACAAGCTTACCAAATTATCATTGGGATCTTGATGCATACATCTGGCTGATTAAATCCACAAACTGGGGGGAACAACGTCAATTCCACGGAATTACAATTCGGCAAAAGTGCTATTGAAATGAGCACTACAAAATGATCAAACTCCCCTATTCTTCTATCTATCAACTAATTAGAGGAAGAGTGATGGGTTCAACGTTTTTATACAGCCTTATGCAAAAAACAGATAGGGCTACTCTGCTTCAAAACAATATGTTCAAATCAAACTTTTTTAACTGACATTAGGAGATCTTCAGCAGCGCATGCTACACTTATAATCGAGCGCACCATAGCGATGACTTTCATGATATCCCGTGGGTATCAAAGCATTGGGTTTTCATCGAATCATTGTGGCGCAATGGCGAAATATAAAAGACGATTCGGTCACGGCAGTGCTCCCTTACGGCCCTTCATCCATTCTCAATCGTTTTAAGTCGGTGTTTCCACCTTTTGAAATAAGTCGCTTAAATGATTTTGCTTTATATATTTCACGACGCACAAATTGTATTAATTAAAGAGCTTAGGCGCAGCATTTTATTTTCTTCTCGTCTTTCCAATTGCGAAACTGAGCGATCCCGGGGCTCATATTTCCACCTGTCATGTGCTCAGCTTTCAAATCGCTATTCTAGCCAACGTGATTCAATTTATTCATTCATTTTCAATTCCTTTCATTAGTTTTTCAAATTCATTCCGGACAAACACTAACTCCGCGATTCCTATCAGGATAAACAAGTCACTCAAAGTCAGCAACATATTTTTCAACTCAAAAATGAAAGTTCTCCACACATAGGTACTGATAGAGTCTGCCCCACAAATAAGTAGAATAACTTTTTGCCACCAATTGTTATACGGCTGGAGTGGAATGACTTGTGGGAGAGAAGTTGAGGGGAGATTATGGGAAAGCAACGCAACCCAACTCATTAAATTGTGGGCATTTACATTATGCGGATTACTGCCAGACTGAAACCCCTGTTTGACGAATTCACGATGCCACTTTCCATGGAGCAATGGTATGCGATCAAGTTGTGGATCAAGCTTTGAAAATTGGATCTGGATACCATGACCAGAGTTAATGATACTTATGGAGAAACGTCCCTAGAGATGGCATTCTGCTTCTGCACGGGATGCCCCGGGAGGGGGTGGAGAGGAGGTTGAGGATGAGGAATAAAGCCCTGGACATCCATCCATCAACAGTTTGTTGAAAATGGGCAAAAAGTGAGACACATCCTCAATTTTGATTGGCCCCCAGAGTGTCAGGATGTTAGCAGAAGAGTGCAATATTCAGAAAATCACAGTACATTGCATTCTCACGGAAGATATAGCCAATGAGAAAGGTAGAAGATCGAAGATGGTCCCCAAGGTGCTGTCGGAAGACTGGAGCTTGGGCGACAATCTTGCCTTGGGCCTCTTGGACCACACTGCAAGTGACCCGAATTATTTAGAATTGGTACCGAGGCACAGGCCTTTGAGTACGTCTCAAGTACTAACCCGTTGAGTACCATTTTGAATCGCTAGATTATGCAGTGATTAGGCCGTGACGCGGTGCCTGAGCGAGAGTCCTGTTGATACCACACCAGGAAGCGTACCACAACTGGCGGCGGAGGCACTGACTGACATTGGTGGGTCCATACCAAACGGTGCTTTTATGAAGAATTTTAGCAATTTGTCCTTTCATCTACAATACATTTTTTCCCCAGATTTATTCCACCTATTTTTGGGACATTCCTTGGATAATTTAAATTAGCTCTCGATTTTATTATCTTTTAGATTATCAATGATTTTATTAAAAGAGCAAATAGCACACAGGTCATCAAATATGTTACCAAGCAAGACATAAAACATAAATACCGAGGTCCTCATAATCAAAAATTATGACATCACTCGTTTCACTCACAACCAATAATCAAAATGCCAGGCGCAGAGAGCGCTTGACAGGTTGAGCAAGTACGTCAAGCAACGCTGAAAAATCACGAAATATCTTAATCAACATTGTGAAATAGTTATTAAATAACCACATTCAAAATCACTAGAAATTTGAGCAAACAATGAGCATTTCATTCAATATGAAAAAATAACCGCGTTCAAAAGGTATTCCAATACTTCGAATTATGTAAGCGAAAATTCATCGGAAGAATAAAAAAATAATCTTACATTCGTATTTTAATGTCTTGCTTGTATCTTGATTCAAGCATATTTCAATAAAAGAAATGAAACAGTGGCGCCACAGAGGGAGGTTATGGCTTGCCGCTTTTTCCCACGCTGTGGCATGCTGCGAAAGGAAAACATACTGAACGCAAACCCTCGGGTGTTTCATGCCTTTTTATACTCCCTCTCCATTTTTATTCCCGCCAGCTTTATTACCAGTTCCTTAGCTCCTTTTTATGACTAAGTATTTCCATTTAGGGATATATTTTAAATAGCTACCTCTACTGTCTCAGAAATGGCCAGACTAGAGTTCTCGATATTAAATGAAAGAGAAATTTTCTTATGGGGCAAATTACTCAGACAACTGAATAGTTATTTTTGCTAATATATTAATAGAAATGATAATTCGCCTTTATTCGTGCGAGATTGAGGTTTTGGTAGTCCCTTTTTCCATCCAAACCGTGGTCAAATACATTAAATGTAAATATAATTACATTTGAGCGCTAAATGATATAAAAAAGAAAGAGTTAATGACAATAGATTTTAAATGAATATGCACGAGTACAAAGAGCACCAAAAGACATGCCTAATTGTGGGGAAAAAAAATGAGGAATAAGGCTTTTTTATCATTTTAAGAAAAAACCCACTGCAGGAAAAAAGACCCGCGCATGAAAGGGTTAGTGGGAACAACCTGCGAAAACCTATGCAGATAAATAGATAGTCCTAATGTTTTAATATACTAAAACAAAAACAATACTTAAATAAAAATCGGGCAATGCATGAAAAATAAGAGACGAAGCAAAAGGAGAACAGACACACACCCACGCATAAAAACGTGGAGAAAAATTAATAAAAATAAATTTACTGTTTAATTAATTTATTATTGATTTATTTAAGAATTGCGTTGCAATTAGGCAATTTTCCTGGTGGCAGCGGTCAAGTTTGGTCAATGATCACTCTTACAACGAAAAATACATACATACACGCACTAGAAAAACAGATAGGAGACAAAATATTCTTACATACAATGACCCTTCCTCATCACATGCAAACAAACTTCCACATCACATACAAAATGGCGTCCACATCATATGCAAACAATATTTAATAACTACAATGAAGTTCATCACCCAGTTGCTGCTTTACATTTATACTTAAAACTTCTAAAATTGGATGGAAAGGGCTCAAACAAATCTGCAGGCAGCTGGTTCCATTCACTAATAGTTCTGTTTAAACAATAGCAATTTTTCTAATTTGTTTTTTGTGTTCTTATTTCTATTTTAAAACTGTGTTCGTTTTTTCCCTTAAATTTTGGTTTTTCTATCTCTTTCCATAAATCTTCCCACGCTTCGTCATTTTAACAATTCTATGCATCGCGCCTAGCCTACTCTTATTTCTTCTACTTTCGCTTTTCTTTGAACTTTTTCAATTTTTTTAATATGTCCCACCTCATATGGATCCCATACCATGGACGAGTATTCTAGAACAGAACTAATGAGTACCATATATTCTTTTTCTTTTGTGGCTACGCTACTTCATTTTAAATTTCTCATTGCCCAATAAAGTACTTTAAATGCTTTCCGTATCACATTATCTACTTGGACTCCCCACCCAAGGTCCCTAGTTAAGCAAATGATTAAATATATGCAATGACTGCTACATTGCTAAAGGTTCATGAAATATTAAAGAGAAAAAATATAACGACAATACGATTACATTAGTGACACAGAGATCGCACATACTGAAAATAAAGAGGGAAAACTATGGAAAATAAAAATAGGAATGCACTGAAGGGTAGCCATTCCAATGAAATCTGTTTTTGCACACGCGATGTAAAAATCCCAGCGATTCTAGATACACCTTTAATAGAGCCATAAAAAATGACATATGCGGCTGCTTGCAAGGGTCAGATGGGGCGAATTCCGAAACAGAGGTGCCTGGACATGAAATTCTCCTTTACACGGCGAAAAGTTCCCCTCCGTTGGCCGAGTTACTCGGGAAATCGGAAGTTTCCGGATGGACACGAGGGTATGGCTGGACATCACGGAAACAGCGGAAAACGACATGGCTACAACAGAGCGGGCCGACCATTCCCTTCCATTTCCACCGCCACCACCTCCATTCAATCCCCGTTCCCTCAAAGAGGACGGTAAACAACTTTCACCTTTCTTCTGCATACCCTTGCACTCATATTTAAGCTTCAATTACTCTGCAAATGGACACACTGATGCACTGCCGAAAAACATTGCAGTAATTTCGCTCTCTTGATGTTTCTTTCCTCACGACGATTCATCGGATATATCTCTTCGTTTGTGATTGCGGTAACACCAGATCGAAATAGATCAAGCAAATTTCCAGAGGTCGGCTTTTATGTACACGTCGATGACAACCTCATTCTATAATGACGGAGAATTAAAATATAACATTGGTTCTACCAGTATTGTCATATAAATTATACATTTATTACTAAAATATATATATATATATAATGCTTTATAATATCTGGCTAAACAAACATCTATTGTTCAAATAAAATAGTACCTTCTGAAATAATCCGGAAATACATAAGGATCCGAGTCGAAACCTTGACGAATATCACGAAAACAATTGATTTTACATCCTATGAAAAATAAATGAAGGAATAATAAACGTTTGCACACAACAAAGAATTCAGAATCTCAAGGCATCTACACATGAACCGCAGATCGAAGGTCCTTCGAAAGTTACGTAGACAATCAAACACCTTACAACTCTGATCGAAAGATGATGTAGAAGCGCTCACTAGAGCAATATAATATTCAGACGGCATAATAGGACACAGAAATAAAATAGATAACACGAAAGACAACACTCGAATTTCAGAAATTTTAAGCTTCCAGCCCACTCTGAGGCCACACACACAAACACAAATATATGTATATATGTATATATATACATATATATATATATATATATATATATATATATATATATATATATATATATATATATATATATATATATATATAAAGGAAAAACACACAATATAGAAACACAAAAAAAAGAACACTCACACGTATTTTCTTGATATTTCGACGGGAACAATCCGTCTTCCTCTGAAGATATAGAAGTAATGCATTACTGTAAGCATTACTTCTATATCTTCAGAGGAAGACGGATTGTTCCCGTCGAAATATCAAGAAAATACGTGTGAGTGTTCTTTTTTTTGTGTTTCTATATTGTGTGTTATTGTATATATATATATATATATATATATATATATATATATATATATATATATATATATATATATATATATACATATATATATAGATACATCTTCGAAATAGAACGCTACTTGGTGACGCACAAAATTGTAAAACACATGCACACGTGTATATATATATATATATATATATATATATATATATATATATATATATATATTTATATATATATATAGTATATGGAACATCAATAGTCACTTCAAATAATTCATTTCAGATTTACAATTTCTTTTAAAGGTGTTGATCCAAAATAACTATGCAAAAATATTGGAGGATGCACCATATAAAAAACGCCCAACAAGAGACTACTGCACTGGAAATTAAAAAAAAATCAAAACTAACGGACTGATAGTTATGATTGAGAAATGCATGCTACATGGAGACTATTTCTGTTGTGGTCTGAAGTCTCCGAATCTTGAGTTCCTAAGCAACTGTAACGCGACACGATAATTTGAAATCTCTTCAGAATAATTCATAACACTTGGGAAATTCTGTAAAGCCACCATTCCCATGAGTGAAGCTGAAGCTGAGCTTAAATGTGCTGAAGGATAAAACAAGGTCATTTCAAGGGAGCGTAAAGGTTTCAAAACTTTGAAATAGCACATTAACTGAATAATATGGAATTGAACCCATATGGGACTCGATATTAAACGTGTTTGAAATTTGATGATTGGCCGAAATGACGCATTCGCAGGCTGTAGGCAATGACAAAAAAATGGGCGTGGCCGATTTTTTTTAAAAAGTGTTTTCATATAAACTTTTCGCCACCGCCAAAATTGATTGTGGGAGTGAAGAAATCAGAGCAAAGCTACTCTGAACACATTTGGAACACGTTGACGTGCTTGGCGGAGCATAACCTTAACTGTCACAACATCCAAAGCTTTTATATTCAAACATCACGCTTTCCGGCATATTTTAAGGGAGAAAAACTGAAATAGATTCCAATAGTTTAAATTAAACTGATGACTCCCTTTTTTGATTCCATTCCACTAAAAATGAAGTCATGGACGCTAATCCATTGCTATTTCTTGGCCAAATTGAAAATATTTGGACGGAATCCCATTATTGACAAAGGATTTATAATTAAGTAGTGAGACGGAGCACACTGAATGCCGGGAAATAAGAGGAGTGCCCCTTAATGTAGCGTTGAGATGGCATGATTAGGCGTCGCCTCCGAGGATGAGTTGGTCTCTAGGGAGGAGGAGGGGGTTCGTCGTCGGAGGCACTGTCAGGAATCGATTAAAGAGATCCAACCAAGCGACTGGAGCGATTGCATTCACTGTCGGGTTTCGCTCGAACCAAAATCACAGCCAATGCCACAAGGCTTTCGCGAGAGAAGAAGAAGGGAGCTGCCCATCCTCCCACGGACGATTAAGAGCGCATTTTCAAGTCGTCTCCGGCCATGGATCGTCTTGATGCTTCAACGTGAATTAAGAGTGATTACTCTTCTTCACAAAGCTCAAATCACTCCTCAAGAAAACTCTGCGACGTTCTTCACGATCTTAGAGCCATGAGGTATAGAGCCAAATTCCTGCAGGATATTGACCGGTTAAAAGATCCCATTTCCATTGTTTTACCGGCCATCATCATTCGATGCCATTTTGGCATTAAACACTAAAAAAGGACTGGCCACATTTCTAAATATTCTGCTTCTTAAACGTGGCGTCTATCGTGTGAAAAGTATATGCCTACAATTTTACTCGAACGAAATGAATTAATCGTGCTGCTTTATGAATCGAAAGCAGTCTTTTGGAGACATATTGTCCTATTTTGGTGTTTATCACCTCACCAAATAAATAATCGTCCTCTGATTTGGCAAATCCATGGTTCTAAAAACCGAATCTCAGCATCACGAAAATCAAATAAAAAATTTGGAAAAAACAGGGAAAACACAGTGAACTGTGCGATAAATCACAAGCAAGAAACTTAAACTGTTGGAGATTAGTTTCCAAACTTTCGCCGTTTTTCGAAGGACGGATGATGTAGATGGCTAAATAATAAATTAAATGTTATAATGATTTTATGCATCACAGCTCTGGAATATACTTAGTTTTGATAACTGTGAGAAGAAAATACTCCATAAAACAAAATGAATACGATATGCATTGATTATTTTAAAAATATTCAATTAGTTAGTTTCAAATATTAGAAGCACATCAGATATATATGATGTGTGCTTCTCTTAGACTCTTATGGCTGCTCCCGTGAAATTGAAGCTATCATTTTGTGTAGCACCTTTGAAACTATAATTAATTATGATTTTGTGTTAATTAATTCATACTACTCTGGATATTAAGTTAGAGTGTAAATTAAGAAACCACCCAAGTTTGTGCAATGAATGCCATTACGCGCGCACTTCCGTCCTTTGCACACTTACTTTTGAAGTTCCCCTCAGCTTAAGTTTTGTTCATCCAGCTGTTGACCCGAACTCCTTTCTTAAAGGCCACAATAAGAATCCTCCGAGAAAGAAACATGAGTAAACAAAATCGCAACCCGTGAACGGAATGTAAAATTAAGGGCATAATCTTTCCTTTGAGCGTTGGTCTCGGCAGGATTTAGAAAACATTAGAAGAGGGCGCACTTTTGCGACCGAGATCCCTTTTTCTTTTCTATAACACGACCAGAGCGCGTTATAAGGCAGCCTAAAGGGTTTTCCTCCTCACGGGATCCCAAATTTACGCTATAGGGTTGAAAATAAAACGCAGGGTGAGTGGCCGGGACAATAAAGCAGTCGGAGGAGGTTTGCTGCGGCCATGGAGGCAGGAAATACGGCGGAGCGGAACCCAAAACCGCCTTTGCCGGCGCTCCGCGTGCGAAACCAGGGGTTAAGTTCGAGACAGGAAGGGGGCGCGCGGAGGGAGACGGGGGCTCCATAATTTACCCCGTTCGTAGGTGGGAAGGTCAGAGGCGAAAGAAGAACACACCGCTTCCTTTCTGGTTTGGCGATTTGGTACCACCTGGATGTCCGAGCTCACGAAATGAATTTGGAATTCTGATGTAATTTTCGATCGTGGCCTTTACCTTTGGTTCAGCAATTTCTGCATTGATAAACGCTTGACTAGACTTTCTTTTAGGAAACGCTTTTGATGAAAGTAAACGTTTTTAATTGTAATGATGGTCATCATACATATAGTATATTGGTGCAATCCGACATTTTAGGACTATCCCTTTCCTTTTATTATAAAAATGAGTTTCCATAAATATATTTGCATTTTTCAAAGTTTATATTTTTAAATGTTATTAAATACTCATAAATACTTCAAAATGATCTTCCATTTTTCTTTTTTTCTGAAATATCATAGTTTCGCGGTGTGACCTTGTGCTGGGTAGAGTGTTTGGCTTCCCTTTGGGGGGTCGAGGCTGAAACTCGCGGCCTCAATGCAGCATCTTCCAGCTAAATCTAAGCTGAATGATTACGTGGGCAACCGAACTTCCTGGGTAACCGAAGGCAATCCACGGCAATAAACTAGCCTCCTACTCAACATGCATTAATTATACCTGCCGTATGGCTTGGCAAGTACATGAATCATCGATAACGCCCTCTCGCACGGCTAAGACGTGAGAGTAACGAGAATATCAGTTAGTTGCTTTAAAGAGTCTCACTACTTTTCATCTCAAGAACGGGTTGCCCTGGGAAAACAGATAACTTCTGGCGCAATCTAGAAGAATCTTTTCCTTCAACATAAGCAAGTTGACTTTACAGATACGATTTTAATTTATATTTTTAGTACCCTATTCCTTTTGAAGAGAAATGTTTTTATTCCTAAAATGTTAATTAAAAAACCACCGGCACAATAATCAACCAGAATGCCGATTTGGTAGTTATCGTTACAGTTCACCCAATACTAAGCCCACTGGCGTGTAAAATTCGCACACATTAGAGTAGGGAGGGTGCCAGTTTCCTTCCCTGCCCAAAATAATATTTAGATTTATATCTCGATCTATGAACACTGGGATGAAATCTAAAATAAGCTGTCTCCCATTCTCACATTTCCTAAGCGATAATTTTCAAACCGTAAACAAACGGTCCTTCCAAGTATACGAGTATGTAAGTACTCGTACTTTACTCCGTTAAGAGTGAGAAATTAAGAGTTTCTAAGGGCATTAAAAATCAGCAGGAAATAAGACTAGGTGCGAGGGGGCGAAATATACAGACACATGTTACTAGTATTCCCTTCCTCATGAAGGCAAACAAATAGAGCTACTGTATATATACTATGAATGCATTCTAACGCAAAGCATTCATAAATATTGCCGTGGGGAATATAAGGTAATCTACCGGTTAAGGTAGATTTTTGGATGGACACAGCTACTAAATAAATATTTTGTGACTCCTAACAAAACACAAAATCCAGCATCCTACTCTACATCAGGTCCCTCTTCATCTCTGAGTACTTTCTTCCTCCCTTCATCCCATCAAACATCCCTATCCTGTTCCTTCCCTTTCCTCGTTTGCCTAAAATTCTCCCCTCTATCATAGTCTTCAACATCCCACTGCCGGTCACTACCCCCTTCATCCACTTTTCCTGCCTCCATAGGATTTCTCCCAACAAACCCCTCTCTTCGCCCACCATACCAAGTACTTCCTAGTTTGTTTTCTTCTCTATCCATTTCACCTTCTCCATTCTTCTCCACACCCACATTTCAAAAGACTCCAGTCTACGTCTATCCTCCTGCTTCAATGACCACGTTTCCGCGCCGTACATAGCTACGCTCCATATCAAAGTTTTTACGAGTCTTTTCTTAATATCCTTACTCAACGTCTCCGTCATCAACTCCCTCCTCCTTGTGAAAGCCTCTTTGCCTAGCGCAATTCTTCTCCTGCTACTTTGACCGTGGTGGGGTGATTAGGAAAATATATAATGAATCGAATATAATTAATCAAACTTACGCATACTCAAAACTACACGACATGATGGGCATTGTAAGAACTCGACATAATTCAACAATATAAAAAGCAGATGGCACCTCATGCTTTAAACTCGAGCATGTCTTTAACCTTTGGTGAAATTTTCCTCAATTTCCTGATGAAAATAATATTAATTTGGCGCGTTTAGATCGTAAATATCACCCTTTCTTTCTGTTCGGGATTATGAATTTTGACAAATTAAATCATCGGAAAATGACGAAATATTATCAAGAGAATTTTCTCTCTCATAATAAATGTTTTACGTTTAGTGGGCGGGTGGATGAAAGGCACTTATGCCAGCCGGGAGGAGAGGGTTAGGGTCGCCGTGGGATCCCTCCCTCCCTCCCTCTCTCAACACGCCCCCTCAGGATAAAGGAAAACCTTTCCCTTTATAAATTATTTTTCACGGAGCACGTCACATTAGCGCGCGGCTTTCATTCTGTCATTCAAACTCGGATGCCCTTTAGCGTTCCAACCCTTACCCTCGCCCTCCTCCCACGTCGCTCCTCTCATTCGCCGACAGATCACCCGCTGTTTTACTGCCCTTCCCATCGTGTCCACTGCGTCGGCCTCTCATCGCTCTCTCATCGCTTCGTCGACGCGCGGATTTCGCGTTTTTTACGACCCCGAGCACTCAGAAGAGCCGCTCTCTTCGTGTGCAAATTATCCTTCTCTCGTGAGAAGCCATTCGCGCGGTGGCATTGTCCCGAAACTATTTGAACGGCAACATTTAATGTGATGCGTGTTTCCGGTGGTGCTGTCCAGGCACGTTGAACCAGGTAGCCTGGCAGTACACCTCTCCTAGTTAATAGTTGCATTAGGATAGAACACTATGGTTTTTGTTGCTATCGAGAAGTATATCCGTAAATTATATTTGTAAATTTAATAATAATTAGCTACCAGCAAGGATAGCATAAATAAAAAGTAATATAATATGGAGGAAATAACTTTATGCTCCTTGAAATAAGTCGTGGCATTAAGTTTGCCATTTTTTCATTAATCCAAAACCAATGTTATTTAAATTCCCAATCAAAGGTAAATTAAGTTATGAGGGTAAAAGGAAACTTAATACTTCCATAATTAAGATGTAATACTTCTCACACGACCATGGTTTCGATGTTTTTTTGATCTGGTGATTAAGATGCGCAGCATCGAAACCATGTTCGCGTGAAGTATTAAATCTTTATTGTGGAAGTGTAACATTTCTTTTTGCCCCCATAATGAAGGAATTCCACAAAATTAAACTTGAAACTGTTATGTAAATTAAGCTCATAGGAATAAGTGGGCGGTAGGAAAACTTAGTAATATTTGTCCAGAATTATAATACACTTTCATGTATGCATCGAGGTGGAAGGCGTGTCTTTTGAAAGCAACACAATCCCCGAATGCAAAATCATTCTGGCACTGAATTGAAAATACGTCAAGGACGCTCTCGAAACACTGTGGTTCAATCAAGTTTCTCAACCACGGAAATTATAACTATCCAAGTGTGACCATCCAAATTTAATCTCAATTTTTCGATACTTTCAAGGAACTTCATTTCAGTCAATACACATACTAAATGTTCATCTTCAACTCTGCCATAGTCAAAGTTTAAATGTAAAAAGTCAGTGTTTGTCGCAGTACTTTTCCAAGATGTTGACACATCACACTGTAAACAGCACGATATTATACGTGCGGCTAAAAATCAAAGGATACCACATGTGGAATATTATATAACGGACTTAAAAACTGGATATGAGTGAGTTTCTTGAATTACAACATATTTGAATTGCATTTATGGTTGATGATTAATATGACCTTTTCATGTACATTACATTCAATAACACAAAAAATACAAATTACCTACATTATTTTTGAGATGATCAAGTCATTTTTATTCAATGTCTATCATGTTAATAATGTAGAAACACATAATTGTTTATTCCGTAAATTACATGGAGCGTGCGGTGTCATAAATGATTGTAACTTTCTTTGTCGATGTTTTAACGTTCATTGTATCTGGAGTAATTAGTTAGTTGAGGACCCAAGACGGAAAATTCCGTGACCCCAACAGCGATTGGGAGACAAAACTATTTCTGAATGACATGCAAATGAGTTTACATGCATGTAATCCACCCAGATAAACTGTAATCATCCTTTACCCTCCCCCTCTTAAGTCTGTCACTTAATTATAAAAAAACATTATATTTTTTAACGCATCTGTGAAGCACAAATTTCCTGATAAATTGTGTTTAAATGATTCAGAAGGCGGTATTTTACTTGCATTTTTTTAATGATTACGAGATAAAAATAAAGAGCTCAAACAACATGCCCATGCCTTATTTTCACGACTGTAATTGAATGAGGCGTTCCGAGCAATTCACAAATCCAAAAAGCTTTCCCGAAGTCTACCATGAAAATCAGAAGTATATTGCCTGGAAGCATATTAATGTGTGTGAGTACTAACAGATAATGAAATAACAAAGCAGTTTTTACTGCAGTAGTTATACTTTATTTTCAAACTGCTTGTGACACATCTGCGCCAACTACCACGATAATATAAAATGAAATCACACGGACGAGGCTCGAGTAAATGCCGTAACAAAGGTTACGAAGCGACAATTTCCGCGTAATTTATGTGAAATTTTTTGAATTCCCTTTTCCTCTTAACGTTACGGAAACTTCAGAATAATTACAGGACTACTTAAAGAGCGAAATGGTTGTTTTTTGGACTCCTTTCACAGCATTTGATACACCTGTGCGGCAGGCCCCGTTTGACCTGGCGTACACCGTAAAAAAACTGAAAGTACTGTGGAGCTCTTAAAAAAAATAGACGTAAAAAGTACATTTTTTGAAGATTTTTATTTTTCTTCCTCCGTAATGATCTAGGATTTTCCACATCAAGCCGCGCATTACGCCATCCTCGATGAGGGTGGGATCCAGCCGTGAGATTCCCTTGAGAGCAAGAGAAAGTGAGATGGCACAGAGAGAGGGAGGGAGAGAGAGAGAGAAAGAGAGATTGAACTATGGACGACAAAAACGTTTCCATGCACCAATAAAAACATTTTAATGCGTAGGTGGATATTCGGTCATCTCTAGAGTGGCTATGTATGGCTTACTTTGTTTTCAATTGGAGGGGATCGTGGTAGGAGCAGGGGTGCTGGCAAATTTCAGGATTGGATAAATACTTATGATAAAATCATTCATTTCGGTAAAGATGTGACAATGCATCACTGGGTATTTGACGCAAAATATGAGCAACCCCCATCGATAAAAGATAGGAATTGCAATGGCGGTTAACTCACAGATAAGACGCGATTGCAATGCAACAATTTCAGAGCGTAAAAATCATTCGCCTTGACTGGGACTCGAACCCAGATCCCTCAATATCCGGTCGAGTGCTTTAGCCACTTAAGCTACCGAGGCGTCCAAAAAGCGTAGCTTAAGTGGCTAAAGCACTCGACCGGATATTGAGGGATCTGGGTTCGAGTCCCAGTCAAGGCGAATGATTTTTACGCTCTGAAATTGTTGCATTGAAATGCACATTAGCGGATGACTCCGTTAAAAGTTACTGTTGCGGCATCTCCCGCAGTTTCTTTGGAAGACGCGATTGAATAATACCAAGGGGTATGAATAGGATTGAGGAAAAGGGGTGATGGACAACAAGCGTATTGTCGTTTCATCATCCTCGAGTGATGACGCAATAGTGGAGCACAGCATAGGGCTTCGCAATGACGGCTTTTGTGCGAGGGGGGGGGGTGGAGAGGGAGGGGGGGAGGGAGTACTCGTGCGCAGGCGCAGAGGAGGAGGGAGTGGATCGAGAGGGGCGTCGGACGGAAGGTTGGTTTGGCGAGCGAAAGGGAAAGATGAAAATTGGGACTCGAACCTACAAACGTCGCGAAACTTCCAAAAGTTAACCTGCGCCTCGAGAGAATTACACCCTGGCCGCCATGCTCATCGGACAAGAACGAAGAGATATGGGAGCAAAATTTTCCGGCTATAGTAAGAGGCGCGGGAAGGTTCTACTTCGGGAAGCTAAGCGACTCTTCCACATCAAAAGCATGCCCAAGTCGAAAGGCGTTCATCACGTGCAGAATTTTAAAAGTCCGCGGCGTACGAACGCAATGATGACTTTGACAAAAATACACGGGAGGTTTTAATGCATGAATCAATCAAATGTATGCACAGCAAACGCATCTATTGAAATAAAAGAGCGAAGATCGAAAGTGGAAGGAGGGGTGGGAGATATGTGCTTCCATATGGAAACCGAATTGATATTTGAGAATATATATTTTAGTAATTTTTATAAAGCATTAATCCATGGTGAAAATGAAAAACATACATTACTCGTGCGTACCAAAATCGACTCTTAGATGGGTGTATATTGCGACGCGCAATTACAAATACCAAGGGAACCCATATAAGAAAAAAAAGACCTTAGACTAAATATCTTTCGATAAATAGCTATAATTCCATTATTATAATTATTTTGCTTTAATAATGCTCCATATTATTTTATTTAACATAAAAATTTCACGAATCAAAAAGGAACTCGTCAATAATTGTCTTCAGAGATTCTTGCTACTCTTGATATCTTATCTATCCGTTGAAATTCATTGGGATATAGAAACTGACGTCATAACAAGTTATATTACGGTCAAAAAATAAAGAACCAAGGCGAATATAAAATAAATACCGCTCCATTCCAGTTTCACGCTCTCCCTAGCTTTTCCCACAAACCTCATTCTTTGCTTAGACTTTCCTCATTTTATTGTACTCTATCTTCACTGTCATTTAATTTGAGTATGTGTAGGTGTATTCTTAATTTATATATGTATGTATGTATGGGTGTATATGTGCGTAATTATGTATGTATTTATGCATGTGTATGAATGCATGTATGTATGTTTATGTGTGCGTGTGTATATGTATGTGTGTGTGGATATGTATGTATATGTGTAGGTATGTGTATGCATATAGGTATGTATGTGTGTGTATGTGTATGTATGTGTATGTGTGTGTGTATATATGTATATACTTTTTTCTTTTCGATGTGCAAATCTGTGCTAAATGGATTGATGTCTGTCTATATGTATTTATGTGTACATATGAATGTAACTATAAGTTTAATGCCTAATATAATATGTACACGACGATAGGTTAAATGGAAGAAGGGACCATTTGGTCTCAATTTCGCCCAAATAAAGACCTCTATCTATCTATCACAGTAAAGAAATTTTGACGTTTGAAATTGTCGTTTAATAAAAAGGGAAACATTTCTGCGGTTCATAAAGCATCAATCGTGTCTTGGAGCAGTGACAGACAGCTTAATCGCGCATTATATTTCCATGTTTCAAGGGAGAAGTTGAAGGCGGTGATATTCCTCGTCATGGCAATGGGGACATTACGCAGGCAGTGAGGTAACTGCCACGACCCCTGGAAATTAATATTATCGATGGAACACCAGCACGCTGTCCGAAAGGGTAGGCCCTGCGAGAGACAACTTGCGTTTTTTGTCTATGATATTTTTGGGTCCGGGAGAAAATAATGTTCCAGTGGACGCGGTTTTTCTAGACTTTAAAACAGGCCTTCTACAAAGTGTCTCAAAAGTGCAGACAAACCACTCACAAAGATAGATGCTTTTCGTACAGATAAAATATTCCGCATTCAATTGAAGATTTTTGAAGAAGACTTTGAAGGACTTTGTCATTTCAGAAGTTCCCCATGGAATTGTCATCGGGACTCTTTTATTCCTCCTTTTTGCTAAGGGTATTACTTTCGCGTTTAATATTAAGATACGCCTATTTAGCGGATACACAGTGGTTTACGAAAACATCCATAGTCCTCAAGGTAAATTAGCATTAGCAAATGATCAATGCTTAAAAGACAGTGAAATCATTGAAAAATGTAGTTAATTTATAGAAGTCATTATCAGGCATCAAAAATTGAGAGAGGCATATCCTTAGTGTTATTTATATTAATAGAAAGGATTTAATACGTCACTATTTACACAATTCATCAAAATCAGTATTATAGTATACCTGTAGATGCTATGGTTATGTATATATATATATATATATATATATAGTATATATATATAGTATATATATATATAGTATATATATATATATATATATATATATATATATATATATATATATATATATATATATATATATATATATATATATATATGTCAGTAAGATTGCACTGGAAATAGAAAGGGTCATAAAAGACTCAGTATGTTGTGCATTTGATTCTTAAATAATGGATCCCTTGACTGCTTGTCAGAAGACTATCGGAGAAGGATATTTCGTTGTTTCGACTGAATTTGGTGACGGATAGAGGAGTTATCATGGAGAAAAGTGCCATCGGATCAATCCGAGGGAGCAGAGACGAGGGGTGATGGCTCTAATTGATTGATTGACCAAAGCCTTTTGAATTGAACGTGCTCGCCGGCACTGAATCCTCCCGGATCCTGGAATTCCTTCGCCCGCCCACGCAACAATGCGTGAGCGAGCAGATTGGACACGTGGGCGACGAGGTGCTCTCTTTCGTAATTCGCATCGCCTCGCGAGGCCACTTGCCGCCTCGTATCTTCAAATGTATTTAAAACTCAACCCCTTGATAGCCACCGGATCATCGCGGGGAACTCAACTAGCTATTGTGCAAAAACCAATTTTAGTCGAGTAATATCGCCCCACGCAAATTAAAATAAATAAACACAAGTAACCCGGGCGATCGGGATGATGCGGTTGATTCCCACCCAGAAAGCTCGGGTTCGAATCCTAAAAGCGTCAGATATTTTTCAGTGGTTTCCTGATCCTTACTTGAGGTGCTTTGTGGAAAGCAGTAAACCTTCCGTCGGATGGGACATTCAATTTGTGAGGGTTAATGCCCGACGCCGGGTTTCTCTCCGCCCTTCCTCCTTTCCCATCCATCCCTGATGGTACAAATGACCTCAGCGCCTCGTGGGTCACCTCTCCATAAAAAATACTACTTCGTATTACTGCCATACGTAACTCGTTGTAAACTTATGGATAAAATCCTAAGTATAAAGAAATACTTTCACACTTCAGATTCCACACACAGTTTAATAATTATCAAACTTCATTCAAAACTAATATCATGATTCATAATCGCCCAATGCGCGAGGACACTTGAAACGTACTTTGTTAATTTCCACGATGCATTTAATTGGCACCACATGATGATGGGCAGGCTAGGAGAGTTGCGTTTGAATTAATTCTTAATAAGAGAAAGTTCACGTCGTTGCCATGTAGCTAATATCATATTCCGTCTTATTTACGCGAGAAAATGCGTTTGGCGCTAAATTTGGTTGAGGAAACGTGCGAGAACGCACGGAAAAGGAAGCATTGCATCGGTATTTCGATGAAGTCCAAGAAGTATAACACTGGCCAACTCATTTGGCGGAAATCAGTCGTCGGAATATTCAAATACGCCGCTGCTGGACGTCTAGATATTGCCCAATCCTCGGAATTCCTCAAGGTGAGGCATCCCTCGTCACATGGGGAACTTCTTAGCGACTAAAGTAGAGGAGTCAGCAGGGGTGAAGATAGCGGTTGGTTCGGCTCGTAAAGGTGGACACGGGAATGACGGGATGTAAAAAAAGTAACAATATTGACATGGCCATTATGCGGTCACCATTTAAAAAATAAAGGCAGAGGACAGGCCAAAAAGGACAAAAAGCAACAAATGGTGACAAATTGTAGAAATCACGACCTTAAAGTGACGTGTTTTGAGTCCTTCACTAGAAATGAATCGGAAAGGTATTTCATTAGATTGATTTCAAAACTGTAGGTACTTTATTCATGATTATATATAATTTCCGTTTCGCAGGACCTCAATATATTCATAGATTTATCTGTCCATAGATGTCCTCCGGTTGGTAAATTCACCGCTGGCACGTTTCCCATTCCATGGAGGGCCTACGGCTGCATAGGTCATTTCCCTCAATGGGTCAAGGTGAGTTCAGTAATCAGGAGTTTTGTCGTCATGGGTATCCAGGATCGTGGAGCAATAGAGAGATGCGGCCGATGCTGACTCATTTTCAACTATGGGGGCAATAGTGTATCTCGGAATCTAACATTATATTCGATGTTCATTTTAATGTATTCGCAGCTTAATGCATGCAATGTAGCGTGGAGGAGTCCTAATGACGAATCGTATCATTTCAACGAATGTCATTCGGGTAACGGTCTTGGGACACCAGCTAGTTCGGTAATGTCGACCATCCGGAGGTAGATTGGACTCTGAATTCGACTCACCCCGCCAAAATTAGTCACCGCATAGGAATATTTTCAAATGAAAGACCAAAATATGAGCTCGGGGATGAAAAATCAGCACGCGAAATCCAATCGTGGAAGAGTGACCAATTAAGGATGTACAGTGATTTATTCCATTTAGATTCACAGTTATTAACGCTAATCAGAACTAATTCACAGCGAATGTTTTTCATCATATATATATATTTATTTTCTTTGACTTCATATACAAATGTGCAGCTGCTTTTCACTGCCACGAGTGATGTCTCTAGAATGAAAAGATAGGGCTTCATCAACTTTTTGTGTCCAAGACTCGAACTAACAGCGTTCTTTTCTAAATCGGTGCAATTGAAGTTACACCCTGAAAATAAAAATCTAACAATGCGGAGCTTAATTAAACGCCCATCAAGTTTTGATTTATTTTGATCGTTATTCATGCGTTCCACTTCCGGGCAACTCTGCTTCTAATCATGTCTTATGAGGGCAAAATTAAACACGGTAACATGATATACACTTGGCAGTTTCGTCCAAATCCATCGTCCTTCACCTGATTATTTGAAACATCCATAAACATTGCATTCACACTTTTCACCAGAATTGCCAGTTAATTCAGAATGTGATATAAATTGCGCCAATCATATTTGCCACTTTGTGTCGTCGCAATGATGACGGAAAATACAAAGGAGTCTTAGCGCACAATATTCAATGAGATAATAACGCAAACAAAATTTAAGGCTTCTTCTAATTAATGTACGCTCCTTGTTATAATAAAATCTAATAGTAATTCAACAGTTGTTAATGAATATCAAATTTTTATTTATTGATTATTATTATTTCCGAGTGACAACTTTCCCCCTTACGCCTCCAGTTAGACCCAATGAATGAAGGGCTGAAGTCCATCCGGACTAAAATTACGATGCGATGTAAATAGTTATACATAGTTACAATATTGCTTAAAGTTTGATTAAGATGCCGTCTAATGATTCAACAAGCAATTTTAATAAATACACCTAATTAGAAGGACCAAAGTTCGAAAATTTACTGACATGGTACAGAGAAAAATAGCCGATTTGACGAATAAAAATAACTGGACGCTTTACAATTGGATAGTCTTTGCTGGGCGCCTCAGAAATCACAAAGTTTACATACTCGACTGAATTACAAGGGTTGTCCCAAGAGTAGTAGGACTGAGTCGATTAAAAAGCTTTTACTGCCAGAATTGCCATTGCATTTACTCAGAAGTCTTCGAAGTGGTACCATTGTGCGTCGACACACACACCGCTACCAGCTGGTCTAGCAACGCCTTGTCGTTCGACTTCTGGAAGGCGGTGCTGCTGTCCCTTGTCACGGCATGGTGTCATGCTTCCACCAAGTCGTGGTGACGTCCTTTCAGCATGGGATTGATGCGTAGGAAGGGGAAGAAGGCCGGTGGGGTATTGCATAAAACATTAAGGTTCTTAACCATATGGTCGACAAGCTCTTGGCAGATCCACGAGCGAGTTTCCTTTTGTTCGTCCGAGAGCACTTGCGGCACCAACTTTGTCTACACCTTTTTCATGCCTCTTTATTTGGTCACAAATCAATGCACAACACTTTCGGAATGCTAAGTTCATCGATAAGCGTGCGAATATTTAATTTGCTATCCTTCTCCAACAAATCCTTCACTTTTCTAAGAGATTCTTGAGATTTTTGAGGTCGACAGGCGTCCTGAGCGTTCGGGGTCTTCAACATGTTCTCTACCCTCCCGGAACAAATACTGCTGGTCAAAATAACCCGATCTCCCCACGGCGTTATCATCATGAGCTGCCTTAAGAATTTCAAGGGTTTCTTTTCCAGTTTTGCCCTATTTCATGCAAACTTTGATGGCTTGGCGATGTTCTAATAACTTGTTCATGACGCAGTGTAATGAGGTCACGTTATTGAGGTTCCGCAAACGAACGATCCGGGCTTCGTAAAGGCTGGGAGCCCACTACCACCGGTCTCCAGCCTTTCCTGAGACTCCCCTCTTTCGAACCCGGCCAGAGAAAGCCCCACCAGTCCGTCAGTCCATCCGAAACGTGGTAAAAAATATAATACACGGATGAAATCTTTAGTCTAAATGTATTAATCAACATAATTCCGCGGATGACATTGCAATAAATGAGATAATACCACTTTTAACGTTAGCCTCACTGTATATTGACAGGCGAGACCACAGTGAAAAGATGGCAGGAATTCACCGCCGAACAATATACGTAGAGCGATTTAAGAAATCCAATATCCCTCGAACAAGGCAGCAGTATCACGACAACACTATTGGAAGAATTAGGACGGGAGCCACTGGTTGGCCGTAGGGTTAAATACCGGTCAAATTTACTACGTTAATTTAACGCAGGTTACTTATCTGAGGATGTTGATGACATATTACAGGCCCCGAATTGCCATGGTAGATCAGATCACCAAAGGAAAATCATGGAGATTTATTACAGAACGATAAGATTTAAAATGCCGTTATTTTCTCGTTCCATCAGACATCAAAATAGACATGACAGCAATCGCCTAGGAGATGATTAGAATTGGTAGTGTATATATTTGTCGAAATGCTGCACGTTTCTTCCTGCATGTTTTTCTCATTACTTAATAGACCCATATTTTTAATAGTTCTACAGCACGATTGGAATATGCGATACGCATCCTGTTATTGAATATTGTTGCTTGTAAGCACTCCTTGTCGAGCGATTTAAATTTATCCAAAGCATGATCGAACTAATATTTATGCAGTATCAAACTAATAACATGATTTAGTTTTGCATATAAACTTGTTCTTTTTTGCGGGTTGTGACCTGGCACCCCCCACCACACGCCCTCGCGGTGGGTTGCGAGATGTTATGTAGATGTAGGTTAGTACTAATGCACAATGATAAGAGTAAATGTCTCCTCTAAACATGAAAAAGCACGCCTTGCAATTCAAACGTTTCTTAAATAAAAATGAGGAGCACTGATAATTACCAAGTTCACTAATTTATAATGGTTGGCGTTATAACAGCCCCTGCTATACACCCTGATGTTAGCTTACAGTGTATATTTTACATGCAACTCAGAGTATTATGTCGTGGAGAACAATATTTCTCAATTTATGTTCGAAGCTCGGTAGAAGCTGGTGTTCAAGGTCACTGGAAATCGAACCCAGTACCACCAGTTTGGGAAAACACCTAGTTTCTAGACTACCGCCACTGCGAATAATCAATTAATAGATAAATTCAAAATGTGTTAAAATAAATAAAAGTATTGTAAGATAATAAATAAAAACTGTGATTTTAAAACTATTTTGTCACAAAAGTTGAACGGACGAAGGCATTAATACGTTAGTCGTTTAATTCCCGTGACATGGTTTCTCGCAGTGTCCACAGGGATTTCAATGCATATTAGCGGATGACTCCGTTAAAAGTTACTTTTGCGGGATCTCCCACAGTTCCTTAGGATGATTCCATTAAAAAACCTGTTTCACGTATCATCTACATCTACATCTACATAATACCCCGCAAGCCGCCGCAAGGGCGTGTGGCGGGGGGTGTTAGGTCACCAACCGTAAAAACGAAAAATACCACATGCAAAAAACAACACGGAAAATTACACCCCAGCAGCGCACACACTCATGCAAAACTCCCTCCATCCAATACTCATGCAAACACATACACCGCAAAACAACAAAAAACTGCACCCCAGGATACAGCACCAAAGCCATCCTACAACACGCAAGCCAGGACACAACAAGCAAGAATGTGAAACATCACTACCACATGAAAATGCACCACAAAACACTCAACCCCCCAAAGAGACAGTAAAAGGAAGGGAATTCGACCCAACGTTGCAGGTAGCAGGAATTTCCCCCCGCCGGGAGGGAAGAGGGACTGAAAGGGAAACTTAAAAACAGATGAACAGAACACGAATGATGTCATGCGGAAAGAATGGGTTATTATAACAAAACACATAAGGTTAGTGGAGGAGCATGCATTTCATGCAGTATCGAAGTTACTTGGGAGATAATGACTTTGGAGTCGGGTGAAGATGCAAATAAATACATGCCTCGTTGCACACTCAATGCGGGGTGCGGCAACATAACTTCCTTTTTTATCGAGCAAAATCCCTTTTTTACCCGAAGGCCGGAGAAGTGTGCATCCTGCAAAGTATGCAATCGACACGCCAAGTTTGAATTGCCAATGCATAATCACAAGGAGACGGGTTTCTCTAAGGCTCGGGCGGGTCACATGCAAAATGAACGACTGGAGTAGCCAATGGGTTAGCGTCAAACGCCTCTGGCGCACCGTTGACAAATATTAAATCAATGGTTCTGTCTTACCCAACGGAATAAATCCCAGATGCCAGAGCGTGGAGTTACATTCAGTGTTGTTGAAGGGGTTGATGGTTTCAACGCTCCTCACCGACGACAGAATTGAGAAATATCAACAAAAATTAAAACAAAATATGAATTCACAATCATAAATTGTGCTTCTCTAATAAATACCCGTCAAGGTTTTTTATCGCAAATAAAAGTTCATTAGAGTTTCTTTAAAAATAATGTAAATTTCGAGTTTCAATTCATTACGTCTCCCACCGTCTCAACCAATTATTTCGTCACACAAACTGACGTAAACAATACGGCAAAGCATCATCTAGAACTATCTCTCTCTCGGATAGATTTTGTCTAGAACAATGAATAAACATTGACGCATGGCAGAAATAAACCCAAATTATCCGCAGGAAAGGTAAACATCCCACGGTCAGCTTAATTACGCCTACGGTCGGGCACAAAATATGACAGCCATGAATTCGATAAAAAAACCGACCACTTCAAACGAAGGCGTATGCCCGGGCTGAACTGACGAAAGAAGAATCGATGTTTCACGGTGCCGCAAAGAGTTTGCGTAATTAATTTCCATAATCTGTCCCTCTCTCCCACCACACCTTCTGCCCCGCAAAAGCCACTTTCCGGGTGCTTGGGAGGTGAGGGAGAGAGTGAAGTGAGGCGGGGAGAAAAGAGAAGAGGGAGAGAGAGAGAGAGGGAGGGAGGAAAACGGAAGAGGACGTGGAGAATGGCGAAGCGGAAAGAGGAGTTGAGGAAGGGCGGAGTTAGGGCGAGGGGGGGTGAAAGGTCGGCGTGGGAGGGGTGGTTGAATCTGGAGAGGGAGGGGAGGGAGAGGGGGGACGAGGGGTAAGATGCAGAGAGGGGGGAGGAGGGGAGCGAGGAAGGTTGTTGGGAGTTACAAGCAGGGCAGGGGGAAAACTCGAGTGAGGATTAAGGGAAGATTACATCAGCATCCCAGGGACTTTAAGGGCGTGATCAATGCTTATTATCTCGCATTTTGTATACGTGGATGGAAATTGTAAAAGCTCACCTCCGCGTCGTATTCATTGCGCTGGGGAGGAAGATTTGAAAAATACCAAAGAATGAAAAAGCTTGTATGCGACGCACAATAGGAAGGAGACGTGGCACGGTGATAATGGAATTGCATTGACCTCGTCAATGGCCAGAGACCCCTCATTCTCACGGCGACTCCTCATTACAATCAATCAGATACCCGAAGGTGGAGGTTTGGGCAAATGGGGTATGAATTGGAGTCGGGAGCCATTAAGAACGCCAGGGACGCAAAGGAAATGTGAAGAAGATGAAGCAGCTAAGAAATAGAAGGGATGTGGGGCGCTTGGGTAGGCTCGGGCAAGAGCGGATTCAAGTGGAAGTGCATCCCCGCTGGAGAAATTTCGAGCATCGCCTTCCGAGTAGACCGTCTTCTCTATTTGACGTGATCATTTTCCAAGGGAAGAGGGCTTAATACGTCATCTTTCGAAGCCAGCGTGCAGGTGTTGCCGTGGATTTGCGAGCCACCGTTATGAAAGTGAAGGCAAAGACGCTATGACGGCCCGACGTCAAAGTAAACAATGGTTATCGTCCGACGCAAGGAACTCAGTTGCCTCTAGGAATAAGTTCCTTGTAGAATATCGTCATCTCCTACGCCATCAAAAGTGGAGTCTACCATTGCAGTGACGTCACTCAGTGATAAGAGTCCCCAAGTCATTAAAATTTGACGAGAAATAAAATTTAAATTATGGACAGCAAAAATATAAAAACATCTACCGGCACCAAAGTTATTTCACAATAACATCACACTTTTATTTATAATCAAGTGAAGTAGATATTATTTCATTTTCTTACTTTTTGGTCTTATTTTTAAAAGCACATTTTCTTGAATTTAGCACTTGTTTTCATTTCTGTTTACTGCAAGATCGGAAAACCTTCACTATATATGATATATATATGTATGCCATTAAAAATTAAATTTAACGTATTAAAAAAATTAAAAATTTACATGCATTACTTTGCCATTTATTTACTCTTTTTTATACAAGAATCGATGAAAATTTAAACAAATCGAGGAAATCAGAGTAAAATTATCAACGAATAAATAAATAAATCAAATTATACCATATTAGAAATTAGTTAGCTCTCGACGGACATGCGCCATTTAAATTAAAACAATTGCATCAAGAATTCGATGGTAATAATCTTAAACGTAATGGGACTTTATGATGAACGGAGAGAAAATAAAATTTTGTGAATTTCAAAACTTTTTCTCCAAACGACCAGTTTCGTCGAACGGTCGAAATCTTCAGCTAGTGAAGATGTCGACTGTTTGATACCTTCACGCGCTGAAGATCGTTTTCTCTGCTTTTTACATTATACTTGGAAATCCGATCCATGATTTTATATTTTATAGCTGAATCATTGTAATACTATCATTACTTAAGTAAATAAATGAAAACTGTTTAATTCCACCTCAATGGCCGATGGGGCAAAACATACGAAATATTTAGTGGCCTGATAATGAGCAATTTGTATCCCTTGAGATCCACGTGGGAAGGATGTCTATGAGCAATTAATTAAAGCTATCAAGATTTTTGAATGACTGATTCTGGACACATTAGAATCCCTCAAAATATCAGCATGACATTGAGAGTAAAACCAATAATTACCAATATAATGACTTGAACCTTATTACCTTGTAATTACTTGGCAAGATATTTGAAATAAGTTTAAGATGAAACTTCTGGAACACATTGGCATGTCCCTCATATATATATAAATATATATATATATATATATATATAAATATATATATACTTATATATATATGTGTGTGTGTTTATATAAATGAATATATATATATATATATATAAATATATATAAATATATATATACTTATATATATATGTGTGTGTGTTTATATAAATGAATATATATATATATAAATATATATATATATATATACTTATATATATATATATGTGTGTGTGTTTATATAAATCAATATATATATATATATAAATATATATATATATATATACTTATATATATATATGTGTGTGTGTTTATATAAATGAATATATATATATATATATATATATATATATATATATATATATATATATATATATATATATATATATATATATATATATATAATATACTAAAAGAGCGATACGGTACATATTTTAAGCCCAAAAATTATGACAGAGGCAGAGCAAACATAAAAATAAACAGAATTATCCCCGGCGAATCATGCCCAACCCGCAATGCAATTAAACTTAGTTTAAAAGCGAGGGGAAGGGGCAGAGAGTAATGAAGATGGAGGGATGTATGGAGGTTTGTAGGGGGAGGGGGAGGAGGCTGAAGATGGGAGTGGAGGGAGGAGCAAGCCAGGGAGGGAGGGAGGGAGTGCGGGGGAGGGAAAAGAAAGAGGGCGGGAGAGGCGATCGGAGGGGGACTAGAAAGATTTATGGTTTCTGGTCGGGAAGGAGGGGTGAGTGGAAAGAGGTGGGGGTGGGGGGAAGGGGTGCGTGGGCGTTGGGGGTTAATGGAATAGGGGTGGACGGCGGGGGCGTCTTAAGTCTGTGGGATCTCCTGGGTCACGTTCGCTACCTCTGACGTCACTCCCTCACTCCCACTCCCTCACTCCCACTCCCAAGCCTCCTTTCTCCTCGCCCAACCCTATCCCCCTCCCATCAGTGATTCGCACCGAAGCTTCCTTTTGTCCACAACTCTATTAGGGCGTGTGAAATTATTTGCCGGCACCGACTTACGTGTTCTGCACATTGCGGAAAACAGTTTAACTTGGTTTTTGAGCGTAAAAGTCCGCGAGGACTCCGCTTTGCACATTTCAAGTAAAGTTTTTGCTATTGGGATTCGAGGGAAACTTAAAACGATGAGATTTAGGGTTTAGAATGTGCTTCTATTCATACATACATATATGTCATGCACTTGAACGATAGCGAGCTTCTCAAATGCCTATGGCAGAGTCCCCGAATTGGGGAGTTGGACTTGGAGACGGAGTTAATCTTGGACTCCAAAGCCACGGGGTCATCGGTGGATAAGGGACGCTAAGGCAAAGCATGGCCATGGAGCTCACAGTGAGCCCGATGAGAACATTCTCTATATGCATGTAATTTTCCATTCTATGCCACTTTAAGAAATTTAAAACGCAGGCTGACTCCAGAGCTTTAAACGTATCAACATAAATAAGTTATTGAACAAGTTATTATATTTCTTTCGATGTCACTTCGGAACCTGCTGGCAAATTATCAACCTGAATCCGAGGAAAATTGATCGCAGCTCTGCAATTTTCTCAATCCCTTTTTGAAAATATGTTCATTACTATTTTTAAATGGTAGATTAATATCAATAATCAAAAGGTATTACAGAATTCTGCAAAATATATTTTTAATATTGCTCACACTTACGATGAGCATGTTGATTTCAAGAATTTCTCATAATTAAAGCGTAATTAAAAGAAGAATTTGAAGATATCAATCCGGCATCAAGGGACACAGAGTGGACTTGCTCTGCATCACTATGATGTAGGAATGTCACCACACAGCATAATCGATAACTTGTTTGCTTTAAAGGTACGCTGAAAATAGTGCAATGAAAACAACTCCGCGGAGCTTCGTACTAGTTTTACCATTCTGTAAAAAAACACCACCTGGATGCCACGCCGCTCCTATTGGTTGGAATGGGCTCAAAGCACTTGGAGTGGGCTGAGGGGATGCTAAAGCTTTGCCGCGAAACCGGTCTCAGTGCTCTCCAAGCTGTGGAAGCGGCAGGACGGCAGTTATTTTAAACCTCTGCGCGCCGACCGTGTCACGAAAGACCAACCGAGCGGAAATTTCAACTTAACCTTTGCAGCTCAATGAAAATGAACCTGATTATTTGGACAATGTCGTCACTGGTGATGAAAACTGGGTTTTCCTATACGACACAGAAACAAAATGCCAAAGCTCTGAGTGGCACACATACCAGTCCCACAAGCTCAAAAAGGCAAGAATGAGCAAATAAAAAGTGAAAATAATGCTCATTTTCTTTTTCGACTGTAAAGAAGTGGTCCATGAGGAGTTTGGTCCTCAAAGCCGAACAATTAACGCTGTCTACTACGTGGGCGTGCTGAAAAGACTCCGAGAAAGGGTCATCACGATGAGAAAAGACATCTCCGCTACCTGGCAACTCCATCACGACAACGCGCTTCGCCACAAAGCGATAAGAGCCCGTGAGTTCCTGGCCAAACACCAGGTGCCAACGCTGCCCCCCTAACGTCACCCCAGCAGACTTCTCTTTGTTCTCTCAGATTAAGGCAGCCCTGAAAGGAACCTGTTTTCCGTCCATAGAAGAGATCCAATCAGCCGTGACGAAGACCTTGCGAGAGGTCCTCCGAAGACGCCTTCCAGGGCGCGTGCCAGTCAATGCAGAGTCGCTGTAAAAAATGTGCGCAGAGTCCCAAGGAGAGTTAAGTAGAATACAGAGAGAAGGAAGTACAGTAGAGGACAGTACTTTGAAGAATTGAAAGTGTTTGTTCAAATCTGTTCAATTATATTACTTAAAAAATAAATGAATTGCTTTTGGAACGCAACCTGTTTATTACTAGACTCATGAACATTACTGATATATTGAACAGGCATTTTATAATTTGAGTTGGAAGCCTATTATTTGGGAAAATTAAAAATTCAAAATAAATTACAGGTATAAAATAGTATAAAGGAAATTACGAAATTATTTTAAATTTTCAGAACCCATACAGCCAGTTACAACTATTTACGCACTTACTCGCTATGCATGTATATATGTGTATGTCCCTATATATATATATATATATATATATATATATATATATATACATGTGAATGTGAATGTGAACACGTATCGGCTCTGGTGAATAATACGCTCGAAAAATAACATAATAGTCGCAATAAATGATTGCAGAAAAGAAAGACCACAGTGGCCAAAATATTACGCTTCATGCATTCCCAGGAATACAGCTATCATTGTCTTGCCCTGAATAACACTTGAAAGGTAACAGCATTCCAACAAACATTAAATGACCCGACATATATATTAAGTAATTTCTTAGCAATATTGAGTTCACTTGCGTAAACTCCATCGACGTAAATTTAAAAAATTGATCGTATTTTGTAATGTATTCCCCTCACACATGCGAAATATTATTTACGAAAAATACTGCTTGAAACACCCTGAAATAAACAGTCAATCATATATTTAGTTTGATGACTTTGTACAGTATAAAACGACGTACCTCGGCATTAAATACAAAATCCATAAAATACATATAGCCTCTGCATTGCCTTTCATTTTTTGTAACGAAATATTTTAATGGCCATAATTAAGGACAATTAGAAAAAAAATTTGGTGCCAGTTAAAAAAAATTGAAAGTATAAATTTTTGTAATGGAAATGGGACAATTGGTTGCATCGAACAATAGAAGGATGTATTCCATTCTAAAAAAAAGACAGTGTCGGTTCTTTTAAGAAATTTAATATGACCTTTGTTCGTAATGCTTTGGCAAAGTTAACAGTATTAAAATCAATTCGTTCATAGGATTTGGTGATTTCAGATCCAATAAAATTAAAATAGAAAGGTGTCCACCCAACTACTTCCATCGCCTCATTAAAAGAACAATTATCAATCATAAAATTTGTGGGAAGGGAGTTGGATTCATGGCGATCCATTAAGCCCTTCAATTCTCTCGTCCGTCACGCAAACGTCTGCATGGCCGAAGCAATTCCATCGTGCTCGGAAGACAGGAGAGTTTTCCACCTATGATTGATGCCCAAAGTTCTCACTCGTGCATAGTGATGACGTAAGAAGGAGAGGAAAAGGCACGTCCACCAAAGGGTATTTTGAGTCGAGGCGATGAGCGATTTCTATTTCCGTATTTGCTTCGCGACACTGAGTGGAGGCTGGGATCCTCGGAATCCCAAAATATGAAAACTGTACGAGCACCATTCTTCACTAATGCGAGAACTCATGCTTCTACGGCCCATTACCCTCTTCCGTATGCCTATCCTACGAGTACGCTTTTTATCCAACGATCAGTCTACCCTATTTTCTTGAATATGGCGTCATCTGCTACATTGCAATTATAGAGGAACTTTTGATAGTTATTAAGGAGCTAAATTTATTCAGAAAAATATTTTTTTAAGGGAAAAAATATTAATATTGTGAGTGGTTTACGCGAAAGAATATCCTTTTGAGTTGCATTCATGGATGATGCCAAACAAAAGAAAAAGCATGTGCTCGTAAGGTACTGGTTAGCCCTGTCCTAGAATACTCCTCCATAGTATGTGATCCATATGAGGTGGGACACATTTAAAAGATAGAAAAAGTTCAAAGAAAGGCCGCAAGATATGTACTCGGAAGGTACAAAAGAAGAGAAAGTGTCCCGAAAATGTTGGATGCACTGAAATGGGAGAGTTTGAATAATAGAAGAAAAAGGAGTAGTTTAGGCGCGATGCATAGAATTGTTAAGAATGACGAAGCGTGGGAAGAAATTATGGCAAGGGATAGAGAGGCCTAACTTTAAGGGAAAAAACAACCATAGTTTTAAAAGAGAAATAAGAACGCAAAAAACAAATTAGAAAAAAGTACTCTTTTTTAAGAGAACTGTAAGTGAATGGAACCAGCTGCCTCGGGAGGTTTGTTTGAGCCCTTTCCATCCAATTTTAAGGGTTTTAAGGATAAGTGCCAAACAGCCACTGGGTTATTAATTTCATTGGTCAGTGATTATACTATGGCATTTATTAACATATTGTTTTTGCGTGATGTGCACGGTTTGAGAAGTTGTATTGCAAAAGTGAATGATGTGTTAACGGTGGGTGGTTTGAACGGTATATAGAATTGAAGAGTGCGTGATTATGGACGGAGTATTGCGGCGATGGACGGAGCGTCGTGGGTATGGTGTGAAACACATAGCCCTTGTGTGATGATGGTAGAAGTGCGGTTGGTAATCTTAAAAGTGTCATTGTGAATAATAGCACTTAGTCTCATGTCTGTTCTTCTTGTGTATGTATGCATGTATGTATATGCATTGTAAGAGTGACCGATGACCAGACTTGACCGTTGACACCAGGACAATTGCCTAAATTCAACAAGAATTATATGATAACAAATTATTTGCAACATTATGCTACCAATACATTTGTGCTACTACAGGGTCGCACCCAAAAGTGGTAGGACTGATTTTCTCTGGCGCGAACGGAGCGGTGGAGGGGGGTCTGCCTGGCCGGGTAAGGTGTAGGGGGCTCTTAGCAACAGACCGACACAAACCTCAGTCGCCTGCTGGCTGTCGTCGAGTGAGGACACCGTTTTTAGTGAAGCAAGTTTTTTGTTCGCGGGGAAAACAAAATGAATCTGAATTTAGAGCAACGTTATTCCGTGAGGTTTTGTGCGAAACTCGAGAAGACGGCAACTGAGACCCTCGGTATGCTCTAGCAGGGTTATGAGGACACTGCCTTAAGCCGTTCCACAGTATTTGAGTGGCACAAGTTGTTTAAAGAGGGTAGGGAGCTCGTTGAAGACGACCATCGCTCCGGACGGCCGTCGACGGCAAGAACCGACACGAATGTGGACAGAGTGAGGACACTGGTGAACACAGACCGACGCTTAACCAGTGAAGAAATTGCAGACCAGTTGGGTCTGTCTGCATCCAACGTCCAACGCGTTATTTCACAGGATTTGGCCATGCGCAAGGTGTGCGCCAAGATGGTGCCGAACATTCTGCCATGGCGCGCTCGTCGTCAGACAGCTCCTGGCCAAATACGGCGTTGCCACGTTGCCGCACCCGCCCTATTCTCCCGATCTGGCACCACCGACTTCTTCTTCTTCCCCTGATGAAAAGACAGCTCAAGGGACGACGTTTTGACTCGATAAAGGCCGTTCAAGAGACTTCGACGAGGCTCATCAGCGGCATCCCCAAAGAAAATTTCCAGCGGGCGTACGGGGAATGGGAGCAACGCTATACTAAGTGTGTAGCAGCTCAAGGAGCATACTTTGAAGATATTTGAGTCGATGCAAGTATAATATATGTAAATCAGTCCTATCACTTTTGGGTGCGACCCGGTACATGCTTCATTCGTTTAAAAAAATTAGGCAATTGCAGACAATCCTTAGCGACTCAGAGGGGACCTGACCCCAATACATTATATTCAGGTATAATTTGCTATTTTTTAGGAAATTCCGAACATTGCCTTCACTTCGGACATTATATTTATTTTGCATAATAGACTGGTTTTTGTATTTTGTGAACTTGTTTTTTTATCGTGACCTGAAATATCAAGATACTTTCGTAATGCCTGATAAATTGAAAAAAATCCTAAGTAAAAAGAATGACCTCAACCCCAGAGATTAGAAATAATTATATGGCAGCGCATATTTTTTCCAGATCTTATAAACTATTGTAATAACTTAATAATACATGTTTTACTTATATATATATATATATATATATATATATATATATATATATATATATATATATTCATTCAAATATGAATTCACCGATTAACAATATTACATAATGTATTGAATATTAAAAGGCAGAATATATTATTGCATGGGTGTCAAAATATAATTTCAATAAAAAAATAATAAATGCTCCCTATAGTCTATCGCATTGCAGGCCTTAAAAGTAATTTAATGGCTGGAAAAATTCAAGGGACCAAATCACAAAAAAGAATATTAAAAAAAAGCGCCCTTGAGAGATTGATCGAGAATTTAAGAGCGGCAAGGGAAACATAATAACGTATTCCCAGCGCCAAAGGAGCGGAAAAAGGTCAAACGATTGAACGGAGAAATGTAACAGCGAGAGGCTTCGGAGAAATGTAGGTCAACTGCATATCCAGAGAGAGAGAGAGGGTCAAAGGTACAAACACGAACGAACCCTGAGAAAGGGCACTACGCTGTCATCGGAGAAAGGCGTAAAGGTGCGCGGAACAAACATTTTCTCCCGCCGCGTGCACACTAAATGCCGAGACGAGGTCATGAGTGAGCCGCAATGTTGCCTTGCCCAGATGGTGCTCATATCGCTCCTCCAATTTCCTCAGTTGTCCGCCCGCTACCTGAATCACAAAGCTGCATATACAGGCATGTACGTCGAGTCTTCCGGCTAAACTCTCTGTTTGATAAGGGAACATTAGGAAATTATTTGGTATATAGCAAATTATTCGCTCATGCTTCTTCATCTACTTTCTTTTTAGTGTTGCCATACTTTCCTCGCTTCCCATAATCTTTGCATCATCTCAAGAATATTACATATTCCCGTATCCGATGTTGGTTTTACAAACATTTTGAATGGGGGACGGAATAAAATCATTAAAACTGTTTAGCAAACTTTATTGCAGAATCCTTTCACGCCGCTGTTTCAAGATTGACACTTGGATTGGGAGCACTCTTCCTGCGCCCGGCAACGTCCGACTTAACAAAAGTTTCACCATCAGTAAAACTCATAGTAATCCTTTTCCGTTAAAATTTCCTTTGTTTTTAACTTTGATATCTCCAGGTGCTATTTTTTATAAATCCTCGTCATTTATCTGCCAGCACATTCATTCGATTGACGATCGGATGGCGGCGTCTCATTCATAACAAAGGGATTCATCACTATTGGGCTCAGCTTTCATTTCTTCACTCTCGTATTAATAGTGTTAGTATCGACCTACGTATTAAATCCAACATTATTTTTTCCATTTAAATGAATTAGTTGGTAGAGATTTTGATAATGAGAAAAAAAAAATTTGCACTTTTCCACAGATTTAGATTAAATCTGTTAATATAAAATTGCAAATTTTGTTTTCCTCATAATGTAGAACTTCCACTACACCCTCGCCTGAATCTGTTGAACACTTTGTGAATTAGATTTATTGATTAATATTATTTTTCAATTCATTGAAACATATTATGATAATACAATTAATAAAATAGCACAGTACAAACTTCATTAAACTCTTACTGTCTTAAGTATTTGCATGCATCATTTGCAGCGTAGATAAGTAATCTACTCTCTAAGCGTGAACGAGATTGTCTGGAAATGAACGGGGAACCATAAGTGAAGAGGACGCCCCTAATCTAAGGCTCTTTCCTTACCACTTCCGCCTCTCCACTCCACCGCCGAGTTTAATGGGGTAGGATTTTTTTATTCGTCGGACTCGCAAACTTCCCCAAAACTCTAACTACAAGCAATTTTACACTTCAATTTTTCTTCCAAAATGTTAATTACTGCCACAACATTTTTTATTGCATATTATCCTTTAAAATGAAAGATTGATTAATTAAATAGACAAGTTGCGCCTATGCCACCTTTAGGAAAATAATTGTAATTTCCAACGGTTAATTTTGCCCGCAAATGTTAATGCAGTACATTCTGCCGCGAATGCCTACCACCTTTGACCACGCTTAAATGGCACAGCTGTTTCTTTTCGCATTCGCAAATGCGGTGAGATATCCATTTCCATTGTCAAGAGACGTGTATCCGTAGACACACTCGTATTCCAGAATAATAACAAAAGATGACAATCTAGAATTACCTAATGTTTAATAATGTAGCATCAAAACGTCAGGTGAAACAAAACACACAAAGAGGATTTTTAAAGAAACATCGCAAATTCCACGTTAATTTCCTATATTTTATATCGAAAATAAAAGATCTGTCCCAAAAATAGTTGGAATAAATCTGGGGAAAAAATGTATTGTAGATGAAAGGACAAATTGCTAAAATTCTTCATAAAAGCACCGTTTGGTATGGACCCACCAATGTCAGTCAGTGCCTCCGCCGCCAGTTGTGGTACGCTTCCTGGTGTGGTATCAACAGGACTCTCGCTCAGGCACCGCGTCACGGCCTAATCACTGCATAATCTAGCGATTCAAAATGGTACTCAACGGGTTAGTACTTGAGACGTACTCAAAGGCCTGTGCCTCGGTACCAATTCTAAATAATTCGGGTCACTTGCAGTGTGGTCCAAGAGGCCCAAGGCAAGATTGTCGCCCAAGCTCCAGTCTTCCGACAGCACCTTGGGGACCATCTTCGATCTTCTACCTTTCTCATTGGCTATATCTTCCGTGAGAATGCAATGTACTGTGATTTTCTGAATATTGCACTCTTCTGCTAACATCCTGACACTCTGGGGGCCAATCAAAATTGAGGATGTGTCTCACTTTTTGCCCATTTTCAACAAACTGTTGATGGATGGATGTCCAGGGCTTTATTCCTCATCCTCAACCTCCTCTCCACCCCCTCCCGGGGCATCCCGTGCAGAAGCAGAATGCCATCTCTAGGGACGTTTCTCCATAAGTATCATTAACTCTGGTCATGGTATCCAGATCCAATTTTCAAAGCTTGATCCACAACTTGATCGCATACCATTGCTCCATGGAAAGTGGCATCGTGAATTCGTCAAACAGGGGTTTCAGTCTGGCAGTAATCCGCATAATGTAAATGCCCACAGTTTAATGAGTTGGGTCGCGTTGCTTTCCCATAATCTCCCCTCAACTTCTCTCCCATAAATCGTGCCGTCTACATTGGTGGCAAAAAATCATTCTACTTATTGTTTTGGGACAGTCGCTGCAGAGAGGAGATCACATCCGGCTCATACATCTCATCTTTACTAAATATTAGCTCAAACTGATTGGCCGCAAACAGAAGAATAAATAATAATAAATCTTGCTTAATGCGAAGGAAAGATGAGCGAAAGCTTCTTAATCAGTTCGCATTATTGAGTTTCATAACAATGGAGATGTTACCATCCATCAATTAAAGACGAACACCTTTTATAACCGTTTTCTCAAGCCAATACCGATCTATAATAATTGTTTTTTCATTCTACACGACAAATTCTCTGATTTAAACATAACTCAGTAAATGCATACATTGCCGGCCTGCACACAATTTGCTTTGCCTGCAGTCCACCCATCCGCCTGACCATTCCACTCCCCTCCTGGACCTGAACTGAGGCTGCAATCTTATCACTGCGGCGACTGATAATATGAATGCAACTTTCATTAGACAATATTAACTTCAGTTTTGAGAAATGCATTTCAAAATGATTCAATACTACGAAAATGCTATGTGAGAAAACGTTAGTCGTGGAAAACTAATTAATTAGAAATGAGTTTATTAAGAATATGTAAAATACTGTAATTAAGAAATGGGTGGATACCATAATTCTCTTCACAAGGAATGGATAGTAAGTATTATCAAAAATGATAAGTTTACGTACGTCATATGTGACCCCCAGGAACCCGGGACTCCGTTAAAGCGAACGTTTTGGTTGCGTCATATTTTCAAGCCAATATTCCACGCCAACCTCTAAAAGACATTCGGGAAGCAAGATGTAGAAGAAGAAGTGCTCAAATGGGGATGCGTTGCTCGGCCTTATTTTATTACAGACAACGGTTAAAACATATGGAACATTTGAATCAATAGTAAACATATTTTGCTAGGACTTATATGTGCAAGAAAATAAATCCGAAAACATTGTTTTTGATGTACTGGAAATTTCTCTACTAATGTATTTAATTAACTTGCATAAAAAGCGAAAGCGGCGTGAACTTTTTCATGTTTCTAGAGCGTCTCGGGAGAAACCAAATGACGGCACATGGTACTGGCTACCCCGTCAAAAACAAACCATTGGTTTTTTAATTGTGCCCGTGAGATCTCCTTAAAAACTATATTTCATCGTGGTTTTACAGTTATTTTGAAAATAAACCTTATTGAACTCAAAACCGTACCTTTTGCCTTGGACGGTTGTTATCTATTCCTCAACGTATTTTTCTTTTCATGGGAACGAAATTTAAAAAAAAGCATCCTTGACTACAGAGAGGACTTTCTCCACCACGGGAAACATGCATCCGGAATATATGTCCACCGTAGTTTTGGAAATATTCAAGCACACAAACCTATGAAATCAGAATGTTGGACGATATCCTCAATTTAAAAGGACGAAATGAACCGTGCGGAAGTCACCATGAGCTCGTCAGCTTGACAGTGTTCCGTGGCGAGGGAGCAGGGGTGGAAGGAAAGGAGTGACACCGCTTCATCCCCTTCCCGCCGCCCCTGAATTCCTCACATTACGTGCATCGGCTCGCCTTCCTCCCCGGCCGTTCCTCTCACCCACCCGCCCACACACTAACTCAACGCCTGGCCGTCGGCGCCTCATGGGGAGGGAGAGGCACTTAGGCGGTCGCCGCGTCATGGCGCACGGCGTCAGCGACCGCACGCGTGTTCCTCTATCTCGCCCTAGCGCGAGGACTCGTCTGACAAGTTATGGTGCGGAGGAGCCCCCCCCCCCATCAGAGCGGCGGCGGGGATGACGGGGCGGCGGTTGCCTGGGATGGCGGCTGGCCGCGAGGAATGTGTGAGATCCCATTGGGCGAGCGTCGCCAGGGGATTGTGAGGCGGATTTTCTCGCCCCACCAAGCCGCCGTGACGACGTGCTCCCCACTCCTCTCGTGCGGGGGAGGAAGCGCGGGGGAAAGGGGTTGGCGGGGGGGGATGGATGGTCTCCTCCATGCAATTTCCCTCCGACGACGACGGCCGGTGGTGACGAATGCGACGATGGGACGGGGGAGAGAGAGAGAGGGGGGGGGGGCGGAGGGGGGGACAATCGCATCTCCCCTTCCATGTCGTGGATAAGCCCCCCAGAGGATAGAGCATTGGGCCACCGACGCGGGGGGTCACGAGTTCAAAACCCCCTGTTAAAAATTCAAGCCGAGTGTGTCTAGATACCAGAAATACGCGGGAAGTTGTAAATTGCGGAGGGAAAGAAACTGCGATCCCCAGACGTGTGAATTTTTTACGCGTCGCAGTACCAGTACACATTTCGAGGTGAGCTCGTTTCTCACATTTCAAGTAATAACACTCAAGGATATTACGGACTTATCTAGAAGCTCCGGGGAAACATAATAGAGGAAACGTCAATGCCATGGTGCCAAGTGAGCCCAAAACCTAGGGCATATATTTTATAATTCCAAAATTCGAAATATATGTAGGAATGATAAAAAATTAGCTCAAAGGGTATTCATAGAAATGGAAAACACAAAGGGGCCACTTAGGATAAAGACAAAAAAATGCATTTCCGCTTCCATTGACGAAAATGCAGAATTGTTCAAAAATGGCAGGCAATTTTTTTGTAGATTAAATGTCCGACATTGTACATAAAGTTATTTTTAAATAAATCAGGATTAAAGCTAATTTATAATGGAAAAGAAGTTGTTTTTGGCATTTGCTCTGCAAAAAATATTTTATTTTGAACTGCTGCCCGGGAAATGGTAAGTTTAATCATGCAGGGTACGTATTAGTAGCGTTTACTAATGGCGGCCATAGCAAAGGGATAACATTTAATGGAAATTAATCCAATTGCAAGTCCAAGTACAGTAGAGGGAAATCATCGCTCAAAATGATTCAACGTTAATGGCCCGTCCTCGCGGAGAAAGGTGCGACATTATTACCTCCGCTAGGTTGAAATTCGGATCGAGCCTGAAAAGGACACCACTTACTGGTGCCATGTCGCATAAGATGATGGATGAGGCATGGATATCGATCGACAACGTCGGTTGTACAGGAAGGAAGATAGGACTTCCTTCCTCGCGAGAAATTTGACCGAAGCCCAATGGAGATCAGAAAATGATTGCATACACACCCTTGTGCGTGTGGTACACTCACACCGATGGTGCGTGTGAATGCAGACGTAATCATTTCGTGAAAGAAAGGTTCAGGTTCCGTCCTGAGAGTCGAAAAGAAGTGTACCATTTTGTGTGAGAATAACAGTTGGAAAAGCTTATCAGTACACTCTAAAGTATACCGGAGAAGGGGAAACATTAATTTCAATTAAAATATCATATTTGTCGAAGACATTATACATCATACCTGTATTTATTTAATTATTTCGCGTGTTTGTGTTATTTTTATAACCATGAGACTTCAGCATTACAGCTATATCTGTTTCTATAAATATGATTGTAAATATGAATTGATATGCCCTCCATTTCTCCCAGAAATAAACTATCCCTGCAGATTCGAGGTAAAACCAAGAAATTCCATCAACACCATACTCCATTCGGACATTTTACCCTCTTAGAATAGAAAATACATACTACTACTCAAAATAAGTATGGTTTGGCGGAATTATCAAATTATTTCCATGAACTAAATGCGTGTGTACCTATATACATACATACATATATATGTATATATATATATATATATATATATATATATATATATATATGTAACACTTTTTGAAATTCTCACGGATGTGAATAATAATGTATAAAATTTACAGCACTTATTTTCTCACATTTATAGCACTAGTGGACCCAGATAAAACACAGAAACACACAAAAAAGAGACTCCCTAAGTTTCAAATTTTCGGCGGTTGTAGCCACCTTCCTCAAGGAAGAGAGGCATAGAACTGTGAGTATATATTACATATTATCTGTATTCACACACACACAAAGGAGTATCGTAAATTTTAAATTATTACCAAAAAATAACCGAGATATCGGAATAAAATTAAAATTTATTGTGTATTAAATGATCATTGAGTATATACGTATTATAGTTAATTACAGCAATTGATTTTGATTTCTTTCGTTTTAGAAAAGACGAAGATTGAAGTAGCTCGCTGTATGGAGAAGATTAGAGGCTCGTAGTGTGATTAGGTTCCTTCGTTTGAAAAGGTTATAGTGCCCGGCAAATCCATGATAAAATGACGGCTCTTTATGGAGATGATAGCCCGTCATGGGACACAGTTGTGAGGTAGTGCAAAGGAATTTTGAAATTGACCACATGTCCCTCACAAACGACATAAGAAATGGAAGACGATCACTCACGGACAATGTTGTCACAGTGAAGAAGAGAGTGGCAGAGTTTACCCTACTCATTCGACCGAAGATTAGCCATCAAAATAAGCATGAATGAGACTCACGGTCTCGGTCACGGGAGGAGTGGATGGAGCATTATTCACGTGGAGGACCACACGTGTTAAAGACGTCAGCACGCTGGGTTCCACGACTAATAAATCCTTTTCAGAAACAAGGCCTGTCAAGGGAGATGTTTAATCTTTTGGAGCAAGACGAAGAGGATTTAGGGTCGCCTGGTAACAATGGATGAATCTTTGGTCCATCAATCCGATCCAGAGACCAAAGAGATGAACGAGTACACTGACCCACATCCCGAGGAAAGCTAAGGTGCGTAAGTCTGCTGAGATGGTCATGCTGTCTGTTTTTCGGAATTGTCATCTTAACAGATTACTTGGAGACGGGTCAGACCATCACTGGTGCCTATCACTCCACTGAACGAATTGCGTGATGCTCTGAAAAGGCGCGCTATGATGACCAAAGGTGTCCTGCCGACAATGCCCCTGCCCATTCATCTCGAGGAGAGGTTGAGCAGTCGACGCGATGTGGCCCTGAAATTTCGCCACTCCCACCCCTCTTCTCCCGATCTGGACCTTAGTTTCCAGAACACAAAAACACTATTGCGGGGTCGAAGATTTGACAACACCAATGACGTCATTCAAGAGGTGGAACAATTACTTTGGACGCAATCTGCTGAGTCGTAGAATGTCGAATTTCTAAAGGTCAAGAAACGCTGGGGCAGAACGCTGTACAAATTTGGATGGCGGCTATGCAGATAATTTTTAAGAATAGCAAAAAAAATATTTTTTTCACTCTATCATTTTTAATAATAATCAAAATTTTACGGTACACCCTCGAATATCCTGTTTTTGGTCAAATATATACTCTTTTTCGCATATCCACGATTGATATAATCATCTACCAATCAGTCAAATGGGGCGAAAAACAATGAGGTTCATTCAATTTATCGTGTTGAACTTTCAGGGTTAAAGGGGACTATGTATTTCTTAAAATATGGAGGAATGTTTGATAGTGCAAAACGAAATTAATAGCCTCATCAAATGAAAGCCTTAAGGAGGAAATCTCCAGTTCATACGTACGTTTTAATCAAAACTATTGGGGTTCATCAAACGCAGAGTTCGCGCCAGTTGCATCGAATTAATGGGAGTATTGCAAATGAAACAGTTTCTTGCGTGACAAGGAGAGAGGGCGATTTTATGCGGATTTTTTTTATTTTGAAGTTTTTCAATCAAAATAAAAATTAATGGATGCAAGTTATTGAAAATGGCCTTGTGCTATTTTTTAAATATTTAAATTAATATTTTCGCATTATTTCGTGCATTAAATCGGCTTGAGTATGCTCCCAAAAATAGCCGAGGCATCGAGGAACGGGTATTTGGTATTCACTGTTAATTTCTGACTCCAATTTCTTATTTCAAATTGATCGAGAGAAGAATGGCATCAAAAAGATTTCAATTAACTCATCAAGTATTAGGAATTTAAAAAAACCCGGCAACGAAAGTAACAGTAACCCTTGAACACAAAAAACATCCATGCAATGTCCAGATTACGCAAAAGACCCCAGGAGTTTCCTCGAACGCTGACATCAGTTTACATACAAGTAATATAGGGTCTGTCGTGCATATTATAATTCAATGTTCATATTTCCCATATTTACAAAACCATGGCTTGATAAAGACGCCCTTAGGAATATTTTACAAATTTCTCTCTGAGCGATTTTGCAGTACTTTACAGTAGGCTGTCAGCGTTTTGTTTGCATGAGCTACAAGCAGTAGTGGCCTTTTCCCCGTGCTTTAGCGTGAAAATGTCCCGTTCCTATTAGCTCTTGGGGCATCCAAATGACCATCGCGTGATTATCTACATTTAATTTACTTCCCTTGTCAATGACGCATATCAAAATTCAAATATTGAGCGTCAATTAATTCTGCTGAAATGTATTGCAAGACATTGAAATCGATAGAAATATTTCATAGAACCTAAATTTTGTAGACAAAAAAATATTCTTTTCTCTAAGAACAAGTGAAGAAACTACACCTTTAGAGGAATTAATCAATTCTATATATATATATATATAAACTTATACTAAGATACTTATATGTATATATAAGTATCTTAGAAATGGAACGCTCTTCGCACAAATATCTAAAATCTACATGTGTTTTATATATATATGTATATATATGTATATATATATATATATATATATATATATATATATATATATATATATAATACCGGGTGCCGCTTTATGGCCTTTTCCTTTGACAGAGAGTAAAACCTAGCTCCCCATCCCTCAAATTCAGACGTCTTTCAACTTTACACACAACTGACTCCTCTATATCCCATACCCTATGCCAACTCACAGTTCACGATTTCACTCCTCATCGGGCACTAATCCAAGTCGGCAGGATACACATAATTTTCCTGTGCCCTTCCTCGAACCTTGAACTCCTTTTTTGCCTCTTTCGATTGCCTCGCTCCCATCCCTTTTCATTCAGCAGTGTCTCACAGACTGAACCACCCCTTCTTTCACTTCACCCTTCCTACTGCCACACCTTTCTACACCAGCTCTCATTCACGATACTTTAGCTGACAGGTTTTCATGACCCTTACTACACATTTCATGCACTAAAAACCTCAATCATTGCTTGAAATCGCCTCTATCCACTCTCCTTTACTTCTAGTACGTTACTTGGCATGCCTTAGTTGACCTTTTGTTATACATCTAATTTTATCAGAAAGTACCAAAAAAAACCATAATAGAAATCATTGGAAAGATACGCTATTTTTTAACTTACAGAATACTATCAGCACCCAGTTTTGCGGATATTAAATGGGGAAAAAGGCATTACCTTTTTACGTTAATGAGGTAAACAAATGCACATAAATATCAATAATACAAACATTTCACTTTTAGCTACTTACGTCCTGAAATAACCTAATAAATATATGTATACAAATGATTAAACGAGTAACCTTTCAAACTCTACACTCAGAACGAATGATCTCTTTACCTTATATGAAATTTTTTATCAGGTGTTCTACCGGTTAACTTAGTTTTTTGGATAAACACACCTATCAAATAAAACATTTTGTGACTCCAAACAAAACACAAAATCCAGCATCCTACTCTACATCAGGTCCCTCTTCGTCTCTAAGTATCTTATTCCTCCCTTCATCCCGTCAAACATCCCTATCCTGTTCCTTCCCTTTCCTCGTTTGCCTAAAATTCTACCCTCTATCACACTCTTCAACATCCCACTGCCGGTCACTACCCCCTTCATCCACTTTTCCTTCCTCCATAGGATTTCTCCCAACAAACCCCTCTCTTCGCCCACCATACCAAGTACTTCCTCATTTGTTTTCTTCTCTATCCATTTCACCCTCTCCATTCTTCTCCACACCCACATTTCAAAAGCCTCCAATCTACGTCTATCCCCCTGCTTCAATGACCACGTTTCCGCACCGTACATAGCTACGCTCCATATCAAAGTTTTTACGAGTCTTTTCTTAATATCCTTACTCAACGTCCCCGTCATCAACTCCCTCCTCCTTGTGAAAGCCTCTTTGCCTAGCGCAATTCTTCTCCTTATGGCTCTACTACTTTGACCGTGTTTGTCCAAAACACTTCCGAGATACGTAAACTGTTCTACCTTCTCTAGTTTTTGCCCTCCTATTTTAATGTTTAGCTTAGCCTTTTTCTTTCTAAAAAAATCGCATAACCTTTGTTTTATTAACATTGATTTTCATCCCATACCTGTCGCACTGAATTTCCAATTCACTAAGCAATGTTTGCAACCCCTTGGCTGACTGACAAACTAAAGCTTGGTAAACACATTTTACGAATTCCCCGCCCACTTTCTTCCTTACCTCCAGTTCTTCTATTGCCTGTTAAATCATTTCCTCCGCATACAGGTTGAACAGCAAAGGTGATAATGGGCAACCCTGCCTTAAACCTCTTCCTAGCATTGCCCATCCGGACTCCCCGTTCCCCATTCGCAGCTGAGCGGTCTGAGACATGTACAGGTTGCGGATTTGCCTCCTATCCCTCCAATCTATTCCTATTTTCTGCAATGTACTCATTAGTTTTTCCCAAATTCATTCTATCACATGGTTTATCGAAATCTACGAAACCGTCAAATACCTCCCGGTTTTATACTACATTCCTGTCGATTAATAATCTCATTACTGCAATGGCATCACGAGTACCTCTCCCCTTCCTAAAACCAAACTGATCATCCCCTAAGTAATCATTTGCCCTACTCTCTATCCTTTTGTTAATGATCCTGAGAACAACTTTAGCTTCGTGGGATATCTAACTTATTGTCCTGTAGTCCTCACATGATGTAGCCTTTACCTTTTTCGGAATAGGAACTAAAATTGATCTCACAAAGTCTTCCGGCCAGATTCCCTCCTCATAAATACTACGGATCAGCCCATATAGCCTCTTCCTCCCACATTTTCTTAAACATTTCAGTAGTTCCGTAGGAATGTTATCCACCCCCACGGCCTTATTTAGTGTCATCTCCCTTAATGCCCTTTCTATCTCATCGTAGAGTATGCCTGGACCTAAGCTATCTTCCTCTACGTCATGCTCGTTTTCTATGTCTAACTTTGTTGGTCTAAGCTCTTTACTATACATTTCTTCTATATATTCTTTCCATGTCTCTTGGATATTCCTGCGTCATCTTACTCGCCTTATCTCTAACACTAAGTACTAAGAGATGAAGAGGGACCTGATGTAGAGTAGGATGCTGGATTTTGTGTGTCACAAAATGTTTTATTTAGGAGCTGTGTCCATTCAAAAACCTACCTTAACCGGTAGATTACCTAATAATTACAATAATAAGTATATATGTGTATGTATATGTCATATGTATATGTATACATATATATGTGTGTTTGTATACATAGATGTCATATGTATATACGTATATACGTATATATATATATACACACACACACACACACACACACACGAGGGTCATCCGGAAAGTAGTACCCGTTCGTGCCGCATGAAGTGCTGACGACGCGAGTAGCCGCTGGACGAGGTCAGATAGCTTCAGTGGCTTGTCTGCCTTCTCTGAGCCAAGTTGCGTGACGCTAGCATTGCCTGTGTTGTTTCTGTGATTGTTTACAATGTTTAAAAAAATTGAGAACGCCGCCAGTTGTGAAGTGAGGGCAGTGATTAAATTCCTCAATGCAAGAAACGTTCGCCCATGTGATATTCATCGCCAATTAAAGGAGGTGTATGGAGACAATGTAATGGACGAGTCGTCTGTTCGGCGGTGGTGTCGCAACTTCAACATGGGGAGGGGGAACACACACGACGATGAGCGTTCGGAGAGACCGTCTGTCATTACAGACCAACTGGTGAGCTCAGTTGACGAATTCGTGAGGAACGATCGGCGCGTCACAATTGATGACATCTGTGAGCATTTTCCCAATGTTTCTCGAACAATTGTTCATGAAATTGTTAAACACCATCTGCATTATGCAAAAATTTGTGCAAGATGGGTCCCTCGCGTATCTCAATGAGCTGGCGGCGAAGGACTATGCAGCAGGAATACAGAAACTTGTCACACGTTATGACAAATGCCTTAATTTGCTTGGAGATTATGTTGAGAAGTAGTTTAAAGTATCCTCTTTCAAATAAAATTTTTTATGTTTGTTAATATTTACTTTTGTGTCTTTATTTCACGAACGGGTACTACTTTCCGGATGACGCTCGTGTGTGTGTGTGTGTGTGTGTGTGTGTGTATATATATATATATATATATATATATATATATATATATATATATATATATATATATATATATATATATATATATATATATATATATATATAACCATAAACACAGTAATCAACCCGAAGGTCGGTTAGGTAGGTAATGGCAGAGTTCACCCAGTACTAAGCCCGACGTCGTGTAAAATACACACATCAGGGTAGGGGGGCCAGTTTCTTTCCCTGTGCCGGTTATGGTTTCCCAGGAAGACCTGGTACCCGAAAAATCCAGGCACGGTTCCCAGATAGCGCCCGGCAATCGAAACCGGGCCCCTCCGGTCGGCAGTCCAACACTCTACCCCCTGGACTACCGCGACCCACATACACACACACACACACACACATATACATATATATATATATATATATATATATATATATATATATATATATATATAATATGATTCGCCCCTCAGCTTCATTTTTTAGAGAACACGATAACTGGTTGCAGCTAGAAATCCGCTTTGTTCTGGCAGCCCTTGACAGAGTCTGCCGCACCTTTATTGGGCATGACTTGTATCTAAGGTCCTACTCTGCCATCCGACGCATTGTCCACCTGCTAATATTCAATTCCGTCTCAAATTTCCTCAGCGATCGCCCTGGGTTCTCTGATATCAGCGCCTGAGCCTTCTCGACCCATGCCGCAGTTCGTGACACGCGTTACCTCGAATAAGGTTTCCTCGTTCGAACGACCAGCGGGAACACTTTCGATAATAGCGGCGCTTTGATTGCAGTCCGCACTTGTACGTATCATCATGGCCACTTTGAGGTTATGACTGTTGATTAGATGCCTCAAGACCACCAATCGAAATTTCCAGCCGAAATACTGTCTCGGGATATTCACATTGAAATTTGTCCTGAGTTAAGCGCTGGACCATGTATATATATATATGTATATATATATATATATATATATATATATATATATATATATATATATATATATATATATATATATATATATGTATATATATACATATACGAGTATATACAACGTATGTGTACGTTTATGTGCTTGTGTGTGTGTTTCATTCAATTATAAAAATAATTACGGTTCCCATGAACGGAAAGGAGTCTTTTGACAGAAAATGTCAATACTACCTTGATCAAAAATTTCCCGGAATTTATTCAGAAAATAAAAAATACAAGTTTATTCATCTAAATCTATATTGTCCCCTTCAAAGTAATCCCCATCGACTGCAACACACTTATGCCAGCGCTTGATCCAATCCTCGAAACATTTTTTATATTCGGTTTTCGGTATGTCCATCAGTGCTTCCTGCGATTTTTCCATTACTTCCTCTCGGCTGCTAAAACGCGTTCCCCGTGATGGTTTTTTAACTCGATTGAACAGAAAGAAGTCACAGGGAGCCAAATCAGGTGAATTCGGTGGCTGTTGGATGGTATTTGTTGCATTTTTCGTCAAAAAATTACGAATAATGATAGCACTGTGCGACGGTGCGTTATCATGGTGCAAAATCCACGAGTTTTCTGCCCACATTTCTGGTCTCTTTCGGCGAATTGCTTCACGCAAACGTCTCATAACGCCCAAATAATACTCTTTGTTTACTGTCTGGCCTTCTGGCAAAAATTCATGATGCACTACACCGTTGTAATCCATGAAAACCGTCAGCATTGCCTTCTTTTTTGACTGAAAACGACGTGGTTTTTTTGGTCTCGGCTCATTTGGTGAACGCCATTCACTTGCCTGATGTCTGGATTGCGTGTCGTACTCATAAGCCCACGTCTCGTCTCCAGTAATGATCCTTTTGATGAATGTGGGATCGGATTCAGCCTCGCAAATCATGTCTTTTGCGACGTCAACACGGTCTCTTTTTTGCATGAAATTGAGGTCTTTTGGCACCAACTTTGCTGCTACACGACGGAAACCCAAATCATTAACCACAATGTCTTGGGCGGATCCATAGGCAATGTTCAAGTCCTCCGCTATTTCTCTGATGGTTAATTTGCGGTTATTGACCAACATTTCTTTTACTTTATCAATTTTTTCACCGACTTTCGATGTCGATGGTCTGCCACTGCGTTCATCATCTTCGATTGACTCACGACCACTTCTGAACCGCTCGTGCCACTGGTAAACGACCGTTTTTTTTAGAGAATCGTTGCCGAAACACTTTTCCAACATTTCCAACGTCCGTGCGCCACTAAATCCGTTTTTTACGCAAAATTTAATACAAGTTCGTTGTTGCAAATTTAAATCCATTTCTGCAATTGTAAAAAATCGCCAACACACACAGAGATAGATGTACTCTTGGCTACGTAACTTTTGCAAATGTCAAGTTATGACACTAAGATTTAAAGGGAATATCAACAACAGATGTACCAATTTAACAAAAAAAACAGAACTCAAATCGGAACGATGGGAGCGCCACACGGTGGTTATTCCGGGAAATTTTTGATCAAGGAGTATGTAGTTCAATGTTGCCAGTTTACTGTTAGGAGTAATCTCGTCTATTCTCTCCTTTTTCCACCGCTCCATTCTTCCCCTCTTCATTCCTGGTCCTTCCTTCCTTGCGCCCCCTCACTGACTCAACATTTTCCACGTCGAACGCGAGCCCACAGTGCCTCGGGCGGGCAAACAGCGCTCCTGGCAATTCAATAACGCCCAAGTACTCGCGGCGAAAGTGGTCTCGTCTGCGCGGCTAGGTTTCCTCGCGCTCCAACCCCGCCTCGCCTCGCAGTTTGATTCCTCTTTGCATCCCCCGCGGTCCCACTTCACTCCAGCACACGCACTCGAGGAGGGGAGGGCCAGGCGGATTGGAAATCGGTGAAGAACGAGGAAATTCCTCGAATGGCCAAACCCTAGGGGAGAGCCCTTGGCGGAAGCTTAAAGGGTCGGAGAGAGAGAGGCAATAATGAACGCTTACGCCATTAAACAACGCGGAGGGCGTAGGGGTGGTAGTATGAAGAGCGCTTGAGGGAGGAGAAATATATTTTTGTTTTCAAATGTTGAAACAATTCCTTCTAGTCGCCGTGTGCATTCGTACTTCCCTCCCCGGGGCGCCACTGATGCGGAAGGACGAGGCGAGAGGGGTGGGGATCCAAGGGAGGGGGATTTTAAGGGTGGGGAGTGAGGGGGGGGGGTGAAGAGGGTGGCCAGAATTCCGACGAATGAAACATTCCGAAACCCACGCACCCCGCGGGCGAATTGCAATTCTTAGAATTTCCGGTGCCGTCCACCATCGCGAAGGAGATAATTGGGCACCGGGAAATGAAGAGTCCCGTGTCAGCGGACGGGAGATAAATATGCGTGGGTGGGTGCGTGGTCGGGGGTGGGGGTGCATTCTGAGGGGGGAAGGGGCGTTGGAATGAGCGCGGTCACGTCGAAAGGGCGGAAATTCTGAAAAGAGGAATCCCCTCTCCTTCCCCCCCCCCGGAGAAAAGTTAAGATTCCCTGCATGTGGAAATAGGATGCTCTGGGTTGGGCGGATAAATCCTTTCGGGACCCGAATAAATTGCCTCTTGAAATCACCCCCCTTGCGAGGCACCCTCGCTGGTCCCTCCGTCGCACCCGGGGCCTCGACCATGGTGCACGGAATTAACCATTGTAAATCACTTAATCAGGGGCACGGTTCATCAGGGAATTCGCTGTCTCCGGGCTCTAAAGACCTCTTACTCTTTCACGGTAATGACCCCACGTAATGGGGGCCTTGATACTTCCAACCAAACCCTAATCAAGTGATTTGTCTGCATTCTATATTTGCTGAAGTTAGAACCCTCATTCATATTCTCCGCCGCTGCACCCCTCCCCGACGCCGCCACGCATCTCGGGCAGCGCTGACGTCTCCGGCAACGCTTATCACTCCCCGCTCCACCGCCTCGCGATGCATCCCCCGGTTTTCTAGAATTATCTCTTCCTCAATTGCAGTCACGGCATAAACCAACAATCCATTTTTTTATAGAGAAACGATGGGTATTCACGCACTCTTTAACACACCGCTAGCTTTGGGAGCAGAGATACTCAAATTTTGAAAAAATCGTATGCAAAATTTCAGTGTCGACAATATCAAATGAAAAGTTATCGAGTTCAAATATATTAAGAGTCATATTATAATGTAGGTTTTAAATTAATAAATAATATATGAATATGGTTATGACTTAAATAATTTATAAAAAGCTGATCATCACAGGAAAAAGAAACGAAATATGATTAAAATTCCTATTTGGTCCAAATAGGTGTGATTTTCATACACATTCAGTATGAAACATTACGCACTTTTAGTTGGAGCATCAATTACCTTCCCTTTTGTTTTATTAAATGAATATTCAATTCCTAGGCATTTCTTCTGTGCTCGTTTTGCATGGTCCCGTGGTAAAGTATGTCAATTTTCCACATTCACCCTCACATACGAATAATTGTATGCAAATGCCATTCCGTGAGTAATGACATGACGAGAGGGGGGTAGGGGGGTGGGGGGTGGGGGGGTGGGAGGGGAGGTCGAGTGACAGGAATTATATGGCATTGATGCGCTGCTCTCCGCGCGATGTTCTAACGGTGATAGCTTTCAAAATGGCGTGGAGGAACTCCCCGGATCACCAATAAAAGAACTCCCATGAGGTGCAATGGTGCGGCGATGAGCCCCACGATCACTCCGGCGCACGCCACTGCAAATGAGGGCGCCATCGCATCCCTCAGGGCAGAGGCCATCTAATCTAATGACCACAGCGATGCCATTCGAAGAAATGACGGAATGATTCGAGTCATATCTCGAGAGGAGAGAAAGATTGTCTCCAGAAGGAACAATTCAATCAGTAAATGTACACGACCAATCCGTGTATATCATGCATTAATACCAAAGTAATTGAAAATGTGTCTCATCTACCTCATACAGTTTGATAGTATTTTTATGGATAAAATGTAAATGATTTAGATTTAGAAATAAAAATTGCATCATTCAAAAGAGGTCTCCATCAGTCTAAGAAACGGCGAAAGTCAATGACACAGGCGGAATCCGCACCATGAAAAAATAATTCATTCTGAGGGTTATATATTTTTCTATTTCGGTTAATCAAGGGGAGGAGGAGGAGGAATATATGCTTACAAAAAATGTTGCATCATTACATAGCAAAATGAAGGGGAATGAAGCGATTCCGGAGTGTCACAATGAGAATTTAATGAAAAATTGCTAGAAGAACACGTTTGAGAGGCTAATACTCTTTTGAGAGGCAAAAACTCTTTTGTAATATGACTATGCTGTTTAAATTGCAAATAACTGATATCGCTCTAACTTCATATAAAGAAAATATATTCTCTTTGGATGGCGCAGCGCTGTTCCAATAACCGGTTCATGACAAAGCTTACCGAATCCACGTTATAGACGTTTCGCAAACCAACGATCCGCACACCGCAATGACTGGAAGATAACTGCCACCGATCTCAAGTCTTTCCTGGAAAATCTTTTCACGTAAACTAACGCCAATAAAATTCATAGGTTTGGTCGTTTTTCATACCGTTCATAAACAAACACTACCTTTTAAAACCAACAAATACGTGACGAAATAAAATACGAGCACAAATAGGCGGATGAAAATTCAAACCCCACGCAAAAATATTCGCAATGCCATCTATTTCAAAATATTTTAACCAAATCCATGTCCAAGCAAAATTATTGAAATTCCAAAGTTCCGACGTTCGGAGCTGAAGACTTTTTTATTGTTTACGCAACAGCGACGATGGGCCGTGGAACATCGTTCTCACCGCACCGCTTGAGTCATTTCCCTTCCTCCATAATTACGGACGTGCGAGATGGCAGAACGGCGAATTCCCTCGCGGGGCGAACGCTTTGATCCCCCCGCAAATGCGTCGTCGCCCGGGTGACGCACTCGACGGCGCCCGGGGAAGTGGGGGTGGGAGGGAGACAGCCATTTTCCTATTTCCCTCCCCTTACACCGCACCACCAACCCCGCACACCACCACCCCCGCACACCACCGCCCCCGCACACCACCGCCTCCGCGGGAGTCAATCCATTAAGGTGGCTGCGCGCGATTGTCCACGGTGTTCTGCCCCTCGCTCACCTCGGGCACCGCCTCTCGCTCGGGAAGGACTGGCAATGTGTGTTTGCGCCGGAAAGTCAAACGGCTGAGCCATGCATGCCGTGAAGCACCAGGGCAACTGACGTGAGGATTGAAGTCCCTACGTCCCATACGAGCATAACGTCCTTCACGCTTAATGATATGAAATGCAGTCGCACTGCTTCGAACTGCAGCGAAGTTAATGAACAAATGAGTTTAGGCCAAGGAAACGCTTTGAGATACATCACATACAAAGGGCATCGTTACGCAAAGTAGCCCACAGTTCTGGAAAACATAACATTCGTGTCCAATTGGAAGATTGGTTGACCTTTTCCGGTTTAAATTCTTTTACTTCTCGTTGGACTTTTCGTCTCTCGTCATTTGACCGATGCTCTTCTTCGTGGGATTATTCTTCCTATTTTCTCTCATTTAAATAAATAATTGTATAATCGTGATCCCAATCCAACAAGGACCTATTTCTTCAACCTATTATTAAATAATCATTCTTCTGAAAACAAACGCAACACGAAAGGCCCTCAATCACTGAAAATTGACATGTTGTAAGATGCGATCGTGATTTTGAACACCACCCATGATACACCTACCAGGCATTTCATCTGAAGAACTTTCTAAAGTGCTTCAGCTCTGTCAAACGTGTCCCTTGGGTTTTATCTTTACGTACCATAGTGCGTAAAACGTGGGCTCATCAGCTCCTCAGGTCATCGGTATGCCAGTATTATGTAAGACGTTACATGTGTAATATTTACAGATATGCTATGCACAGCAATTCTCATCATTTTTTATGGTGGGGTGAACTTAGAGAACGCAAACTTTCGCAAAGCAGTGTACGTGCTGCTAAATTATTTTCATAATTATCGATATTAATGGATTTACGAAGGATAACCTAACAAAAACTTTGTTTTCACTGATAAATCTGCATTTTGCAACTCAATATATTTTAAAAATTTCAGGTATCAATAAATGAGCAATTTAGTTCATTCAAATTGATACGAGAAAATTTAATGGCAGTTTTTTATGTGATTGGAGGGTGCAAACAAACATGTTAGCATATTCCTTTAACCCTCTGGTTAAAATGCCAGGGATGAAATGTGTGTTTCAATTAATTGTTTGTGGTAGTTTATGGTGTAAGTCGTAAAGTTATTTCTTCAACAAGAATTCACCCTTTTTTCCTATCCTATATAGCGAGTGAGTTTTTTCTTTTAATTTCTTTAGACCGGGGCTAAGGGGGATTTTGAGGAAATGGATTGAGTTCACCGCTTTATTGCGGGAATAATTTATTAGGCTGGATTTAGAATTTGGAAAAGGTAACTGAATATTAGAAGAGGAATAGGATATTAGGAATCAGATAAAAAACTTTACGTTTTCATTTAGCTAAATTAAAATATAGAGGAATATCATTTCTGGGCTACTGCATTGTGTACTGCAAATATCAGAAATAATTACACCCCCTAATCCCGAAGGATTTATTAAACTAAAATTTGGGTAATCTATTTTCGAATGTTACATGATTAGGTGAGCAAAATATGACAGTCGTACAATTCTCATCAACTGAACATCCCGCATATACAATGTCTGACCCAAGAGCAGCAGTAGGGCTTATTTTTCCCGGAGAGGCGGACGAACGGGCGGCGGTTTCTCTGTCTGAGTTCGAGAGGGGATACTCTCAGGAAAGCCTGGAGATCGGTGGCAGTTAGTACCCAGTCATTGCGGTGTGCGGATCGTTCGTTTGCGAAACCTCTATAACATGACCTCGTTACACTTTGTCATGAACCGGTTATTGGAACAGCACTGCGCCATCAAATTTTCCATTAAATTGGCCCAAACCGGAAAGTAGAATCATTACGTGCTCAAGGCAGCTTACGGTGATAACGCAACGAGTTTATCGTGTGTTTTTGGGCATGGGCACGAGAAAGGTGTGTGGGGGGAATTCAGTGCCGCGAGTGCTCTCGGACGAGCAAAAGGAAACTCGCACGCGGATCTGCCCAGAGCTTGCCTTACAGTCCTGACGTTGCTCCACCAAACTTCTATCTCTTCCCCCGTTGCCTCAAATCAGTGCTTGAAAAGGACGTCACCACGGATCGGTGTAAGCGTCACAACAGGCGGTGACGTGGGAGCTTAGCAGCAATTCCCAACGCCACCTTCCAGAAGGCGTACGAGGCGTGGAAAACCCACTGGCAGCGGTTCGTGGTCGCGCAAGAGTGCCACATTTGAGTCTATGTATCAAATGTGATAAATAGTTTTTTTCAATCTACTCAGTCCTACTATTTTGGGACAGACCTTTGAGGATGTAATCATTGTAATAATCCTGGTTTTAAATAGATTTGTACCATTACTACCAAACAGTTGAGTTTCGACTATATTTATACCTAATTTTTTCAAGGCACGTTACCAATTTCAGGTGATTAGGATAAGTTACTAAATGCCAATGAGACGTTTAAACCTACCACGGTAGTATATGGATAAATTGCGATGAATCGTCCTCTAACTTAAAGGTGCGCTTAAAAGAAGGCTTGCAGAACCGAGCGGCAGTTATTTTTCCAATTAAGGAAAAGAATTTCGTCTCGTTGCGGCTGTGCGGAGGGCCTTAAAAATATTTTACATTCAACACAAGCGAAAACAAAATCCCGCGTTTCCGTGCTCCTCGGCCTGGTCTGGAATACTGACACGCAGAAAGCCATTCATTAAAAGGGGAACTTTACATTAACGGACATTTTTGCGCCCCTCTAATTTTAAGTTTTAGGTATTCGGTTAATTTGGGAAGACAATGATGTTCTTTTAGTATATCCATTATATATTTTATCAGTTTGCCTTAATAATATAACTTGAGAATGCTTACAAAGTAATGATTTAATTATACTTATTTTTTTTAAATTTGACGGACATGGAAGGGAAATTGGACTGAAGAATTCCCATTTCCCTTAAAAACCTGATGAGATGTCAATGTATTTAAAGAAATATTCGAGTTTTATCGCTGAAATCATAGGCAAATCTGTATTATGACAAATACTTAATAATCGAGTATAGTTACAACCATTCGAGTCAGTTATGGACATAAAACATAATATATCTGAATCAGAATGTACTAAGTTAGCAAATCTCATATGGATATTGAATATTTTACCCTTACTTTCAATTACAACACTTCAAAAATTAGTGATGCAGTGCAGATAAGGGCCTATTCCGGTCTCCTAATAATTCCCATAATCGTATTCAATGATTCTTCCTAAAATCTAGCCGTGACTCAAATTATCCGCTTTCACATTTGCAATGCATGTAGACACCAAAATGCAACAGGTTTTTCTTTCCTAGTTTCGGAGACAACCCTAGAACAGTAACGTAGGTTAAAAAAAACAAATCACTTCGGAATATAGCTGGGACATTTAATATTTTTCACTGTAAAATTTAATTGTATTTTTATAAATTAATGACCAATATACAATTTTATACATGCTTATTCAAAAAGGATTAAAAGTCATCCAGGACCCGCCCACCCAAAAGCAGCATTTTTATAAATACTCAATCGCGCTTAAGTGAATAATAGCTTTACCATAATTAATTTCCAAATAAAAATATAGTACTTACTAATAAGAAATAATTTTCAAGATTGATAAAGCATAAAATGTATTTTTTATTCATAACGTATTCTGCTATGAATAGATACACTTTATCTCATGTTAATTTCAATTGTGTTTAATAACTCTATGACTAGAATTTACAAGTTCTGTTGCTTAGCAAATATAGCTGGCTGGCAGAACAAAGCTTATCATAGAGAAGTAATTGCTGTGAGTTAGAACGCAGAAGCAATGAAGGTATGCCCTTTAGTACACATTAAATACAATTATATCGAAAGCAAAAGAAGACCTTCGGTGACAACAATCTCATACATTGAAGACAAACGCGGGCCTTCACAAAAGAGAATCAATGAGAAATTAAATCTAAAATACTTCGCCTTTATACATAAACCACTTTTATTACTACCTAGGTTTCGTTATGGTATAACATCATCATTGACCATAACCATACCATAACGAAACCTAGGTAGCAATAAAAGTGGTTTATATGGAAAGGCAAAGTATTTTAAATTAAATTTCCACCAAGTGACGCCAGAAACTGTTTCATTCAGAATCGATGAGCCTAAAGTGAATTGCAATGAGAGGGAAAAGATAGTTTCATTTGGCTTGGATCGCTTTGGAGATGTTGAGTGGTGAGGGTATTTGTGACGGATGGGAATGTTTTCGTCATTGCCTCATTCAGCTGCAATCATGTTCCCTCATGGCATTACCTGTTAGCTCATTTCTCTCACTTTACTGCATGCATCTTTATATGCTAATGTAGTGTATATTTATACATTATTGTAAATGAGCCATCCTCCCAATTATATTGTTTAACTAAAAATTACATCATAGGAAAAACTACGTAAAACAATCCGTTAAAATACGATTCAATAATCTGATTACCGTGAACAAATTTTCCTAAATATATCACATATTTTTTTTAATGAAAACTATGACATTAAAATCAAAGTAAAAAAATACGCCCATTAATAATAATAATAATAATACGAGCTGATTAATCTCTTTACAATTGAATTTCAATCATTGAAATAAAATTAAATTTTTCCTTATCGAACTTAAATTTTTATTTTATAATCCCTTGACCAGGCTTCTCATTAAGCCTTCACGAACTGTGAAACCAACGGTCTGGAGCATGTTTACTGAAATTAAAATTACAATTAACATTCATTGCACTCATACTAGTACTGCCAATCCTATTGTGCAAAGTTGAGAGGACATGTAACACTTTGAGAAAATAGAGGTATTTTCAATTTTATAATATTTATTAAACGAAATCATACTGATTTTAATATTACTTAAGTAACTGAATGAAAGTTAGGAACGCATGGACGTGTATGTAAGCAAAGCAGACAGCTCTCGAGTATGACGAATCCGGAAGATCATGTCATAGAAGAATCTAATGCAGCTTTTAAAGAAAATTAATATTAGCTTCGACAGGGTTGGCCTTCGTCAGTACACCAATTCAGATCCTAAGTGACGAGTGGGTAATAAATTACCAGGCACTCATCCAGTAATAACAGGGAGAAAGGGAAGCATCACTTCGATGATCATACAGACTCGTTATCTTTTAATATGAAATGAAACGCTATTATCTTCTAATCTCTAAAGGATTTTAAATTGAGTCTTTGTTCTCCATTCTCGTTCCATCCACCCGATTTTCGGTTTCGGCTAAATACCACGCTATTTAATAAAACACGGCCTTTATAATTGTTCTAAAATTTCTCCGATGTTGCGAAAATATTATTTATACATTTTCTAGGAAATAAATAACTGATCATGATTGTTGAGATTAATTGGCAATTCAATAACTAAAACTATCCAGATCTCAATTAGCAAAATTTAAAAATTAATAGGAAATTTCATCTCATAATGAAATGTGCCAAAGCAAAAAGGCTCAGAAAATAGGGAAGTCATTCATAGGTACTCGGTAATTACGTTCTGATAAACTATTACATGCTCCAGGTTTTCATGATTAAGTCAAATTTATAATAAATTATTTATCTACAAAAATATGCCTGATTAAAAACTAAAACGTAATCACTCCTTCCGTCCCGGTCCCCGTGGTGGCAGCGGTTTTTCAAAAACAATAATTAGATGCTATAAATTGACCAGTTGAAAAACATTTAAACTCGTGTTTGTCAAAAATATCAAGCTGCAAAGCATAGCTGCAATGTTCAGTGCTGAATTAATGGTTTAGTAGGCCGAGGTATTTTTTTCAAAACCCGCACTTCATACGGCAAAAAAATTCATATTCTTTTATATTCTGAGAGCATTAAAAGCGCAAACACACATAAATACCATACCATGGAATTTTGCAAAGTTCAATAAGCATTTAAATACAAATGAATGATCCATCGACAATAAAAGACCGATGCAAAAAAATGAGACAAGACTTCATAGCTATCGGGTTATTGAAAAGGTGGAATTTTACGTGTGTTACATACAAGAGATCCTGTCTAATTAATAAGTTGGTTCAGGGACTAATGACAGCAATAATTTTCATTTACAAATTAACTGATCGATGAAACTTATTCAGAGCGTGATGATTTCACTGGTAGAGTCGTATACAGAGCTTGAGAGTAATTTGTAGTCCAACTGGACCTTTTACGGTCTTGCGAAGTAGATTTTTAGCACATTAAGATACCTACGGGATACTTCATCCAAACCTTAATTACACCGATCATGAAATTTTAAAGTGCGACGAATGAAATTAAAGACGCTTTAACACATAAACTTGAATTGGGTGTCTTAATGTAGCATTTATAATTTCTACAACAGATTTTTTACAGACCTACTCTCCACAAACGTTTTCTTGAAAGCAAGTATGTAATTTTTCTTCTTCAACTATGCATATGTCGGCAGGTTAGGCTGGAATTGATAGTTTGTAAGACAAACTATCAGCTTAATCAAAAATCAAAATAATACTCGACAAATTTTGTTCACCCCCGAAAACCTCCCTAGAATGTGTCATAAGGGAGGAACCTTCAACATTTGAAACATGAAATGCATCAGTTTTACCGATTCAAATTATGTTTTCATGAATGATTCCGGTTGTCATTCACGCTTTGGCGATGCAGATACTACTTTAATATGCCCACAAGAACAATTTTCAACGAATCTGGCGGATTTTATCTGGACTTTATCTAACCTTTTTTGCCAAATTTTCTCCCAAGGATCCCAAATACTTACGGCATATTCCAAATGAGGCCTAACTAGAGCAAAATAATATCTCTCTTTAACTTTCTCATTACATTTCCCCACCACCCGTTTTATGAAGCCAAGTTTCTTTAAAGCGGATTTTGGTCCTGATATGTGCTCCCAATGAAAGGCGTGGGGTTAGAACTAATCCAAATATTTAACTTGAACCGCCTTAGTCAGTACTAAACCATCTTTTTCGTAGTTAATGTCTTGTTCGCCTCTTCCTTTGTTCCAAAATTTCAAAATTGCTCATTGGTATATCATATTAATCCCCATTCCTTGCACCAATGCGAGATTGTGTCTAAGGCTCTATGAGAGACGCTCGCGATCTATTTGGCTCCTTATTTCCCTGTACACCACCGTGTCGTCAGCAAATAACCTCAGATTGTTTCTGACGTGTCCGCTTCAGTCATTAATGTATATTAAGAATAGGAGAGGCCCTATTACACTTCTCTGTGGGAAACCCGAAGTTACATCTCTATCCGTTGAGAGCAACCCATCGATGGCCATTATTTGTTTGCGGTTTGACAAGAAGTATCTAATCCAATTTATAAATTTCTCATTGATACCATAACATTTCAGTTTGTTTAAGAATTTATTATCTGGGACTTTATCGAAGGCTTTTTTGAAATCTAACTCCCGGAGGAAACTGAGGGAGAGTTTCGCAGAGAATAGGAATAAGGCCTTAAATTAAGGAGAGACGGGTAGGAAGCTCCTGCAAGCGAAATTTGAAGGAAAGTTGGGGGATTCCAATTATAGGGATCTGGAGAGACGGACGTCGGTGTTTACCTTCCACTTCATTGGGCGACCAAGTGTAACTTTAGAGGACTGTAATTAATCCAAGAGACTTTTAAAAAGTTTTAAATTGAGTCGTAGTTAAGGATGGCAGCGAATCTCATAACGAAGAAATTATAGCGAACATGATGAAGGTCATTGGCATTCCTTTCGTTCTTCCGAAAAAAAAATAATAAGGTTCACTTTGATGTCCAATGAAAAAATATTTTTGGCATCCCATTTTTATCGGGGGATATAGAAATAAGATCATTATCGCGGACATCTTGCTCCACGTCGAGGTGTGCAGATGTGCTTTTATGCCCACTGTGCAGAGAATTGGCAATTGCGGTAATTAACATTCACCCGAAAATATTTTGGCTGGGAAACCTAAAAATTACTCTCGTCTTTCTCTCTTCGGCTGCAGAGCGATGGAGAACAGTAACGTGTTCTCTTGAGTACATATAAGCTAAGATCAGCTATTAATAGCATCATTCCTTAAGGTGTTATTGGTGAATTGGTTTCCCTATAAGCGAACAAAATGTCTTCCTTGTGGCTTAATGACACCACTTTCAATGAATATATATATATATATATATATATATATATATATATATATATATATATATATATATATATATATAACGATTGTACGGAAAAACTCACACGAGTGGCATAATAATGGGCTGACACAATATAACACAAATAGAAAAGAATAGACACATTTAAAAGAACACTCACACGGTAAATTGTTCGAGCTTTCGGCCCTCTCAGAGGCCTTCTTCAAGAGAGACTCATATATATATATTTATTTATTTATTTAAATATATAACACAGATGTAGATTTTTATAGCATTGAAACAAGAACAAAGAACACTCACATATGTAGTTTGGACGTTTCTACGGCTCGACCGTCGTCATCAGAATGCCAATTTTGATGACGACGGTTTGACTAAAGTTTCTTAAACGCTATGGAATACGAATACAACTTCACAAAATTTATATAATTTCACCAAAAAGATTTTTACCCTCCCAGATTCAATAAAATCGAGATAATTTCGTTTATTTCCTAAATTCAAGTCAGTGATTTGGTATACAATGGCGTCCATATTAATAACATTTGCGGCTCCCGTTTCCCAGTAACGTCTAAGAAATGGAAACATGTTCACTCAAGTGTTTGGTTTACTCCATATTGGTGAATTATGCAGACAAAGGATTTTTTGGGGCGGAAGAAGAGACTTCAAACGGGATAATACGTACGGAGGATGAAGCACGGAAGGGGAGCTCCGGTCAAAGCACTCTTATCTATCAAGAAAGCCCACGCGATGTGCCCTATCTCATTGTATAGAGTACGTCTCCTTTCCGAAGTGGGATTTCCACTTCCCTTTTCAGAGCATCCCACCTGCTGCTTGCATCATCCCTCAAACCCCCAACCCCTTCCCAACAGACTACTTTTCAGAAATGGACTTCAAGGTGGCGATATATCGTATAAATAATGGGTGATTGAGCCTCATGGATGTGTAGATAAAACTATCTGCTTCGGTATGAGTGGCACATTATCTCCCAAAGAAGAGATAGAACTGGCTATCCCTCTCTTCCTTGGTAAAGGTGGCTACGACCACCAAAATTTCGATAAATAGTAAGTCTCATTTTTGTGTGTTTTCTGTGTTTTTCTTGTGTCCACTAGTCCTAAGTGTTATACATTATTATTCACGTCCGTCAGACTTTCAAAAAGTTGTATATATGTATATATATATATATATATATATATATATATATATATATATATATATACTGAAGTGATAATTATAGAATAATATACAGCGGCGGGGACGAGAGCCAATGAGGGGTTGCCATAGTGTTAAATGAAGAGGTAGGAAGAAGCGTAGTCAACATAGAGTAGGTAACGGATAGATTATTACTAGTAGCGATAAAAGCAGAACCGACGAACTTGGTTATTATTTAGGTATACATGCCACCGAGCAACCATAAGGAAGAAGAGGTCGATAGGATATACGATTAGTTAGAGGACATAATTGCATGTGTTCCTGTTGGGAAACATTTGATAGTGATGGGGGATTGGAATGCGACGGTAGGCAAAGGAAGAGATGGTGATGAGGTGGGGGACTACGGTTTAGGCACGAAGAATGACCGCGGGGAGAAAGCAGTTGAGTTCTGCAGGAGACAGGGGTTATTCATCGCCAACACTTGGTTTAGACACCACAAAAGACGAAGGTATTCATGGAAAATGCCTGGTGACTAAGAAAGGTGTCAGCTAGATTATATCATGGTTAGACACAGGTTAAGGAACTGTGTGATAAATTCGCACAGCTTCCCGGGAGCGGATGCGGACTCTGACCCCAATTTAGTTGTTATGAAATGTAGCGTCCGTTGCAAAAAGATATAGCAGCGGCGGCGAGTTAGAAAATGGAATATAGAAGCTTTAAATGATTTAAAAAGGAAGGAGTAAAAAACAGAAGCAGGCAGAAAAGAAACAGGCGGTAGAGGAAATCATGGAGAATGGTAAAGAGCTAAGTACTATCGAAGAGAAATGGGAAAGTTTCAAGAAAGGGTTGTATAAAGCCGCAAAAGACACTATTGGAACCGTTAACGCTAAAAGGACTAGGAAACCATGGATCACGGCTGAGATGATTACAAAGATGGATGAGTGGCGAAAATGGAGGAATTTAAATACAGAGATAGGCAAAATGAAGTACAAAGAATTGAACAATAAATTGAGGCGGGCAACAAATAAAGCAAAGGAAGCATGGTGGAAGACGAAGTACGAGGATATGGAAGGTCTGCAGAGGAAGGGTGAAATCGGTGCGCTCTACAGCAAAGTTAAATCGTTATCGGGAAGTAAGAAAGGAAGAGCTATGCTAACAGTTAGAGATAAGGCGGGTAAGGTAATAGTTGACGCAGGAAAGATCCTAGAGAGATGGAAGGAGTATATAGAAGAACTGTATAGTAAAGAACTCAGACCTTTAGGTATATATATGGATATATACCTAAATATAAATCATTGATAAATATATATGCATGTAATGTGTATATATATATACATACACACACACACATAAAAACAAGCTGAAAATACTACATGCCTAAAAAGTAAACACAAGCTTCTTTTGATTTAATTATTGATGACTAAAAATATTGTTTTCCTTAAAAATATTAACAATTAATATTGGCGAAACAAAGTTTCGTAATAATTTAGTATAATCAACTAATTAATTAAATGAATTTAAATTTGAATGGGCAAAAATTATTTGTGATTCTCATCTAGTTTCTATGAATTACGCGAAAAACAAAATAAATTCATATATAAAAAGATTGGGCAGTAAGCAGACTTAAAACCAAGCACAGTTCCTCTTTAATGTGGTTAAATTCCTCATAATTCATGCAACGTACTAAAGGCGGGGCATAATTGATAAAGCTTGAACACAAAAATTCTAAGTACTCCTTACATCCGAATTAGTTATTTTAAATAAAAATAATGCCCTAGGTTTTCAGACAGCGTAAATCATTACTGAAACGAGACATTGAAGAGGTTGGATCGATGTTGGCTCTCTAGTTCTGAGACGGGAACGCTAATCATTCCTTAAAGCGACAAGAAGCGGCGGGACTGCTTCGACGGTCGTCAATGACGATGACGGGTCGAGCACTTAAGGGCGGGCGTGTATCCCAATCTCCTTTCCTCCGCCAAGGAGGCCGAAACGCCTCCTCCTCCCGGAACCACGCAACCGCACAAGGAAGAAAGCCCAGTGCAGCGTCCTCTCGAGATACCCCCGTCTCCGGAAACTATGTCAGGATCCGCCATCTTGGCGCGGAGAACGAGAATCGGCAGTGGATGGGGATTATTGCGTATCGCGGAGACACATCTCGAGCACGCACAAACTAGTGCGCAGCCGAGCAGGGAAGGAGGCGATGGTGTCTCCGGCGCTTAGATCCGCCGTAAAACTCTCCCCTCCTCCCCCCGCACCAAGGAAGCCCCTCGCGCGTCTTGGCCCGCGCGGCAGCAATCTGTTCAACGGCCCGTCGGTCACCATGGAAGTCGCCTTATCGCCAGCCCCTTCCCCACGCACGCCCCCCCAGGGCCCGCACCATCAACCGACGCCCCTGGAGGGAGATGCGGAGACGCGCCTCATCCCCTGCGAATCCGTAGAAGATCCCGGGGATCCTTTGTGGGAGGGATGAGCGAAGCAAAAAGCAAGCGAAAGATTGGGAGGGGAGGGATGGGTGAGCGAAGCAAAAGCCCGCTCCTTCCCTCGCAGCTGGGACCAACGGATATAACCGGAAAATTATAAGCCATTGGTGATCGCGAGTGGACTTCATTATCCTTTTCCACATTTGGGGGTGAAGTAATTGCAGACATGAGGCACAATATAGGTATAAAAGGCAAATTGCTATCTGCGCCGACGCCACTTAGGACGCGGGGTCTTTTTCGGTTATCCCGGGGGAGATATAGATATGTGTACAATAAATATTTAGATTGCAATTATACCACTCCATGCCATTTGTACATATCTTCCTGCTCCGTGCCGGGCATGTCGATTCCTTCAAATCGCACGCCTACTCGTCGACTGTCAATTAAATATTTTAATCTTTAAACTTGGAACACAATTACGTCAGCGAAACTGACGGTCTCAGCCTTATCCGTGCATGGGAACTTCTCCATCGTTTAATAAATGATTCAACTTTGTGGATTCTGCATCTAAATAGTACTCCGCAAGGCGCCTCGAAAGGGCGGGCGGGAAGGGTGGTGTTCAGTCACCCCCCACCTGTTAAAAGTCAATCGAAAACAAGAAGTGTATCTTAAAAATCTTTGAAAGGAATTAACTAAGTTATATCAATTCTTTTGCAATGACACCAGTTTAATCTAATACTGACGATCCCTTTGACGGCAGCCAATGAGACTTCAACTACGTGTGCAGTCCAACATTATAAAATACTGTCAATGTTATTGATCGTTTTATCTTACGATTTAAATTTAATTCAGCGTTAAAATTGATTAAGATATAATTATCATGAATTTACAGCAATCAAAATCTGCTGTTTATGACAAATTCATTTTATAACATTTCGACAAGGGTGCAGTGAAATATTTTTATGAGACATCAACTATAATTCTAACATACCATCCCTTTAAATGGAACATTTATATTTACGTTGGGGTGGACATTTGCAGGGAAGAAGATGATTCGGAAACATATTTCTCGTAAAATAAATCTATTCGCAATGGTGAATAGCTGTTCGATCGGGAGGCTGTATTTTTACGACCAGACGATTAAAAATATCCATTTTGTTTTTATTTTTGGAAATTTACTACCAATATAAACATCAGCTGGTTAGATATCTACTGATAATGCGTATGACGCCTTAATTATAAGCATTCACTTGGAAAGCAAACGATCGGCGGCTATAATTGTGATTATTTTCTTAGCTCTATTATGATGCCAAAAGGGATCTTTAACAAAAAGTCTTCCAGGACTACCAATGGACCACACTTGCCCGCAAGCAATCAATCATCATATTGCATATGTTTCACAACATGAGTTTTCACAATTTACTGAATATCATACCCGAGTTGATTAAAATTTGTTGCCATTTAATCCCTGATTTTTTCCCCAGACCAGTTACTTACGTCAATGGTCAACTTACGGCATTTCAAGGCAGTGCCACGCTTTTTCAATTTACGATTATCTATTGATAAAAAGGCTGCCAGACTCACCAGAGATGACGAGCCCGGTACAGCTACTTCTCATGATCCATTTTCTCACTTACCTGAAAAAAGAAGATAATGGTCATTTCACAAAATTATAAATCAATTTTTCTTAAATAAAAACTCTGATTATGCATTTTCACAAGGTTTCATTACAACGTAAAAAATCGGCAAAACCATAAGTTGACAAAATATACTGAAATGTTTATATTTGTAGTTAAAAGTAGTTGGAATACTGCTATTTTTCCTTTAAATTTGTAAATAAATGTCGCAACAACTGAGCATTTAAGAACAAATGAGTCGAAAATCAACAAAACCGATATGGGAAAAATGGATCTTTCAAGTCATAAATCATATTTACGTCATAGAGGGTAGTTTTTACCTGATTATTTGCATTCGAAACTCAGAATGCATGCAACTATAGTAGCCCAATTGATATAAAATAAATTTAGACAGGCGTCAAATATTTAAACTAGTATTATAGTGCATAAAATATAATAGCGATGCGCAATCTCAAACCTGATTAAAACAAACTTAAATGATAAATCTTGAAGGAAGAAAATTGGTAATCAAATTCTTTATTTACAGACATTCGAAATGGCGTTGTCCTTTTAAAGTTAGAATTATACCAAAGGCGTAAGAGCGGAGCAATCGGTGTACGTTTTTCCATCCGCAAGGTGCACCGAACTCATTTCGGCCAAATAACCTCCCTCTAATCGGAATTGCAAATTCAAGACGCGGTGAATACAATCGTAAAATTCTTACTCACTATAGAACGTGCTTGCTTGATTAGGTGAGAGGGGAGATGGAGGAAAGAAACGTCGCAAGAATTTTACTTCTCGAGGAAAAAATAAACAAGGTCTTGACAGTGAAATAAAAAGAACAAAAAACGAATTGAAGAACTTGGTTGAGCGAGAGTAGTCGTCGGGAATTCTCTTGCAATTCGTTAGCTGTTGCGGAATGAAGCAATGCAAGTCACCCAGCGTAAGAAGTATGCATGGAGCACAAAATTTGTGAGTGAAAATTTGAATGTTTTTTTTCTCTGGAAAGAAACTAATTCCAGAGGGTTAGGGGCATTGAGCAATTGAAAATAAAATGCTCCGCATAGATAATTAAAGCTCCTAATTAACTAATTTGAGTCGAGTGAGGGGCAAATGGTCTGTCGAAACGAAGGCAAAGTAACTGGGGCGGTAAAATCTTTTTAAGGCCCATATGCGTCTCAATAAACCTCACCACACTACAAGGTGCAATCCGATATGCCTATCCCCTGCCACCAAGGGGATCATGTAAACCATTAATATTTTCTAATTTGGCTGTAGTGACGAGGCAAAGCCAATGGACGTCCGCTTTGGAGTTCGCTCGTCCCTTCAATTACTTCGACTGGAGAATAATTATGTCGACTAATTTCTACTACTCGATTTTGCAGAAACGCTTCAGACGCAAGACTTGGAATCTTAAAATTCACAATTTGGCACGGGGCCACCGGCTCAAAGAGGCGTAAATATAAATCTTGTGATACAAAATAAAATATCTAGTTTTTTTGCGAAGGCGACTTTAAGAGGTCGTTAGCACATTTAAAGAGCATTCATAAATAGCACGTTTGGTGGTTAAGCTGGCGAGTCTATACACCGAGATAGAAATGAATGTTTTTCGGACGAACCCGTTGCATTTTCAAAACTTAAATATGGAAAAATAACACCACCATAAAGGGATGGCAAGGAAGAAGAACATTCGCTCCCTTTAATGACGAAGGAGGGTGGCGCGTTTATCATGACGGAAGAGATGTCGGTGAATGCGATGGTTTCCAAGCGATCCAAGATTTAGACCATACGGAAAATTGGTCCTCCCACGCACGACTTTAATGGTGAAAAGTCGCATATTCACATGCCATTAAGTTAAAGTTTACGCTATATTTCTTCAGGTGAAACTTCACAGAGAGACGTGCCGTCGTAGGCGATCCCGTTAACCACATAATTTTCCATCGAGTCACATGTTCAAACCGGGAGAATTGTTTAAAAAAAAATACAGCGGGGATTTGATTCTCAAAGCTTGGCCGGGGCTTCGGATGTTAGCAACCGTTACAGACAGTCAGACGTGCAAAGAGTGAAAACAAAAGCTCCCCTCAAATGAAACGTGTGGGTTAAAAATAAAGAAAATAGATAGTCGACGAAGGGGAGTCAAGAGCGGTCAAGCAATATGTTCCAAGGGAGGAAAACAGGGGGCGCGGAGGAGGAGGTGGGGCTTGGGAGGGAAGGGAGAGTGAGGGGTGGAGTGGCGATTGATAATGCAGGGAAAAAACACTTCAAATGGAGATGGAAGATAAAAGTGAATGAAATCACGAACTCGCACGAGAGGAATACAATTCTGAGTCACTGGTCGGCTGTGTTTGAGTTACTCTGCCATAATTTGCAAGCCTCCAGCACGCCCACGCCATCTATCATCGAAAACGCGTAAAAGAGGAAACTGAAGCATCGACTAATATTCAGTCATCATTTGGCGAAATAAAATTTGCCTCGATGATGCGAAAGAACGTCAAATTCGAACCATCCACTGGCACACTTCAAAGACACCGCATCACTTACGGCACGATGATGGGAAATCATTTATCCTGTGCCCCGGAACTGGTCATAAAGACTGTTGCGATAAGCACTCCCAAAAACAAAAAAACATATAAAAGCGATCAATCAGCACGAGAATAAACTTTCAAAGTCACTTTTTCATTCAATAAGAATAAGTCAACGGGCAATACAATACGCCTCGGTTCTAGTATCGGTGGCCAGTCATTTTATGTCGATTAATGCACACGTCCTTTTTCACAAAAAAATCACTCTAACCACACTACTTCCGGCAGAACGAAAAAAATAGTCTTTTGCAATGGATAAAAATAGAAAAAGGGAAACTAGAGCGTACAGCAACAATTCCAAACAGTTAAAAGGATAATATTTAATGCTTAACTGTAAATATTTTCCTCAAAAACGCTTTAAATCCCCCAAAACATTTGGGATATAAGACGACGCCATGATCGCTTTGCCAAGCATCGGGGGATCCGGGTTTGAATTCCGGTCTAGAAGAATTTTTAAATTCTGAAATTGTTGTATTGCTATGATTTACAGTTGAGAGAAAATAAAACCCCTCATTGATGCTGTCCATAAAATATTATGCAATGATAGATTCCGGAGATAGTCCACAGAAAGCATTACAGCTATGAGGAGAGTGGGTGTTTTTATGTTTTCAACCTGGAACCGTGTCCAATCCAAAAAGGCTGTCTGGATGAGGAGGGAGGGGAGGGGAGGGAAGGGGGTGGGGGTATTCCTTCTATTTCTGTTTTTGGCCGCGACTCTGGCGAACAGTGCTCCCTTCCCCCGACTCCTATCATAGCCTTCTCACCCGCCCTCTTTCTGTCCTTAGACCCCTCAATTCCTTCCCTCCCTTCCCACACACACACACACACACACACACACACGCAAGCACAGTGGCTACGCAGCGGCGGTCGTCCCCGGAGCCAGTTTCCTTGCCTTGCTAACCCCGCAGCCGTTCGCCGCCCCGGTCTCCTCACCGGAATCCTTCCCTCGCCCCCCGCTAGCCCCCTTCCACCACCATTCTGCTCCCAATGCCCTTGCCCCCCCCCACCCTCCCTCACCCCTCCCCTTCTTTCGAACTCTGACCCCAAATCCCGACCGCGCCTCACCCCGCCCCTGCATTCATCTCCAATATGTACATGCACACGAACGAGGCTATGACCCGCGACCACATTTCACCGCCACGCAAATTAAGAGTCGTTCTGTGAGAGTCACAAGTGCTATTCGAAATTAATCAAACAGTTTCGCACTCAATTGCGAATCTAAACCTCACTCGTTAATCTTGGGAAAATGAAAACGGCATGGATTTTGACGAAAACAAGAGAGGGGATTCTCCCAAGGATTCTTTGCAAGTGCCAAAATCTCTGCGAATCTCTGCGAAGTGTGGAGGAGACTATCATCTATGTGTATACTACTTTGAGGCTTAAAAGTATAGTGCTGGAGTGAGCATAGTATTTAATGCTCTGAATTTTTCATAGAGCGAAGAAAAAAAAGTGAGTCGTTTCCCATCAACTGACCTGTCGTCAAAATGGATTATTTAATCAGCCATTGGAATTTCATTCACTTGTAAAACACAGATCAAGAAGGAACTGGCGGGTAATTATAATTGTGCTGGATTTTTGATGCTAAACATTAGTTTTATTGTTAGCCCATCAACTATTCCCTCGTTACATTGCATTTTTTTAACGAATTGGTATTTCATTCGTTTGTAAAAAATCAGAACAAGGAGTCTTAGAACTGAGCTGGTTTTTTTGAATGCAAAAGCATTGGTTTTTTTACTGCTACTCATACAATTCTCTCTTTCATGAATCATTCAATGATTATTTGGAGTTTTATTCATTAGTAGAATTAAATAAAAAATCGACGGAGCTCTTAGTTTTTTTGTTTTTTCGATTCGATAGCTCGTGCATATTGATCGCAATGATCGCAGGAGACAGACGGGTCCGAGTTAATCCCGCCCGCATTGAATGAGTAATTCCATGTCTCGCCTCATGATGCTCGTATTTTTATCATTCCGCTTTAATAATATTAACTATGCTCCATTATAACGACGTACGGCGGTATAATTTCACTAAATTTTATGAATTACAAAAAATATACATAATGTATGAAGCACACACAAATTGACATTTTTTTGTTTTTTTTTTTTGCTTGTATCTGATATATGGATATTCTATTTTCAGTTTGTTAAAACTGAACCTCAATCTCGCAATCTGCCACATGTTTCATGCCGAGTTTAAGAACCATAATGCATAAATATCTGAGGAAGATTTTTTTACAGCGGATTTTGTGTGATAACCACATTTACTGTCCTCTTTTACTCGCGCACTCTTCTTAAAACTCTGTCCTATTTTTATCACCGGCCATTCCAGCCCTACCTTTTGTACCCTTTACACGGACTCCCACCAAAATAAGGTCTCGAGTGATTCCCTTCAATCTCTCCCCTCTGGAAAATATCCGGACCTCCACTCGCGCCGACAAGTTTTACTTCTACTTACGTGGAATTTATGACCTTTGATTGATTCCCATCCGGAAGCCCTCGACGCCATGATTCTACCCTCACGTATCATGTTCGAATAAGTGACTCTAATCCTTCCAACGCCTATCCTTCCCGCCGACCTGGACATTATTAGCTTTCCCGCCAGGAGGAGCAGGAATTCCGGGATTATTCGACAAGAGATCCCCACCGATCACATTGTAGTGAATACGATGGAGAGTTCACTTGGCGAAGTTTTTATTTTTTTATGGAGAATAAATATAAGGTGGGAAACAATGGATGGACAAAATTTCCAGAAGAAAACCAAAAACTATATTCATATTTAGTCATAACTAACTCCGTATGTTATTTCAATGAAGGGAACGGTCAAAGGCAGAGCGTGAATTGCACTAGCGCAAGAGTTAGCCTGTGTTTTTTTTCCATTTTTGCTACTCTTATCGAGGAAAGACTTCGATCCACATCTGAAAAAGCAAATAAATGGCCTGGAAGGATTCCGATAACTCGAAAATTTTCGTTTCCAAGGGACGAAGGGACCTGGGGAGAGGGGGGAAAGAGAAAGAGAGGAAGAGAGAGAAGAAATGAAGAATGAACGAACACACTCGGGGGTTATGAAAGCACTCGAAGAACGAATTGGCTCAAAGAAATGGAAGGATTAAGGGACTTGAATGAGATAAAGGAATAAAACATCGATAGTCCTATGAGATACGAAAGGATTTGCAACATTCCCAGCACCCAAAAGAAATGAACCAAAAAAATAAATAGGCGGGCAGTTTCATTATTTCAAAGTTCCAAATAATAATTCCCTCAAATTCATTTGTCGATTGACTGAAGTCCCAGTAATCGTGATCAAGTTTATCCGAAAGGAAAAGTATTCATTAATCATAGAATTATAGCAGGATGGGTGATTAATTTACCAATTGTAACTGATTATCCCGACGGAAATCAAGCAGGAAGTTTTGTTTTGATAGGAGAAGGAACTCCAAGTAAGATTCAAGGACCGTGAAACTCACGATTCCAAGGAAAGGCGTCCAGTTCCTTTTCCCTTGCCTCCTTCGTCGCGGATTGCCCCTAAATTTCGGCGTCCAGAAAATAGCACCGCTGGGATTATATTTCAGAGGGGGGAGACGAAACGAGGCACATGCCGGGAGCGAACCTTGGCTCAATCAGTCAGCAGCCCAGTGCTCCAGCCGCTAAAGCTACTCCGAAGCGCCACCTTTATTCGATTGACGCATTTCAACCAGCATTTGCTTCATAGACTAATGGTGGTGAAGTGAATCCGAGGTGCTTCCAGAAAAGGAAAGAATCACATTTGCAGACTGCATTCAGAGATCACAAACGTCGGCGAACCATTCGCAACACGCGTGACAGTATTCGAATAAATTTGGTTTATTTTCTCAACATGGCAAGTGCTGCCGAATTGTAAGTCTGATTCAGTATGAGGAGAGTGGTTTGGGCAATAGTCCGCAACCTCTGCCCCTTCGCCATCCTCCCCCTCCTCTTGGATCCAGCTCCCCTTGGCCTAAAGAAACCAAACCCACAGTCAACACACCGAAGTGGATGATCTGAATTGAAGGAAATGATTGGTGTGCAAGGGGAAAGCGTGGCTAGTGTGTGTAAGGTGACTCCCACGCTTATGTCAGTTCGTGGGAAAAATGAACGTATATACTGAAGCTGTAACAAAACTGTCGATGTGTCAGGACTTTTAATCCAAATTTAATTGAAAATTGGATATTTACCACAAAATAAAATTTATTACGACCGGTTTCAATAATTTTAATATAACTACATCATCATCAGGTGATGATGAAGGTGGAAAAATGCCAATTTTTAATTCATCATGATATTCCACCATATCATGCCTGAAACGTCTCTTTTTTAATGTACCATCCGAACTTAACTCTCCCGCGCATAGGACTTCCCTGGGATCCGTTAGTATTTTTTGAACGAGTCGTGCTGTTATCTGCGTATTTTGTGAGAAGTCTTAAAAATGGCGAAACGTTCTAATCTCGCTTACTTGATTGAACTGGTTGCGTATGCATGAATTATTGAAAATACAACAAATGGCAACATTGTGAGGTTCACTGTCGTGTTTATTCGTGAATCCATATCATGTTGGAGAAAACAGTGAAAAAATGTTCAAATGAAAATAAAAACGGGAAAGAAACGACAAAAGACGTCCACGCCCGCCCCACCCCCGCCCCAGTTGAGACGTCGGCAGACTAGCAGTGCGCGTGAATTCGGTGTAATCTTTCCTCGCCTTCCTCCCTTGCCTCTTCCCCTCCACTGCCTCCGACAACCATTCTCTCTTTTCTCCCCGTCACGCACGCCCTCCCTCCCTTCCCCCCACATCGTCACTCCCTCCCCAGTCCACCTGGCACTCGCCACCGTGACTCCGCGAAGAGTTTTATTGGGTTACTCTTCCGTCGGATGCCATTCTTGAAAGTTCCCTCCTCTGCAAAAAAAAAGAAGAAGAAGCCCGCATCCTTGTGTGCCAGAACACAGTGCATTATTTAAAACATTTCGCGAGCACTCCCACGCTCCTGCGCGCACTCGAGGGCATCCCCGTGACGCATATAAAAGCCAAAATTCTCTCCGCCCCACCGCAATTCACCCTGGGTAGTTTCAAATTAGCTGAGTCATCCTCTCCACTATGCAACCTCCCTTTCCTTTCGCGAACTTTGTTCGAGTACTCCCAAAGTGGTATATAGTAGGCCGCTAACTAAACTACTCGGCCAAATTGAAGGCGCGTTTGGGATCACGTCAACTCGATTGCCTCTCGGGGCTGCACGCGGACAGTAGACGAGCGGCTCGCGTTCCGCCAGCTTCCCCTGAGTGACTTTCTCTTCGCTGTTTCTTTGGCCAAAGTGTAGAGATACCACGAAGGACTGCTCGAGCGTAACATAGCGTGACCTAATGCGGCCGTGTTCGATTTATACGCATAGTAATAACGGCAGTGATCAACGCTTGCTATAACAAAAGAAATAAATGAAAAAATACAGCATTTAAAAAGGATTACCAATCCTCGATTGTGGAAATAGAGGCGACCAATTACAAAAGACTAATACGTCTGAAAATAGAATCAATTCAAAGTCCTTCTCTCGCCAAATACGAAATAATCTCTTCCATTAGGAAAAATGTATCGGAGAGCAATGGATATAACCTCTGAAGCCGCAATACAATTCCACACGCTCCATTATTCTCATAAGTAAGCCTACAAGAGTCTAAAAAGAGCCTTCTAAGGAATATGTGATTCAGATATTTCAATAACTTAACTTGTTCAATTTTTTTAACAACAAAGGTCTGATGTCACCTGCAAGTTTGTATTCCTGCCATAATTCCTTACGGTAGTGTTCTCATTTTTTTGCCAAATCGAATAATTAAACTACAAAAAAATATTATGATTTTAACGTAATCCAAAATAAACAATCAAAAAAAATATTTACTTCTCTATCAAATTTCAACGGGACGCTTTCATACATTTTAAGCCTATTACGCGGTGTACTAATGACAAAAAATTAAAAAATGAAATGAAAATAAAACAAACTACCCCTCCAAGGGTATATCCTAATTTTATCACTGTAATGCCGCATTTTGCCATCAACAGATGTTTTAATCAACGCATTTCACTGTCATTGCATAAACTGTCATCTTTTAAATCCAATACTAAAGTTGCCTTTAGTTTGGCAATTATGACAATTGAAAGGACATAATGGTTAAGTGCCAGCACGTCCATAAAGAGCAGGAGCTAGGAGATGAGCCAGGTTTTCCTCCTTCGTCCTCCGTAAAGAGACTCCGAAAAATCTAATTTTCCACGATTGTCAAATGTGAAACAATAATTCGAGGCCGGTGAAGAAAGTAGTGGCAGGTTGAGCTAAGAGGGGTGGTGAAGGCAAGCGGGGGTGCAGCCCCCGCCAAAGCTTAATCCCGCCCCGCGCGCAATCAAAGGGAAGCAGTTTTCCACTTCCATTTGAAGAAAGTCTTTCTGTCCACCCACCGGTCACTAGACCGGGGCCTCAAAGCACTTTCAACTCTCTCCTCCCGAGGACTCCTTTCGCCCTCTCACCCCGTGCCCTCCCCACCCACTTGCTCACACGGCTTCCCCGGAATCCTCCCGACCTCTCGCTATTGTAAACTCCCCAAATGCGTCGCCCCAATGCTCCTCCTTCCCAATGCGACCGCACAACCCCTTCCAATAAGCCCCCCCCCCTACTCCACACTCGACGCACACAACACACTCTACCTCCTTAGGTAATCCTCCCAGAGACTTCTTTTCCTCCTCCCTACTCCCGCATTCCATTCCCCTCCTCAATTTTTGCCTCCATCCCCATTCCTCCTTTCCCGATTCCCATTCGGCCCAATTCCTCCGAAGGAACGACATCCCGGATGCTAGAGCCAAAGGTGAGGCAGGAACGAGTTCCAAGGAACAAGAGTTCAGTTTCACATCGCTTGTAGCAGCACGAAGTTTGAATGAAAGGGTTTAACTTCCTCGTCCGACAGGTCTTATTTCTCAAGTCTCAGAAATTACTTCAGTGAATATCAAATTCGATATTCGGATCTACGAAATTCGGGATTTCATTTTCAGTTTCGATATAATTACTAAATATTTTAAATCGTGGTTAATGGCTGCCAACGGTGCAAAATATGTTTTCCGAAGCTGATCGTTTTCGATTTGATAAATTTGACAAATAATCATCATTGATCGATCAATAAATATCAATTGTGGAATCACTGTGTTTATGTTATCTGTACAATAGAGAAAATTCTCAGAACAAGGTCAAATGCCAATGTATTATTAAATCCAAATATAACACAACCATACAATTAAGGAAATTTGAATAATAAATATAAAGAGTCTGAAATGTCCAATAATGTGGGAACAACAGTGATTTCAAACGTCAGAGAGAGACAAGAGTTCCATGTTCATGGTTAATTTTAGTCTGTTTTTATTCTTTTATTATTGTGCATTAGAAGTTATGCATTGTAAAGGTATCAATGATTCACAAACGATGTAATTGTTAATCGATACGCGTATTTATTAAAGTAAAGTGTTCAAATAATTAGGTCGAGCATAAAAGAGAATTAATTTCGCTAGTTTTTGCTCCCTGTGTTTGTTTAGGATGAACCTGAGTGCAGCTATGGGAACAAGTAAGGTATGTTTAATAAATGATGTCCTTTTGAGGAGGCAGAGAGAGTTTCCCAGCCAAGGAATCCAAGTCGGAGTTCTGGATCCCACTGTACGCTGAAATGAATGCTTAAAACATTAGAAGACTCGGCTTATGGCCTCGGAAGTTAGTCTAGATAGTGGAGTGAAAACTTTTGAAATGGTAATACGAAACGAGAAATAATTTCTGGGCAATAAATAAGTAGTGTTTGCGTGCTCGGGGGGAGGGAACTGGAATATACAAAAATGCACGACACACAGGTTTGAGAATTTCAGCCTAACCCCAGACTGAAATGCAGGACAGAACTCTGAACTTATTCATTAGAGTTTTTCATCTTCCTATTTCATATGACAAGTAGAAGATTACTCTATTTTATAGCCAAATTCGAAAAATACTTGAAAAGCAAGAAGGAAGCTTTGTTTCCATCCTCCTACATTATGCCGCCGCTTCTTTGTTTGAAATCCTTCCTGCAGTTTCCCCCCTTTCAACCTCCCTTCCCCCTTTCTCCTCCAACTTTCCCTTTCACCCACCGTCTGCGTTCCTCCTCTCATTCATCCAATCTCCTCCTTCAACCTCTCTCCTCTCATGCGTATTCTCTTTTCCCTACAAACGTGATCCTTTGATTTTGAGCACCCCTGGGATTTATTTGTCGCCTACAAAGTTATCATGAAAATAGTCAACCATTACCAGGTACTATTGATTAAATATCTTCAAGAGCATCACTTACTTTTCACTCCACCATAATTATTAAAATTTGCAATTTAATTATATTGAGAGCACTTAAATATATATCTACTATAAATAGTAGAATTCATATCATTTCTGAACCATGCCGATTTCTACATCTATTTGAGTCTAAAATCATTTTACATCTTTTAAATAGAACTTCATGCGCGTCTTTTTACTGCTATAATAATCATATATGATTACTATGACATATATTCTTCCCGTCTAAGTAATATTTTATTTTAACTTGACCTCTCCATCTATGAATTCAAGTATTTCTTGCGAGTCTGTGGTCTTTTTCCATAAAAATTGTAGCGCTGCTGATTTTTTTAAATTTCACATGAAGTTCGTCTTATTTTCTTTGTGTTCATTTTTTCAAAGGACTCTTTATGGAATTGGTCGCTTTGATACGCCATGGTTTCCTCTAAATATAAAGTCGTGTGATTTCCTTTATGTTCCCCACGAAAAAAAAACGCTGTTCATTATTTATTAAGCTTATTTTGGATGACCCCATTAGTTCTTTTATGCATGTAAATAATACAGGTAGCTGTGCAGATGAATTCCATGGAAGAGAGCCCTTCGTGGCCTTAATTTCAACGGAAATTAAAAAGTTTGAGATATTTTTGAAGGAAATAAAATACGATTTCTTTCAAGTCATCATTTTATTAAATAGAATACTGAATGTTTACATTTTCTTCCTAATCATTAAGGAAAAGATCTACACAGTAAAGTCTGACATCATGCGATTTAAGCCATCATCATTTTCTGAGACACGTCTCATTCATTTGCTTTCTGCATTCCTCCTCGACACATTCTTGATTTCGCTTTTTAGTCTTTTCATGACGCAATAAAAACGTTTCTGCAAATTTAACCGAAATTTTGGAGAGCCTCTTTTATGGAGATTGAGCTTCATTTGTTGTTGCAGTTGAATTCATGACGAGCGATAATATTAAAAATTTTCTTTATTGAATATAGGAATGAGAAAATATATGTTCATCATACTGTATAAAGTGCAATTCTTATTTCGTCTAAAATATAATTTTTTCAATGAGGGACACAGAATATGATCAATTGCAGAATTTCCGAAAAACTTCGAAATAATAACCCGCTGGGAGTGAATGAAAATGTATTAAAGTGTCATCTTTTTCTTAATTAAAATACTATCTTCTCCCAATGCCCCTTGTTCTTGTTTCCTCCCTCCCTCCGTCCTTCGCAGAGCCTTCCTACCCCACAAATGATTCTCGTTTCCTCTCTGAAAATTACACTTGTATGCTTATTTAGTACACTGGCAATGTACTGAAAGCATTTTAACTCTGACAAATTTCATATCCTTTTCTTGAGATATGAACTAAGATAAAAAGAATAAAGCTTTCTTTTTCGAACCGAACTATTATCAATCGGCTTGGACAAAGAAGCGACTCTCAATCAAAGGAAAATCAACATGACCTGCGAAGAACAACTCAAGATCAAAGCATAAATGTTTTCCATACCCTAGGCGAATACCATCATTAGTATATGGCCAAGCCCTGGCGATGCAACATGGATTTTACCACGTCACGAGTTGAGAGTCTGCTGCTTAAGGTGAGGCAAGTTCGCTCTTTCTTTTGCGATTACCTGCCGATGTTATCCCACATCAGAAACTGATTGTTGCCCAAAGAACGAGGGGCATTTAGCCTCCACGTTGAAATGGTGACGCGAGCCGCTTAGCCGCATGTGGTACCACAAGCTCCTTCATCTTTTAGGAACTAAATTATCCAAAATGCAACAGCGCAAACGATAATTTTCATTTCCCAGAGATTGCGGAGAACTATTACGTTTAGATTGTGATCTGCGGTCGTTTTCTGTAAGTACAAACAGGGATTGTTTTCATGAAATGCCTGCATTAAATATTCACGAAAGGTTTAATATCATGTTGGTTTAATTCATTCAATAACAGCACGATTCAATTAGCATCTAATAATGACAGAAAATAAATTCCAACACCTTTTGATGCTAGGACTTCAACTCAACGCAATGCATTACGAACGATTTGGATATGGATGAGTGTCAGTATGTACTTGTATGCCAGCTAACCAGCTATGGTATTTTTCTGAGTGACAGTATGAAATCGACGGATTTAAATTAAAATATATAGCCCATTACAATGGTGGGGATAAAGAGAAAGAAAAATATCCATGTGAATATACAGGTGAACTTGTAAGATAATAAGATAATTTCACACGAATTCTTCAGTACTTTATAATTCATATAATGTATGTTCCCACTGTTCTCAGGATGAAAAATCTGAAAATAAATTGATGCTCGAATCTCTGCTACTTTTATTGCTTAAATACATTTCTTAAGCTTATTGCATTATCCCTGTATCTTCATAAGTCGTGCAAAAGCCGATCGCAATCGGGTTTATCCACGCCAGGCCGAGGCTTCGGGAGTATTCTGGGGCCCGCATTTATTTGGAAAACAATGAGCGACACAGTGGACGCTAGGACGCTAATTTGGCGTCTTCACCTGAATTGTGCAACTTCACTCATTACAGAAGTACGGTCAGATTTCGGCTATCATATGTCCCCCGCAATTGCATTTGCCAGTTTTTTTGCTGTCCCTCCACCCACTTATCCCGAGTTCTCTTTAGCATTGTAAAACTAGTTATTTTCATGACATCTATTGCTAGGAAGCTTATTCTGACAATAATAGCAAAGCCGGAGGTGGTGATGGCAGTTTCCAACTGATGTCCAGTGCTAAGCTGTTCGGTGAGAGGGAAAAGGCAAAAAACTTACTCAATTGCTATTAATTTAAACGTTGTTTGGAATCAAAATAGTGAACAATATTTTTCTTCCACAGAGCGAGGTTTCCGATGTGAGAAATGGCACGTCACCTTCCAGAACTGTGAACGGAGGATGGTGGTCAACTCATCGGTTTACAATAAATAGCCTCTCGAGTCTCTTCCTTAGCTTTGGCAGAAATTCATTTTTTCTCTACCTCAAATGTTTTCTCTCTTTGACATGTTTTGATTCTATTTTATTAAATAATTTCACTTAAATTACATCTTAGTTAAATTTTAGTCCATTTTCTCGTCAAGTACATTTTAATAATATATAGCTAATTGTTTAATAATAATTGGTTTAGTAACCTTATGCATGTATGTTAAAGTTATGAGTGAATATTTCACTAGTTCAATCGTAAAGGTTTTGGCCAAAAACAAATGTCAATCAAATATAAGCACAAGTTTTAATTCCATTAAAGCCTGAACTTTATATTCATAATAGGTCCTGAAGAACATTCCCAGCCCGTCAGCAATGAATTAGTCTAACGAACAACGCCTGTAAACGTCCATTACTTGCACTCAATCTTTATGTTATAACCGCAGACGAAGATCGTATTGTTGCGTGGAGGTAAGATGGCAACAGTGGAAGAACGCCGATCAGGATGTCAAGTGCAAACAAGTGTGTGTGTCGATCGAGAACTGCAGTGAATGCATTGGTGAATGGAGACGATTTAGTCGAGAACGGATGCAGAGATTGCATCCTTCAACAATAGAGTTATCGGATTCATCCGCGAAGTTCCGGAAGTTGTGCGAGGAGACTGAAATTAGTTCAGAGCTTCTCGTTCAATCGGCTTTCGCAGAAGACAAACGAGCATTTGTTGAAATGAACAGCACTGGTAAATTGACGGAGTAGAATGCATTCCTCGCAGCACATGGGCTCTAAAATAATACACTGTGATTTAACATTTATAAAAACTCTAAGCCTAGGTGGTCCAGTTTTCTCCACGTAATCAATCCAACAGGAATGTGGCTATATATATATATATATATATATATATATATATATATATATATATATATATATATATATATATATATATAAAATCTTCGAAATGGAACGCTCTTCGGCGACGCACAAATATATAAAAACACAGATGTAGATTTTTAGAATATAGAGACACAAAGAAAGGACACTCACAATATGTTATTTGACGTTTCGGCAGCTGGGCTGTCGTCTTCAGAAAGACTCTGATTCTGAAGACGACAGCCGAGCTGTCGAAACGTCAAATAACAAATTGTGAGTGTCCTTTCTTTGTGTCTCTCTATTCTAAAAATCTACATCTGTGTTTTTATATATTTATATATATATATAACTATATAAATATATATATGTATATATATGTATATATATATACATATATATATATATATATATATATATATATATATATATATATATATATATATATATATATATATATGCAACTACTGTGAATTCAAAACTCTTTTTCATTATTCCATTCATTTACACTTCTCTGGCGAATTGACAAACTAACTTCGATACATACCAACGATATCATTAGGTTACATTTTTTTTATTATAAATTCACCCTTCAATAGGATAATTTAAACTGACAAGCAAGCACAACATAGGATACCTTTGAATTCCTTATCACGGAGTTTCGCGGAATCTCTGAGTCACCTTCGCTTTTTCTCAAGTTTCCATTAATGAAGACGTTATATATGGTCTCCAGATTAAAACGCAAGAAAAAATATTCCCGCAAAATAAGTACTCTGGTAGTAATTTAACCTAATCCACCATGCCTTACCCCAATTATCTGAAATCAATTTAGCAAGTGAGTTCACTGATCAACGCGCAAGATTAAAGCCACAATGTTTATAAGTTCAAAGCCATGGAAGGCCGGAACTGTTCTTTACTTTTGTGGTTGATGGAAAACGCTACGAAAGGTTGATGTAAAGTTCATGGGTAAATCTCTACGAGGAGATGTAACACAAAAAGTGTTAAAAATATCACCCAACGAAAACTTAAAAATAAATTTCGATATGATTAGTTGGTTATTAAATATCTTCAATTTCATTGCGCAGGAACTAAACATTTAGCTTGATGAGCTAAATAAAAGTTTTTACTGGAGAAAAAAATATGCTCTCTCTTTCTTTCTCCTTTTCTCTCTCTCCTCCTCCTGACTGCAAACCATTTTCTCCCACCCTCTCTTTCACTTCATATGCGGCCCTTACGGGAGGAGGACCGATAACCCCCGCAAACGACGGACCCCCACCCCACGGTCCGCCCCCTTCTTCCACCCGGCCATATATGCCCTCGCATTCACTTTACCCGCTCCCTCCCCACACGCATCCTTCTCTATAAGTTGGAAGGTCATTACTTGGCAGTCTTTTGACTGCTTCCGAATGTCGTCAGCCGCTTTAACCCCTCACTAGTCGCCATCCCACGCACGCCTCCCTCCCTCCCTCTCTCACCCCATTCCGCCTGTCCCAACCCTTTCCCTCCCTCCCTCCCCCCGCTGCGGCACGTGGAAAGGGGGAGAGACGGACAGCAGAGGGACCGGAAGAGAATGCCTAAAACTAAACCTCTTTCGTGCGACACGTTTTCTCTCTCGCGCTCCCCCCCGTTCCTTTCCCCTCACCCCCCAACTCTTTACTCTTTTTAATTGCTTCCGTCCCCACCTCCCGCACGCGCCCTCATTACGCAGGGCAGGGGCGCTGCGAAATTCCGGCGCACAGGACTCCCTGCCCCGGAGGCGGTGTCGCGAGGCGAAGGGATGCTCGCCGGGAGTAGCATGTGCGGCGCGAGCGGATGGATCCTTTCGGGGGTGGGGTTGGCGGTGTGGGGGAGGGGGGGTGAGAGAGGCGTGGACGAGGGATGTCCTCCGGACGGCCTCCGTGCCTAGGGTGACGAAAATGTATGAGCGGAGCAATTTGTTCAGGAGACAATAAACTTGGGTCACATAAATACATACTTTATCAGAATGTCGGCGCTTAATTAAAGCCGGAGGGAGTTCTGTGTACTCGGAGAAAAAACGGACCGAAAGGGTCGTTAGGGTGATGAAGAAAAAAGGGCAAGCGTTCGCTCGTGCCATTCAGGCGTGATTCCCGCCTCCTCACTCCTGCACGGACCTCATTTGCGAAAAACCGTGCGGCGACATTTTAGGGAGCACGACGCAATCGAAAGCGCCTCAAATGACGAACGGCTAATTAAAGCGAATTGAAAGATTTTCGTATTTCGCTATCCATTCATGCGGGGCAATCCGTGGCCCGTATAAAACTCTCCCTCTGGGTGAAGGGAATAAACCAAAATAAACCAGACTGCTGCATACATAATTGCTATTTATTTGCAAACATTAATGATAACGAAGGTGATGACTGTCTGCGCATTCAAGCGTACCTAAACAATAGGAACAATTAAAAGAAAATTAAGGTTAAAGAAAGCTCTATAGAATGCTCTAACTGCCGTTACCGACTGCTTTTCGCGACCACGTCAGTGACAACACCAGCTAAAATGATAAAAATATTTTGAGGTTTTTGCCTCAATTAACTCGAAAGTGAGAATATGAGAGGAGAAGGTAGTTGAAATAATAATATTAAAGTCATGTGACCGTGGCGTGTAAGAATCAGATAGAGCTGAGAAATATATATATCCCTCTGACCTCGCAGGGAAACGGTCGATGTTACAAAAAACCAAAGAAAAATGAAATATAATTTAAGAAATAACAAAAAGGTGTCCACTCCAAACATTAATAATATCATCACGTCTTAATAGAGTCTACTCGTACAAGTTTATTATTCCATTTCAGCATACCTACACGAATATTAAAAGTCCTTGGGGAGGTATTTTGTAAAATTTGAGATAAATTTCGTTTTTTTATCCCTAGTTAATGAAAACTCTCAGGGTAGCTTTATTGCAATTCTTCTGGATTAAAGGAGGATTGCTAATAGTGTGAAATTTCGGGCAAAACTCTGAAGGGAGTTAATGATAACACGAATGGTTCTCCTGCAGCAGGCAGTAAAGAGAACAGGGGCGTAGTGCTCGAACTAGGCTTGATAGGGACTGAAAACACTGCATTTCTATTCTTCCTGATCACACCCCAGTCTATAAACCCAACGAGTATGAGTCAAAACATGGCTCAGTTATTAAGATTTATAAATATGTACGTAGAGGTGAATTTAATTTTGTGATAACTAAATACATCGTAATTTTAGCTACACGCTTAGGATTAGCAAACAATTGCGTTAAAGTATAAAATATATATCGTATACTACATGCAGCTACGAATTTCTTGAAGTGCTTAATATCAGATATATTTATTCATATACGTAAATACCCCTCCCCGGACTACAACCTTGACGTGGTGGAGGGGCTTGTGCGTTCCAATGATCCCTAGAGCTGTGCTGGCTGGAGAAATAATAATAGCTCCTGGTAGGGTCACCCATGCCAGATAGGTCGAAGGTTAGGAGCCAGACGAAAGGCTTTTGACTCACAAATTCCTACCCAACGAACGAACTGAACTGAGACTTGTGGACATCAAGTATCCCACGATCCAATTTCAGTTTCTATTTTTGTACGTATGTTTTCATCTCAATTTTGCATAAACAGATTGTTATTCGCCTAATGCAATTCATTGGTTGAATAGAAGTAAATATATGATGGAATTAATAACATATAAACTAAGAAAATGAGAGTCCGGGGTAAGAAAAAGAAGCAAATTTAGATCAGGATATATATATATATATATATATATATATATATATATATATATATATATATATATATATATATCTAGGTAGCTGAGAGCAGATTTGTATTCCCCTTTCCAAGCTTATAATTTAAACGCCGAATTTTCGTCATTGCGAATTTGATACATAGGCTCAAATTTTAAAGATATTTTGTAGAGTGTTTTTTTTTTCATTCAAGTCTTTCCAAACGTCAAAAACACGTGTAGTTAAATTCCCACGTGTATAACGAAAAGCATCATTCCGTGATGTGGATAGGGCTATCACTGGGGTCATTCTACAGGGAGACTTCAATAACTCCGCATTCGTCGCAATTCACCTCAGGGAAACCTTGTAAGGGAATTAAGACCACATAATTCCTTGAATGCATTGTAGTTTAACAGTAGGGAAATATATTGAGTGAATTAAGACCGTAAAATTCCTTGAATGCATTGTAGTTTCAGCGCAATAGTTATGAGAGCGAAAGAGATGCATAAAAATTCTTTGGTCAAAAAAATCTGTAAAATTTGAATGTTGAGGCCTCGACCGACGTTTCCCCAACGATCGCGGATAAATAAAAATGGCTTTGCATGTTTCCTTCGGATTCCGATCAGAAAAAAAGCGCCATTTTTCCCTTTAGCGCCATCTCCCGTGGCTCGCCGCGCCTTCCATCGCTCGCTCCCCCAGGGTTTGAGTTGGGCGGGTTGGGGGATGAAAGGGTGGTGACCGTCCGTGCCACCCCCCCTACCCTCCCTCACATCCCACCCCCGCAGCCTTGCGCACCCGACGGCTCTTCCTTTATGTTCCCTCTCACCCTCTTCTTATTTGCCCTCCCTAAGCTGTTTGCCACGGAATCTTTTCACTCCATTCCTCCCGATACTTCCACCTCTCTCGCTCTTTTCCATTCTCCTCCTCAACCCCCATTCCCATTCTTTCCTCCCATGATCCCTATCGCCCCCGTCACCCATTTTAAGACGGTTCGCGCAATTCACCCCTATATTAAACTTTTCACCTTTTATCGGCCTCGTTTCCATGACGTTCACTGTTGTTGTCTCTCGAGTTTTACTGTTGCTAACCAACGGCTTTGAATCCGTGAACAAATCTAAGTTACACCCCGACCATCTCCCGAAAGAACTTTCTTTCGCTTTTAATTTTTTCTCGAACATGCGGACGAAATAATTGAGAGAAAGTACATATATGGGGGATTGATTGATTATCTCGCGGCTGTTCAACCCTGACCGCTCAACTATGCCAAATTTAAATGTTTACTGCTTTAAAAATGGTGTAAAAACTTAACACCTAACGGCCTGAAGGCACGTTTAACTGGTTTTAACTCCATGGAAATAATATTTGCCAATGTACATACTGGTGACAATGTAAAAGTCGCAATTCCTTCCGTTCCATTATCACTTCCAGGTGAAGGTCCATTTGAAATGGGGACTTTGTTATCTGGAAATCAACGCCTAAGCTGTCGCGGTCGGTGTATGGTTTTTAATGTGAAAGGTAGTGAATAAGTTGCATCCACCGAGTCCCAGCATAGGTTCACAATTGCAAATAAGATAATACCACAACCATTGAACTCTTTCTAATATCGTGCGATAAAATCTTATCAGCTTTAAAGGTAATCACTATGGTTTAAACAAGCTGTAAAATGCGGAAAAAACATTAATGTAGCTCTACACTCTATCAGAATATTGGATTCAATGAGCATGCATTTCCTAGATCAGAATCTAATATTTCTAAATTCAAATTCTAACCCATATATAAGACATACATCCAATTATGCACCCTTCGCGAAATACATTAAAAATGAAGTATTTTCACACTGAAATGCTGTGGAATGTATACTTAGGCTTTTTTATTGAGTCTTAATTCGTTAGGTCATAGTTTGATGGGTGAATTCTTGGGGCTCTTTTTCCATGGTCACGAATCAACATAAAATCGTTTTGTAAATTCTTTAAGAAGACACAAGCCGATATAAATGCACCCGTATTCGAGGAATGAATGAAAAATCAGGCAGTGCTTTGTGCCACCTAGCATGGCTTCAATCCTCTTTAAGTGGGGGAGTATGATTGTCGATATGTTTGTGCAATGGAAAAGGAAATACGGAGTCACGGAATAGTTATGCCCAGGCCAGGCGGTGCCATGCCGCATCATTACTGAGCTTGAATGAGGCTGATAGGTTGCAAATGTCATTGAGCACATCGGTAATTAGGTAATATATTTCAAACAAGAGATTTCTCATATCGCAAAGCAGTGGGGAAATGTTCTCGGCAAAGAAAAAACATTCCAGCAATGCCTCACTGTTACCAGTATTCCTAACCAAATCTCCTTAGTGTAACTGAACTCACCTGGTATTTTCAGGGGCAATATTGAATAAATTCTAGATATTATTTAAACTAAAAGCTATTGATTTTTCACAGTTTCATTAAGGCACGCTTTCATTGGTGTTTCCTTAAAAAGTTAATCTGGGTCAGTTTCTCACGCCACAAGTGATTTCCGTGTACTCTCCTCTACGGTAACTCTGATATCAATTTAAGTTTCCCTTGCTTCCCAGCTCTAAAAAAAGATTGGCTCTCACTTCCTTCTCCAAACATTCTACCTTCTTCTTGAGTTCCAATCTAATGGTAGACTTTCATAATCTTCTTCCATGCATGAGTACATCAACATGATAATCGTCCATAAATTTTCGCATTTTTCTACTCTTTACATTTTTGGTATTGGGAAGATTACACAATGCCAGTACTCCAATGCCGTCTTTTTTCCGTATAAATAAATATTTTTGAGTAGTACATCTTTGTCTTCTCCCTCCGACTTTGTTTGATTTCTGATTGTATTTTTTCGATCAATGCTTTCATTTTACTGTAAATCTTTCACTGCCTGCAATGCCTTCACTTTTTCTTCGAGCGTCCATTTATTTTTTTCCCATAAAGATACTCCAAATGACCTTGTCCCCTTTTCCCATTTATCATGAATAAGTAATTCGTCACTGCATTTTCAAATGGCTTTCGCTTACGTCCTGCGAGTTGGTATATTAAGTATTTCAATTTCTTCAGTTCTTTCTATCGAAAGCCTAAATTGAATATTTTATGCGTGTGTGTACTTTGTTACCTCTTTCTCTGTTTTTTTATTTTCTGATATTATTTTCAATGTTTTACAACATGTTTCCCGTCCTCAGTTTTTGAATTTCTACAGTGTTTTCTGCTCTCCTCTATTTTAATCAGTATTTTGTAAACGATTTCGGTTTCCCTTTTCGACTGGTGCCTATTCTTTGATTTATGCTTTCTTTCGAGGCTTTCAAATATTCACTGCTCAATTTAACCATCTTTCTTTTGCCGATCCTATGCAGCTTCGATTTTATAATTGTCTCTCATTTCCGCTGTGCCATTTCGAATTCATTCCTTCATCTATTTTTTTTAAATCATGGGTGTTTTCTTTAGGCCTTCGTATTTGAAAAGGAACGCCATTAATACCAATTTGGGGTCCCTGTCGAAATCTGCTTCAGTTTGGTTTGGTAGGATTTGAGTTCTAAAACTCTCGTCCGTCGTTATGCGGCCAATTGAAAATCATATGCCTCCAATTCACTTCATAATTCAGCTATCTACGTGAAAATGGTCTTCTAAAACATTTTTGCGCTAAATTATCAAATCTATTTTCCGTATAAATCAAAGGTTATACCGAAAGTTGAATGGCCGTCCTCCCATCGTATCGTTTTCCCGGACCATACGTTTCAAGTTCCACCAGTCCTCCGTGACCTTCACCAAACATTAATATGCATTCTCCCAGAAAATTTCAGTAGTCCTATCATTTACATTTTTACAGTATTTCAATTATGTAGTTTCCGAAATTGTAATGAGATTGTATTTTCAACTTTCCTTCAATCTCACAGTGCTTCATTTTTATTAAACTACCTTTTTCATATGATAGAATGTTTCATAACTGTTATAACAATTACTACATTAGTAGGTCATTACATTTGACTTGAATGAGTGCCAATTTTTTTCATCCATATTGAAAATCGACGACAAAGAAGTCCTTCAGTTCGCCGTGAGGGGAAACCTTCCCAGAGGGACCCCGTGACCTGCCTTCCTGGGGTACTCTTCCGTGGTTATGAGTGATGAAAGGCGGTTATATTTTCAAACTCCGTAAAAATAACCGTCACTCACTGCGAAAGGGCTCTTTCACGAGGAAGAGAAGGTAGTTTTTTTGGTGTCTACAGAGGCATATCAATGGTTATAACACCTGACAGCACCACGTGGCAAGTGCCAATAACTCGGTCGGTATAATGGCACTTTGCTCTGCAAACCGTAACCAGAGCTGAAGTTTCCCTCTCCCGCCCCCATGGGGCGTCAAGAGCACCTGCCGCCATGCGGTGGACGTTGTTTTTCTCCCGGCCGTATTTACGATTTTCGCCGTGCGAAACTTTCGCGCGGCCCTCATGCTCCATCTTTTGAGCCGCCCAAAAGTTCGCAATATTGCAAAAAGGACGTCAAAAAAAAGCATTCAATCCCTGCCCGGGGACTCTACAGAGTTGTCGATCGCAAATCCTTTCACGACCAAAACTAGTTTTTACTCAACAAGGGTATACCGACCGGCGAACTAGAAGCCATTCGTCAAATATTTCGAATTTTATGGAAGCGGTCCAAAGGTGGCGCTGCCAAAAATTTACGCCATCATTAATTCATCGTTCTTAATTCGATCGGCGTGGAATTCTTTACCTCTCTCACACACACGCAATGGCGACTGATTCCTCACTCAAAGGAAAGGAGCCCATTCCTACCCCCCCCCCCCAATCCCAGCCGTGAGGAAGGCTTTCCTCAGTAACAATGTTCCCTTTGGAGGTCGAGGGACTTTGCAGGCAATTACGAAAATTGGGAACGAAGAGTTGGGCCTAACACTTCCGAATTACCAACTAAACGGATTTAGCAGTTGAATTGGAAGGTTTTAAGATGTTATTCGACGTTATAATAAGTAACAAAACAATCAGAGAAAAATTTGAAGTTCGTATTATGACCCCTAGAGCTGTGCTGGCGGGAGTAATTACAATTGCTCCTGGTAGGGTCACCCATGCCAGATAGGTCGAAGGTTAGGAGCCAGACGGAAGGTAGTCCACGCAGCGTCTGTTCCTCAGTGAGGCGGCTGCTATTGCGTCTGACCCCAGTGGGGTGGCCAGTAAGTGATGGTGTCACGTTAAAAACACTATTGAGGAAGGCAACGGGAAACCCCCTCATTTATTATTCCCAAGATTTATATGATGGGAAAAACAGAGATTTTGAGTCCTGGCAACTACGGGGCTCGGCCCAATCGGCCGTGTGTCGTGCCCGGCAGTGGGGGAGGCAAGGCTTCCGCGGTCGTCATCCCACGAAACCTTTGCAAGGGAAAACCGGCCGCAGCAGGGCAGAAGACGCAGGAGAAGAAGACCAATTTAGTTATAATAGGAACTTGGAATGTTAGGACAATGATGAGGACAGGAAAATTAGAGAATGTTAAGCGAGAGATGAAAAGGGGAAATATAGATATTTTAGGTCTATGCGAGGTGAGATGGAAAGATAGCGGGGATTACTGGAGTGATCAGTATAGAATAATATACAAGGGCGGGGACGAGAGCCAACGAGGGGTCGCCATACTATTAAATGAAGAGGTAGGAAGAAGCGTAGTCAACATAGAGCAGGTAACGGGTAGATTATTACTAGTAGAGATAAAAGCCGAACCGACGAACTTGGTTATTATTCATGTATACATGCCACCGAGCAACCCATAAGGACGAAGAGGTCTATAGGATATACGATCAATTAGAGGACATAATCGCGTGTGTTCCTGCAGGGAAACATTTGATAGTGATGGGGGATTTGAATGCGACGGTAGGCGAAGGAAGAGATGGTGATGACGTGGAGACTACGGTTTAGGCACGAGGAATGACCGCGGGGGTAAAGCAGTTGAGTTCTGCAGGAGACAGGGGTTAGTCATCACCAACACTTGGTTTAGACACCACAAAAGACGCAGGTATACATGGAAAATGCCAGGTGACGCAGCAAGGTATCAGCTAGATTATATTCTGGTAAGACACAGATTTAGGAACAATGTGATAAATTCGCACAGCTTCCCGGGAGCGGATGCGGACTCTGAACACAATTTAGTTGTTATGAAATGTAGCGTCCGTTTCAAAAAGATAAGGCAGGGGCGGCGGGTTAGAAAATGGAATAAAGAAGCGTTAAACGGATTGACAAGGAAGGAATACTCACAGGCTGCAAAGAAAATAATGGAGAATGGTAAAGAGCCAAGTACTATCGAAGGAAAATGGGAAAGTTTCAATAAAGGGTTGTCTAAAGCCGCAAAAGACACTATTGGAAACGTAATGCCAAAAGGACTAGGAAACCATGGATCACGGATGAGATGCTTACAAAGATGGATGAGCGGCAAAAATGGAAGAATGTAAATACAGAATTGGGCATAATGAAGTACAAAGAGTTAAACAATAAATTGAGGTGGGCAACAAATGAAGCAAAAGAAGCATGATGGAAGACGCAGTGTGAAGATATGGAAAGTTACCAGAGGAAGGGTGAAATTGATGCGCTGTACAGCAAAGTCAAATCTTTATCGGGAAGTAAGAAAGGGAGATCCATGCTAACAGTCAGAGAAAAGGCGGGTAAGATAATAGTTGACATAGGAGAGGTCCGAGAGAGATGGAGGGAATATATAGAAGAACTATATTGTAAAGTACTTAGACCAGCAATATTAGACATAGAATGGGTACATGACGTAGAGGACGATAGCTTAGGACCAGGCATATTCGAAGATGAGATAGAAAGGGCATTAAGGGAGATGAAGCTAAATAAGGCCGTGGGGGTGGATAACATTCCTGCGGAACTACTGAAATGTTTAGGAAAATGTGGGAGGATGAGGCTATTTCGGCTGATTCACAGTATCGATGAGGAAGGAATCTGGCCGGAAGACTTTGCGAGATGAGTTTTAGTTCCTATTCCAAAACAGGTGAAGGCTACATCTTGAGGGGACTACAGGACAATAAGTTTGATATCCCGCGCATCTAAATTTGTTCTCAGGATCTTAAACAAAAGGATGGAGAGTAGGGCAAGTGAGGAGGGAGGAACGCGTGATGCCATTGCAGTAATGAGATTATTAATCGAGTGGAATATAGAACACAACCAGGAGGTATTTGCCTGTTCCATAGATTACGAAAAAGCGTTTGATAGAGTGAATTGGGAAAATCTAATGAGCATATTACAGAAAATAGGAATAGATTGGTGGAAAGGAGGCTAATCCGCAACCTGTACATGTCTCAGACTGCTCAGGTGCGAGTGGGGAACGGGGAGTCCGGATGGGCAGTGTTAGGAAGAGGTGTAAGGTAGGGTTGCCCATTATCACCGTTGCTGTTCAACCTGTATGCAGAGGAAATGATTAAACAGGCATGGGAAGAACTAGAGGTAGGAATGAAAGTGGGTGAGGAATTATTAAAATCAGTTAGGTTTGCTGATGATCAAGCTTTAGTTTTACAGTCTGCCAAGGGGTTAAGCATTGCTGAGTGAAATGAAAATTCAGTGCGACAGGGATGGCATGAGAATCAATATTAATAAAACAAAGGTTATGTGATTCTCTAAAAAGAGAAAGGCTAAGCTGAAAATTAAAATAAGGGCCACGCGGAGACGCGGGTGCAAACATTATTTGCATCCCATATCCTGAAGGGCTTCGTGAAACAAGGCAAACCCGACGACCTCCTAGGTACTATAAATGATAGTAATGAAGAAATGGACCAAATCTTAAAGCCTAAACGTAAGGAAGAGAGTCAAGGGGAGGAACTCAGTTAGAGTTTTGTGTGTATCAGGAGAAAAGTAAAAATTCCTCCGCTCTCGTGCGTCATGGCAGACGCTTGTAAGAAAGATTTGGCAGGTAAAGACACGGTGATGGAATGGGAAAATGAGAATGTTTTGGTTTCCCCAATGTTAACACAAGTCGAAGAAGACGGAACGTTTCCTCTTTTGCTATGTAATACGGGTAAAGACGAGCAGTTTGTTAAGAAAGAAGCAGAAGTACCAGCAGGAATGAAAGAAAAGTGTATAATTGAAACTGTAAATGAAAATTCGGTCGAAGTGGTAAAATTATGGCCCAAAAAATGTCCGCAAAGTGACCTGTTGTCTGCAGAATGGAGTCTCCCAGTCACGCCCGAGAAACCACCCACCTCTGGAAAGGATCTGCACTTGGTGCCATCCCTGACTTAACCCTTGATGACCGTATCTGTCTCCTCATGGGAAGAAGATTCCTGATGCACGGAAGACGAGGGTCGCAATATTGGTGTTGCGACCACAACCACCTGGCGGCCTCTGACACCTGGGAAGGACATCGATTGGGCCCTGCTGCGCCCACCCCATTCGGTGAGGCGACGGGTTACCCCCAACAGTTACTCCCTTCCTATCCAAAGGCCCCTTACCGCACTCCCTAGCCACCCAAGAAGCTCCCCGAGAGCCAGTAAACGTCTCCTCCACACCCACCGCAAGCATAATCGTAGGAGAAGGGCCGCAAACGCCGCCCGGAAAGCCGAAATCCAGAAGTGCCTATTACTGTCTCACTAGTGTATCAGACCTTCCAACTTTCTGAACTTCTTCTAGGGCTGCGTCTAGGAGTTAACGTGGTTCGTGGAGGACAAGACCGGCCGGACAAGCGGCCTCTGCGTGCTCCTCGATCTATTATTGCAGACGGTGTGTATAGTGCTCACGTGAATATTAGTGCAAGCTTCGATGAAAGAAGAGAAGGCGTATGAGTAACGAATTTCCCAGGCGCGAAGGTGGTGCCACATGAAAAAGACTTGATAGAACTGAAAATGTCGCCGTCCTCACAATCAATTTCAAGTGCCGTTTTGTGAAACATCACCAAAGACGGAGTGCTACTCCATCTTAATCTTAGTGATGTGTACTCATATTCTAATGTTTGCTGTAATTTTATGACTTTTTCTACGAACGGTCAGGCTAAGAAAATGTCGAAAATACTGCATTAATGTAGTGCTATGGATTTCGCAAGTAAAAACAGGTGAACACTGTGAAGGTGTTCACCTGTTTTATGGTTATTTTTTTATGATTTTCATTCATTACTTTTTCCGATGTAATATCAAAAAATGTGTACATTTATGTAAGGAGTAAGGCACCGAACCACCATCTATTTTATTTCGGTAATATTGCTTGGTGGTGACAAAATATGGAAAGGCACGCACACCCCACCCCCAGGCCTAATTTCCTGCGAGGGTGATGTAGTGTGGGTTTCTCGGAAACCCACACTATCGGTTAACTCCCCCAAGCATAACTGACAATGCATGTAGCGCGGGTTTCTCGGAAACCAAGGCAAGACAATGTCCGCCACCGAATTCCCTTGTTGCTACATTGTTGCCACTAAGTAGCGACTCAGGAGTCCCTCCCCCCGAAGGCGCGATCCTATATAAAGCGAGACGCTCCTGGTTGGATGGCGTGTGGAAACTGTGCAGGAAACTGCGCGGCTCTCAGCACACCGACCCTCTCATCATAGGCGGAAATCAAGTAGCGGCCTCCCCGGCGGAGAAGGCAGAGATGCTAGCGAGGTACCTCGAAGGCGTCTACACTCCGAACCCAGGGAACAGTACTTCCACGGCTATTGAGGCGGAAATCCACGACACAGGGGAAGCCAATGACGAGATTCCTGGGCCTGTCATCGAGAAAGAAGACGTCACAGCGGTTATGCGTCACCTTCACCCAAGGAAAGCGCCCGGCATTGACGGCATTTCTAATACCGTCACCCGGGAACTTCCGAAGGCGGCAGTGGCGTACCTGGCCAGCATATTTAACGGCTGCATCAGAATTTCCTTCTTCCCGTCCACCTGGAGGAGAGCAAGAATCGTCTGTCTTCCAAAGTCGCAGAAGACTGAGTTGGGTCCCGGAGACTTCCGGCCCATCTCCCTTCTGGACGGCTTTGGAAAGATATTCGAAAGAATACTGCAGGGGCCGATCTGCGACTTCATACGGGCAGAAGAAATTCTCCCGGAGGAGCAGTTCGGCTTCCGCGAACAGCACTCAACAATCCATCAGCTAGCGAGGACTACAGACTTCATCACGGACGCCTTCAATAGGAGAATGGCGGTAGCCGGTGCCTTCTTTGACATAAAGAAGGCATTCGACCGCGTCTGGCACCAAGCCCTTCTGTTTAAGATGCAGCGACTCCGCTTCCCGGCATGGATCTGGCGCCTAATCAGATCCTACCTGCAGGACAGGACATTCGTCACCAGCTGGCTCAGGACGGACCTTGGGGTTCGACGGATACACGCCGGCGTGCCTCAGGGCTCAGTTCTTGGGCCTATGCTGTTTAATATCTACACTCATGACATCCCTAGGGATCATGGGCGTCATTGAATCCTGTCACTAGACATGCCTACGACGCGGCGCTACTCTACCGCTCTTGGCAGAAGAACCTTGCTGCCGAGCGACTTCAGGAGGCCATCGATGATCTCATTAAATGGTATCGTCGATGGCGGATTGAAGTCAATGCCGGGAAGACAAAAGCCATCGTCTTCCAAACCGGCCGAGGAGCGCCACCAAACGAGCGAATGTCGGTGGATGGAGTCGTCCTTCCGTGGGAGTCTGAAATCCTTTATCTTGGTGTGCTGATGGATCGAAAGCTCACCTGGAAATCCCAGTGCGAACGTGCCCGCACCAAGGGCTTTGCGGCGATGAGTCGACTTCGGCCGATTCTTCACCCGCGAGTCCTAAGCGTTGACACTAAGAGAAGACTGTACCGGTCTGGAGTCCCAAAGACGAGTCTTGCTCGAGTTCAGGTTGTTCAGAGTGCTGCACTTTGGTGTATATTGGGGCGGGGTCGCTACGAACCCGCCTCAAGCATGCACCGCGTCGGGAATTTGGAACCGCTAGACGTTCTACTTCCGAAGGCAGGGCTGGATTTCTTCAGAAAAGCAGCGGAGTCGGACTTTGCTGTTATCCGAAGAATCTCCGAGGCACAGGTCTGGCCGTGGGATCGTCACAAACGACCCATCGCTAGCCTGGACACCCCTGCATCACTTCCGCCAGGGAAGAAGCCAAGGAAGTGCTGAGAAGACTTCCCTGAAGTAATAAAGCCGCCAAGAGACAACGCAAAGGAACACAAAACGTCTTCGTAGCCCCAAGGACTGATAAGACGAATGGGACGCCTCCACAAAGAGGTAGTCACATGGGCGAGGAACCTGGGGACGCCCAGAGTTTGCAGGCAAGTGAATCGAGTGACGACAGCGAAGCGAAGGAAGAAGAGCTTGAGCAGGGACAAGTGAGTGGTGAAGTGGAAAGTGATAGTGAAATCGAGGGCGCGGGTATTCCCTCGAACCTATTCTCCCGTATTTCAGAAGTTCAGAATCCAGAAAGACTCCAAGATAGGGTCGCGTCCCCAGCACCCCAAGCGGAAGACAGGGAGCCAGACAGACAGGTCCTTGAGGAAGCCGAACACGTGGAAGTGCTCTATTTTCCCACGGCTCACCCTTGCCCATATCGCTATGTATCGGTCAGATCCTTGTCTGCAGCGGCGCCATGCATTTTTAAACCAACTCGGGGCACACCCGAGATTTTACAATGGGTTAATTTATTAGTGCAAAGAGGTTGTGCTGGCGATGGCCACGCCTTCCTGTGCTTTTCTCCTGATCGCGATTCCAAAGGCATCAGGCGGCACCCGCAATATTCAAGATCTGTCTAATTGGACTAAGTTTTATAAAAAGCCAAAATTTACTCTGAAGGACGCCGCCAAGGCACTTGAAACGATCCCAGCCGGCTCCCTCCTTATCTAGCTGGACCTGACCGATGCATTTTGGTAAATACCCATTCAACCCTTGCAACGGCACTTTTATGGCATATTCGTTAATAGCGAATATTTTAAATGGACACGGTTGCCCATGGGTCACGCTCTAGCACCGGCTATCATGCAAAGGTGGGCGCGCGCGGTTGCAGACGAAATCTATTCCAAATTTCGTGTGCCGATGATCGCGTACTTAGACGACTTTGTCTTCCCTCCAAATTCCCCTCAGCCAGTGCAGCAAATACTCCGGTTTCTACAGGACGACCTGGACACTAAGAGAAGACTGTACTGGCCGTGCGTGCTCTCAGTAATTACGTACGCATCACTGGTATGGTCTGGTCTTTTTTGTTGAAAGCGATATAAGGTAATAAATAAATAATGGTCGTTAACTTAATCATTAATTAAACGGATTACTTTGCTCTATTTTACCAGTGTTTAACAATGAATATTGAAGAATAATAAATATTGGTTCATTTTAAGCTAAAAAAATAATATTTACGCAGAGGTTTTTAAAAACGACTTGAGGAAAGTATTCAGACAACTTTAGGAAAGTGTTCAACTTTAAGCAGAGGTCCGAGATAGGTCGGTTTGTCAGATCGGATTGCTCACCTAACCGTTGTGGGTTCGTATCCCGCCTCTGGCTTGAGTGTCCTGCGACTTTGGTGGTTTGGCCTCTTGGGAGCCTGATGGCAAGCGAAAGGCGTATCGGGATCCCAGGGGACACGCGGACCACCAGAGGTGCCCGGAGAGCAAAAAACTAAAGATTTATCGATATAAACCTTAACCTCGGATCAACATCCGCGCCCTTTGAAGAAGCTCGCAGAAAATGTTTATTAAGGCAAATTTGAATAAAAAATAAAAAAAAGTGAGGCAAACATCACAACGTTGTGGAGTGAATCGCTCCGCTACACATTCGATATCGCTCCCAATAGGCTAAGGCCTTGCCGTAGTGACTGGATCTGCGCGTCCCTATAATCCATGGAACCGTGCTGATTAGATCATTGCTCTAGGTAGGGTCACCATATCAGATGGGTCGAAGGGTAGGAGTCGGACGGAAAATGATCCGCGCAGTGCGCGTTCCACAATGAAGGCGGCTGGAAAGGCGTTCGACGCAGGTGGCACGACCTTTTCAGTGATGATCTCACCTTACTGAGGAAAAAACAGGAAAAATCTCTATTGTTCATCAAAAGAAATGATGCTACCACAGTTATCAACTCGACGGTTGGTTCAGTAGGTGAGATTAGAGCTCACATAGGACGCACTAAGCCTAGCGGCGTGTGCAGGTCACACATTTAGGAGGAGGGTCCCATGGTGCACTATGATGAACCGGTGCCCGAAAACCCACATAACTTGAGTGAAGCCGAGGGTAACGAGAGACGTCACCCGGAATCGAATTCAGGTCGGTAGTTTGGTGCTCCACCAGCTAGACTACCACGTCGACAAGAAAAGACGATGGGGCAATATGAAACAGAGTTTAGGAATGCCGGCAGCGGACGGTTAAACTTATCCGCGGCCGTTAAAACACGACACCTTTGTGCTATGGAGCAAATGAGAGGGGGGAAAGAAAAAATATAAAAAGGAATCCACCGTGAAAATGGAGAATTGAAATATAAGGACCATACTGAGGGCAGGGAAATTATGAAATATCAAGTGAGAGATGGAGAGAAGATATGTGGTCATGGTAGATGTGAGGTGAGATGGAAAGATCCCGGTGAATATTGAAGCGAGAGTATCGGAGATGACCCAGTGTAAGGAGGGGAGATACAACGCAGCCGTAGTAATGGAATGGAAGATCAGGAGAAGGTTAGTGAATAAGTGACGAGTAAATAGCATTATCGTCATTAGAAAAAACAGAAGATCTGCTGATTGTAGTCATAATTGCTTTTGGGCCTTATTTAATACCCTGCAAGCCACCGGTATGGTGTGTGGCAGGGGGTGAATACACGCCAGAATAATTTTGACCCGAATATGACCCTACGGTGGTCGGACAACGTTATTCTGATCGCTTACAGTTTGAGGAAAAAATAATATTTTAAATTTCTTTCCGTTCTACTCATAATCTCTCTAATTTTATTGACATGATCTCTTCTATCGTAGTACGATTTGGGTAGCAATACATTTTCAACATCACTGCTACAGAGAGGTCCTTCATATTCATGCAAGAGATTTAATTTTTTAAATTTAGTCTTCGTTCCGTGAGTGATTTCCAGCCTACATCCTCTAATAACTTTTATACGCTACTCAGTTTTTCTTAACAACATTTCACGAATCTAGCTCTATAATAGTTCGTAATGCAGAAGCACATACGACAAGAAGTCATAGGGAGGCAGGAGTATGTAGATAGTGGGGGTACAATCAGCCAGATGAAGGGATTGCAAATGATTCTGAGAGAAAGCACTCGATGGCAAATGGAGGATTGGAATGCTGCTTGAGGGGAAGGGACACGCGGGTAGGTCACGATCATGGTTAAGGGAAGTGTATGATAACGGCGAGAAAACTATAAGAATTTTGCAGGAGAGCTAGGTTATAACTAACATTTGGTTAACCACTGCCACACTGGATGAAGGCACATATGGTAAATGACGTAAGGCGCAGGGATAAGATCTCACGTGTAATTTGAACAAGTCTATCGCTGGTAGGCATAGAATTGAGCAACGAGTGATGCCTCAAACAGCGTAAATGAGTATAAGGATCTACAGCTGTATGTAATTTGACTCTCTAGTGTGTTTGTCTGCGCATATTCTGCTGCCAATATTCTCAAGAAAAGGAAAAAAAATGTACGGTCGTTTTTGGCAATGATTACACCGTTTGTAGCAGTAGTTATTAGGGAAGGTGACCGACAGCTGAGGATATTTACACCTTTGGGGATTGATAGGAAAGGATGAAGGCTGGGAGAAACCCGGCGTCGGTATTAGCCTTCACTTAACGAAAGGCGCCAAGGGGTTGAACAACTTAACGTCCCATCCGACGGACGTCGTACTCACTCAAAGTGACCTCGAGTAGGGATCTGAATATCACCGAAAAATATCTGCCGCCGCCGGGATTCGAACCCGGGCCCTCTGGGTGTGAAGCCAGTACGTTAGCCTAAACCGTTCGTCCTTGAAAATGAATCTGTCATGGCGACTTCTAACCTGTCATTCCCAACGCTAATGAATTGGAAAAACTAATGGTTCAATATCCATCCTGGTATTTTAGGAAATGACTAAACTAAGAATTCAAAAGTCCTAAAGTTGACGGCTACACAACCGTGCTACTCTCAATAGGAACTTAAAAATTGAGTCAAACTGAAAAACAATTGTCAAAATAATAAATGCTCTTCCTGAATATAGTGTCAGCCCTCACATCCTCGCCCCGCTCGGAGAGTTTGACTATCAAGTGAAAAATATTAATTTTTTCCAAGACGTTGTTACCTCAACATTGAGCCAAATGACTGCGACGAAACAAGCCGAGGCGTGATTAAGGGTGTGAAACGACCCTTGCCGTCGTGAGACATTCCTACGACAAAAAAGAGGCTAGCACCACGGCTAATACTCCAGCCGATGCTCATCAGGGAGAGGGAGGGAAAACCACAGGATCCGAAAGCCCTCAATGGCGATGGCACATTGCCCGTTGAGAGGGAGAGGGGGGTGTGGAGGGTGGGTCCGTGGGAGCGTCACGGCTCACTATCCGCCTGAAATCTTGCCCCGACAGCCATCGCTCGCACTGCGAAAGGGCGGAGTGAGTGGTGGGGGTGTGGGAGGGGGAGGGAGGGTCTGGAAGAAGCGGATTCCAATAGGTGCGGAAACGCGACCGAGACGAGCGGCGAGACCACTCGAAGCTGAAGTTCCAAACTTGATATTGGAAGAGCGGAGGGCCTTTATTTGCACACCACATGCGGGGAGGAATAAAAACCGAAATCGCGGCGAAGGGAGGAACTCATTCCGCTGTCCGAAACGGAAACTTGGGGAGATGATTGAGAAGATCTCTTCCGCCGTCAGAGCGAGGACTCTTGGCAAAATATTTCACGAAGTGGGATTCAACTCCCGAAGGAGAGCCTAAGAAAACGTTTCGTTGGGGGTTTCGAGTTTCCTACAACTCATTTGATTCCATCATCAGCCAGATACAAGCATTAAATGTTGTTTTTCAAACTTGAAGGCCATTAATCAAACCTATTCAGACTTCTCTTTGATGGTACTTCAATTCATTTATTTCCTTAAATACGAGGGCGATTCGAAAAGTAAGGTCTCCTATTTTTTTCATGGAAATTCAAATTTATTCTCAACTTTTCGAACTTCGAAGGAAAGGCTGAGCATTTAGCTATATCTCTGCATAGTCGCCTTGACGATCAATCACTTTTTGCGTCCTTGCAAGCAGCCTTTTAATACCGGCATCGTACCTTTCTCCCGCCGCGTCGCGAAGCCAACTGACGACTGCTTCTTCGATATAAATTCATCGCCATTTAGTGAAAGTGTACGGTAGGAAGTGTATGGGCATTCCAAACCTTGGTTACAACGTGCGGAAGTGGTGCAGGGAGTTTTTTGATGGCCGGGAAAACGTCCACGATGAGCAGCGGTCGGGGCGACCGAGTTTGCCGGAATCAACGGTGGCTCCAATTGACGAGATGGTGCGCAATAACCGGGCAATTACCCTTCATGATATAAAGGAAGGCCTCAATGAAGAGAGTGGCTGTTTCTCCGTGCAGGATATTGTTTTGGAGGTCCTCGGTTACAACAAGGTGTCTCACCAAAGGAGTGTGTTTGCATCATGACAATGCACGTCCACACGTGTCACATCAAACGACCACCCTACTCAATGAATTCGGCTTGGATATCATCGACCACCTTCCTTACAGCCCGAACGTTGACCCCAGCGACTATCACTTGTTTCCTGCTCTAAAAAACACACCTTAGAGGACAGAAATTCAAGTCATACATCATAGTCATCAGTTGTCTTCGTGACGTGGCGGGAGAAAGGTACGATGCCAATATCAAAAAGCTGATTGCAAGGATGCAAAAAGTGATTGATCGTCCAGGCGACTACGCAGAAAAAGAGATAAAAGCTCAGCCTTTCCTTCGATGTACACAAAGTTGAGAATAAATTTGATTTTTCATGAAAAAAATAGGAGACCTTACTTTTCGAATCGCCCTCGTAGGTCATATAGGCGAGGCAAGTAGCTGGATATGTGACTGGACAAGCAATGTTATGTACCTCAAAAGACTGTAAAAATATCCTCGCGTGACCCGATATCCTTTAATTGACGTATTCACGTGATATGAGTGTTGAGTATAATCGTACAACGCTCCATTTGATCGTGAATTATGGTTTCTCTCCTCGAGATACGTCTTCACTTTTAAATTCTTCCTTCAATGCAGAAGGGAATACACGGAAGGTTATATTCGATAATCCTTTTCTCCAACTATTCGAATAATTGCAATATTGCATTTAATCATTTCAGCAAAGCCTCAAAGGAGTCAAGGTGAATGGCGGAGAAATTAACATGCTGCGGTTCGCAGACGACATGGAAGAAGTAGCAGAGGTGCGAGAGGACATGCATACAAACCTGAATACTATGGACCAAGTACTTCGGGAATATAATATGAGCATCAACAAGAAGAAAACGAAAAATCCTTGTGAGTGTGGAAGAGAGAAGCTGACTGCAGATATCACAATTCGAGGAGTGAAACTAGTGCAAGTGGAATCCTTCATCTACTTGGGTAGCAGCATAACATGAGATGGAAGAAGATCGACCGACATCAAGCGAAGAATAGCCCAAGCAAAGAACGCATTCATGATGAAGAGGCAATTACTATGTTCAAAGAACCTAAGGCTGGAAAGAAGGAAGAAATTCGTCAAGACTTTTGTGTGGAGCATGGCGCTCTATGGTTCCGAGACTTGGAGCAATGGGAAAGTGAACTAGCAAAGAATACAGGTAGAAGCCTTTGAAACTTGGTGCTGGAGGAGAATGCTGAAGATTAAATGGACAGATAAAGTAACGAACGATGAAGTATAGAGAAGAACAGAAAAGGAAAGGAACATACGGAGAACTCTATGGCGAAGAAGAACTAGATGGATTGAACATACCTTGAGGCACAATGGATTAGTTGGAAACATAATGGAAGGAAATACTGAAGGAAAGATCCCGCGAGGAAAGCCAAGAGACAAGTACATAGAGGGCAAATTAAGAAGGATGTAAAACAGGGAACCTATCAGAGGGTGAGGGAATTAACACTAAATAGGGAAGAATGGAGGGCTGCAGTAAACCAATCTCAGGATTGAAATACTAATGATGATGAATTAATGATTTCAAGGCATATCAACGAATATCTGCTCAGGTTAATTTTCGACAACGGTATAGCGCTAAAGTAAGCATTAACTGGAATGAATTGTAACGATCCATTTTTCACAGATCAACAAGAGCTAAATTTTTAGCCAAAGTAGCCGAACAACACCAGCATCTGAACGGTAGAGACATGGAATGGAATAACATTTTTATTTACATTTATTTTTATCGGTCTAGCATTTAAGGTAGGTTTTTCATGTACACAAACTGACCACCGCTCCATTTCTTGGCTTCTTAATAGAGGTAACCATGGCAATGGCATTGTAGGCACTCTAATTGCTGAGATTGGCTCATGCTCTTAGCTTACGTCACAGAGAACCATGGCACAAGAATTAACCGCGGCGTGGAAGCCAAAACACTGAATAAGCGTAATAAGAAATATGGCCGTCCACACGTCGAATCGGTAGGCTATTCTACAGAAGATTACGTGTTTACATTTTACGTGTACTAGTTTGAACACGGGAGGCAATTAATGTCGGAGGAAAAAAGAATGAAAATGTTGGTTTATCCGCGCCCGCATACCTCCCCAACCAAATAAAATAACGTTCTCCTTTGTATCCTTTGAGTGCAAGGGCATTAATCACGCTTTCGCTACTACACTCAAATAGATTAGACGCTCGCCGAGAAACAAGAGGAAGGCTGAGGAATTGAGAGCTATTTGCGCAGGGCCGGGAGGACGAGTGTTCGTATCAGGCTGATAAAGGGGAAAGAATTAGGGCGCAATGTCTCGGGGTATCGCTCTTTCCATTGACAACAATGAGATACCGCTACGGGAGCCGTGTTTACTATTGGATGCTGTGCTCCTGTTTCTCAATTCAGTTGGGATTAAGGACCAACGCCCTCTGTTCCTCATTCCTAGATATGAACTGCATTGTAATTTTTTCTCAGGAAATCACACAGTTGATCGTCATGTTTTGTACAACCTTTCCTTTTTTCTGCAAGATTTCCCATTTGCAGCGGCGTACATTCTTAATATGGACAATAACAACACACTATCCACTGGAACAGAAAGTTTCAGAGTAAAATAAAAAATGAATTACTTGAATGAAGGAATATAATGATTGAAGGAAACGATGGCTCATCTTTGTATGAAATCTTCTTCGCAATTCAGAAAAGGCTTTTTTTTGCATTTTTACCGAAATTTACAAATAAATCAAATGAATATGTGAAAATTTTATGTCTCACATTGTGAAAGCAAGGTTGGGTTTTTTTCAACCTAACAAATATTACGCAAAGGATAAGAGCGCCACAACTTTAAAGGTGACATGATAAGTGCGGTAAATAAAAATATGTGGGAATCTGGCTCGTTGAATGAGATTGGGGTCCTATCGACAAAACAAGAGGGAGAGAGAGACGTACGAGCCAATAACAGGCATGAGATTTCACACAGGCGATCCAAAAGCTTAGATTACATATCATCTACATAATACCATGCAAGCCGCCGCAAGGGCGCGTGGCGGAGGGTCTTAGGTCACCACCCGTAAAAGAGAATAAAACCGAATGCAAAATTAACATATTTATGCAAACCTTAGGTCCGAACTACGCGGGCACGCGGCGTATTCGCCATGAAATTATAAAATAAATAAAAAATCGACAAATTAGCATTAATGTGATCAATACATAAACGCGATAATTAGGAATCAATGCGTGTAGAAATCTAGGTAAAATTCATTTCTTTGATAATTTAAAATAAATGTAAATCTGCAAAAATTATTGAAACGCGGCTCACGAGTTTAATTTTATGGTCAAACTATGATTCATATTTGTTTTCCAAATCAGCAGTGCATTCCTATTG